>NW_028255751.1:240000-948500 GCF_964263255.1 Lissotriton vulgaris | reverse complement strand
TTTTGAGCCCAGTACTGATCCTGAAAAGCGTTTCCAACCCCACTTACAAGAAAAACTAGCTAAAATGTGCCTGACTGCTATTCACTGAAAAGCTCATTCTGTGTACATTTTGGCATACGTTTGCTCCTACCGGGTCAGCTGAGCAGTGAATTTCTATTTAACCACCTGCTTTCATGGGAGACCTCAGGGCTGCATGTTTTGAGCCAAGTACTGAGCCTGAAAAGCATTTCCAACCCCACTTACAAGTAAAACTAGCTAAAATGTGCCTGGCTTCTCTTCACTGAAAAGCTCATTCTGAGTACATTTTTGCATACGTTTGCTCCTGCCGGGTCAGCTGAGCAGCGAATTTCTATTTAACCACCTGCGAGACCTCAGGGCTGCATGTTTTGAGCCCAGTACTGAGCCTGAAAAGCATTTCCAACCCCACTTACAAGTAAAACTAGCTAATATGTGCCTGGCTTCTCTTCACTGAAAAGCTCATTCTGAGTACATTTTTAGCATACGTTTGCTCCTGCCGGGTCAGCTGAGCAGTGAATTTCTATTTAACCACCTACTATCATGAGAGTCCTCAGGGCTGCATGTTTTAAGCCCAGTACTGATCCTGAAAAGCGTTTCCAACCCCACTTACAAGTAAAACTAGCTAAAATATGCCTGGCTGCTATTCACTGAAAAGCTCATTCTGTGTACATTTTTGGCATACGTTTGCTCCTACCGGGTCAGCTGAGCAGCGAATTTCTATTTAACCACCTGCTTTCATGAGAGACCTCAGGGCTGCAAGTTTTGAGCCCTGTACTGAGCCTGAAAAGCGTTTCCAACCCCACTTACAAGTAAAACTAGCTAAAATGTGCCTGGCTTCTCTTCACTGAAAAGCTCATTCTGAGTACATTTTTAGCATATGTTTGCTCCTGCCGGGTCAGCTGAGCAGCGAATTTCTATTCAACCACCTGCTATCATGAGAGACCTCAGGGCTGCATGTTTTGAGCCCAGTACTGAGCCTGAAAAGCGTTTCCAACCCCACTTACAAGTAAAACTAGCTAAAATGTGCCTGGCTTCTCTTCACTGAAAAGCTCATTCTGAGTACATTTTTAGCAGATGTTTGCTCCTGCCGGGTCAGCTGAGCTGCAAATTTCTATTTAACCACCTGCTATCATGAGAGACCTCAGGGCTGCATGTTTTGAGCCCAGTACTGAGCCTGAAAAGCGTTTCCAACCCCACTTACAAGTAAAACTAGCTAAAATGTGCCTGGCTTCTCTTCACTGAAAAGCTCATTCTGAGTACATTTTTAGCATATCTTTGCTCCTGCCGGGTCAGCTGAGCAGCCAATTTCTATTTAACCACCTGCTTTCATGAGAGACCTCAGGGCTGCATGTTTTGAGCCCAGTACTGAGCCTGAAAAGCGTTTCCAACCCCACTTACAAGTAAAACTAGCTAAAATGTGCCTGGCTTCTCTTCACTGAAAAGCTCATTCTGAGTACATTTTTAGCATATCTTTGCTCCTGCCGGGTCAGCTGAGCAGCCAATTTCTATTTAACCACCTGCTTTCATCAGAGACCTCAGGGCTGCATGTTTTGAGCCCAGTACTGATCCTGAAAAGCGTTTCCAACCCCACTTACAAGTAAAACTAGCTAAAATGTGCCTGGCTGCTATTCACTGAAAAGCTCATTCTGTGTACATTTTTGGCATACGTTTGCTCCTACCGGGTCAGCTGAGCAGCGAATTTCTATTTAACCACCTGCTTTCATGAGAGACCTCAGGGCTGCATGTTTTGAGCTCAGTACTGAGCCTGAAAAGCATTTCCAACCCCACTTACAAGTAAAACTAGCTAAAATGTGCCTGGCTCCTCTTCACTGAAAAGCTCATTCTGAGTACATTTTTAGCATACGTTTGCTCCTGCCGGGTCAGCTGAGCAGCGAATTTCTATTTTACCACCTGCTATCATATGAGACCTCAGGGCTGCATGTTTTGAGCCCAGTACTGAGCCTGAAAAGCGTTTCCAACCCCACTTACAAGTAAAACTAGCTAAAATGTGCCTGGCTGCTATTCACTGAAAAGCTCATTCTGTGTACATTTTTGGCATACGTTTGCTCCTACCGGGTCAGCTGAGCAGCGAATTTCTATTTAACTACCTGCTATCATAAGAGACCTCAGGGCTGCATGTTTTGAGCCCAGTACTGATCCTAAAAAGCGTTTCCAACCCCACTTACAAGTAAAACTAGCTAAAATGTGCCTGGCTGCTATTCACTGAAAAGTTCATTCTGTGTACATTTTTGGCATACGTTTGCTCCTACCGGGTCAGCTGAGCAGCGAATTTCTATTTAACCACCTGCTTTCATGAGAGACCTCAGGGCTCCATGTTTTGAGCTCAGTACTGAGCCTGAAAAGCATTTCCAACCCCACTTACAAGTAAAACTAGCTAAAATGTGCCTGGCTTCTCTTCACTGAAAAGCTAATTCTGAGTACATTTTTAGCATATGTTTGCTCCTGCCGGGTCAGCTGAGCAGCGAATTTCTATTTAACCACCTGCTATCATGAGAGACCTCAGGGCTGCATGTTTTGAGCCCAGTACTGAGCCTGAAAAGCGTTTCCAACCCCACTTACAAGTAAAACTAGCTAAAATGTGCCTGGCTGCTATTCACTGAAAAGCTCATTCTGTGTACATTTTTGGCATACGTTTGCTCCTGCCGGGTCAGCTGAGCAGCGAATTTCTATTTAACCACCTGCTTTCATGAGAGACCTCAGGGCTGCATGTTTTGAGCCCAGTACTGAGCCTGAAAAGCGTTTCCAACCCCACTTACAAGTAAAACTAGCTAAAATGTGCCTGGCTTCTCTTCATTGAAAAGCTCATTCTGAGTACATTTTTAGCATATGTTTGCTCCTGCCGGGTCAGCTGAGCAGCAAATTTCTATTTAACCACCTGCTTTCATGAGAGACCTCAGGGCTGCATGTTTTGAGCCCAGTACTGAGCCTGAAAAGCATTTCCAACCCCACTCACAAGTAAAACTAGCTAAAAAGTGCCTGGCTGCTATTCACTGAAAGGCTCATTCTGTGTACATTTTTGGCATACGTTTGCTCCTACCGGGTTAGCTGAGCAGCGAATTTCTATTTAACCACCTGGTTTCATGAGAGACCTCAGGGCTGCATGTTTTGAGCCCAGTACTGAGCCTGAAAAGCGTTTCCAACCCCACTTACAAGTAAAACTAGCTAAAATGTGCCTGGCTTCTCTTCACTGAAAAGCTCATTCTGAGTACATTTTTAGCATATGTTTGCTCCTGCCGGGTCAGCTGAGCAGCGAATTTCTATTTAACCACCTGCTATCATGAGAGACCACAGGGCTGCATGTTTTGAGCCCAGTACTGAGCCTGAAAAGCATTTCCAACCCCACTTACAAGTAAAACTAGCTAAAATGTGCCTGGCTTCTCTTCACTGAAAAGCTCATTCTGAGTACATTTTTAGCATATGTTTGCTCCTGCCGGGTCAGCTGAGCTGCGAATTTCTATTTAACCACCTGCTATCATGAGAGACCTCAGGGCTGCATGTTTTGAGCCCAGTACTGAGCCTGAAAAGCGTTTCCAACCCCACTTACAAGTAAAACTAGCTAAAATGTGCCTGGCTTCTCTTCACTGAAAAGCTCATTCTGAGTACATTTTTAGCATATGTTTGCTCCTGCCGGGTCAGCTGAGCAGCCAATTTCTATTTAACCACCTGCTTTCATGAGAGACCTCAGGGCTGCATGTTTTGAGCCCAGTACTGAGCCTGAAAAGTGTTTCCAACCCCACTTACAAGTAAAACTAGCTAAAATGTGCCTGGCTGCTATTAACTGAAAAGCTCATTCTGTGTACATTTTTGGCATACGTTTGCTCCTGCCGGGTCAGCTGAGCAGCGAATTTCTATTTAACCACCTGCTATCATGAGAGACCTCAGGGCTGCATGTTTTGAGCCCAGTACTGATCCTGAAAAGCGTTTCCAACCCCACTTACAAGTAAAACTAGCTAAAATGTGCCTGGCTGCTATTCACTGAAAAGCTCATTCTGTGTACATTTTTGGCATACGTTTGCTCCTACCGGGTCAGCTGAGTAGTGAATTTCTATTTAACCACCTGCTTTCATGAGAGACCTCAGGGCTGCATGTTTTGAGCCCAGTACTGAGCCTGAAAAGCGTTTCCAACCCCACTTACAAGTAAAACTAGCTAAAATGTGCCTGGCTGCTATTCACTGAAAAGCTCATTCTGTGTACATTTTTGGCATACGTTTGCTCCTGCTGGGTCAGCTGAGCAGTGAATTTCTATTTAACCACCTGCTATCATGAGAGACCTCAGGGCTGCATGTTTTTAGCCCAGTACTGATCCTGAAAAGCGTTTCCAACCCCACTTACAAGTAAAACTAGCTAAAATGTGCCTGGCTGCTATTCACTGAAAAGCTCATTCTGTGTACATTTTTGGCATACGTTTGCTCCTGCCGGGTCAGCTGAGCAGCGAATTTCTATTTAACCACCTGCTTTCATGAGAGACCTCAGGGCTCCATGTTTTGAGCCCAGTACTGAGCCTGAAAAGCGTTTCCAACCCCACTTACAAGTAAAACTAGCTAAAATGTGCCTGGCTGCTATTCACTGAAAAGCTCATTCTGTGTACATTTTTGGCATACGTTTGCTCCTGCCGGGTCAGATGAGCAGCGAATTTCTATTTAACTACCTGCTTTCATAAGAGACCTCAGGGCTGCATGTTTTGAGCCCAGTACTGATCCTGAAAAGCGTTTCCAACCCCACTTACAAGTAAAACTAGCTAAAATGTGCCTGACTGCTATTCACTGAAAAGCTCATTCTGTGTACATTTTGGCATACGTTTGCTCCTACCGGGTCAGCTGAGCAGTGAATTTCTATTTAACCACCTGCTTTCATGGGAGACCTCAGGGCTGCATGTTTTGAGCCAAGTACTGAGCCTGAAAAGCATTTCCAACCCCACTTACAAGTAAAACTAGCTAAAATGTGCCTGGCTTCTCTTCACTGAAAAGCTCATTCTGAGTACATTTTTGCATACGTTTGCTCCTGCCGGGTCAGCTGAGCAGCGAATTTCTATTTAACCACCTGCGAGACCTCAGGGCTGCATGTTTTGAGCCCAGTACTGAGCCTGAAAAGCATTTCCAACCCCACTTACAAGTAAAACTAGCTAAAATGTGCCTGGCTTCTCTTCACTGAAAAGCTCATTCTGAGTACATTTTTAGCATACGTTTGCTCCTGCCGGGTCAGCTGAGCAGCGAATTTCTATTTAACCACCTACTATCATGAGAGTCCTCAGGGCTGCATGTTTTAAGCCCAGTACTGATCCTGAAAAGCGTTTCCAACCCCACTTACAAGTAAAACTAGCTAAAATGTGCCTGGCTGCTATTCACTGAAAAGCTCATTCTGTGTACATTTTTGGCATACGTTTGCTCCTACCGGGTCAGCTGAGCAGCGAATTTCTATTTAACCACCTGCTTTCATGAGAGACCTCAGGGCTGCATGTTTTGAGCCCAGTACTGAGCCTGAAAAGCGTTTCCAACCCCACTTACAAGTAGAACTAGCTAAAATGTGCCTGGCTTCTCTTCACTGAAAAGCTCATTCTGAGTACATTTTTAGCATATGTTTGCTCCTGCCGGGTCAGCTGAGCAGCGAATTTCTATTTAACCACCTGCTATCATGAGAGACCTCAGGGCTGCATGTTTTGAGCCCAGTACTGAGCCTGAAAAGCGTTTCCAATCCCACTTACAAGTAAAACTAGCTAAAATGTGCCTGGCTTCTCTTCACTGAAAAGCTCATTCTGAGTACATTTTTAGCAGATGTTTGCTCCTGTCGGGTCAGCTGAGCTGCAAATTTCTATTTAACCACCTGCTATCATGAGAGACCTCAGGGCTGCATGTTTTGAGCCCAGTACTGAGCCTGAAAAGCGTTTCCAACCCCACTTACAAGTAAAACTAGCTAAAATGTGCCTGGCTTCTCTTCACTGAAAAGCTCATTCTGAGTACATTTTTAGCATATGTTTGCTCCTGCCGGGTCAGCTGAGCAGCCAATTTCTATTTAACCACCTGCTATCATGAGAGACCTCAGGGCTGCATGTTTTGAGCCCAGTACTGATCCTGAAAAGCGTTTCCAACCCCACTTACAAGTAAAACTAGCTAAAATGTGCCTGGCTGCTATTCACTGAAAAGGTCATTCTGTGCACATTTTTGGCATACGTTTGCTCCTACCGGGTCAGCTGAGCAGCAAATTTCTATTTAACCACCTGCTATCATGAGAGACCTCAGGGCTGCATGTTTTGAGCCCAGTACTGAGCCTGAAAAGCGTTTCCAACCCCACTTACAAGTAAAACTAGCTAAAATGTGCCTGGCTGCTATTGACTGAAAAGCTCATTCTGTGTACATTTTTGGCATACGTTTGCTCCTGCCGGGTCAGCTGAGCTGTGAATTTCTATTTAACCACCTGCTTTCATGAGAGACCTCAGTGCTGCATGTTTTGAGCCCAGTACTGAGCCTGAAAAGCGTTTCCAACCCCACTTACAAGTAAAACTAGCTAAAATGTGCCTGGCTTCTCTTCACTGAAAAGCTCATTCTGAGTACATTTTTAGCATATGTTTGCTCCTGCCGGGTCAGCTGAGCAGCGAATTTCTATTTAACCACCTGCTTTCATGAGAGACCTCAGGGCTGCATGTTTTGAGCCCAGTACTGAGCCTGAAAAGCGTTTCCAACCCCACTTACAAGTAAAACTAGCTAAAATGTGCCTGGCTTCTCTTCACTGAAAAGCTCATTCTGAGTACATTTTTAGCATACGTTTGCTCCTGCCGGGTCAGCTGAGCAGCGAATTTCTATTTAACCACCTGCTATCATGAGAGACCTCAGGGCTGCATGTTTTGAGCCCAGTACTGATCCTGAAAAGCGTTTCCAACCCCACTTACAAGTAAAACTAGCTAAAATGTGCCTGGCTGCTATTCACTGAAAAGCTCATTCTGTGTACATTTTTGGCATACGTTTGCTCCTACCGGGTCAGATGAGCAGCGAATTTCTATTTAACCACCTGCTTTCATGAGAGACCTCAGGGCTGCATGTTTTGAGCTCAGTACTGAGCCTGAAAAGCATTTCCAACCCCACTTACAAGTAAAACTAGCTAAAATGTGCCTGGCTCCTCTTCACTGAAAAGCTCATTCTGAGTACATTTTTAGCATACGTTTGCTCCTGCCGGGTCAGCTGAGCAGCGAATTTCTATTTTACCACCTGCTATCATATGAGACCTCAGGGCTGCATGTTTTGAGCCCAGTACTGAGCCTGAAAAGCGTTTCCAACCCCACTTACAAGTAAAACTAGCTAAAATGTGCCTGGCTGCTATTCACTGAAAAGCTCATTCTGTGTACATTTTTGGCATACGTTTGCTCCTACCGGGTCAGCTGAGCAGCGAATTTCTATTTAACTACCTGCTATCATAAGAGACCTCAGGGCTGCATGTTTTGAGCCCAGTACTGATCCTAAAAAGCGTTTCCAACCCCACTTACAAGTAAAACTAGCTAAAATGTGCCGGGCTGCTATTCACTGAAAAGTTCATTCTGTGTACATTTTTGGCATACGTTTGCTCCTACCGGGTCAGCTGAGCAGCGAATTTCTATTTAACCACCTGCTTTCATGAGAGACCTCAGGGCTCCATGTTTTGAGCTCAGTACTGAGCCTGAAAAGCATTTCCAACCCCACTTACAAGTAAAACTAGCTAAAATGTGCCTGGCTTCTCTTCACTGAAAAGCTCATTCTGAGTACATTTTTAGCATATGTTTGCTCCTGCCGGGTCAGCTGAGCAGCGAATTTCTATTTAACCACCTGCTATCATGAGAGACCTCAGGGCTGCATGTTTTGAGCCCAGTACTGAGCCTGAAAAGCGTTTCCAACCCCACTTACAAGTAAAACTAGCTAAAATGTGCCTGGCTGCTATTCACTGAAAAGCTCATTTTGTGTACATTTTTGGCATACGTTTGCTCCTGCCGGGTCAGCTGAGCAGCGAATTTCTATTTAACCACCTGCTTTCATGAGAGACCTCAGGGCTGCATGTTTTGAGCCCAGTACTGAGCCTGAAAAGCGTTTCCAACCCCACTTACAAGTAAAACTAGCTAAAATGTGCCTGGCTTCTCTTCATTGAAAAGCTCATTCTGAGTACATTTTTAGCATATGTTTGCTCCTGCCGGGTCAATGAGCAGCAAATTTCTATTTAACCACCTGCTTTCATGAGAGACCTCAGGGCTGCATGTTTTGAGCCCAGTACTGAGCCTGAAAAGCGATTCCAACCCCACTTACAAGTAAAACTAGCTAAAATGTGCCTGGCTTCTCTTCACTGAAAAGCTCATTCTGAGTACATTTTTAGCATACGTTTGCTCCTGCCGGGTCAGCTGAGCAGCGAATTTCTATTTAACCACCTGCTATCATGAGAGACTTCAGGGCTGCATGTTTTAAGCCCAGTACTGATCCTGAAAAGCGTTTCCAACCCCACTCACAAGTAAAACTAGCTAAAAAGTGCCTGGCTGCTATTCACTGAAAGGCTCATTCTGTGTACATTTTTGGCATACGTTTGCTCCTACCGGGTTAGCTGAGCAGCGAATTTCTATTTAACCACCTGGTTTCATGAGAGACCTCAGGGCTGCATGTTTTGAGCCCAGTACTGAGCCTGAAAAGCGTTTCCAACCCCACTTACAAGTAAAACTAGCTAAAATGTGCCTGGCTTCTCTTCACTGAAAAGCTCATTCTGAGTACATTTTTAGCATATGTTTGCTCCTGCCGGGTCAGCTGAGCAGCGAATTTCTATTTAACCACCTGCTATCATGAGAGACCACAGGGCTGCATGTTTTGAGCCCAGTACTGAGCCTGAAAAGCATTTCCAACCCCACTTACAAGTAAAACTAGCTAAAATGTGCCTGGCTTCTCTTCACTGAAAAGCTCATTCTGAGTACATTTTTAGCATATGTTTGCTCCTGCCGGGTCAGCTGAGCTGCGAATTTCTATTTAACCACCTGCTATCATGAGAGACCTCAGGGCTGCATGTTTTGAGCCCAGTACTGAGCCTGAAAAGCGTTTCCAACCCCACTTACAAGTAAAACTAGCTAAAATGTGCCTGGCTTCTCTTCACTGAAAAGCTCATTCTGAGTACATTTTTAGCATATGTTTGCTCCTGCCGGGTCAGCTGAGCAGCCAATTTCTATTTAACCACCTGCTTTCATGAGAGACCTCAGGGCTGCATGTTTTGAGCCCAGTACTGAGCCTGAAAAGTGTTTCCAACCCCACTTACAAGTAAAACTAGCTAAAATGTGCCTGGCTGCTATTAACTGAAAAGCTCATTCTGTGTACATTTTTGGCATACGTTTGCTCCTGCCGGGTCAGCTGAGCAGCGAATTTCTATTTAACCACCTGCTATCATGAGAGACCTCAGGGTTGCATGTTTTGAGCCCAGTACTGATCCTGAAAAGCGTTTCCAACCCCACTTACAAGTAAAACTAGCTAAAATGTGCCTGGCTGCTATTCACTGAAAAGCTCATTCTGTGTACATTTTTGGCATACGTTTGCTCCTACCGGGTCAGCTGAGTAGTGAATTTCTATTTAACCACCTGCTTTCATGAGAGACCTCAGGGCTGCATGTTTTGAGACCAGTACTGAGCCTGAAAAGCGTTTCCAACCCCACTTACAAGTAAAACTAGCTAAAATGTGCCTGGCTGCTATTCACTGAAAAGCTCATTCTGTGTACATTTTTGGCATACGTTTGCTCCTGCCGGGTCAGCTGAGCAGCGAATTTCTATTTAACCACCTGCTATCATGAGAGACCTCAGGGCTGCATGTTTTTAGCCCAGTACTGATCCTGAAAAGCGTTTCCAACCCCACTTACAAGTAAAACTAGCTAAAATGTGCCTGGCTGCTATTCACTGAAAAGCTCATTCTGTGTACATTTTTGGCATACGTTTGTTCCTGCCGGGTCAGCTGAGCAGCAAATTTCTATTTAACCACCTGCTTTCATGAGAGACCTCAGGGCTCCATGTTTTGAGCCCAGTACTGAGCCTGAAAAGCGTTTCCAACCCCACTTACAAGTAAAACTAGCTAAAATGTGCCTGGCTGCTATTCACTGAAAAGCTCATTCTGTGTACATTTTTGGCATACGTTTGCTCCTGCCGGGTCAGATGAGCAGCGAATTTCTATTTAACTACCTGCTTTCATGAGAGACCTCAGGGCTGCATGTTTTGAGCCCAGTACTGATCCTGAAAAGCGTTTCCAACCCCACTTACAAGTAAAACTAGCTAAAATGTGCCTGACTGCTATTCACTGAAAAGCTCATTCTGTGTACATTTTGGCATACGTTTGCTCCTACCGGGTCAGCTGAGCAGTGAATTTCTATTTAACCACCTGCTTTCATGGGAGACCTCAGGGCTGCATGTTTTGAGCCAAGTACTGAGCCTGAAAAGCATTTCCAACCCCACTTACAAGTAAAACTAGCTAAAATGTGCCTGGCTTCTCTTCACTGAAAAGCTCATTCTGAGTACATTTTTGCATACGTTTGCTCCTGCCGGGTCAGCTGAGCAGCGAATTTCTATTTAACCACCTGCGAGACCTCAGGGCTGCATGTTTTGAGCCCAGTACTGAGCCTGAAAAGCATTTCCAACCCCACTTACATGTAAAACTAGCTAAAATGTGCCTGGCTTCTCTTCACTGAAAAGCTCATTCTGAGTACATTTTTAGCATACGTTTGCTCCTGCCGGGTCAGCTGAGCAGCGAATTTCTATTTAACCACCTACTATCATGAGAGTCCTCAGGGCTGCATGTTTTAAGCCCAGTACTGATCCTGAAAAGCGTTTCCAACCCCACTTACAAGTAAAACTAGCTAAAATGTGCCTGGCTGCTATTCACTGAAAAGCTCATTCTGTGTACATTTTTGGCATACGTTTGCTCCTACCGGGTCAGCTGAGCAGCGAATTTCTATTTAACCACCTGCTTTCATGAGAGACCTCAGGGCTGCATGTTTTGAGCCCAGTACTGAGCCTGAAAAGCGTTTCCAACCCCACTTACAAGTAAAACTAGCTAAAATGTGCCTGGCTTCTCTTCACTGAAAAGCTCATTCTGAGTACATTTTTAGCATATGTTTGCTCCTGCCGGGTCAGCTGAGCAGCGAATTTCTATTTAACCACCTGCTATCATGAGAGACCTCAGGGCTGCATGTTTTGAGCCCAGTACTGAGCCTGAAAAGCGTTTCCAACCCCACTTACAAGTAAAACTAGCTAAAATGTGCCTGGCTTCTCTTCACTGAAAAGCTCATTCTGAGTACATTTTTAGCAGATGTTTGCTCCTGCCGGGTCAGCTGAGCTGCAAATTTCTATTTAACCACCTGCTATCATGAGAGACCTCAGGGCTGCATGTTTTGAGCCCAGTACTGAGCCTGAAAAGCGTTTCCAACCCCACTTACAAGTAAAACTAGCTAAAATGTGCCTGGCTTCTCTTCACTGAAAAGCTCATTCTGAGTACATTTTTAGCATATGTTTGCTCCTGCCGGGTCAGCTGAGCAGCCAATTTCTATTTAACCACCTGCTTTCATGAGAGACCTCAGGGCTGCATGTTTTGAGCCCAGTACTGAGCCTGAAAAGTGTTTCCAACCCCACTTACAAGTAAAACTAGCTAAAATGTGCCTGGCTGCTATTAACTGAAAAGCTCATTCTGTGTACATTTTTGGCATACGTTTGCTCCTGCCGGGTCAGCTGAGCAGCAAATTTCTATTTAACCACCTGCTATCATGAGAGACCTCAGGGCTGCATGTTTTGAGCCCAGTACTGATCCTGAAAAGCGTTTCCAACCCCACTTACAAGTAAAACTAGCTAAAATGTGCCTGGCTGCTATTCACTGAAAAGGTCATTCTGTGCACATTTTTGGCATACGTTTGCTCCTACCGGGTCAGCTGAGCAGCAAATTTCTATTTAACCACCTGCTATCATGAGAGACCTCAGGGCTGCATGTTTTGAGCCCAGTACTGAGCCTGAAAAGCGTTTCCAACCCCACTTACAAGTAAAACTAGCTAAAATGTGCCTGGCTGCTATTGACTGAAAAGCTCATTCTGTGTACATTTTTGGCATACGTTTGCTCCTACCGGGTCAGCTGAGCAGTGAATTTCTATTTAACTACCTGCTTTCATGAGAGACCTCAGGGCTGCATGTTTTGAGCCAAGTACTGAGCCTGAAAAGCATTTTCAACCCCACTTACAAGTAAAACTAGCTAAAATGTGCCTGGCTTCTCTTCACTGAAAAGCTCATTCTGAGTAAATTTTTAGCATACGTTTGCTCCTGCCGGGTCAGCTGAGCAGCGAATTTCTATTTAACCACCTGCTATCATGAGAGACCTCAGGGCTGCATGTTTTGAGCCCAGTACTGATCCTGAAAAGCGTTTCCAACCCCACTTACAAGTAAAGCTAAAATGTGCCTGGCTGCTATTCACTGAAAAGCTTATTCTGTGTACATTTTTGCCATACGTTTGCTCCTGCCGGGTCAGCTGAGCAGCGAATTTCTATTTAACCACCTGCTTTCATGAGATACCTCAGGGCTGCATGTTTTGAGCCCAGTACTGATCCTGAAAAGCGTTTCCAACCCCACTTACAAGTAAAACTAGCTAAAATGTGCCTGGCTGCTATTCACTGAAAAGCTCATTCTGAGTACATTTTTAGCATACGTTTGCTCCTGCCGGGTCAGCTGAGCAGCGAATTTCTATTTAACCACCTGCTATCATGAGAGACCTCAGGGCTGCATGTTTTGAGCCCAGTACTGAGCCTGAAAAGCGTTTCCAACCCCACTTACAAGTAAAACTAGCTAAAATGTGCCTGGCTGCTATTCACTGAAAAGCTCATTCTGTGTACATTTTTGGCATACGTTTGCTCCTACCAGGTCAGCTGAGCAGCGAATTTCTATTTAACCACCTGATTTCATGAGAGACCTCAGGGCTGCATGTTTTGAGCCCAGTACTGAGCCTGAAAAGCATTTCCAAGCCCACTTACAAGTAAAACTAGCTAAAATGTGCCTGGCTTCTCTTCACTGAAAAGCTCATTCTGAGTACATTTTTAGCATACGTTTGCTCCTGCCGGGTCAGCTGAGCCGCAAATTTCTATTTAACCACCTGCTATCATGAGAGACCTCAGGGCTGCATGTTTTGAGCCCAGTACTGATCCTGAAAAGCGTTTCCAACCCCACTTACAAGTAAAACTAGCTAAAATGTGCCTGGCTGCTATTCACTGAAAAGCTCATTCTGTGTACATTTTTGGCATACGTTTGCTCCTACCAGGTCAGCTGAGCAGCGAATTTCTATTTAACCACCTGCTTTCATGAGAGACCTCAGGGCTGCATGTTTTGAGCCCAGTACTGAGCCTGAAAAGCGTTTCCAACCCCACTTACAAGTAAAACTAGCTAAAATGTGCCTGGCTTCTCTTCACTGAAAAGCTCATTCTGAGTACATTTTTAGCATACGTTTGCTCCTGCCGGGTCAGCTGAGCAGCGAATTTCTATTTAACCACCTGCTATCATGAGAGACCTCAGGGCTGCATGTTTTGAGCTCAGTACTGAGCCTGAAAAGCGTTTCCAACCCCACTTACAAGTAAAACTAGCTAAAATGTGCCTGGCTGCTATTAACTGAAAAGCTCATTCTGTGTACGTTTTTGGCATACGTTTGCTCCTGCCGGGTCAGCTGAGCAGCGAATTTCTATTTAACCACCTGCTATCATGAGAGACCTCAGGGCTGCATGTTTTGAGCCCAGTACTGATCCTGAAAAGCGTTTCCAACCCCACTTACAAGTAAAACTAGCTAAAATGTGCCTGGCTGCTTTTCACTGAAAAGCTCATTCTGTGTACATTTTTGGCATACGTTTGCTCCTACCGGGTCAGCTGAGTAGTGAATTTCTATTTAACCACCTGCTTTCATGAGAGACCTCAGGGCTGCATGTTTTGAGCCCAGTACTGAGCCTGAAAAGCGTTTCCAACCCCACTTACAAGTAAAACTATCTAAAATGTGCCTGGCTGCTATTCACTGAAAAGCTCATTCTGTGTACATTTTTGGCATACGTTTGCTCCTGCCGGGTCAGCTGAGCAGCGAATTTCTATTTAACCACCTGCTATCATGAGAGACCTCAGGGCTGCATGTTTTTAGCCCAGTACTGATCCTGAAAAGCGTTTCCAACCCCACTTACAAGTAAAACTAGCTAAAATGTGCCTGGCTGCTATTCACTGAAAAGCTCATTCTGTGTACATTTTTGGCATACGTTTGCTCCTGCCGGGTCAGCTGAGCAGCGAATTTCTATTTAACCACCTGCTTTCATGAGAGACCTCAGGGCTCCATGTTTTGAGCCCAGTACTGAGCCTGAAAAGCGTTTCCAACCCCACTTACAAGTAAAACTAGCTAAAATGTGCCTGGCTGCTATTCACTGAAAAGCTCATTCTGTGTACATTTTTGGCATACGTTTGCTCCTGCCGGGTCAGATGAGCAGCGAATTTCTATTTAACTACCTGCTTTCATGAGAGACCTCAGGGCTGCATGTTTTGAGCCCAGTACTGATCCTGAAAAGCGTTTCCAACCCCACTTACAAGTAAAACTAGCTAAAATGTGCCTGACTGCTATTCACTGAAAAGCTCATTCTGTGTACATTTTGGCATACGTTTGCTCCTACCGGGTCAGCTGAGCAGTGAATTTCTATTTAACCACCTGCTTTCATGGGAGACCTCAGGGCTGCATGTTTTGAGCCAAGTACTGAGCCTGAAAAGCATTTCCAACCCCACTTACAAGTAAAACTAGCTAAAATGTGCCTGGCTTCTCTTCACTGAAAAGCTCATTCTGAGTACATTTTTGCATACGTTTGCTCCTGCCGGGTCAGCTGAGCAGCGAATTTCTATTTAACCACCTGCGAGACCTCAGGGCTGCATGTTTTGAGCCCAGTACTGAGCCTGAAAAGCATTTCCAACCCCACTTACAAGTAAAACTAGCTAAAATGTGCCTGGCTTCTCTTCACTGAAAAGCTCATTCTGAGTACATTTTTAGCATACGTTTGCTCCTGCCGGGTCAGCTGAGCAGCGAATTTCTATTTAACCACCTACTATCATGAGAGTCCTCAGGGCTGCATGTTTTAAGCCCAGTACTGATCCTGAAAAGCGTTTCCAACCCCACTTACAAGTAAAACTAGCTAAAATGTGCCTGGCTGCTATTCACTGAAAAGCTCATTCTGTGTACATTTTTGGCATACGTTTGCTCCTACCGGGTCAGCTGAGCAGCGAATTTCTATTTAACCACCTGCTTTCATGAGAGACCTCAGGGCTGCATGTTTTGAGCCCAGTACTGAGCCTGAAAAGCGTTTCCAACCCCACTTACAAGTAAAACTAGCTAAAATGTGCCTGGCTTCTCTTCACTGAAAAGCTCATTCTGAGTACATTTTTAGCATATGTTTGCTCCTGCCGGGTCAGCTGAGCAGCGAATTTCTATTTAACCACCTGCTATCATGAGAGACCTCAGGGCTGCATGTTTTGAGCCCAGTACTGAGCCTGAAAAGCGTTTCCAACCCCACTTACAAGTAAAACTAGCTAAAATGTGCCTGGCTTCTCTTCACTGAAAATCTCATTCTGAGTACATTTTTAGCAGATGTTTGCTCCTGCCGGGTCAGCTGAGCTGCAAATTTCTATTTAACCACCTGCTATCATGAGAGACCTCAGGGCTGCATGTTTTGAGCCCAGTACTGAGCCTGAAAAGCGTTTCCAACCCCACTTACAAGTAAAACTAGCTAAAATGTGCCTGGCTTCTCTTCACTGAAAAGCTCATTCTGAGTACATTTTTAGCATATGTTTGCTCCTGCCGGGTCAGCTGAGCAGCCAATTTCTATTTAACCACCTGCTTTCATGAGAGACCTCAGGGCTGCATGTTTTGAGCCCAGTACTGAGCCTGAAAAGTGTTTCCAACCCCACTTACAAGTAAAACTAGCTAAAATGTGCCTGGCTGCTATTAACTGAAAAGCTCATTCTGTGTACATTTTTGGCATACGTTTGCTCCTGCCGGGTCAGCTGAGCAGCAAATTTCTATTTAACCACCTGCTATCATGAGAGACCTCAGGGCTGCATGTTTTGAGCCCAGTACTGATCCTGAAAAGCGTTTCCAACCCCACTTACAAGTAAAACTAGCTAAAATGTGCCTGGCTGCTATTCACTGAAAAGGTCATTCTGTGCACATTTTTGGCATACGTTTGCTCCTACCGGGTCAGCTGAGCAGCAAATTTCTATTTAACCACCTGCTATCATGAGAGACCTCAGGGCTGCATGTTTTGAGCCCAGTACTGAGCCTGAAAAGCGTTTCCAACCCCACTTACAAGTAAAACTAGCTAAAATGTGCCTGGCTGCTATTGACTGAAAAGCTCATTCTGTGTACATTTTTGGCATACGTTTGCTCCTACCGGGTCAGCTGAGCAGTGAATTTCTATTTAACTACCTGCTTTCATGAGAGACCTCAGGGCTGCATGTTTTGAGCCAAGTACTGAGCCTGAAAAGCATTTTCAACCCCACTTACAAGTAAAACTAGCTAAAATGTGCCTGGCTTCTCTTCACTGAAAAGCTCATTCTGAGTAAATTTTTAGCATACGTTTGCTCCTGCCGGGTCAGCTGAGCAGCGAATTTCTATTTAACCACCTGCTATCATGAGAGACCTCAGGGCTGCATGTTTTGAGCCCAGTACTGATCCTGAAAAGCGTTTCCAACCCCACTTACAAGTAAAGCTAAAATGTGCCTGGCTGCTATTCACTGAAAAGCTCATTCTGTGTACATTTTTGCCATACGTTTGCTCCTGCCGGGTCAGCTGAGCAGCGAATTTCTATTTAACCACCTGCTATCATGAGATACCTCAGGGCTGCATGTTTTGAGCCCAGTACTGATCCTGAAAAGCGTTTCCAACCCCACTTACAAGTAAAACTAGCTAAAATGTGCCTGGCTGCTATTCACTGAAAAGCTCATTCTGAGTACATTTTTAGCATACGTTTGCTCCTGCCGGGTCAGCTGAGCAGCGAATTTCTATTTAACCACCTGCTATCATGAGAGACCTCAGGGCTGCATGTTTTGAGCCCAGTACTGAGCATGAAAAGCGTTTCCAACCCCACTTACAAGTAAAACTAGCTAAAATGTGCCTGGCTGCTATTCACTGAAAAGCTCATTCTGTGTACATTTTTGGCATACGTTTGCTCCTACCGGGTCAGCTGAGCAGCGAATTTCTATTTAACCACCTGATTTCATGAGAGACCTCAGGGCTGCATGTTTTGAGCCCAGTACTGAGCCTGAAAAGCATTTCCAAGCCCACTTACAAGTAAAACTAGCTAAAATGTGCCTGGCTTCTCTTCACTGAAAAGCTCATTCTGAGTACATTTTTAGCATACGTTTGCTCCTGCCGGGTCAGCTGAGCAGCAAATTTCTATTTAACCACCTGCTATCATGAGAGACCTCAGGGCTGCATGTTTTGAGCCCAGTACTGATCCTGAAAAGCGTTTCCAACCCCACTTACAAGTAAAACTAGCTAAAATGTGCCTGGCTGCTATTCACTGAAAAGCTCATTCTGTGTACATTTTTGGCATACGTTTGCTCCTACCAGGTCAGCTGAGCAGCGAATTTCTATTTAACCACCTGCTTTCATGAGAGACCTCAGGGCTGCATGTTTTGAGCCCAGTACTGAGCCTGAAAAGCGTTTCCAACCCCACTTACAAGTAAAACTAGCTAAAATGTGCCTGGCTTCTCTTCACTGAAAAGCTCATTCTGAGTACATTTTTAGCATACGTTTGCTCCTGCCGGGTCAGCTGAGCAGCGAATTTCTATTTAACCACCTGCTATCATGAGAGACCTCAGGGCTGCATGTTTTGAGCCCAGTACTGATCCTGAAAAGCGTTTCCAACCCCACTTACAAGTAAAACTAGCTAAAATGTGCCTGGCTGCTATTCACTGAAAGCTCATTCTGTGTACATTTTTGGCATACGTTTGCTTCTACCGGGTCAGCTGAGCAGCGAATTTCTATTTAACCACCTGCTTTCATGAGAGACCTCAGGGCTGCATGTTTTGAGCTCAGTACTGAGCCTGAAAAGCATTTCCAACCCCACTTACAAGTAAAACTAGCTAAAATGTGCCTGGCTTCTCTTCACTGAAAAGCTCATTCTGAGTACATTTTTAGCATATGTTTGCTCCTGCCGGGTCAGCTGAGCAGCGAATTTCTATTTAACCACCTGCTATCATGAGAGACCTCAGGGCTGCATGTTTTGAGCCCAGTACTGAGCCTGAAAAGCGTTTCCAACCCCACTTACAAGTAAAACTAGCTAAAATGTGCCTGGCTGCTATTCACTGAAAAGCTCATTCTGTGTACATTTTTGGCATACGTTTGCTCCTGCCGGGTCAGCTGAGCTGCGAATTTCTATTTAACCACCTGCTTTCATGAGAGACCTCAGTGCTGCATGTTTTGAGCCCAGTACTGAGCCTGAAAAGCGTTTCCAACCCCACTTACAAGTAAAACTAGCTAAAATGTGCCTGGCTTCTCTTCACTGAAAAGCTCATTCTGAGTACATTTTTAGCATATGTTTGCTCCTGCCGGGTCAGCTGAGCAGCGAATTTCTATTTAACCACCTGCTTTCATGAGAGACCTCAGGGCTGCATGTTTTGAGCCCAGTACTGAGCCTGAAAAGCGTTTCCAACCCCACTTACAAGTAAAACTAGCTAAAATGTGCCTGGCTGCTATTCACTGAAAAGCTCATTCTGTGTACATTTTTGGCATACGTTTGCTCCTACCAGGTCAGCTGAGCAGCGAATTTCTATTTAACCACCTGCTTTCATGAGAGACCTCAGGGCTGCATGTTTTGAGCCCAGTACTAAGCCTGAAAAGCGTTTCCAACCCCACTTACAAGTAAAACTAGCTAAAATGTGCCTGGCTTCTCTTCACTGAAAAGCTCATTCTGAGTACATTTTTAGCATACGTTTGCTCCTGCCGGGTCAGCTGAGCAGCGAATTTCTATTTAACCACCTGCTATCATGAGAGACCTCAGGGCTGCATGTTTTGAGCCCAGTACTGATCCTGAAAAGCGTTTCCAACCCCACTTACAAGTAAAACTAGCTAAAATGTGCCTGGCTGCTATTCACTGAAAGCTCATTCTGTGTACATTTTTGGCATACGTTTGCTTCTACCGGGTCAGCTGAGCAGCGAATTTCTATTTAACCACCTGCTTTCATGAGAGACCTCAGGGCTGCATGTTTTGAGCTCAGTACTGAGCCTGAAAAGCATTTCCAACCCCACTTACAAGTAAAACTAGCTAAAATGTGCCTGGCTTCTCTTCACTGAAAAGCTCATTCTGAGTACATTTTTAGCATATGTTTGCTCCTGCCGGGTCAGCTGAGCAGCGAATTTCTATTTAACCACCTGCTATCATGAGAGACCTCAGGGCTGCATGTTTTGAGCCCAGTACTGAGCCTGAAAAGCGTTTCCAACCCCACTTACAAGTAAAACTAGCTAAAATGTGCCTGGCTGCTATTCACTGAAAAGCTCATTCTGTGTACATTTTTGGCATACGTTTGCTCCTGCCGGGTCAGCTGAGCTGCGAATTTCTATTTAACCACCTGCTTTCATGAGAGACCTCAGTGCTGCATGTTTTGAGCCCAGTACTGAGCCTGAAAAGCGTTTCCAACCCCACTTACAAGTAAAACTAGCTAAAATGTGCCTGGCTTCTCTTCACTGAAAAGCTCATTCTGAGTACATTTTTAGCATATGTTTGCTCCTGCCGGGTCAGCTGAGCAGCGAATTTCTATTTAACCACCTGCTTTCATGAGAGACCTCAGGGCTGCATGTTTTGAGCCCAGTACTGAGCCTGAAAAGCGTTTCCAACCCCACTTACAAGTAAAACTAGCTAAAATGTGCCTGGCTGCTATTCACTGAAAAGCTCATTCTGTGTACATTTTTGGCATACGTTTGCTCCTACCGGGTCAGCTGAGCAGCGAATTTCTATTTAACCACCTGCTTTCATGAGAGACCTCAGGGCTGCATGTTTTGAGCTCAGTACTGAGCCTGAAAAGCATTTCCAACCCCACTTACAAGTAAAACTAGCTAAAATGTGCCTGGCTTCTCTTCACTGAAAAGCTCATTCTGAGTACATTTTTAGCATACGTTTGCTCCTGCCGGGTCAGCTGAGCAGCGAATTTCTATTTAACCACCTGCTATCATATGAGACCTCAGGGCTGCATGTTTTGAGCCCAGTACTGAGCCTGAAAAGCGTTTCCAACCCCACTTACAAGTAAAACTAGCTAAAATGTGCCTGGATGCTATTCACTGAAAAGCTCATTCTGTGTACATTTTTGGCATACGTTTGCTCCTACCGGGTCAGCTGAGCAGCGAATTTCTATTTTAACTACCTGCTATCATAAGAGACCTCAGGGCTGCATGTTTTGAGCCCAGTACTGATCCTGAAAAGCGTTTCCAACCCCACTTACAAGTAAAACTAGCTAAAATGTGCCTGGCTGCTATTCACTGAAAAGCTCATTCTGTGTACATTTTTGGCATACGTTTGCTCCTACCGGGTCAGCTGAGCAGCGAATTTCTATTTAACCACCTGCTTTCATGAGAGACCTCAGGGCTCGATGTTTTGAGCTCAGTACTGAGCCTGAAAAGCATTTCCAACCCCACTTACAAGTAAAACTAGCTAAAATGTGCCTGGCTTCTCTTCACTGAAAAGCTCATTCTGAGTACATTTTTAGCATATGTTTGCTCCTGCCGGGTCATGCGAGCAGCGAATTTCTATTTAACCACCTGCTATCATGAGAGACCTCAGGGCTGCATGTTTTGAGCCCAGTACTGAGCCTGAAAAGCGTTTCCAACCCCACTTACAAGTAAAACTAGCTAAAATGTGCCTGGCTGCTATTCACTGAAAAGCTCATTCTGTGTACATTTTTGGCATACGTTTGCTCCTGCCGGGTCAGCTGAGCAGCGAATTTCTATTTAACCACCTGCTTTCATGAGAGACCTCAGGGCTGCATGTTTTGAGCCCAGTACTGAGCCTGAAAAGCGTTTCCAACCCCACTTACAAGTAAAACTAGCTAAAATGTGCCTGGCTTCTCTTCATTGAAAAGCTCATTCTCAGTACATTTTTAGCATATGTTTGCTCCTGCCGGGTCAGCTGAGCAGCAAATTTCTATTTAACCACCTGCTTTCATGAGAGACCTCAGGGCTGCATGTTTTGAGCCCAGTACTGAGCCTGAAAAGCGATTCCAACCCCACTTACAAGTAAAACTAGCTAAAATGTGCCTGGCTTCTCTTCACTGAAAAGCTCATTCTGAGTACATTTTTAGCATACGTTTGCTCCTGCCGGGTCAGCTGAGCAGCGAATTTCTATTTAACCACCTGCTATCATGAGAGACCTCAGGGCTGCATGTTTTAAGCCCAGTACTGATCCTGAAAAGCGTTTCCAACCCCACTTACAAGTAAAACTAGCTAAAATGTGCCTGGCTGCTATTCACTGAAAGGCTCATTCTGTGTACATTTTTGGCATACGTTTGCTCCTACCGGGTCAGCTGAGCAGCGAATTTCTATTTAACCACCTGGTTTCATGAGAGACCTCAGGGCTGCATGTTTTGAGCCCAGTACTGAGCCTGAAAAGCGTTTCCAACCCCACTTACAAGTAAAACTAGCTAAAATGTGCCTGGCTTCTCTTCACTGAAAAGCTCATTCTGAGTACATTTTTAGCATATGTTTGCTCCTGCCGGGTCAGCTGAGCAGCGAATTTCTATTTAACCACCTGCTATCATGAGAGACCTCAGGGCTGCATGTTTTGAGCCCAGTACTGAGCCTGAAAAGCGTTTCCAACCCCACTTACAAGTAAAACTAGCTAAAATGTTCCTGGCTTCTCTTCACTGAAAAGCTCATTCTGAGTACATTTTTAGCATATGTTTGCTCCTGCCGGGTCAGCTGAGCTGCGAATTTCTATTTAACCACCTGCTATCATGAGAGACCTCAGGGCTGCATGTTTTGAGCCCAGTACTGAGCCTGAAAAGCGTTTCCAACCCCACTTACAAGTAAAACTAGCTAAAATGTGCCTGGCTTCTCTTCACTGAAAAGCTCATTCTGAGTACATTTTTAGCATATGTTTGCTCCTGCCGGGTCAGCTGAGCAGCCAATTTCTATTTAACCACCTGCTTTCATGAGAGACCTCAGGGCTGCATGTTTTGAGCCCAGTACTGAGCCTGAAAAGTGTTTCCAACCCCACTTACAAGTAAAACTAGCTAAAATGTGCCTGGCTGCTATTAACTGAAAAGCTCATTCTGTGTACATTTTTGGCATACGTTTGCTCCTGCCGGGTCAGCTGAGCAGCGAATTTCTATTTAACCACCTGCTATCATGAGAGACCTCAGGGCTGCATGTTTTGAGCCCAGTACTGATCCTGAAAAGCGTTTCCAACCCCACTTACAAGTAAAACTAGCTAAAATGTGCCTGGCTGCTATTCACTGAAAAGCTCATTCTGTGTACATTTTTGGCATACGTTTGCTTCTACCGGGTCAGCTGAGCAGGGAATTTCTATTTAACCACCTGCTATCATGAGAGACCTCAGGGCTGCATGTTTTGAGCCCAGTACTGAGCCTGAAAAGCGTTTCCAACCCCACTTACAAGTAAAACTAGCTAAAATGTGCCTGGCTGCTATTCACTGAAAAGCTCATTCTGTGTACATTTTTGGCATACGTTTGCTCCTACCGGGTCAGCTGAGCAGTGAATTTCTATTTAACCACCTGCTTTCATGAGAGACCTCAGGGCTGCATGTTTTGAGCCAAGTACTGAGCCTGAAAAGCATTTTCAACCCCACTTACAAGTAAAACTAGCTAAAATGTGCCTGGCTTCTCTTCACTGAAAAGCTCATTCTGAGTACATTTTTAGCATATGTTTGCTCCTGCCGGGTCATGCGAGCAGCGAATTTCTATTTAACCACCTGCTATCATGAGAGACCTCAGGGCTGCATGTTTTGAGCCCAGTACTGAGCCTGAAAAGCGTTTCCAACCCCACTTACAAGTAAAACTAGCTAAAATGTGCCTGGCTGCTATTCACTGAAAAGGTCATTCTGTGCACATTTTTGGCATACGTTTGCTCCTACCGGGTCAGCTGAGCAGCAAATTTCTATTTAACCACCTGCTATCATGAGAGACCTCAGGGCTGCATGTTTTGAGCCCAGTACTGAGCCTGAAAAGCGTTTCCAAACCCACTTACAAGTAAAACTAGCTAAAATGTGCCTGGCTGCTATTGACTGAAAAGCTCATTCTGTGTACATTTTTGGCATACGTTTGCTCCTACCGGGTCAGCTGAGCAGTGAATTTCTATTTAACTACCTGCTTTCATGAGAGACCTCAGGGCTGCATGTTTTGAGCCAAGTACTGAGCCTGAAAAGCATTTTCAACCCCACTTACAAGTAAAACTAGCTAAAATGTGCCTGGCTTCTCTTCACTGAAAAGCTCATTCTGAGTAAATTTTTAGCATACGTTTGCTCCTGCCGGGTCAGCTGAGCAGCGAATTTCTATTTAACCACCTGCTATCATGAGAGACCTCAGGGCTGCATGTTTTGAGCCCAGTACTGATCCTGAAAAGCGTTTCCAACCCCACTTACAAGTAAAGCTAAAATGTGCCTGGCTGCTATTCACTGAAAAGCTCATTCTGTGTACATTTTTGCCATACGTTTGCTCCTGCCGGGTCAGCTGAGCAGCGAATTTCTATTTAACCACCTGCTATCATGAGATACCTCAGGGCTGCATGTTTTGAGCCCAGTACTGATCCTGAAAAGCGTTTCCAACCCCACTTACAAGTAAAACTAGCTAAAATGTGCCTGGCTGCTATTCACTGAAAAGCTCATTCTGAGTACATTTTTAGCATACGTTTGCTCCTGCCGGGTCAGCTGAGCAGCGAATTTCTATTTAACCACCTGCTATCATGAGAGACCTCAGGGCTGCATGTTTTGAGCCCAGTACTGAGCATGAAAAGCGTTTCCAACCCCACTTACAAGTAAAACTAGCTAAAATGTGCCTGGCTGCTATTCACTGAAAAGCTCATTCTGTGTACATTTTTGGCATACGTTTGCTCCTACCGGGTCAGCTGAGCAACGAATTTCTATTTAACCACCTGATTTCATGAGAGACCTCAGGGCTGCATGTTTTGAGCCCAGTACTGAGCCTGAAAAGCATTTCCAAGCCCACTTACAAGTAAAACTAGCTAAAATGTGCCTGGCTTCTCTTCACTGAAAAGCTCATTCTGAGTACATTTTTAGCATACGTTTGCTCCTGCCGGGTCAGCTGAGCAGCAAATTTCTATTTAACCACCTGCTATCATGAGAGACCTCAGGGCTGCATGTTTTGAGCCCAGTACTGATCCTGAAAAGCGTTTCCAACCCCACTTACAAGTAAAACTAGCTAAAATGTGCCTGGCTGCTATTCACTGAAAAGCTCATTCTGTGTACATTTTTGGCATACGTTTGCTCCTACCAGGTCAGCTGAGCAGCGAATTTCTATTTAACCACCTGCTTTCATGAGAGACCTCAGGGCTGCATGTTTTGAGCCCAGTACTGAGCCTGAAAAGCGTTTCCAACCCCACTTACAAGTAAAACTAGCTAAAATGTGCCTGGCTTCTCTTCACTGAAAAGCTCATTCTGAGTACATTTTTAGCATACGTTTGCTCCTGCCGGGTCAGCTGAGCAGCGAATTTCTATTTAACCACCTGCTATCATGAGAGACCTCAGGGCTGCATGTTTTGAGCCCAGTACTGATCCTGAAAAGCGTTTCCAACCCCACTTACAAGTAAAACTAGCTAAAATGTGCCTGGCTGCTATTCACTGAAAAGCTCATTCTGTGTACATTTTTGGCATACGTTTGCTTCTACCGGGTCAGCTGAGCAGCGAATTTCTATTTAACCACCTGCTTTCATGAGAGACCTCAGGGCTGCATGTTTTGAGCTCAGTACTGAGCCTGAAAAGCATTTCCAACCCCACTTACAAGTAAAACTAGCTAAAATGTGCCTGGCTTCTCTTCACTGAAAAGCTCATTCTGAGTACATTTTTAGCATATGTTTGCTCCTGCCGGGTCAGCTGAGCAGCGAATTTCTATTTAACCACCTGCTATCATGAGAGACCTCAGGGCTGCATGTTTTGAGCCCAGTACTGAGCCTGAAAAGCGTTTCCAACCCCACTTACAAGTAAAACTAGCTAAAATGTGCCTGGCTGCTATTCACTGAAAAGCTCATTCTGTGTACATTTTTGGCATACGTTTGCTCCTGCCGGGTCAGCTGAGCTGCGAATTTCTATTTAACCACCTGCTTTCATGAGAGACCTCAGTGCTGCATGTTTTGAGCCCAGTACTGAGCCTGAAAAGCGTTTCCAACCCCACTTACAAGTAAAACTAGCTAAAATGTGCCTGGCTTCTCTTCACTGAAAAGCTCATTCTGAGTACATTTTTAGCATATGTTTGCTCCTGCCGGGTCAGCTGAGCAGCGAATTTCTATTTAACCACCTGCTTTCATGAGAGACCTCAGGGCTGCATGTTTTGAGCCCAGTACTGAGCCTGAAAAGCGTTTCCAACCCCACTTACAAGTAAAACTAGCTAAAATGTGCCTGGCTGCTATTCACTGAAAAGCTCATTCTGTGTACATTTTTGGCATACGTTTGCTCCTACCGGGTCAGCTGAGCAGTGAATTTCTATTTAACCACCTGCTTTCATGAGAGACCTCAGGGCTGCATGTTTTGAGCTCAGTACTGAGCCTGAAAAGCATTTCCAACCCCACTTACAAGTAAAACTAGCTAAAATGTGCCTGGCTTCTCTTCACTGAAAAGCTCATTCTGAGTACATTTTTAGCATACGTTTGCTCCTGCCGGGTCAGCTGAGCAGCGAATTTCTATTTAACCACCTGCTATCATATGAGACCTCAGGGCTGCATGTTTTGAGCCCAGTACTGAGCCTGAAAAGCGTTTCCAACCCCACTTACAAGTAAAACTAGCTAAAATTTGCCTGGCTGCTATTCACTGAAAAGCTCATTCTGTGTACATTTTTGGCATACGTTTGCTCCTACCGGGTCAGCTGAGCAGCGAATTTCTATTTTAACTACCTGCTATCATAAGAGACCTCAGGGCTGCATGTTTTGAGCCCAGTACTGATCCTGAAAAGCGTTTCCAACCCCACTTACAAGTAAAACTAGCTAAAATGTGCCTGGCTGCTATTCACTGAAAAGCTCATTCTGTGTACATTTTTGGCATACGTTTGCTCCTACCGGGTCAGCTGAGCAGCGAATTTCTATTTAACCACCTGCTTTCATGAAAACCTCAGGGCTCTATGTTTTGAGCTCAGTACTGAGCCTGAAAAGCATTTCCAACCCCACTTACAAGTAAAACTAGCTAAAATGTGCCTGGCTTCTCTTCACTGAAAAGCTCATTCTGAGTACATTTTTAGCATATGTTTGCTCCTGCCGGGTCATGCGAGCAGCGAATTTCTATTTAACCACCTGCTATCATGAGAGACCTCAGGGCTGCATGTTTTGAGCCCAGTACTGAGCCTGAAAAGCGTTTCCAACCCCACTTACAAGTAAAACTAGCTAAAATGTGCCTGGCTGCTATTCACTGAAAAGCTCATTCTGTGTACATTTTTGGCATACGTTTGCTCCTGCCGGGTCAGCTGAGCAGCGAATTTCTATTTAACCACCTGCTTTCATGAGAGACCTCAGGGCTGCATGTTTTGAGCCCAGTACTGAGCCTGAAAAGCGTTTCCAACCCCACTTACAAGTAAAACTAGCTAAAATGTGCCTGGCTTTTCTTCATTGAAAAGCTCATTCTGAGTACATTTTTAGCATATGTTTGCTCCTGCCGGGTCAGCTGAGCAGCAAATTTCTATTTAACCACCTGCTTTCATGAGAGACCTCAGGGCTGCATGTTTTGAGCCCAGTACTGAGCCTGAAAAGCGATTCCAACCCCACTTACAAGTAAAACTAGCTAAAATGTGCCTGGCTTCTCTTCACTGAAAAGCTCATTCTGAGTACATTTTTAGCATACGTTTGCTCCTGCCGGGTCAGCTGAGCAGCGAATTTCTATTTAACCACCTGCTATCATGAGAGACCTCAGGGCTGCATGTTTTAAGCCCAGTACTGATCCTGAAAAGCGTTTCCAACCCCACTTACAAGTAAAACTAGCTAAAATGTGCCTGGCTGCTATTCACTGAAAGGCTCATTCTGTGTACATTTTTGGCATACGTTTGCTCCTACCGGGTCAGCTGAGCAGCGAATTTCTATTTAACCACCTGGTTTCATGAGAGACCTCAGGGCTGCATGTTTTGAGCCCAGTACTGAGCCTGAAAAGCGTTTCCAACCCCACTTACAAGTAAAACTAGCTAAAATGTGCCTGGCTTCTCTTCACTGAAAAGCTCATTCTGAGTACATTTTTAGCATATGTTTGCTCCTGCCGGGTCAGCTGAGCAGCGAATTTCTATTTAACCACCTGCTATCATGAGAGACCTCAGGGCTGCATGTTTTGAGCCCAGTACTGAGCCTGAAAAGCGTTTCCAACCCCACTTACAAGTAAAACTAGCTAAAATGTGCCTGGCTTCTCTTCACTGAAAAGCTCATTCTGAGTACATTTTTAGCATATGTTTGCTCCTGCCGGGTCAGCTGAGCTGCGAATTTCTATTTAACCACCTGCTATCATGAGAGACCTCAGGGCTGCATGTTTTGAGCCCAGTACTGAGCCTGAAAAGCGTTTCCAACCCCACTTACAAGTAAAACTAGCTAAAATGTGCCTGGCTTCTCTTCACTGAAAAGCTCATTCTGAGTACATTTTTAGCATATGTTTGCTCCTGCCGGGTCAGCTGAGCAGCCAATTTCTATTTAACCACCTGCTTTCATGAGAGACCTCAGGGCTGCATGTTTTGAGCCCAGTACTGAGCCTGAAAAGTGTTTCCAACCCCACTTACAAGTAAAACTAGCTAAAATGTGCCTGGCTGCTATTAACTGAAAAGCTCATTCTGTGTACATTTTTGGCATACGTTTGCTCCTGCCGGGTCAGCTGAGCAGCGAATTTCTATTTAACCACCTGCTATCATGAGAGACCTCAGGGCTGCATGTTTTGAGCCCAGTACTGATCCTGAAAAGCGTTTCCAACCCCACTTACAAGTAAAACTAGCTAAAATGTGCCTGGCTGCTATTCACTGAAAAGCTCATTCTGTGTACATTTTTGGCATACGTTTGCTCCTACCGGGTCAGCTGAGCAGTGAATTTCTATTTAACCACCTGCTTTCATGAGAGACCTCAGGGCTGCATGTTTTGAGCTCAGTACTGAGCCTGAAAAGCATTTCCAACCCCACTTACAAGTAAAACTAGCTAAAATGTGCCTGGCTTCTCTTCACTGAAAAGCTCATTCTGAGTACATTTTTAGCATACGTTTGCTCCTGCCGGGTCAGCTGAGCAGCGAATTTCTATTTAACCACCTGCTATCATATGAGACCTCAGGGCTGCATGTTTTGAGCCCAGTACTGAGCCTGAAAAGCGTTTCCAACCCCACTTACAAGTAAAACTAGCTAAAATGTGCCTGGCTGCTATTCACTGAAAAGCTCATTCTGTGTACATTTTTGGCATACGTTTGCTCCTACCGGGTCAGCTGAGCAGCGAATTTCTATTTTAACTACCTGCTATCATAAGAGACCTCAGGGCTGCATGTTTTGAGCCCAGTACTGATCCTGAAAAGCGTTTCCAACCCCACTTACAAGTAAAACTAGCTAAAATGTGCCTGGCTGCTATTCACTGAAAAGCTCATTCTGTGTACATTTTTGGCATACGTTTGCTCCTACCGGGTCAGCTGAGCAGCGAATTTCTATTTAACCACCTGCTTTCATGAAAACCTCAGGGCTCTATGTTTTGAGCTCAGTACTGAGCCTGAAAAGCATTTCCAACCCCACTTACAAGTAAAACTAGCTAAAATGTGCCTGGCTTCTCTTCACTGAAAAGCTCATTCTGAGTACATTTTTAGCATATGTTTGCTCCTGCCGGGTCATGCGAGCAGCGAATTTCTATTTAACCACCTGCTATCATGAGAGACCTCAGGGCTGCATGTTTTGAGCCCAGTACTGAGCCTGAAAAGCGTTTCCAACCCCACTTACAAGTAAAACTAGCTAAAATGTGCCTGGCTGCTATTCACTGAAAAGCTCATTCTGTGTACATTTTTGGCATACGTTTGCTCCTGCCGGGTCAGCTGAGCAGCGAATTTCTATTTAACCACCTGCTTTCATGAGAGACCTCAGGGCTGCATGTTTTGAGCCCAGTACTGAGCCTGAAAAGCGTTTCCAACCCCACTTACAAGTAAAACTAGCTAAAATGTGCCTGGCTTCTCTTCATTGAAAAGCTCATTCTGAGTACATTTTTAGCATATGTTTGCTCCTGCCGGGTCAGCTGAGCAGCAAATTTCTATTTAACCACCTGCTTTCATGAGAGACCTCAGGGCTGCATGTTTTGAGCCCAGTACTGAGCCTGAAAAGCGATTCCAACCCCACTTACAAGTAAAACTAGCTAAAATGTGCCTGGCTTCTCTTCACTGAAAAGCTCATTCTGAGTACATTTTTAGCATACGTTTGCTCCTGCCGGGTCAGCTGAGCAGCGAATTTCTATTTAACCACCTGCTATCATGAGAGACCTCAGGGCTGCATGTTTTAAGCCCAGTACTGATCCTGAAAAGCGTTTCCAACCCCACTTACAAGTAAAACTAGCTAAAATGTGCCTGGCTGCTATTCACTGAAAGGCTCATTCTGTGTACATTTTTGGCATACGTTTGCTCCTACCGGGTCAGCTGAGCAGCGAATTTCTATTTAACCACCTGGTTTCATGAGAGACCTCAGGGCTGCATGTTTTGAGCCCAGTACTGAGCCTGAAAAGCGTTTCCAACCCCACTTACAAGTAAAACTAGCTAAAATGTGCCTGGCTTCTCTTCACTGAAAAGCTCATTCTGAGTACATTTTTAGCATATGTTTGCTCCTGCCGGGTCAGCTGAGCAGCGAATTTCTATTTAACCACCTGCTATCATGAGAGACCTCAGGGCTGCATGTTTTGAGCCCAGTACTGAGCCTGAAAAGCGTTTCCAACCCCACTTACAAGTAAAACTAGCTAAAATGTGCCTGGCTTCTCTTCACTGAAAAGCTCATTCTGAGTACATTTTTAGCATATGTTTGCTCCTGCCGGGTCAGCTGAGCTGCGAATTTCTATTTAACCACCTGCTATCATGAGAGACCTCAGGGCTGCATGTTTTGAGCCCAGTACTGAGCCTGAAAAGCGTTTCCAACCCCACTTACAAGTAAAACTAGCTAAAATGTGCCTGGCTTCTCTTCACTGAAAAGCTCATTCTGAGTACATTTTTAGCATATGTTTGCTCCTGCCGGGTCAGCTGAGCAGCCAATTTCTATTTAACCACCTGCTTTCATGAGAGACCTCAGGGCTGCATGTTTTGAGCCCAGTACTGAGCCTGAAAAGTGTTTCCAACCCCACTTACAAGTAAAACTAGCTAAAATGTGCCTGGCTGCTATTAACTGAAAAGCTCATTCTGTGTACATTTTTGGCATACGTTTGCTCCTGCCGGGTCAGCTGAGCAGCGAATTTCTATTTAACCACCTGCTATCATGAGAGACCTCAGGGCTGCATGTTTTGAGCCCAGTACTGATCCTGAAAAGCGTTTCCAACCCCACTTACAAGTAAAACTAGCTAAAATGTGCCTGGCTGCTATTCACTGAAAAGCTCATTCTGTGTACATTTTTGGCATACGCTTGCTTCTACCGGGTCAGCTGAGCAGGGAATTTCTATTTAACCACCTGCTATCATGAGAGACCTCAGGGCTGCATGTTTTGAGCCCAGTACTGAGCCTGAAAAGCGTTTCCAACCCCACTTACAAGTAAAACTAGCTAAAATGTGCCTGGCTGCTATTCACTGAAAAGCTCATTCTGTGTACATTTTTGGCATACGTTTGCTCCTACCGGGTCAGCTGAGCAGTGAATTTCTATTTAACCACCTGCTTTCATGAGAGACCTCAGGGCTGCATGTTTTGAGCCAAGTACTGAGCCTGAAAAGCATTTCCAACCCCACTTACAAGTAAAACTAGCTAAAATGTGCCTGGCTTCTCTTCACTGAAAAGCTCATTCTGAGTACATTTTTAGCATACGTTTGCTCCTGCCGGGTCAGCTGAGCAGCGAATTTCTATTTAACCACCTGCTATCATGAGAGACCTCAGGGCTGCATGTTTTGAGCCCAGTACTGATCCTGAAAAGCGTTTCCAACCCCACTTACAAGTAAAACTAGCTAAAATGTGCCTGGCTGCTATTCACTGAAAAGCTCATTCTGTGTACATTTTTGGCATACGTTTGCTTCTACCGGGTCAGCTGAGCAGCGAATTTCTATTTAACCACCTGCTTTCATGAGAGACCTCAGGGCTGCATGTTTTGAGCTCAGTACTGAGCCTGAAAAGCATTTCCAACCCCACTTACAAGTAAAACTAGCTAAAATGTGCCTGGCTTCTCTTCACTGAAAAGCTCATTCTGAGTACATTTTTAGCATATGTTTGCTCCTGCCGGGTCAGCTGAGCAGCGAATTTCTATTTAACCACCTGCTATCATGAGAGACCTCAGGGCTGCATGTTTTGAGCCCAGTACTGAGCCTGAAAAGCGTTTCCAACCCCACTTACAAGTAAAACTAGCTAAAATGTGCCTGGCTGCTATTCACTGAAAAGCTCATTCTGTGTACATTTTTGGCATACGTTTGTTCCTGCCGGGTCAGCTGAGCTGCGAATTTCTATTTAACCACCTGCTTTCATGAGAGACCTCAGTGCTGCATGTTTTGAGCCCAGTACTGAGCCTGAAAAGCGTTTCCAACCCCACTTACAAGTAAAACTAGCTAAAATGTGCCTGGCTTCTCTTCACTGAAAAGCTCATTCTGAGTACATTTTTAGCATATGTTTGCTCCTGCCGGGTCAGCTGAGCAGCGAATTTCTATTTAACCACCTGCTTTCATGAGAGACCTCAGGGCTGCATGTTTTGAGCCCAGTACTGAGCCTGAAAAGCGTTTCCAACCCCACTTACAAGTAAAACTAGCTAAAATGTGCCTGGCTGCTATTCACTGAAAAGCTCATTCTGTGTACATTTTTGGCATACGTTTGCTCCTACCGGGTCAGCTGAGCAGTGAATTTCTATTTAACCACCTGCTTTCATGAGAGACCTCAGGGCTGCATGTTTTGAGCTCAGTACTGAGCCTGAAAAGCATTTCCAACCCCACTTACAAGTAAAACTAGCTAAAATGTGCCTGGCTTCTCTTCACTGAAAAGCTCATTCTGAGTACATTTTTAGCATACGTTTGCTCCTGCCGGGTCAGCTGAGCAGCGAATTTCTATTTAACCACCTGCTATCATATGAGACCTCAGGGCTGCATGTTTTGAGCCCAGTACTGAGCCTGAAAAGCGTTTCCAACCCCACTTACAAGTAAAACTAGCTAAAATGTGCCTGGCTGCTATTCACTGAAAAGCTCATTCTGTGTACATTTTTGGCATACGTTTGCTCCTACCGGGTCAGCTGAGCAGCGAATTTCTATTTTAACTACCTGCTATCATAAGAGACCTCAGGGCTGCATGTTTTGAGCCCAGTACTGATCCTGAAAAGCGTTTCCAACCCCACTTACAAGTAAAACTAGCTAAAATGTGCCTGGCTGCTATTCACTGAAAAGCTCATTCTGTGTACATTTTTGGCATACGTTTGCTCCTACCGGGTCAGCTGAGCAGCGAATTTCTATTTAACCACCTGCTTTCATGAAAACCTCAGGGCTCTATGTTTTGAGCTCAGTACTGAGCCTGAAAAGCATTTCCAACCCCACTTACAAGTAAAACTAGCTAAAATGTGCCTGGCTTCTCTTCACTGAAAAGCTCATTCTGAGTACATTTTTAGCATATGTTTGCTCCTGCCGGGTCATGCGAGCAGCGAATTTCTATTTAACCACCTGCTATCATGAGAGACCTCAGGGCTGCATGTTTTGAGCCCAGTACTGAGCCTGAAAAGCGTTTCCAACCCCACTTACAAGTAAAACTAGCTAAAATGTGCCTGGCTGCTATTCACTGAAAAGCTCATTCTGTGTACATTTTTGGCATACGTTTGCTCCTGCCGGGTCAGCTGAGCAGGGAATTTCTATTTAACCACCTGCTTTCATGAGAGACCTCAGGGCTGCATGTTTTGAGCCCAGTACTGAGCCTGAAAAGCGTTTCCAACCCCACTTACAAGTAAAACTAGCTAAAATGTGCCTGGCTTCTCTTCATTGAAAAGCTCATTCTGAGTACATTTTTAGCATATGTTTGCTCCTGCCGGGTCAGCTGAGCAGCAAATTTCTATTTAACCACCTGCTTTCATGAGAGACCTCAGGGCTGCATGTTTTGAGCCCAGTACTGAGCCTGAAAAGCGATTCCAACCCCACTTACAAGTAAAACTAGCTAAAATGTGCCTGGCTTCTCTTCACTGAAAAGCTCATTCTGAGTACATTTTTAGCATACGTTTGCTCCTGCCGGGTCAGCTGAGCAGCGAATTTCTATTTAACCACCTGCTATCATGAGAGACCTCAGGGCTGCATGTTTTAAGCCCAGTACTGATCCTGAAAAGCGTTTCCAACCCCACTTACAAGTAAAACTAGCTAAAATGTGCCTGGCTGCTATTCACTGAAAGGCTCATTCTGTGTACATTTTTGGCATACGTTTGCTCCTACCGGGTCAGCTGAGCAGCGAATTTCTATTTAACCACCTGGTTTCATGAGAGACCTCAGGGCTGCATGTTTTGAGCCCAGTACTGAGCCTGAAAAGCGTTTCCAACCCCACTTACAAGTAAAACTAGCTAAAATGTGCCTGGCTTCTCTTCACTGAAAAGCTCATTCTGAGTACATTTTTAGCATATGTTTGCTCCTGCCGGGTCAGCTGAGCAGCGAATTTCTATTTAACCACCTGCTATCATGAGAGACCTCAGGGCTGCATGTTTTGAGCCCAGTACTGAGCCTGAAAAGCGTTTCCAACCCCACTTACAAGTAAAACTAGCTAAAATGTGCCTGGCTTCTCTTCACTGAAAAGCTCATTCTGAGTACATTTTTAGCATATGTTTGCTCCTGCCGGGTCAGCTGAGCTGCGAATTTCTATTTAACCACCTGCTATCATGAGAGACCTCAGGGCTGCATGTTTTGAGCCCAGTACTGAGCCTGAAAAGCGTTTCCAACCCCACTTACAAGTAAAACTAGCTAAAATGTGCCTGGCTTCTCTTCACTGAAAAGCTCATTCTGAGTACATTTTTAGCATATGTTTGCTCCTGCCGGGTCAGCTGAGCAGCCAATTTCTATTTAACCACCTGCTTTCATGAGAGACCTCAGGGCTGCATGTTTTGAGCCCAGTACTGAGCCTGAAAAGTGTTTCCAACCCCACTTACAAGTAAAACTAGCTAAAATGTGCCTGGCTGCTATTAACTGAAAAGCTCATTCTGTGTACATTTTTGGCATACGTTTGCTCCTGCCGGGTCAGCTGAGCAGCGAATTTCTATTTAACCACCTGCTATCATGAGAGACCTCAGGGCTGCATGTTTTGAGCCCAGTACTGATCCTGAAAAGCGTTTCCAACCCCACTTACAAGTAAAACTAGCTAAAATGTGCCTGGCTGCTATTCACTGAAAAGCTCATTCTGTGTACATTTTTGGCATACGTTTGCTTCTACCGGGTCAGCTGAGCAGGGAATTTCTATTTAACCACCTGCTATCATGAGAGACCTCAGGGCTGCATGTTTTGAGCCCAGTACTGAGCCTGAAAAGCGTTTCCAACCCCACTTACAAGTAAAACTAGCTAAAATGTGCCTGGCTGCTATTCACTGAAAAGCTCATTCTGTGTACATTTTTGGCATACGTTTGCTCCTACCGGGTCAGCTGAGCAGTGAATTTCTATTTAACCACCTGCTTTCATGAGAGACCTCAGGGCTGCATGTTTTGAGCCAAGTACTGAGCCTGAAAAGCATTTTCAACCCCACTTACAAGTAAAACTAGCTAAAATGTGCCTGGCTTCTCTTCACTGAAAAGCTCATTCTGAGTACATTTTTAGCATATGTTTGCTCCTGCCGGGTCATGCGAGCAGCGAATTTCTATTTAACCACCTGCTATCATGAGAGACCTCAGGGCTGCATGTTTTGAGCCCAGTACTGAGCCTGAAAAGCGTTTCCAACCCCACTTACAAGTAAAACTAGCTAAAATGTGCCTGGCTGCTATTCACTGAAAAGCTCATTCTGTGTACATTTTTGGCATACGTTTGCTCCTGCCGGGTCAGCTGAGCAGCGAATTTCTATTTAACCACCTGCTTTCATGAGAGACCTCAGGGCTGCATGTTTTGAGCCCAGTACTGAGCCTGAAAAGCGTTTCCAACCCCACTTACAAGTAAAACTAGCTAAAATGTGCCTGGCTTCTCTTCATTGAAAAGCTCATTCTGAGTACATTTTTAGCATATGTTTGCTCCTGCCGGGTCAGCTGAGCAGCAAATTTCTATTTAACCACCTGCTTTCATGAGAGACCTCAGGGCTGCATGTTTTGAGCCCAGTACTGAGCCTGAAAAGCGATTCCAACCCCACTTACAAGTAAAACTAGCTAAAATGTGCCTGGCTTCTCTTCACTGAAAAGCTCATTCTGAGTACATTTTTAGCATACGTTTGCTCCTGCCGGGTCAGCTGAGCAGCGAATTTCTATTTAACCACCTGCTATCATGAGAGACCTCAGGGCTGCATGTTTTAAGCCCAGTACTGATCCTGAAAAGCGTTTCCAACCCCACTTACAAGTAAAACTAGCTAAAATGTGCCTGGCTGCTATTCACTGAAAGGCTCATTCTGTGTACATTTTTGGCATACGTTTGCTCCTACCGGGTCAGCTGAGCAGCGAATTTCTATTCAACCACGTGGTTTCATGAGAGACCTCAGGGCTGCATGTTTTGAGCCCAGTACTGAGCCTGAAAAGCGTTTCCAACCCCACTTACAAGTAAAACTAGCTAAAAATGTGCCTGGCTTCTCTTCACTGAAAAGCTCATTCTGAGTACATTTTTAGCATATGTTTGCTCCTGCCGGGTCAGCTGAGCAGCGAATTTATATTTAACCACCTGCTATCATGAGAGACCTCAGGGCTGCATGTTTTGAGCCCAGTGCTGAGCCTGAAAAGCGTTTCCAACCCCACTTACAAGTAAAACTAGCTAAAATGTGCCTGGCTTCTCTTCACTGAAAAGCTCATTCTGAGTACATTTTTAGCATATGTTTGCTCCTGCCGGGTCAGCTGAGCTGCGAATTTCTATTTAACCACCTGCTATCATGAGAGACCTCAGGGCTGCATGTTTTGAGCCCAGTACTGAGCCTGAAAAGCGTTTCCAACCCCACTTACAAGTAAAACTAGCTAAAATGTGCCTGGCTTCTCTTCACTGAAAAGCTCATTCTGAGTACATTTTTAGCATATGTTTGCTCCTGCCGGGTCAGCTGAGCAGCCAATTTCTATTTAACCACCTGCTTTCATGAGAGACCTCAGGGCTGCATGTTTTGAGCCCAGTACTGAGCCTGAAAAGTGTTTCCAACCCCACTTACAAGTAAAACTAGCTAAAATGTGCCTGGCTGCTATTAACTGAAAAGCTCATTCTGTGAACATTTTTGGCATACGTTTGCTCCTTCCGGGTCAGCTGAGCAGCGAATTTCTATTTAACCACCTGCTATCATGAGAGACCTCAGGGCTGCATGTTTTGAGCCCAGTACTGATCCTGAAAAGCGTTTCCAACCCCACTTACAAGTAAAACTAGCTAAAATGTGCCTGGCTGCTATTCACTGAAAAGCTCATTCTGTGTACATTTTTGGCATACGTTTGCTCCTACCGGGTCAGCTGAGCAGGGAATTTCTATTTAACCACCTGCTATCATGAGAGACCTCAGGGCTGCATGTTTTGAGCCCAGTACTGAGCCTGAAAAGCGTTTCCAACCCCACTTACAAGTAAAACTAGCTAAAATGTGCCTGGCTGCTATTCACTGAAAAGCTCATTCTGTGTACATTTTTGGCATACGTTTGCTCCTACCGGGTCAGCTGAGCAGTGAATTTCTATTTAACCACCTGCTTTCATGAGAGACCTCAGGGCTGCATGTTTTGAGCCAAGTACTGAGCCTGAAAAGCATTTTCAACCCCACTTACAAGTAAAACTAGCTAAAATGTGCCTGGCTTCTCTTCACTGAAAAGCTCATTCTGAGTACATTTTTAGCATACGTTTGCTCCTGCCGGGTCAGCTGAGCAGCGAATTTCTATTTAACCACCTGCTATCATGAGAGACCTCAGGGCTGCATGTTTTGAGCCCAGTACTGATCCTGAAAAGCGTTTCCAACCCCACTTACAAGTAAAGCTAAAATGTGCCTGGCTGCTATTCACTGAAAAGCTCATTCTGTGTACATTTTTGCCATACGTTTGCTCCTGCCGGGTCAGCTGAGCAGCGAATTTCTATTTAACCACCTGCTATCATGAGATACCTCAGGGCTGCATGTTTTAAGCCCAGTACTGATCCTGAAAAGCGTTTCCAACCCCACTTACAAGTAAAACTAGCTAAAATGTGCCTGGCTGCTATTCACTGAAAAGCTCATTCTGAGTACATTTTTAGCATACGTTTGCTCCTGCCGGGTCAGCTGAGCTGCGAATTTCTATTTAACCACCTGCTATCATGAGAGACCTCAGGGCTGCATGTTTTGAGCCCAGTACTGAGCCTGAAAAGCGTTTCCAACCCCACTTACAAGTAAAACTAGCTAAAATGTGCCTGGCTGCTATTCACTGAAAAGCTCATTCTGTGTACATTTTTGGCATACGTTTGCTCCTACCGGGTCAGCTGAGCAGCGAATTTCTATTTAACCACCTGATTTCATGAGAGACCTCAGGGCTGCATGTTTTGAGCCCAGTACTGAGCCTGAAAAGCATTTCCAAGCCCACTTACAAGTAAAACTAGCTAAAATGTGCCTGGCTTCTCTTCACTGAAAAGCTCATTCTGAGTACATTTTTAGCATACGTTTGCTCCTGCCGGGTCAGCTGAGCAGCAAATTTCTATTTAACCACCTGCTATCATGAGAGACCTCAGGGCTGCATGTTTTGAGCCCAGTACTGATCCTGAAAAGCGTTTCCAACCCCACTTACAAGTAAAACTAGCTAAAATGTGCCTGGCTTCTCTTCACTGAAAAGCTCATTCTGAGTACATTTTTAGCATACGTTTGCTCCTGCCGGGTCAGCTGAGCAGCGAATTTCTATTTAACCACCTGCTATCATATGAGACCTCCGGGCTGCATGTTTTGAGCCCAGTACTGAGCCTGAAAAGCGTTTCCAACCCCACTTACAAGTAAAACTAGCTAAAATGTGCCTGGCTGCTATTCACTGAAAAGCTCATTCTGTGTACATTTTTGGCATACGTTTGCTCCTACCGGGTCAGCTGAGCAGCGAATTTCTATTTAACCACCTGCTTTCATGAGAGACCTCAGGGCTGCATGTTTTGATCTCAGTACTGAGCCTGAAAAGCATTTCCAACCCCACTTACAAGTAAAACTAGCTAAAATGTGCCTGGCTTCTCTTCACTGAAAAGCTCATTCTGAATACATTTTTAGCATATGTTTGCTCCTGCCGGGTCAGCTGAGCAGCAAATTTCTATTTAACCACCTGCTTTCATGAGAGACCTCAGGGCTGCATGTTTTGAGCCCAGTACTGAGCCTGAAAAGCGTTTCCAACCCCACTTACAAGTAAAACTAGCTAAAATGTGCCTGGCTTCTCTTCACTGAAAAGCTCATTCTGAGTACATTTTTAGCATACGTTTGCTCCTGCCGGGTCAGCTGAGCAGCGAATTTCTATTTAACCACCTGCTATCATGAGAGACCTCAGGGCTGCATGTTTTGAGCCCAGTACTGATCCTGAAAAGCGTTTCCAACCCCACTTACAAGTAAAACTAGCTACAATGTGCCTGGCTGCTATTCACTGAAAAGCTCATTCTGTGTACATTTTTGGCATACGTTTGCTCCTACCGGGTCAGCTGAGCAGCGAATTTCTATTTAACCACCTGCTTTCATGAGAGACCTCAGGGCTGCATGTTTTGAGCTCAGTACTGAGCCTGAAAAGCATTTCCAACCCCACTTACAAGTAAAACTAGCTAAAATGTGCCTGGCTTCTCTTCACTGAAGAGCTCATTCTGAGTACATTTTTAGCATACGTTTGCTCCTGCCGGGTCAGCTGAGCAGCGAATTTCTATTTAACCACCTGCTATCATATGAGACCTCAGGGCTGCATGTTTTGAGCCCAGTACTGAGCCTGAAAAGCGTTTCCAACCCCACTTACAAGTAAAACTAGCTAAAATGTGCCTGGCTGCTATTCACTGAAAAGTTCATTCTGTGTACATTTTTGGCATACGTTTGCTCCTACCGGGTCAGCTGAGCAGCGAATTTCTATTTAACCACCTGCTATCATAAGAGACCTCAGGGCTGCATGTTTTGAGCCCAGTACTGATCCTGAAAAGCGTTTCCAACCCCACTTACAAGTAAAACTAGCTAAAATGTGCCTGGCTGCTATTCACTGAAAAGCTCATTCTGTGTACATTTTTGGCATACGTTTGCTCCTACCGGGTCGGGTGAGCAGCAAATTTCTATTTAACCACCTGCTTTCATGAGAGACTTCAGGGCTGCATGTTTTGAGCCCAGTACTGAGCCTGAAAAGCGTTTCCAACCCCACTTACAAGTAAAACTAGCTAAAATGAGCCTGGCTTCTCTTCACTGAAAAGCTCATTCTGAGTACATTTTTAGCATATGTTTGCTCCTGCCGGGTCAGCTGAGCAGCGAATTTCTATTTAACCACCTGCTATCATGAGAGACCTCAGGGCTGCATGTTTTGAGCCCAGTACTGAGCCTGAAAAGCGTTTCCAACCCCACTTACAAGTAAAACTAGCTAAAATGTGCCTGGCTTCTCTTCACTGAAAAGCTCATTCTGAGTACATTTTTAGCATATGTTTGCTCCTGCCGGGTCAGCTGAGCAGCGAATTTCTATTTAACCACCTGCTTTCATGAGAGACCTCAGGGCTGCATGTTTTGAGCCCAGTACTGAGCCTGAAAAGCGTTTCCAACCCCACTTACAAGTAAAACTAGCTAAAATGTGCCTGGCTGCTATTCACTGAAAAGCTCATTCTGTGTACATTTTTGGCATACGTTTGCTCCTACCGGGTCAGCTGAGCAGTGAATTTCTATTTAACCACCTGCTTTCATGAGAGACCTCAGGGCTGCATGTTTTGAGCTCAGTACTGAGCCTGAAAAGCATTTCCAACCCCACTTACAAGTAAAACTAGCTAAAATGTGCCTGGCTTCTCTTCACTGAAAAGCTCATTCTGAGTACATTTTTAGCATACGTTTGCTCCTGCCGGGTCAGCTGAGCAGCGAATTTCTATTTAACCACCTGCTATCATATGAGACCTCAGGGCTGCATGTTTTGAGCCCAGTACTGAGCCTGAAAAGCGTTTCCAACCCCACTTACAAGTAAAACTAGCTAAAATGTGCCTGGCTGCTATTCACTGAAAAGCTCATTCTGTGTACATTTTTGGCATACGTTTGCTCCTACCGGGTCAGCTGAGCAGCGAATTTCTATTTTAACTACCTGCTATCATAAGAGACCTCAGGGCTGCATGTTTTGAGCCCAGTACTGATCCTGAAAAGCGTTTCCAACCCCACTTACAAGTAAAACTAGCTAAAATGTGCCTGGCTGCTATTCACTGAAAAGCTCATTCTGTGTACATTTTTGGCATACGTTTGCTCCTACCGGGTCAGCTGAGCAGCGAATTTCTATTTAACCACCTGCTTTCATGAAAACCTCAGGGCTCTATGTTTTGAGCTCAGTACTGAGCCTGAAAAGCATTTCCAACCCCACTTACAAGTAAAACTAGCTAAAATGTGCCTGGCTTCTCTTCACTGAAAAGCTCATTCTGAGTACATTTTTAGCATATGTTTGCTCCTGCCGGGTCATGCGAGCAGCGAATTTCTATTTAACCACCTGCTATCATGAGAGACCTCAGGGCTGCATGTTTTGAGCCCAGTACTGAGCCTGAAAAGCGTTTCCAACCCCACTTACAAGTAAAACTAGCTAAAATGTGCCTGGCTGCTATTCACTGAAAAGCTCATTCTGTGTACATTTTTGGCATACGTTTGCTCCTGCCGGGTCAGCTGAGCAGCGAATTTCTATTTAACCACCTGCTTTCATGAGAGACCTCAGGGCTGCATGTTTTGAGCCCAGTACTGAGCCTGAAAAGCGTTTCCAACCCCACTTACAAGTAAAACTAGCTAAAATGTGCCTGGCTTTTCTTCATTGAAAAGCTCATTCTGAGTACATTTTTAGCATATGTTTGCTCCTGCCGGGTCAGCTGAGCAGCAAATTTCTATTTAACCACCTGCTTTCATGAGAGACCTCAGGGCTGCATGTTTTGAGCCCAGTACTGAGCCTGAAAAGCGATTCCAACCCCACTTACAAGTAAAACTAGCTAAAATGTGCCTGGCTTCTCTTCACTGAAAAGCTCATTCTGAGTACATTTTTAGCATACGTTTGCTCCTGCCGGGTCAGCTGAGCAGCGAATTTCTATTTAACCACCTGCTATCATGAGAGACCTCAGGGCTGCATGTTTTAAGCCCAGTACTGATCCTGAAAAGCGTTTCCAACCCCACTTACAAGTAAAACTAGCTAAAATGTGCCTGGCTGCTATTCACTGAAAGGCTCATTCTGTGTACATTTTTGGCATACGTTTGCTCCTACCGGGTCAGCTGAGCAGCGAATTTCTATTTAACCACCTGGTTTCATGAGAGACCTCAGGGCTGCATGTTTTGAGCCCAGTACTGAGCCTGAAAAGCGTTTCCAACCCCACTTACAAGTAAAACTAGCTAAAATGTGCCTGGCTTCTCTTCACTGAAAAGCTCATTCTGAGTACATTTTTAGCATATGTTTGCTCCTGCCGGGTCAGCTGAGCAGCGAATTTCTATTTAACCACCTGCTATCATGAGAGACCTCAGGGCTGCATGTTTTGAGCCCAGTACTGAGCCTGAAAAGCGTTTCCAACCCCACTTACAAGTAAAACTAGCTAAAATGTGCCTGGCTTCTCTTCACTGAAAAGCTCATTCTGAGTACATTTTTAGCATATGTTTGCTCCTGCCGGGTCAGCTGAGCTGCGAATTTCTATTTAACCACCTGCTATCATGAGAGACCTCAGGGCTGCATGTTTTGAGCCCAGTACTGAGCCTGAAAAGCGTTTCCAACCCCACTTACAAGTAAAACTAGCTAAAATGTGCCTGGCTTCTCTTCACTGAAAAGCTCATTCTGAGTACATTTTTAGCATATGTTTGCTCCTGCCGGGTCAGCTGAGCAGCCAATTTCTATTTACCCACCTGCTTTCATGAGAGACCTCAGGGCTGCATGTTTTGAGCCCAGTACTGAGCCTGAAAAGTGTTTCCAACCCCACTTACAAGTAAAACTAGCTAAAATGTGCCTGGCTGCTATTAACTGAAAAGCTCATTCTGTGTACATTTTTGGCATACGTTTGCTCCTGCCGGGTCAGCTGAGCAGCGAATTTCTATTTAACCACCTGCTATCATGAGAGACCTCAGGGCTGCATGTTTTGAGCCCAGTACTGATCCTGAAAAGCGTTTCCAACCCCACTTACAAGTAAAACTAGCTAAAATGTGCCTGGCTGCTATTCACTGAAAAGCTCATTCTGTGTACATTTTTGGCATACGTTTGCTCCTACCGGGTCAGCTGAGCAGTGAATTTCTATTTAACCACCTGCTTTCATGAGAGACCTCAGGGCTGCATGTTTTGAGCTCAGTACTGAGCCTGAAAAGCATTTCCAACCCCACTTACAAGTAAAACTAGCTAAAATGTGCCTGGCTTCTCTTCACTGAAAAGCTCATTCTGAGTACATTTTTAGCATACGTTTGCTCCTGCCGGGTCAGCTGAGCAGCGAATTTCTATTTAACCACCTGCTATCATATGAGACCTCAGGGCTGCATGTTTTGAGCCCAGTACTGAGCCTGAAAAGCGTTTCCAACCCCACTTACAAGTAAAACTAGCTAAAATGTGCCTGGCTGCTATTCACTGAAAAGCTCATTCTGTGTACATTTTTGGCATACGTTTGCTCCTACCGGGTCAGCTGAGCAGTGAATTTCTATTTAACCACCTGCTTTCATGAGAGACCTCAGGGCTGCATGTTTTGAGCTCAGTACTGAGCCTGAAAAGCATTTCCAACCCCACTTACAAGTAAAACTAGCTAAAATGTGCCTGGCTTCTCTTCACTGAAAAGCTCATTCTGAGTACATTTTTAGCATACGTTTGCTCCTGCCGGGTCAGCTGAGCAGCGAATTTCTATTTAACCACCTGCTATCATATGAGACCTCAGGGCTGCATGTTTTGAGCCCAGTACTGAGCCTGAAAAGCGTTTCCAACCCCACTTACAAGTAAAACTAGCTAAAATGTGCCTGGCTGCTATTCACTGAAAAGCTCATTCTGTGTACATTTTTGGCATACGTTTGCTCCTACCGGGTCAGCTGAGCAGCGAATTTCTATTTTAACTACCTGCTATCATAAGAGACCTCAGGGCTGCATGTTTTGAGCCCAGTACTGATCCTGAAAAGCGTTTCCAACCCCACTTACAAGTAAAACTAGCTAAAATGTGCCTGGCTGCTATTCACTGAAAAGCTCATTCTGTGTACATTTTTGGCATACGTTTGCTCCTACCGGGTCAGCTGAGCAGCGAATTTCTATTTAACCACCTGCTTTCATGAAAACCTCAGGGCTCTATGTTTTGAGCTCAGTACTGAGCCTGAAAAGCATTTCCAACCCCACTTACAAGTAAAACTAGCTAAAATGTGCCTGGCTTCTCTTCACTGAAAAGCTCATTCTGAGTACATTTTTAGCATATGTTTGCTCCTGCCGGGTCATGCGAGCAGCGAATTTCTATTTAACCACCTGCTATCATGAGAGACCTCAGGGCTGCATGTTTTGAGCCCAGTACTGAGCCTGAAAAGCGTTTCCAACCCCACTTACAAGTAAAACTAGCTAAAATGTGCCTGGCTGCTATTCACTGAAAAGCTCATTCTGTGTACATTTTTGGCATACGTTTGCTCCTGCCGGGTCAGCTGAGCAGCGAATTTCTATTTAACCACCTGCTTTCATGAGAGACCTCAGGGCTGCATGTTTTGAGCCCAGTACTGAGCCTGAAAAGCGTTTCCAACCCCACTTACAAGTAAAACTAGCTAAAATGTGCCTGGCTTTTCTTCATTGAAAAGCTCATTCTGAGTACATTTTTAGCATATGTTTGCTCCTGCCGGGTCAGCTGAGCAGCAAATTTCTATTTAACCACCTGCTTTCATGAGAGACCTCAGGGCTGCATGTTTTGAGCCCAGTACTGAGCCTGAAAAGCGATTCCAACCCCACTTACAAGTAAAACTAGCTAAAATGTGCCTGGCTTCTCTTCACTGAAAAGCTCATTCTGAGTACATTTTTAGCATACGTTTGCTCCTGCCGGGTCAGCTGAGCAGCGAATTTCTATTTAACCACCTGCTATCATGAGAGACCTCAGGGCTGCATGTTTTAAGCCCAGTACTGATCCTGAAAAGCGTTTCCAACCCCACTTACAAGTAAAACTAGCTAAAATGTGCCTGGCTGCTATTCACTGAAAGGCTCATTCTGTGTACATTTTTGGCATACGTTTGCTCCTACCGGGTCAGCTGAGCAGCGAATTTCTATTTAACCACCTGGTTTCATGAGAGACCTCAGGGCTGCATGTTTTGAGCCCAGTACTGAGCCTGAAAAGCGTTTCCAACCCCACTTACAAGTAAAACTAGCTAAAATGTGCCTGGCTTCTCTTCACTGAAAAGCTCATTCTGAGTACATTTTTAGCATATGTTTGCTCCTGCCGGGTCAGCTGAGCAGCGAATTTCTATTTAACCACCTGCTATCATGAGAGACCTCAGGGCTGCATGTTTTGAGCCCAGTACTGAGCCTGAAAAGCGTTTCCAACCCCACTTACAAGTAAAACTAGCTAAAATGTGCCTGGCTTCTCTTCACTGAAAAGCTCATTCTGAGTACATTTTTAGCATATGTTTGCTCCTGCCGGGTCAGCTGAGCTGCGAATTTCTATTTAACCACCTGCTATCATGAGAGACCTCAGGGCTGCATGTTTTGAGCCCAGTACTGAGCCTGAAAAGCGTTTCCAACCCCACTTACAAGTAAAACTAGCTAAAATGTGCCTGGCTTCTCTTCACTGAAAAGCTCATTCTGAGTACATTTTTAGCATATGTTTGCTCCTGCCGGGTCAGCTGAGCAGCCAATTTCTATTTACCCACCTGCTTTCATGAGAGACCTCAGGGCTGCATGTTTTGAGCCCAGTACTGAGCCTGAAAAGTGTTTCCAACCCCACTTACAAGTAAAACTAGCTAAAATGTGCCTGGCTGCTATTAACTGAAAAGCTCATTCTGTGTACATTTTTGGCATACGTTTGCTCCTGCCGGGTCAGCTGAGCAGCGAATTTCTATTTAACCACCTGCTATCATGAGAGACCTCAGGGCTGCATGTTTTGAGCCCAGTACTGATCCTGAAAAGCGTTTCCAACCCCACTTACAAGTAAAACTAGCTAAAATGTGCCTGGCTGCTATTCACTGAAAAGCTCATTCTGTGTACATTTTTGGCATACGTTTGCTCCTACCGGGTCAGCTGAGCAGTGAATTTCTATTTAACCACCTGCTTTCATGAGAGACCTCAGGGCTGCATGTTTTGAGCTCAGTACTGAGCCTGAAAAGCATTTCCAACCCCACTTACAAGTAAAACTAGCTAAAATGTGCCTGGCTTCTCTTCACTGAAAAGCTCATTCTGAGTACATTTTTAGCATACGTTTGCTCCTGCCGGGTCAGCTGAGCAGCGAATTTCTATTTAACCACCTGCTATCATATGAGACCTCAGGGCTGCATGTTTTGAGCCCAGTACTGAGCCTGAAAAGCGTTTCCAACCCCACTTACAAGTAAAACTAGCTAAAATGTGCCTGGCTGCTATTCACTGAAAAGCTCATTCTGTGTACATTTTTGGCATACGTTTGCTCCTACCGGGTCAGCTGAGCAGCGAATTTCTATTTTAACTACCTGCTATCATAAGAGACCTCAGGGCTGCATGTTTTGAGCCCAGTACTGATCCTGAAAAGCGTTTCCAACCCCACTTACAAGTAAAACTAGCTAAAATGTGCCTGGCTGCTATTCACTGAAAAGCTCATTCTGTGTACATTTTTGGCATACGTTTGCTCCTACCGGGTCAGCTGAGCAGCGAATTTCTATTTAACCACCTGCTTTCATGAAAACCTCAGGGCTCTATGTTTTGAGCTCAGTACTGAGCCTGAAAAGCATTTCCAACCCCACTTACAAGTAAAACTAGCTAAAATGTGCCTGGCTTCTCTTCACTGAAAAGCTCATTCTGAGTACATTTTTAGCATATGTTTGCTCCTGCCGGGTCATGCGAGCAGCGAATTTCTATTTAACCACCTGCTATCATGAGAGACCTCAGGGCTGCATGTTTTGAGCCTAGTACTGAGCCTGAAAAGCGTTTCCAACCCCACTTACAAGTAAAACTAGCTAAAATGTGCCTGGCTGCTATTCACTGAAAAGCTCATTCTGTGTACATTTTTGGCATACGTTTGCTCCTGCCGGGTCAGCTGAGCAGCGAATTTCTATTTAACCACCTGCTTTCATGAGAGACCTCAGGGCTGCATGTTTTGAGCCCAGTACTGAGCCTGAAAAGCGTTTCCAACCCCACTTACAAGTAAAACTAGCTAAAATGTGCCTGGCTTCTCTTCATTGAAAAGCTCATTCTGAGTACATTTTTAGCATATGTTTGCTCCTGCCGGGTCAGCTGAGCAGCAAATTTCTATTTAACCACCTGCTTTCATGAGAGACCTCAGGGCTGCATGTTTTGAGCCCAGTACTGAGCCTGAAAAGCGATTCCAACCCCACTTACAAGTAAAACTAGCTAAAATGTGCCTGGCTTCTCTTCACTGAAAAGCTCATTCTGAGTACATTTTTAGCATACGTTTGCTCCTGCCGGGTCAGCTGAGCAGCGAATTTCTATTTAACCACCTGCTATCATGAGAGACCTCAGGGCTGCATGTTTTAAGCCCAGTACTGATCCTGAAAAGCGTTTCCAACCCCACTTACAAGTAAAACTAGCTAAAATGTGCCTGGCTGCTATTCACTGAAAGGCTCATTCTGTGTACATTTTTGGCATACGTTTGCTCCTACCGGGTCAGCTGAGCAGCGAATTTCTATTTAACCACCTGGTTTCATGAGAGACCTCAGGGCTGCATGTTTTGAGCCCAGTACTGAGCCTGAAAAGCGTTTCCAACCCCACTTACAAGTAAAACTAGCTAAAATGTGCCTGGCTTCTCTTCACTGAAAAGCTCATTCTGAGTACATTTTTAGCATATGTTTGCTCCTGCCGGGTCAGCTGAGCAGCGAATTTCTATTTAACCACCTGCTATCATGAGAGACCTCAGGGCTGCATGTTTTGAGCCCAGTACTGAGCCTGAAAAGCGTTTCCAACCCCACTTACAAGTAAAACTAGCTAAAATGTGCCTGGCTTCTCTTCACTGAAAAGCTCATTCTGAGTACATTTTTAGCATATGTTTGCTCCTGCCGGGTCAGCTGAGCTGCGAATTTCTATTTAACCACCTGCTATCATGAGAGACCTCAGGGCTGCATGTTTTGAGCCCAGTACTGAGCCTGAAAAGCGTTTCCAACCCCACTTACAAGTAAAACTAGCTAAAATGTGCCTGGCTTCTCTTCACTGAAAAGCTCATTCTGAGTACATTTTTAGCATATGTTTGCTCCTGCCGGGTCAGCTGAGCAGCCAATTTATATTTAACCACCTGCTTTCATGAGAGACCTCAGGGCTGCATGTTTTGAGCCCAGTACTGAGCCTGAAAAGTGTTTCCAACCCCACTTACAAGTAAAACTAGCTAAAATGTGCCTGGCTGCTATTAACTGAAAAGCTCATTCTGTGTACATTTTTGGCATACGTTTGCTCCTGCCGGGTCAGCTGAGCAGCGAATTTCTATTTAACCACCTGCTATCATGAGAGACCTCAGGGCTGCATGTTTTGAGCCCAGTACTGATCCTGAAAAGTGTTTCCAACCCCACTTACAAGTAAAACTAGCTAAAATGTGCCTGGCTGCTATTCACTGAAAAGCTCATTCTGTGTACATTTTTGGCATACGTTTGCTTCTACCGGGTCAGCTGAGCAGGGAATTTCTATTTAACCACCTGCTATCATGAGAGACCTCAGGGCTGCATGTTTTGAGCCCAGTACTGAGCCTGAAAAGCGTTTCCAACCCCACTTACAAGTAAAACTAGCTAAAATGTGCCTGGCTGCTATTCACTGAAAAGCTCATTCTGTGTACATTTTTGGCATACGTTTGCTCCTACCGGGTCAGCTGAGCAGTGAATTTCTATTTAACCACCTGCTTTCATGAGAGACCTCAGGGCTGCATGTTTTGAGCCAAGTACTGAGCCTGAAAAGCATTTTCAACCCCACTTACAAGTAAAACTAGCTAAAATGTGCCTGGCTTCTCTTCACTGAAAAGCTCATTCTGAGTACATTTTTAGCATATGTTTGCTCCTGCCGGGTCATGCGAGCAGCGAATTTCTATTTAACCACCTGCTATCATGAGAGACCTCAGGGCTGCATGTTTTGAGCCCAGTACTGAGCCTGAAAAGCGTTTCCAACCCCACTTACAAGTAAAACTAGCTAAAATGTGCCTGGCTGCTATTCACTGAAAAGCTCATTCTGTGTACATTTTTGGCATACGTTTGCTCCTGCCGGGTCAGCTGAGCAGCGAATTTCTATTTAACCACCTGCTTTCATGAGAGACCTCAGGGCTGCATGTTTTGAGCCCAGTACTGAGCCTGAAAAGCGTTTCCAACCCCACTTACAAGTAAAACTAGCTAAAATGTGCCTGGCTTCTCTTCATTGAAAAGCTCATTCTGAGTACATTTTTAGCATATGTTTGCTCCTGCCGGGTCAGCTGAGCAGCAAATTTCTATTTAACCACCTGCTTTCATGAGAGACCTCAGGGCTGCGTGTTTTGAGCCCAGTACTGAGCCTGAAAAGCGATTCCAACCCCACTTACAAGTGAAACTAGCTAAAATGTGCCTGGCTTCTCTTCACTGAAAAGCTCATTCTGAGTACATTTTTAGCATACGTTTGCTCCTGCCGGGTCAGCTGAGCAGCGAATTTCTATTTAACCACCTGCTATCATGAGAGACCTCAGGGCTGCATGTTTTAAGCCCAGTACTGATCCTGAAAAGCGTTTCCAACCCCACTTACAAGTAAAACTAGCTAAAATGTGCCTGGCTGCTATTCACTGAAAGGCTCATTCTGTGTACATTTTTGGCATACGTTTGCTCCTACCGGGTCAGCTGAGCAGCGAATTTCTATTCAACCATGTGGTTTCATGAGAGACCTCAGGGCTGCATGTTTTGAGCCCAGTACTGAGCCTGAAAAGCGTTTCCAACCCCACTTACAAGTAAAACTAGCTAAAAATGTGCCTGGCTTCTCTTCACTGAAAAGCTCATTCTGAGTACATTTTTAGCATATGTTTGCTCCTGCCGGGTCAGCTGAGCAGCGAATTTATATTTAACCACCTGCTATCATGAGAGACCTCAGGGCTGCATGTTTTGAGCCCAGTGCTGAGCCTGAAAAGCGTTTCCAACCCCACTTACAAGTAAAACTAGCTAAAATGTGCCTGGCTTCTCTTCACTGAAAAGCTCATTCTGAGTACATTTTTAGCATATGTTTGCTCCTGCCGGGTCAGCTGAGCTGCGAATTTCTATTTAACCACCTGCTATCATGAGAGACCTCAGGGCTGCATGTTTTGAGCCCAGTACTGAGCCTGAAAAGCGTTTCCAACCCCACTTACAAGTAAAACTAGCTAAAATGTGCCTGGCTTCTCTTCACTGAAAAGCTCATTCTGAGTACATTTTTAGCATATGTTTGCTCCTGCCGGGTCAGCTGAGCAGCCAATTTCTATTTAACCACCTGCTTTCATGAGAGACCTCAGGGCTGCATGTTTTGAGCCCAGTACTGAGCCTGAAAAGTGTTTCCAACCCCACTTACAAGTAAAACTAGCTAAAATGTGCCTGGCTGCTATTAACTGAAAAGCTCATTCTGTGTACATTTTTGGCATACGTTTGCTCCTGCCGGGTCAGCTGAGCAGCGAATTTCTATTTAACCACCTGCTATCATGAGAGACCTCAGGGCTGCATGTTTTGAGCCCAGTACTGATCCTGAAAAGCGTTTCCAACCCCACTTACAAGTAAAACTAGCTAAAATGTGCCTGGCTGCTATTCACTGAAAAGCTCATTCTGTGTACATTTTTGGCATACGTTTGCTTCTACCGGGTCAGCTGAGCAGGGAATTTCTATTTAACCACCTGCTATCATGAGAGACCTCAGGGCTGCATGTTTTGAGCCCAGTACTGAGCCTGAAAAGCGTTTCCAACCCCACTTACAAGTAAAACTAGCTAAAATGTGCCTGGCTGCTATTCACTGAAAAGCTCATTCTGTGTACATTTTTGGCATACGTTTGCTCCTACCGGGTCAGCTGAGCAGTGAATTTCTATTTAACCACCTGCTTTCATGAGAGACCTCAGGGCTGCATGTTTTGAGCCAAGTACTGAGCCTGAAAAGCATTTTCAACCCCACTTACAAGTAAAACTAGCTAAAATGTGCCTGGCTTCTCTTCACTGAAAAGCTCATTCTGAGTACATTTTTAGCATACGTTTGCTCCTGCCGGGTCAGCTGAGCAGCGAATTTCTATTTAACCACCTGCTATCATGAGAGACCTCAGGGCTGCATGTTTTAAGCCCAGTACTGATCCTGAAAAGCGTTTCCAACCCCACTTACAAGTAAAACTAGCTAAAATGTGCCTGGCTGCTATTCACTGAAAGGCTCATTCTGTGTACATTTTTGGCATACGTTTGCTCCTACCGGGTCAGCTGAGCAGCGAATTTCTATTCAACCACGTGGTTTCATGAGAGACCTCAGGGCTGCATGTTTTGAGCCCAGTACTGAGCCTGAAAAGCGTTTCCAACCCCACTTACAAGTAAAACTAGCTAAAAATGTGCCTGGCTTCTCTTCACTGAAAAGCTCATTCTGAGTACATTTTTAGCATATGTTTGCTCCTGCCGGGTCAGCTGAGCAGCGAATTTATATTTAACCACCTGCTATCATGAGAGACCTCAGGGCTGCATGTTTTGAGCCCAGTGCTGAGCCTGAAAAGCGTTTCCAACCCCACTTACAAGTAAAACTAGCTAAAATGTGCCTGGCTTCTCTTCACTGAAAAGCTCATTCTGAGTACATTTTTAGCATATGTTTGCTCCTGCCGGGTCAGCTGAGCTGCGAATTTCTATTTAACCACCTGCTATCATGAGAGACCTCAGGGCTGCATGTTTTGAGCCCAGTACTGAGCCTGAAAAGCGTTTCCAACCCCACTTAGAAGTAAAACTAGCTAAAATGTGCCTGGCTTCTCTTCACTGAAAAGCTCATTCTGAGTACATTTTTAGCATATGTTTGCTCCTGCCGGGTCAGCTGAGCAGCCAATTTCTATTTAACCACCTGCTTTCATGAGAGACCTCAGGGCTGCATGTTTTGAGCCCAGTACTGAGCCTGAAAAGTGTTTCCAACCCCACTTACAAGTAAAACTAGCTAAAATGTGCCTGGCTGCTATTAACTGAAAAGCTCATTCTGTGTACATTTTTGGCATACGTTTGCTCCTGCCGGGTCAGCTGAGCAGCGAATTTCTATTTAACCACCTGCTATCATGAGAGACCTCAGGGCTGCATGTTTTGAGCCCAGTACTGATCCTGAAAAGCGTTTCCAACCCCACTTACAAGTAAAACTAGCTAAAATGTGCCTGGCTGCTATTCACTGAAAAGCTCATTCTGTGTACATTTTTGGCATACGTTTGCTCCTACCGGGTCAGCTGAGCAGGGAATTTCTATTTAACCACCTGCTATCATGAGAGACCTCAGGGCTGCATGTTTTGAGCCCAGTACTGAGCCTGAAAAGCGTTTCCAACCCCACTTACAAGTAAAACTAGCTAAAATGTGCCTGGCTGCTATTCACTGAAAAGCTCATTCTGTGTACATTTTTGGCATACGTTTGCTCCTACCGGGTCAGCTGAGCAGTGAATTTCTATTTAACCACCTGCTTTCATGAGAGACCTCAGGGCTGCATGTTTTGAGCCAAGTACTGAGCCTGAAAAGCATTTTCAACCCCACTTACAAGTAAAACTAGCTAAAATGTGCCTGGCTTCTCTTCACTGAAAAGCTCATTCTGAGTACATTTTTAGCATACGTTTGCTCCTGCCGGGTCAGCTGAGCAGCGAATTTCTATTTAACCACCTGCTATCATGAGAGACCTCAGGGCTGCATGTTTTGAGCCCAGTACTGATCCTGAAAAGCGTTTCCAACCCCACTTACAAGTAAAGCTAAAATGTGCCTGGCTGCTATTCACTGAAAAGCTCATTCTGTGTACATTTTTGCCATACGTTTGCTCCTGCCGGGTCAGCTGAGCAGCGAATTTCTATTTAACCACCTGCTATCATGAGATACCTCAGGGCTGCATGTTTTAAGCCCAGTACTGATCCTGAAAAGCGTTTCCAACCCCACTTACAAGTAAAACTAGCTAAAATGTGCCTGGCTGCTATTCACTGAAAAGCTCATTCTGAGTACATTTTTAGCATACGTTTGCTGCTGCCGGGTCAGCTGAGCTGCGAATTTCTATTTAACCACCTGCTATCATGAGAGACCTCAGGGCTGCATGTTTTGAGCCCAGTACTGAGCCTGAAAAGCGTTTCCAACCCCACTTACAAGTAAAACTAGCTAAAATGTGCCTGGCTGCTATTCACTGAAAAGCTCATTCTGTGTACATTTTTGGCATACGTTTGCTCCTACCGGGTCAGCTGAGCAGCGAATTTCTATTTAACCACCTGATTTCATGAGAGACCTCAGGGCTGCATGTTTTGAGCCCAGTACTGAGCCTGAAAAGCATTTCCAAGCCCACTTACAAGTAAAACTAGCTAAAATGTGCCTGGCTTCTCTTCACTGAAAAGCTCATTCTGAGTACATTTTTAGCATACGTTTGCTCCTGCCGGGTCAGCTGAGCAGCAAATTTCTATTTAACCACCTGCTATCATGAGAGACCTCAGGGCTGCATGTTTTGAGCCCAGTACTGATCCTGAAAAGCGTTTCCAACCCCACTTACAAGTAAAACTAGCTAAAATGTGCCTGGCTTCTCTTCACTGAAAAGCTCATTCTGAGTACATTTTTAGCATACGTTTGCTCCTGCCGGGTCAGCTGAGCAGCGAATTTCTATTTAACCACCTGCTATCATATGAGACCTCCGGGCTGCATGTTTTGAGCCCAGTACTGAGCCTGAAAAGCGTTTCCAACCCCACTTACAAGTAAAACTAGCTAAAATGTGCCTGGCTGCTATTCACTGAAAAGCTCATTCTGTGTACATTTTTGGCATACGTTTGCTCCTACCGGGTCAGCTGAGCAGCGAATTTCTATTTAACCACCTGCTTTCATGAGAGACCTCAGGGCTGCATGTTTTGAGCTCAGTACTGAGCCTGAAAAGCATTTCCAACCCCACTTACAAGTAAAACTAGCTAAAATGTGCCTGGCTTCTCTTCACTGAAAAGCTCATTCTGAATACATTTTTAGCATATGTTTGCTCCTGCCGGGTCAGCTGAGTAGCAAATTTCTATTTAACCACCTGCTTTCATGAGAGACCTCAGGGCTGCATGTTTTGAGCCCAGTACTGAGCCTGAAAAGCGTTTCCAACCCCACTTACAAGTAAAACTAGCTAAAATGTGCCTGGCTTCTCTTCACTGAAAAGCTCATTCTGAGTACATTTTTAGCATACGTTTGCTCCTGCCGGGTCAGCTGAGCAGCGAATTTCTATTTAACCACCTGCTATCATGAGAGACCTCAGGGCTGCATGTTTTGAGCCCAGTACTGATCCTGAAAAGCGTTTCCAACCCCACTTACAAGTAAAACTAGCTACAATGTGCCTGGCTGCTATTCACTGAAAAGCTCATTCTGTGTACATTTTTGGCATACGTTTGCTCCTACCGGGTCAGCTGAGCAGCGAATTTCTATTTAACCACCTGCTTTCATGAGAGACCTCAGGGCTGCATGTTTTGAGCTCAGTACTGAGCCTGAAAAGCATTTCCAACCCCACTTACAAGTAAAACTAGCTAAAATGTGCCTGGCTTCTCTTCACTGAAGAGCTCATTCTGAGTACATTTTTAGCATACGTTTGCTCCTGCCGGGTCAGCTGAGCAGCGAATTTCTATTTAACCACCTGCTATCATATGAGACCTCAGGGCTGCATGTTTTGAGACCAGTACTGAGCCTGAAAAGCGTTTCCAACCCCACTTACAAGTAAAACTAGCTAAAATGTGCCTGGCTGCTATTCACTGAAAAGTTCATTCTGTGTATATTTTTGGCATACGTTTGCTCCTACCGGGTCAGCTGAGCAGCGAATTTCTATTTAACCACCTGCTATCATAAGAGACCTCAGGGCTGCATGTTTTGAGCCCAGTACTGATCCTGAAAAGCGTTTCCAACCCCACTTACAAGTAAAACTAGCTAAAATGTGCCTGGCTGCTATTCACTGAAAAGCTCATTCTGTGTACATTTTTGGCATACGTTTGCTCCTACCGGGTCGGGTGAGCAGCAAATTTCTATTTAACCACCTGCTTTCATGAGAGACTTCAGGGCTGCATGTTTTGAGCCCAGTACTGAGCCTGAAAAGCGTTTCCAACCCCACTTACAAGTAAAACTAGCTAAAATGAGCCTGGCTTCTCTTCACTGAAAAGCTCATTCTGAGTACATTTTTAGCATATGTTTGCTCCTGCCGGGTCAGCTGAGCAGCGAATTTCTATTTAACCACCTGCTATCATGAGAGACCTCAGGGCTGCATGTTTTGAGCCCAGTACTGATCCTGAAAAGCGTTTCCAACCCCACTTACAAGTAAAACTAGCTAAAATGTGCCTGGCTTCTCTTCACTGAAAAGCTCATTCTGAGTACATTTTTAGCATACGTTTGCTCCTGCCGGGTCAGCTGAGCAGCAAATTTCTATTTAACCACCTGCTTTCATGAGAGACCTCAGGGCTGCATGTTTTAAGCCCAGTACTGAGCCTGAAAAGCGTTTCCAACCCCACTTACAAGTAAAACTAGCTAAAATGTGCCTGGCTGCTATTCACTGAAAAGCTCATTCTGTGTACATTTTTGGAATACGTTTGCTCCTACCGGGTCAGCTGAGCAGCAAATTTCTATTTAACCACCTGCTATCATGAGAGACCTGCATGTTTTGAGCCCAGTACTGATCCTGAAAAGCGTTTCCAACCCCACTTACAAGTAAAACTAGCTAAAATGTGCCTGGCTGCTATTCACTGAAAAGCTCATTCTGTGTAAATTTTTGGCATACGTTTGCTCCTACCGGGTCAGCTGAGCAGTGAATTTCTATTTAACCACCTGCTTTCATGAGAGACCTCAGGGCTGCATGTTTTGAGCCAAGTACTGAGCCTGAAAAGCATTTCCAACCCCACTTACAAGTAAAACTAGCTAAAATGTGCCTACCTTCTCTTCACTGAAAAGCTCATTCTGAGTACATTTTTAGCATACGTTTGCTCCTGCCGGGTCAGCTGAGCAGCGAATTTCTATTTAACCACCTGCTATCATGAGAGACCTCAGGGCTGCATGTTTTGAGCCCAGTACTGATCCTGAAAAGCGTTTCCAACCCCACTTACAAGTAAAATTAGCTAAAATGTGCCTGGCTGCTATTCACTGAAAAGCTCATTCTGTGTACATTTTTTGGCATACGTTTGCTCCTGCCGGGTCAGCTGAGCAGCGAATTTCTATTTAACCACCTGCTATCATGAGAGACCTCAGGGCTGCATGTTTTAAGCCCAGTACTGATCCTGAAAAGCGTTTCCAACCCCACTTACAAGTAAAACTAGCTAAAATGTGCCTGGCTGCTATTCACTGAAAAGCTCATTCTGTGTACATTTTTTGGCATACGTTTGCTCCTGCCGGGTCAGCTGAGCAGCGAATTTCTATTTAACCACCTGCTATCATGAGAGACCTCAGGGCTGCATGTTTTGAGCCCAGTACTGAGCCTGAAAAGCGTTTCCAACCCCACTTACAAGTAAAACTAGCTAAAATGTGCCTGGCTTCTCTTCACTGAAAAGCTCATTCTGAGTACATTTTTAGCATACGTTTGCTCCTGCCGGGTCAGCTGAGCAGCGAATTTCTATTTAACCACCTGCTATCATGAGAGACCTCAGGGCTGCATGTTTTGAGCCCAGTACTGGTCCTGAAAAGCGTTTCCAACCCCACTTAAAAGTAAAATTAGCTAAAATGTGCCTGGCTGCTATTCACTGAAAAGCTCATTCTGTGTACATTTTTTGGCATACGTTTGCTCCTGCCGGGTCAGCTGAGCAGCGAATTTCTATTTAACCACCTGCTTTCATGAGAGACCTCAGGGCTGCATGTTTTGAGCCAAGTACTGAGCCTGAAAAGCGTTTCCAACCCCACTTACAAGTAAAACTAGCTAAAATGTGCCTTGCTTCTCTTCACTGAAAAGCTCATTCTGAGTACATTTTTAGCATACGTTTGCTCCTGCCGGGTCAGCTGAGCAGCGAATTTCTATTTAACCACCTGCTATCATGAGAGACCTCAGGGCTGCATGTTTTGAGCCCAGTACTGATCCTGAAAAGAGTTTCCAACCCCACTTACAAGTAAAACTAGCTAAAATGTGCCTGGCTTCTCTTCACTGAAAAGCTCATTCTGAGTACATTTTTTGCATACGTTTGCTCCTGCAGAATCAGCTGAGCAGCGAATTTCTATTTAACCACCTGCTTTCATGAGAGACCTCAGGGCTGCATGTTTTGAGCCCAGTACTGAGCCTGAAAAGCGTTTCCAACCCCACTTACAAGTAAAACTAGCTAAAATGTGCCTGGCTCCTCTTCACTGAAAAGCTCATTCTGAGTACATTTTTAGCATACGTTTGCTCCTGCCGGGTCAGCTGAGCAGCGAATTTCTATTTAACCACCTGCTTTCATGAGAGACCTCAGGGCTGCATGTTTTGAGCCCAGTACTGAGCCTGAAAAGCGTTTCCAACCCCACTTACAAGTAAAACTAGCTAAAATGTGCCTGGCTGCTATTCACTGAAAAGCTCATTCTGTGTACATTTTTGGCATACGTTTGCTCCTGCCGGGTCAGCTGAGCAGCGAATTTCTATTTAACCACCTGCTATCATGAGAGTTCTCAGGGCTGCATGTTTTGAGCCCAGTACTGATCCTGAAAAGCTTTTCCAACCCCACTTACAAGTAAAACTAGCTAAAATGTGCCTGGCTGCTATTCACTGAAAAGCTCATTCTGTGTACATTTTTGGCATACGTTTGCTCCTACCGGGTCAGCTGAGCAGTGAATTTCTATTTAACCACCTGCTTTCATGAGAGACCTCAGGGCTGCATGTTTTGAGCCAAGTACTGAGCCTGAAAAGCATTTCCAACCCCACTTACAAGTAAAACTAGCTAAAATGTGCCTGGCTTCTCTTCACTGAAAAGCTCATTCTGAGTACATTTTTAGCATATGTTTGCTCCTGCCGGGTCAGCTGAGCAGCGAATTCCTATTTAACCACCTGCTATCATGAGAGACCTCAGGGCTGCATGTTTTGAGCCCAGTACTGAGCCTGAAAAGCGTTTCCAACCCCACTTACAAGTAAAACTAGCTAAAATGTGCCTGGCTTCTCTTCACTGAAAAGCTCATTCTGAGTACATTTTTAGCATATGTTTGCTCCTGCCGGGTCAGCTGAGCTGCGAATTTCTATTTAACCACCTGCTATCATGAGAGACCTCAGGGCTGCATGTTTTGAGCCCAGTACTGAGCCTGAAAAGCGTTTCCAACCCCACTTACAAGTAAAACTAGCTAAAATGTGCCTGGCTTCTCTTCACTGAAAAGCTCATTCTGAGTACATTTTTAGCATATGTTTGCTCCTGCCGGGTCAGCTGAGCAGCCAATTTCTATTTAACCACCTGCTTTCATGAGAGACCTCAGGGCTGCATGTTTTGAGCCCAGTACTGAGCCTGAAAAGTGTTTCCAACCCCACTTACAAGTAAAACTAGCTAAAATGTGCCTGGCTGCTATTAACTGAAAAGCTCATTCTGTGTACATTTTTGGCATACGTTTGCTCCTGCCGGGTCAGCTGAGCAGCGAATTTCTATTTAACCACCTGCTATCATGAGAGACCTCAGGGCTGCATGTTTTGAGCCCAGTACTGATCCTGAAAAGCGTTTCCAACCCCACTTACAAGTAAAACTAGCTAAAATGTGCCTGGCTGCTATTCACTGAAAAGCTCATTCTGTGTACATTTTTGGCATACGTTTGCTTCTACCGGGTCAGCTGAGCAGGGAATTTCTATTTAACCACCTGCTATCATGAGAGACCTCAGGGCTGCATGTTTTGAGCCCAGTACTGAGCCTGAAAAGCGTTTCCAACCCCACTTACAAGTAAAACTAGCTAAAATGTGCCTGGCTGCTATTCACTGAAAAGCTCATTCTGTGTACATTTTTGGCATACGTTTGCTCCTACCGGGTCAGCTGAGCAGTGAATTTCTATTTAACCACCTGCTTTCATGAGAGACCTCAGGGCTGCATGTTTTGAGCCAAGTACTGAGCCTGAAAAGCATTTTCAACCCCACTTACAAGTAAAACTAGCTAAAATGTGCCTGGCTTCTCTTCACTGAAAAGCTCATTCTGAGTACATTTTTAGCATATGTTTGCTCCTGCCGGGTCATGCGAGCAGCGAATTTCTATTTAACCACCTGCTATCATGAGAGACCTCAGGGCTGCATGTTTTGAGCCCAGTACTGAGCCTGAAAAGCGTTTCCAACCCCACTTACAAGTAAAACTAGCTAAAATGTGCCTGGCTGCTATTCACTGAAAAGCTCATTCTGTGTACATTTTTGGCATACGTTTGCTCCTGCCGGGTCAGCTGAGCAGCGAATTTCTATTTAACCACCTGCTTTCATGAGAGACCTCAGGGCTGCATGTTTTGAGCCCAGTACTGAGCCTGAAAAGCGTTTCCAACCCCACTTACAAGTAAAACTAGCTAAAATGTGCCTGGCTTCTCTTCATTGAAAAGCTCATTCTGAGTACATTTTTAGCATATGTTTGCTCCTGCCGGGTCAGCTGAGCAGCAAATTTCTATTTAACCACCTGCTTTCATGAGAGACCTCAGGGCTGCATGTTTTGAGCCCAGTACTGAGCCTGAAAAGCGATTCCAACCCCACTTACAAGTAAAACTAGCTAAAATGTGCCTGGCTTCTCTTCACTGAAAAGCTCATTCTGAGTACATTTTTAGCATACGTTTGCTCCTGCCGGGTCAGCTGAGCAGCGAATTTCTATTTAACCACCTGCTATCATGAGAGACCTCAGGGCTGCATGTTTTAAGCCCAGTACTGATCCTGAAAAGCGTTTCCAACCCCACTTACAAGTAAAACTAGCTAAAATGTGCCTGGCTGCTATTCACTGAAAGGCTCATTCTGTGTACATTTTTGGCATACGTTTGCTCCTACCGGGTCAGCTGAGCAGCGAATTTCTATTCAACCACGTGGTTTCATGAGAGACCTCAGGGCTGCATGTTTTGAGCCCAGTACTGAGCCTGAAAAGCGTTTCCAACCCCACTTACAAGTAAAACTAGCTAAAAATGTGCCTGGCTTCTCTTCACTGAAAAGCTCATTCTGAGTACATTTTTAGCATATGTTTGCTCCTGCCGGGTCAGCTGAGCAGCGAATTTATATTTAACCACCTGCTATCATGAGAGACCTCAGGGCTGCATGTTTTGAGCCCAGTGCTGAGCCTGAAAAGCGTTTCCAACCCCACTTACAAGTAAAACTAGCTAAAATGTGCCTGGCTTCTCTTCACTGAAAAGCTCATTCTGAGTACATTTTTAGCATATGTTTGCTCCTGCCGGGTCAGCTGAGCTGCGAATTTCTATTTAACCACCTGCTATCATGAGAGACCTCAGGGCTGCATGTTTTGAGCCCAGTACTGAGCCTGAAAAGCGTTTCCAACCCCACTTACAAGTAAAACTAGCTAAAATGTGCCTGGCTTCTCTTCACTGAAAAGCTCATTCTGAGTACATTTTTAGCATATGTTTGCTCCTGCCGGGTCAGCTGAGCAGCCAATTTCTATTTAACCACCTGCTTTCATGAGAGACCTCAGGGCTGCATGTTTTGAGCCCAGTACTGAGCCTGAAAAGTGTTTCCAACCCCACTTACAAGTAAAACTAGCTAAAATGTGCCTGGCTGCTATTAACTGAAAAGCTCATTCTGTGTACATTTTTGGCATACGTTTGCTCCTGCCGGGTCAGCTGAGCAGCGAATTTCTATTTAACCACCTGCTATCATGAGAGACCTCAGGGCTGCATGTTTTGAGCCCAGTACTGATCCTGAAAAGCGTTTCCAACCCCACTTACAAGTAAAACTAGCTAAAATGTGCCTGGCTGCTATTCACTGAAAAGCTCATTCTGTGTACATTTTTGGCATACGTTTGCTCCTACCGGGTCAGCTGAGCAGGGAATTTCTATTTAACCACCTGCTATCATGAGAGACCTCAGGGCTGCATGTTTTGAGCCCAGTACTGAGCCTGAAAAGCGTTTCCAACCCCACTTACAAGTAAAACTAGCTAAAATGTGCCTGGCTGCTATTCACTGAAAAGCTCATTCTGTGTACATTTTTGGCATACGTTTGCTCCTACCGGGTCAGCTGAGCAGTGAATTTCTATTTAACCACCTGCTTTCATGAGAGACCTCAGGGCTGCATGTTTTGAGCCAAGTACTGAGCCTGAAAAGCATTTTCAACCCCACTTACAAGTAAAACTAGCTAAAATGTGCCTGGCTTCTCTTCACTGAAAAGCTCATTCTGAGTACATTTTTAGCATACGTTTGCTCCTGCCGGGTCAGCTGAGCAGCGAATTTCTATTTAACCACCTGCTATCATGAGAGACCTCAGGGCTGCATGTTTTGAGCCCAGTACTGATCCTGAAAAGCGTTTCCAACCCCACTTACAAGTAAAGCTAAAATGTGCCTGGCTGCTATTCACTGAAAAGCTCATTCTGTGTACATTTTTGCCATACGTTTGCTCCTGCCGGGTCAGCTGAGCAGCGAATTTCTATTTAACCACCTGCTATCATGAGATACCTCAGGGCTGCATGTTTTAAGCCCAGTACTGATCCTGAAAAGCATTTCCAACCCCACTTACAAGTAAAACTAGCTAAAATGTGCCTGGCTGCTATTCACTGAAAAGCTCATTCTGAGTACATTTTTAGCATACGTTTGCTCCTGCCGGGTCAGCTGAGCTGCGAATTTCTATTTAACCACCTGCTATCATGAGAGACCTCAGGGCTGCATGTTTTGAGCCCAGTACTGAGCCTGAAAAGCGTTTCCAACCCCACTTACAAGTAAAACTAGCTAAAATGTGCCTGGCTGCTATTCACTGAAAAGCTCATTCTGTGTACATTTTTGGCATACGTTTGCTCCTACCGGGTCAGCTGAGCAGCGAATTTCTATTTAACCACCTGATTTCATGAGAGACCTCAGGGCTGCATGTTTTGAGCCCAGTACTGAGCCTGAAAAGCATTTCCAAGCCCACTTACAAGTAAAACTAGCTAAAATGTGCCTGGCTTCTCTTCACTGAAAAGCTCATTCTGAGTACATTTTTAGCATACGTTTGCTCCTGCCGGGTCAGCTGAGCAGCAAATTTCTATTTAACCACCTGCTATCATGAGAGACCTCAGGGCTGCATGTTTTGAGCCCAGTACTGATCCTGAAAAGCGTTTCCAACCCCACTTACAAGTAAAACTAGCTAAAATGTGCCTGGCTTCTCTTCACTGAAAAGCTCATTCTGAGTACATTTTTAGCATACGTTTGCTCCTGCCGGGTCAGCTGAGCAGCGAATTTCTATTTAACCACCTGCTATCATATGAGACCTCCGGGCTGCATGTTTTGAGCCCAGTACTGAGCCTGAAAAGCGTTTCCAACCCCACTTACAAGTAAAACTAGCTAAAATGTGCCTGGCTGCTATTCACTGAAAAGCTCATTCTGTGTACATTTTTGGTATACGTTTGCTCCTACCGGGTCAGCTGAGCAGCGAATTTCTATTTAACCACCTGCTTTCATGAGAGACCTCAGGGCTGCATGTTTTGAGCTCAGTACTGAGCCTGAAAAGCATTTCCAACCCCACTTACAAGTAAAACTAGCTAAAATGTGCCTGGCTTCTCTTCACTGAAAAGCTCATTCTGAATACATTTTTAGCATATGTTTGCTCCTGCCGGGTCAGCTGAGCAGCAAATTTCTATTTAACCACCTGCTTTCATGAGAGACCTCAGGGCTGCATGTTTTGAGCCCAGTACTGAGCCTGAAAAGCGTTTCCAACCCCACTTACAAGTAAAACTAGCTAAAATGTGCCTGGCTTCTCTTCACTGAAAAGCTCATTCTGAGTACATTTTTAGCATACGTTTGCTCCTGCCGGGTCAGCTGAGCAGCGAATTTCTATTTAACCACCTGCTATCATGAGAGACCTCAGGGCTGCATGTTTTGAGCCCAGTACTGATCCTGAAAAGCGTTTCCAACCCCACTTACAAGTAAAACTAGCTACAATGTGCCTGGCTGCTATTCACTGAAAAGCTCATTCTGTGTACATTTTTGGCATACGTTTGCTCCTACCGGGTCAGCTGAGCAGCGAATTTCTATTTAACCACCTGCTTTCATGAGAGACCTCAGGGCTGCATGTTTTGAGCTCAGTACTGAGCCTGAAAAGCATTTCCAACCCCACTTACAAGTAAAACTAGCTAAAATGTGCCTGGCTTCTCTTCACTGAAGAGCTCATTCTGAGTACATTTTTAGCATACGTTTGCTCCTGCCGGGTCAGCTGAGCAGCGAATTTCTATTTAACCACCTGCTATCATATGAGACCTCAGGGCTGCATGTTTTGAGCCCAGTACTGAGCCTGAAAAGCGTTTCCAACCCCACTTACAAGTAAAACTAGCTAAAATGTGCCTGGCTGCTATTCACTGAAAAGTTCATTCTGTGTACATTTTTGGCATACGTTTGCTCCTACCGGGTCAGCTGAGCAGCGAATTTCTATTTAACCACCTGCTATCATAAGAGACCTCAGGGCTGCATGTTTTGAGCCCAGTACTGATCCTGAAAAGCGTTTCCAACCCCACTTACAAGTAAAACTAGCTAAAATGTGCCTGGCTGCTATTCACTGAAAAGCTCATTCTGTGTACATTTTTGGCATACGTTTGCTCCTACCGGGTCGGGTGAGCAGCAAATTTCTATTTAACCACCTGCTTTCATGAGAGACTTCAGGGCTGCATGTTTTGAGCCCAGTACTGAGCCTGAAAAGCGTTTCCAACCCCACTTACAAGTAAAACTAGCTAAAATGAGCCTGGCTTCTCTTCACTGAAAAGCTCATTCTGAGTACATTTTTAGCATATGTTTGCTCCTGCCGGGTCAGCTGAGCAGCGAATTTCTATTTAACCACCTGCTATCATGAGAGACCTCAGGGCTGCATGTTTTGAGCCCAGTACTGATCCTGAAAAGCGTTTCCAACCCCACTTACAAGTAAAACTAGCTAAAATGTGCCTGGCTTCTCTTCACTGAAAAGCTCATTCTGAGTACATTTTTAGCATACGTTTGCTCCTGCCGGGTCAGCTGAGCAGCAAATTTCTATTTAACCACCTGCTTTCATGAGAGACCTCAGGGCTGCATGTTTTAAGCCCAGTACTGAGCCTGAAAAGCGTTTCCAACCCCACTTACAAGTAAAACTAGCTAAAATGTGCCTGGCTGCTATTCACTGAAAAGCTCATTCTGTGTACATTTTTGGAATACGTTTGCTCCTACCGGGTCAGCTGAGCAGCAAATTTCTATTTAACCACCTGCTATCATGAGAGACCTGCATGTTTTGAGCCCAGTACTGATCCTGAAAAGCGTTTCCAACCCCACTTACAAGTAAAACTAGCTAAAATGTGCCTGGCTGCTATTCACTGAAAAGCTCATTCTGTGTAAATTTTTGGCATACGTTTGCTCCTACCGGGTCAGCTGAGCAGTGAATTTCTATTTAACCACCTGCTTTCATGAGAGACCTCAGGGCTGCATGTTTTGAGCCAAGTACTGAGCCTGAAAAGCATTTCCAACCCCACTTACAAGTAAAACTAGCTAAAATGTGCCTACCTTCTCTTCACTGAAAAGCTCATTCTGAGTACATTTTTAGCATACGTTTGCTCCTGCCGGGTCAGCTGAGCAGCGAATTTCTATTTAACCACCTGCTATCATGAGAGACCTCAGGGCTGCATGTTTTGAGCCCAGTACTGATCCTGAAAAGCGTTTCCAACCCCACTTACAAGTAAAATTAGCTAAAATGTGCCTGGCTGCTATTCACTGAAAAGCTCATTCTGTGTACATTTTTTGGCATACGTTTGCTCCTGCCGGGTCAGCTGAGCAGCGAATTTCTATTTAACCACCTGCTATCATGAGAGACCTCAGGGCTGCATGTTTTAAGCCCAGTACTGATCCTGAAAAGCGTTTCCAACCCCACTTACAAGTAAAACTAGCTAAAATGTGCCTGGCTGCTATTCACTGAAAAGCTCATTCTGTGTACATTTTTGGCATACGTTTGCTCCTACCGGGTCAGCTGAGCAGCGAATTTCTATTTAACCACCTGATTTCATGAGAGACCTCAGGGCTGCATGTTTTGAGCCCAGTACTGAGCCTGAAAAGCATTTCCAAGCCCACTTACAAGTAAAACTAGCTAAAATGTGCCTGGCTTCTCTTCACTGAAAAGCTCATTCTGAGTACATTTTTAGCATACGTTTGCTCCTGCCGGGTCAGCTGAGCAGCAAATTTCTATTTAACCACCTGCTATCATGAGAGACCTCAGGGCTGCATGTTTTGAGCCCAGTACTGATCCTGAAAAGCGTTTCCAACCCCACTTACAAGTAAAACTAGCTAAAATGTGCCTGGCTTCTCTTCACTGAAAAGCTCATTCTGAGTACATTTTTAGCATACGTTTGCTCCTGCCGGGTCAGCTGAGCAGCGAATTTCTATTTAACCACCTGCTATCATATGAGACCTCCGGGCTGCATGTTTTGAGCCCAGTACTGAGCCTGAAAAGCGTTTCCAACCCCACTTACAAGTAAAACTAGCTAAAATGTGCCTGGCTGCTATTCACTGAAAAGCTCATTCTGTGTACATTTTTGGTATACGTTTGCTCCTACCGGGTCAGCTGAGCAGCGAATTTCTATTTAACCACCTGCTTTCATGAGAGACCTCAGGGCTGCATGTTTTGAGCTCAGTACTGAGCCTGAAAAGCATTTCCAACCCCACTTACAAGTAAAACTAGCTAAAATGTGCCTGGCTTCTCTTCACTGAAAAGCTCATTCTGAATACATTTTTAGCATATGTTTGCTCCTGCCGGGTCAGCTGAGCAGCAAATTTCTATTTAACCACCTGCTTTCATGAGAGACCTCAGGGCTGCATGTTTTGAGCCCAGTACTGAGCCTGAAAAGCGTTTCCAACCCCACTTACAAGTAAAACTAGCTAAAATGTGCCTGGCTTCTCTTCACTGAAAAGCTCATTCTGAGTACATTTTTAGCATACGTTTGCTCCTGCCGGGTCAGCTGAGCAGCGAATTTCTATTTAACCACCTGCTATCATGAGAGACCTCAGGGCTGCATGTTTTGAGCCCAGTACTGATCCTGAAAAGCGTTTCCAACCCCACTTACAAGTAAAACTAGCTACAATGTGCCTGGCTGCTATTCACTGAAAAGCTCATTCTGTGTACATTTTTGGCATACGTTTGCTCCTACCGGGTCAGCTGAGCAGCGAATTTCTATTTAACCACCTGCTTTCATGAGAGACCTCAGGGCTGCATGTTTTGAGCTCAGTACTGAGCCTGAAAAGCATTTCCAACCCCACTTACAAGTAAAACTAGCTAAAATGTGCCTGGCTTCTCTTCACTGAAGAGCTCATTCTGAGTACATTTTTAGCATACGTTTGCTCCTGCCGGGTCAGCTGAGCAGCGAATTTCTATTTAACCACCTGCTATCATATGAGACCTCAGGGCTGCATGTTTTGAGCCCAGTACTGAGCCTGAAAAGCGTTTCCAACCCCACTTACAAGTAAAACTAGCTAAAATGTGCCTGGCTGCTATTCACTGAAAAGTTCATTCTGTGTACATTTTTGGCATACGTTTGCTCCTACCGGGTCAGCTGAGCAGCGAATTTCTATTTAACCACCTGCTATCATAAGAGACCTCAGGGCTGCATGTTTTGAGCCCAGTACTGATCCTGAAAAGCGTTTCCAACCCCACTTACAAGTAAAACTAGCTAAAATGTGCCTGGCTGCTATTCACTGAAAAGCTCATTCTGTGTACATTTTTGGCATACGTTTGCTCCTACCGGGTCGGGTGAGCAGCAAATTTCTATTTAACCACCTGCTTTCATGAGAGACTTCAGGGCTGCATGTTTTGAGCCCAGTACTGAGCCTGAAAAGCGTTTCCAACCCCACTTACAAGTAAAACTAGCTAAAATGAGCCTGGCTTCTCTTCACTGAAAAGCTCATTCTGAGTACATTTTTAGCATATGTTTGCTCCTGCCGGGTCAGCTGAGCAGCGAATTTCTATTTAACCACCTGCTATCATGAGAGACCTCAGGGCTGCATGTTTTGAGCCCAGTACTGATCCTGAAAAGCGTTTCCAACCCCACTTACAAGTAAAACTAGCTAAAATGTGCCTGGCTTCTCTTCACTGAAAAGCTCATTCTGAGTACATTTTTAGCATACGTTTGCTCCTGCCGGGTCAGCTGAGCAGCAAATTTCTATTTAACCACCTGCTTTCATGAGAGACCTCAGGGCTGCATGTTTTAAGCCCAGTACTGAGCCTGAAAAGCGTTTCCAACCCCACTTACAAGTAAAACTAGCTAAAATGTGCCTGGCTGCTATTCACTGAAAAGCTCATTCTGTGTACATTTTTGGAATACGTTTGCTCCTACCGGGTCAGCTGAGCAGCAAATTTCTATTTAACCACCTGCTATCATGAGAGACCTGCATGTTTTGATCCCAGTACTGATCCTGAAAAGCGTTTCCAACCCCACTTACAAGTAAAACTAGCTAAAATGTGCCTGGCTGCTATTCACTGAAAAGCTCATTCTGTGTAAATTTTTGGCATACGTTTGCTCCTACCGGGTCAGCTGAGCAGTGAATTTCTATTTAACCACCTGCTTTCATGAGAGACCTCAGGGCTGCATGTTTTGAGCCAAGTACTGAGCCTGAAAAGCATTTCCAACCCCACTTACAAGTAAAACTAGCTAAAATGTGCCTACCTTCTCTTCACTGAAAAGCTCATTCTGAGTACATTTTTAGCATACGTTTGCTCCTGCCGGGTCAGCTGAGCAGCGAATTTCTATTTAACCACCTGCTATCATGAGAGACCTCAGGGCTGCATGTTTTGAGCCCAGTACTGATCCTGAAAAGCGTTTCCAACCCCACTTACAAGTAAAATTAGCTAAAATGTGCCTGGCTGCTATTCACTGAAAAGCTCATTCTGTGTACATTTTTTGGCATACGTTTGCTCCTGCCGGGTCAGCTGAGCAGCGAATTTCTATTTAACCACCTGCTATCATGAGAGACCTCAGGGCTGCATGTTTTAAGCCCAGTACTGATCCTGAAAAGCGTTTCCAACCCCACTTACAAGTAAAACTAGCTAAAATGTGCCTGGCTGCTATTCACTGAAAAGCTCATTCTGTGTACATTTTTTGGCATACGTTTGCTCCTGCCGGGTCAGCTGAGCAGCGAATTTCTATTTAACCACCTGCTATCATGAGAGACCTCAGGGCTGCATGTTTTGAGCCCAGTACTGAGCCTGAAAAGCGTTTCCAACCCCACTTACAAGTAAAACTAGCTAAAATGTGCCTGGCTTCTCTTCACTGAAAAGCTCATTCTGAGTACATTTTTAGCATACGTTTGCTCCTGCCGGGTCAGCTGAGCAGCGAATTTCTATTTAACCACCTGCTATCATGAGAGACCTCAGGGCTGCATGTTTTGAGCCCAGTACTGGTCCTGAAAAGCGTTTCCAACCCCACTTAAAAGTAAAATTAGCTAAAATGTGCCTGGCTGCTATTCACTGAAAAGCTCATTCTGTGTACATTTTTTGGCATACGTTTGCTCCTGCCGGGTCAGCTGAGCAGCGAATTTCTATTTAACCACCTGCTATCATGAGAGACCTCAGGGCTGCATGTTTTAAGCCCAGTACTGATCCTGAAAAGTGTTTCCAACCCCACTTACAAGTAAAACTAGCTAGAATGTGCCTGGCTGCTATTCACTGAAAAGCTCATTCTGTGTACATTTTTGGCATACGTTTGCTCCTACCGGGTCAGCTGAGCAGCGAATTTCTATTTAACCACCTGCTTTCATGAGAGACCTCAGGGCTGCATGTTTTGAGCCAAGTACTGAGCCTGAAAAGCGTTTCCAACCCCACTTACAAGTAAAACTAGCTAAAATGTGCCTTGCTTCTCTTCACTGAAAAGCTCATTCTGAGTACATTTTTAGCATACGTTTGCTCCTGCCGGGTCAGCTGAGCAGCGAATTTCTATTTAACCACCTGCTATCATGAGAGACCTCAGGGCTGCATGTTTTGAGCCCAGTACTGATCCTGAAAAGCGTTTCCAACCCCACTTACAAGTAAAACTAGCTAAAATGTGCCTGGCTTCTCTTCACTGAAAAGCTCATTCTGAGTACATTTTTTGCATACGTTTGCTCCTGCCGAATCAGCTGAGCAGCGAATTTCTATTTAACCACCTGCTTTCATGAGAGACCTCAGGGCTGCATGTTTTGAGCCCAGTACTGAGCCTGAAAAGCGTTTCCAACCCCACTTACAAGTAAAACTAGCTAAAATGTGCCTGGCTCCTCTTCACTGAAAAGCTCATTCTGAGTACATTTTTAGCATACGTTTGCTCCTGCCGGGTCAGCTGAGCAGCGAATTTCTATTTAACCACCTGCTTTCATGAGAGACCTCAGGGCTGCATGTTTTGAGCCCAGTACTGAGCCTGAAAAGTGTTTCCAACCCCACTTACAAGTAAAACTAGCTAAAATGTGCCTGGCTGCTATTCACTGAAAAGCTCATTCTGTGTACATTTTTGGCATACGTTTGCTCCTGCCGGGTCAGCTGAGCAGCGAATTTCTATTTAACCACCTGCTATCATGAGAGTTCTCAGGGCTGCATGTTTTGAGCCCAGTACTGATCCTGAAAAGCTTTTCCAACCCCACTTACAAGTAAAACTAGCTAAAATGTGCCTGGCTGCTATTCACTGAAAAGCTCATTCTGTGTACATTTTTGGCATACGTTTGCTCCTACCGGGTCAGCTGAGCAGTGAATTTCTATTTAACCACCTGCTTTCATGAGAGACCTCAGGGCTGCATGTTTTGAGCCAAGTACTGAGCCTGAAAAGCATTTCCAACCCCACTTACAAGTAAAACTAGCTAAAATGTGCCTGGCTTCTCTTCACTGAAAAGCTCATTCTGAGTACATTTTTAGCATACGTTTGCTCCTGCCGGGTCAGCTGAGCAGCGAATTTCTATTTAACCACCTGCTATCATGAGAGACCTCAGGGCTGCATGTTTTGAGCCCAGTACTGATCCTGAAAAGCGTTTCCAACCCCACTTACAAGTAAAATTAGCTAAAATGTGCCTGGCTGCTATTCACTGAAAAGCTCATTCTGTGTACATTTTTGGCATACGTTTGCTCCTGCCGGGTCAGCTGAGCAGCGAATTTCTATTTAACCACCTGCTATCATGAGATACCTCAGGGCTGCATGTTTTGAGCCCAGTACTGATCCTGAAAAGCGTTTCCAACCCCACTTACAAGTAAAACTAGCTAAAATGTGCCTGGCTGCTATTCACTGAAAAGCTCATTCTGTGTACATTTTTGGCATACGTTTGCTCCTACCGGGTCAGCTGAGCAGCGAATTTCTATTTAACCACCTGCTATCATGAGAGACCTCAGGGCTGCATGTTTTGAGCCCAGTACTGAGCCTGAAAAGCGTTTCCAACCCCACTTACAAGTAAAACTAGCTAAAATGTGCCTGGCTGCTATTCACTGAAAAGCTCATTCTGTGTACATTTTTGGCATACGTTTGCTCCTGCCGGGTCAGCTGAGCAGCCAATTTCTATTTAACCACCTGCTATCATGAGAGACCTCAGGGCTGCATGTTTTGAGCCCAGTACTGAGCCTGAAAAGCGTTTCCAACCCCACTTACAAGTAAAACTAGCTAAAATGTGCCTGGCTTCTCTTCACTGAAAAGCTCATTCTGAGTACATTTTTAGCATATGTTTGCTCCTGCCGGGTCAGCTGAGCTGCGAATTTCTATTTAACCACCTGCTATCATGAGAGACCTCGGGGCTGCATGTTTTGAGCCCAGTACTGAGCCTGAAAAGCATTTCCAACCCCACTTACAAGTAAAACTAGCTAAAATGTGCCTGGCTTCTCTTCACTGAAAAGCTCATTCTGAGTACATTTTTAGCATACGTTTGCTCCTGCCGGGTCAGCTGAGCAGCGAATTTCTATTTAACCACCTGCTTTCATGAGAGACCTCAGGGCTGCATGTTTTGAGCTCAGTACTGAGCCTGAAAAGCATTTCCAACCCCACTTACAAGTAAAACTAGCTAAAATGTGCCTGGCTTCTCTTCACTGAAAAGCTCATTCTGAGTACATTTTTAGCATACGTTTGCTCCTGCCGGGTCAGCTGAGCAGCGAATTTCTATTTAACCACCTGCTATCATATGAGACCTCCGGGCTGCATGTTTTGAGCCCAGTACTGAGCCTGAAAAGCGTTTCCAACCCCACTTACAAGTAAAACTAGCTAAAATGTGCCTGGCTGCTATTCACTGAAAAGCTCATTCTGTGTACATTTTTGGCATACGTTTGCTCCTACCGGGTCAGCTGAGCAGCGAATTTCTATTTAACCACCTGCTTTCATGAGAGACCTCAGGGCTGCATGTTTTGAGCTCAGTACTGAGCCTGAAAAGCATTTCCAACCCCACTTACAAGTAAAACTAGCTAAAATGTGCCTGGCTTCTCTTCACTGAAAAGCTCATTCTGAGTACATTTTTAGCATATGTTTGCTCCTGCCGGGTCAGCTGAGCAGCAAATTTCTATTTAACCACCTGCTATCATATGAGACCTCAGGGCTGCATGTTTTGAGCCCAGTACTGAGCCTGAAAAGCGTTTCCAACCCCACTTACAAGTAAAACTAGCTAAAATGTGCCTGGCTGCTATTCACTGAAAAGTTCATTCTGTGTACATTTTTGGCATACGTTTGCTCCTACCGGGTCAGCTGAGCAGCGAATTTCTATTTAACCACCTGCTATCATAAGAGACCTCAGGGCTGCATGTTTTGAGCCCAGTACTGATCCTGAAAAGCGTTTCCAACCCCACTTACAAGTAAAACTAGCTAAAATGTGCCTGGCTGCTATTCACTGAAAAGCTCATTCTGTGTACATTTTTGGCATACGTTTGCTCCTACCGGGTCGGGTGAGCAGCAAATTTCTATTTAACCACCTGCTTTCATGAGAGACTTCAGGGCTGCATGTTTTGAGCCCAGTACTGAGCCTGAAAAGCGTTTCCAACCCCACTTACAAGTAAAACTAGCTAAAATGAGCCTGGCTTCTCTTCACTGAAAAGCTCATTCTGAGTACATTTTTAGCATATGTTTGCTCCTGCCGGGTCAGCTGAGCAGCGAATTTCTATTTAACCACCTGATTTCATGAGAGACCTCAGGGCTGCATGTTTTGAGCCCAGTACTGAGCCTGAAAAGCATTTCCAAGCCCACTTACAAGTAAAACTAGCTAAAATGTGCCTGGCTTCTCTTCACTGAAAAGCTCATTCTGAGTACATTTTTAGCATACGTTTGCTCCTGCCGGGTCAGCTGAGCAGCAAATTTCTATTTAACCACCTGCTATCATGAGAGACCTCAGGGCTGCATGTTTTGAGCCCAGTACTGATCCTGAAAAGCGTTTCCAACCCCACTTACAAGTAAAACTAGCTAAAATGTGCCTGGCTGCTATTCACTGAAAAGCTCATTCTGTGTACATTTTTGCCATACGTTTGCTCCTGCCGGGTCAGCTGAGCAGCGAATTTCTATTTAACCACCTGCTATCATGAGATACCTCAGGGCTGCATGTTTTGAGCCCAGTACTGATCCTGAAAAGCATTTCCAACCCCACTTACAAGTAAAACTAGCTAAAATGTGCCTGGCTGCTATTCACTGAAAAGCTCATTCTGAGTACATTTTTAGCATACGTTTGCTCCTGCCGGGTCAGCTGAGCTGCGAATTTCTATTTAACCACCTGCTATCATGAGAGACCTCAGGGCTGCATGTTTTGAGCCCAGTACTGAGCCTGAAAAGCGTTTCCAACCCCACTTACAAGTAAAACTAGCTAAAATGTGCCTGGCTGCTATTCACTGAAAAGCTCATTCTGTGTACATTTTTGGCATACGTTTGCTCCTACCGGGTCAGCTGAGCAGCGAATTTCTATTTAACCACCTGATTTCATGAGAGACCTCAGGGCTGCATGTTTTGAGCCCAGTACTGAGCCTGAAAAGCATTTCCAAGCCCACTTACAAGTAAAACTAGCTAAAATGTGCCTGGCTTCTCTTCACTGAAAAGCTCATTCTGAGTACATTTTTAGCATACGTTTGCTCCTGCCGGGTCAGCTGAGCAGCAAATTTCTATTTAACCACCTGCTATCATGAGAGACCTCAGGGCTGCATGTTTTGAGCCCAGTACTGATCCTGAAAAGCGTTTCCAACCCCACTTACAAGTAAAACTAGCTAAAATGTGCCTGGCTGCTATTCACTGAAAAGATCATTCTGTGTACATTTTTGGCATACGTTTGCTCCTACCGGGTCAGCTGAGCAGCGAATTTCTATTTAACCACCTGCTTTCATGAGAGACCTCAGGGCTGCATGTTTTGAGCCCAGTACTGAGCCTGAAAAGCGTTTCCAACCCCACTTACAAGTAAAACTAGCTAAAATGTGCCTGGCTTCTCTTCACTGAAAAGCTCATTCTGAGTACATTTTTAGCATACGTTTGCTCCTGCCGGGTCAGCTGAGCAGCGAATTTCTATTTAACCACCTGCTATCATGAGAGACCTCAGGGCTGCATGTTTTGAGCCCAGTACTGATCCTGAAAAGCGTTTCCAACCCCACTTACAAGTAAAACTAGCTAAAATGTGCCTGGCTGCTATTCACTGAAAAGCTCATTCTGTGTACATTTTTGGCATACGTTTGCTCCTACCGGGTCAGCTGAGCAGCGAATTTCTATTTAACCACCTGCTTTCATGAGAGACCTCAGGGCTGCATGTTTTGAGCTCAGTACTGAGCCTGAAAAGCATTTCCAACCCCACTTACAAGTAAAACTAGCTAAAATGTGCCTGGCTTCTCTTCACTGAAAAGCTCCTTCTGAGTACATTTTTAGCATATGTTTGCTCCTGCCGGGTCAGCTGAGCAGCGAATTTCTATTTAACCACCTGCTATCATGAGAGACCTCAGGGCTGCATGTTTTGAGCCCAGTACTGAGCCTGAAAAGCGTTTCCAACCCCACTTACAAGTAAAACTAGCTAAAATGTGCCTGGCTGCTATTCACTGAAAAGCTCATTCTGTGTACATTTTTGGCATACGTTTGCTCCTGCCGGGTCAGCTGAGCTGCGAATTTCTATTTAACCACCTGCTTTCATGAGAGACCTCAGGGCTGCATGTTTTGAGCCCAGTACTGAGCCTGAAAAGCGTTTCCAACCCCACTTACAAGTAAAACTAGCTAAAATGTGCCTGGCTGCTATTCACTGAAAAGCTCATTCTGTGTACATTTTTGGCATACGTTTGCTCCTACCGGGTCAGCTGAGCAGCGAATTTCTATTTAACCACCTGCTTTCATGAGAGACCTCATGGCTGCATGTTTTGAGCTCAGTACTGAGCCTGAAAAGCATTTCCAACCCCACTTACAAGTAAAACTAGCTAAAATGTGCCTGGCTTCTCTTCACTGAAAAGCTCATTCTGAGTACATTTTTAGCATACGTTTGCTCCTGCCGGGTCAGCTGAGCAGCAAATTTCTATTTAACCACCTGCTATCATATGAGACCTCCGGGCTGCATGTTTTGAGCCCAGTACTGAGCCTGAAAAGCGTTTCCAACCCCACTTACAAGTAAAACTAGCTAAAATGTGCCTGGCTGCTATTCACTGAAAAGCTCATTCTGTGTACATTTTTGGCATACGTTTGCTCCTACCGGGTCAGCTGAGCAGCGAATTTCTATTTAACCACCTGCTTTCATGAGAGACCTCAGGGCTGCATGTTTTGAGCTAAGTACTGAGCCTGAAAAGCATTTCCAACCCCACTTACAAGTAAAACTAGCTAAAATGTGCCTTGCTTCTCTTCACTGAAAAGCTCATTCTGAATACATTTTTAGCATATGTTTGCTCCTGTCGTGTCAGCTGAGCAGCAAATTTCTATTTAACCACCTGCTTTCATGAGAGACCTCAGGGCTGCATGTTTTGAGCCCAGTACTGAGCCTGAAAAGCGTTTCCAACCCCACTTACAAGTAAAACTAGCTAAAATGTGCCTGGCTTCTCTTCACTGAAAAGCTCATTCTGAGTACATTTTTAGCATACGTTTGCTCCTGCCGGGTCAGCTGAGCAGCGAATTTCTATTTAACCACCTGCTATCATGAGAGACCTCAGGGCTGCATGTTTTGAGCCCAGTACTGATCCTGAAAAGCGTTTCCAACCCCACTTACAAGTAAAACTAGCTACAATGTGCCTGGCTGCTATTCACTGAAAAGCTCATTCTGTGTACATTTTTGGCATACGTTTGCTCCTATCGGGTCAGCTGAGCAGCGAATTTCTATTTAACCACCTGCTTTCATGAGAGACCTCAGGGCTGCATGTTTTGAGCTCAGTACTGAGCCTGAAAAGCATTTCCAACCCCACTTACAAGTAAAACTAGCTAAAATGTGCCTGGCTTCTCTTCACTGAAGAGCTCATTCTGAGTACATTTTTAGCATACGTTTGCTCCTGCCGGGTCAGCTGAGCAGCGAATTTCTATTTAACCACCTGCTATCATATGAGACCTCAGGGCTGCATGTTTTGAGCCCAGTACTGAGCCTGAAAAGCATTTCCAACCCCACTTACAAGTAAAACTAGCTAAAATGTGCCTGGCTGCTATTCACTGAAAAGTTCATTCTGTGTACATTTTTGGCATACGTTTGCTCCTACCGGGTCAGCTGAGCAGCGAATTTCTATTTAACCACCTGCTATCATAAGAGACCTCAGGGCTGCATGTTTTGAGCCCAGTACTGATCCTGAAAAGCGTTTCCAACCCCACTTACAAGTAAAACTAGCTAAAATGTGCCTGGCTGCTATTCACTGAAAAGCTCATTCTGTGTACATTTTTGGCATACGTTTGCTCCTACCGGGTCGGGTGAGCAGCAAATTTCTATTTAACCACCTGCTTTCATGAGAGACTTCAAGGCTGCATGTTTTGAGCCCAGTACTGAGCCTGAAAAGCGTTTCCAACCCCACTTACAAGTAAAACTAGCTAAAATGAGCCTGGCTTCTCTTCACTGAAAAGCTCATTCTGAGTACATTTTTAGCATATGTTTGCTCCTGCCGGGTCAGCTGAGCAGCGAATTTCTATTTAACCACCTGCTATCATGAGAGACCTCAGGGCTGCATGTTTTGAGCCCAGTACTGATCCTGAAAAGCGTTTCCAACCCCACTTACAAGTAAAACTAGCTAAAATGTGCCTGGCTTCTCTTCACTGAAAAGCTCATTCTGAGTACATTTTTAGCATACGTTTGCTCCTGCCGGGTCAGCTGAGCAGCAAATTTCTATTTAACCACCTGCTTTCACGAGAGACCTCAGGGCTGCATGTTTTAAGCCCAGTACTGAGCCTGAAAAGCGTTTCCAACCCCACTTACAAGTAAAACTAGCTAAAATGTGCCTGGCTGCTATTCACTGAAAAGCTCATTCTGTGTACATTTTTGGCATACGTTTGCTCCTACCGGGTCAGCTGAGCAGCGAATTTCTATTTAACCACCTGCTATCATGAGAGACCTGCATGTTTTGAGCCCAGTACTGATCCTGAAAAGCGTTTCCAACCCCACTTACAAGTAAAACTAGCTAAAATGTGCCTGGCTGCTATTCACTGAAAAGCTCATTCTGTGTACATTTTTGGCATACGTTTGCTCCTACCGGGTCAGCTGAGCAGCGAATTTCTATTTAACCACCTGCTTTCATGAGAGACCTCAGGGCTGCATGTTTTGAGACAAGTACTGAGCCTGAAAAGCGTTTCCAACCCCACTTACAAGTAAAACTAGCTAAAATGTGCCTTGCTTCTCTTCACTGAAAAGCTCATTCTGAGTACATTTTTAGCATACGTTTGCTCCTGCCGGGTCAGCTGAGCAGCGAATTTCTATTTAACCACCTGCTATCATGAGAGACCTCAGGGCTGCATGTTTTGAGCCCAGTACTGATCCTGAAAAGCGTTTCCAACCCCACTTACAAGTAAAACTAGCTAAAATGTGCCTGGCTTCTCTTCACTGAAAAGCTCATTCTGAGTACATTTTTTGCATACGTTTGCTCCTGCCGAATCAGCTGAGCAGCGAATTTCTATTTAACCACCTGCTTTCATGAGAGACCTCAGGGCTGCATGTTTTGAGCCCAGTACTGAGCCTGAAAAGCGTTTCCAACCCCACTTACAAGTAAAACTAGCTAAAATGTGCCTGGCTCCTCTTCACTGAAAAGCTCATTCTGAGTACATTTTTAGCATACGTTTGCTCCTGCCGGGTCAGCTGAGCAGCGAATTTCTATTTAACCACCTGCTTTCATGAGAGACCTCAGGGCTGCATGTTTTGAGCCCAGTACTGAGCCTGAAAAGCGTTTCCAACCCCACTTACAAGTAAAACTAGCTAAAATGTGCCTGGCTGCTATTCACTGAAAAGCTCATTCTGTGTACATTTTTGGCATACGTTTGCTCCTGCCGGGTCAGCTGAGCAGCGAATTTCTATTTAACCACATGCTATCATGAGAGTTCTCAGGGCTGCATGTTTTGAGCCCAGTACTGATCCTGAAAAGCGTTTCCAACCCCACTTACAAGTAAAACTAGCTAAAATGTGCCTGGCTGCTATTCACTGAAAAGCTCATTCTGTGTACATTTTTGGCATACGTTTACTCCTACCGGGTCAGCTGAGCAGTGAATTTCTATTTAACCACCTGCTTTCATGAGAGACCTCAGGGCTGCATGTTTTGAGCCAAGTACTGAGCCTGAAAAGCATTTCCAACCCCACTTACAAGTAAAACTAGCTAAAATGTGCCTGGCTTCTCTTCACTGAAAAGCTCATTCTGAGTACATTTTTAGCATACGTTTGCTCCTGCCGGGTCAGCTGAGCAGCGAATTTCTATTTAACCACCTGCTATCATGAGAGACCTCAGGGCTGCATGTTTTGAGCCCAGTACTGATCCTGAAAAGCGTTTCCAACCCCACTTACAAGTAAAATTAGCTAAAATGTGCCTGGCTGCTATTCACTGAAAAGCTCATTCTGTGTACATTTTTGGCATACGTTTGCTCCTGCCGGGTCAGCTGAGCAGCGAATTTCTATTTAACCACCTGCTATCATGAGATACCTCAGGGCTGCATGTTTTGAGCCCAGTACTGATCCTGAAAAGCGTTTCCAACCCCACTTACAAGTAAAACTAGCTAAAATGTGCCTGGCTGCTATTCACTGAAAAGCTCATTCTGTGTACATTTTTGGCATACGTTTGCTCCTACCGGGTCAGCTGAGCAGCGAATTTCTATTTAACCACCTGCTATCATGAGAGACCTCAGGGCTGCATGTTTTGAGCCCAGTACTGAGCCTGAAAAGCGTTTCCAACCCCACTTACAAGTAAAACTAGCTAAAATGTGCCTGGCTGCTATTCACTGAAAAGCTCATTCTGTGTACATTTTTGGCATACGTTTGCTCCTGCCGGGTCAGCTGAGCAGCCAATTTCTATTTAACCACCTGCTATCATGAGAGACCTCAGGGCTGCATGTTTTGAGCCCAGTACTGAGCCTGAAAAGCGTTTCCAACCCCACTTACAAGTAAAACTAGCTAAAATGTGCCTGGCTTCTCTTCACTGAAAAGCTCATTCTGAGTACATTTTTAGCATATGTTTGCTCCTGCCGGGTCAGCTGAGCTGCGAATTTCTATTTAACCACCTGCTATCATGAGAGACCTCGGGGCTGCATGTTTTGAGCCCAGTACTGAGCCTGAAAAGCATTTCCAACCCCACTTACAAGTAAAACTAGCTAAAATGTGCCTGGCTTCTCTTCACTGAAAAGCTCATTCTGAGTACATTTTTAGCATACGTTTGCTCCTGCCGGGTCAGCTGAGCAGCGAATTTCTATTTAACCACCTGCTTTCATGAGAGACCTCAGGGCTGCATGTTTTGAGCTCAGTACTGAGCCTGAAAAGCATTTCCAACCCCACTTACAAGTAAAACTAGCTAAAATGTGCCTGGCTTCTCTTCACTGAAAAGCTCATTCTGAGTACATTTTTAGCATACGTTTGCTCCTGCCGGGTCAGCTGAGCAGCGAATTTCTATTTAACCACCTGCTATCATATGAGACCTCCGGGCTGCATGTTTTGAGCCCAGTACTGAGCCTGAAAAGCGTTTCCAACCCCACTTACAAGTAAAACTAGCTAAAATGTGCCTGGCTGCTATTCACTGAAAAGCTCATTCTGTGTACATTTTTGGCATACGTTTGCTCCTACCGGGTCAGCTGAGCAGCGAATTTCTATTTAACCACCTGCTTTCATGAGAGACCTCAGGGCTGCATGTTTTGAGCTCAGTACTGAGCCTGAAAAGCATTTCCAACCCCACTTACAAGTAAAACTAGCTAAAATGTGCCTGGCTTCTCTTCACTGAAAAGCTCATTCTGAGTACATTTTTAGCATATGTTTGCTCCTGCCGGGTCAGCTGAGCAGCAAATTTCTATTTAACCACCTGCTATCATATGAGACCTCAGGGCTGCATGTTTTGAGCCCAGTACTGAGCCTGAAAAGCGTTTCCAACCCCACTTACAAGTAAAACTAGCTAAAATGTGCCTGGCTGCTATTCACTGAAAAGTTCATTCTGTGTACATTTTTGGCATACGTTTGCTCCTACCGGGTCAGCTGAGCAGCGAATTTCTATTTAACCACCTGCTATCATAAGAGACCTCAGGGCTGCATGTTTTGAGCCCAGTACTGATCCTGAAAAGCGTTTCCAACCCCACTTACAAGTAAAACTAGCTAAAATGTGCCTGGCTGCTATTCACTGAAAAGCTCATTCTGTGTACATTTTTGGCATACGTTTGCTCCTACCGGGTCGGGTGAGCAGCAAATTTCTATTTAACCACCTGCTTTCATGAGAGACTTCAGGGCTGCATGTTTTGAGCCCAGTACTGAGCCTGAAAAGCGTTTCCAACCCCACTTACAAGTAAAACTAGCTAAAATGAGCCTGGCTTCTCTTCACTGAAAAGCTCATTCTGAGTACATTTTTAGCATATGTTTGCTCCTGCCGGGTCAGCTGAGCAGCGAATTTCTATTTAACCACCTGATTTCATGAGAGACCTCAGGGCTGCATGTTTTGAGCCCAGTACTGAGCCTGAAAAGCATTTCCAAGCCCACTTACAAGTAAAACTAGCTAAAATGTGCCTGGCTTCTCTTCACTGAAAAGCTCATTCTGAGTACATTTTTAGCATACGTTTGCTCCTGCCGGGTCAGCTGAGCAGCAAATTTCTATTTAACCACCTGCTATCATGAGAGACCTCAGGGCTGCATGTTTTGAGCCCAGTACTGATCCTGAAAAGCGTTTCCAACCCCACTTACAAGTAAAACTAGCTAAAATGTGCCTGGCTGCTATTCACTGAAAAGCTCATTCTGTGTACATTTTTGCCATACGTTTGCTCCTGCCGGGTCAGCTGAGCAGCGAATTTCTATTTAACCACCTGCTATCATGAGATACCTCAGGGCTGCATGTTTTGAGCCCAGTACTGATCCTGAAAAGCGTTTCCAACCCCACTTACAAGTAAAACTAGCTAAAATGTGCCTGGCTGCTATTCACTGAAAAGCTAATTCTGAGTACATTTTTAGCATACGTTTGCTCCTGCCGGGTCAGCTGAGCTGCGAATTTCTATTTAACCACCTGCTATCATGAGAGACCTCAGGGCTGCATGTTTTGAGCCCAGTACTGAGCCTGAAAAGCGTTTCCAACCCCACTTACAAGTAAAACTAGCTAAAATGTGCCTGGCTGCTATTCACTGAAAAGCTCATTCTGTGTACATTTTTGGCATACGCTTGCTCCTACCGGGTCAGCTGAGCAGCGAATTTCTATTTAACCACCTGATTTCATGAGAGAACTCAGGGCTGCATGTTTTGAGCCCAGTACTGAGCCTGAAAAGCATTTCCAAGCCCACTTACAAGTAAAACTAGCTAAAATGTGCCTGGCTTCTCTTCACTGAAAAGCTCATTCTGAGTACATTTTTAGCATACGTTTGCTCCTGCCGGGTCAGCTGAGCAGCAAATTTCTATTTAACCACCTGCTATCATGAGAGACCTCAGGGCTGCATGTTTTGAGCCCAGTACTGATCCTGAAAAGCGTTTCCAACCCCACTTACAAGTAAAACTAGCTAAAATGTGCCTGGCTGCTATTCACTGAAAAGATCATTCTGTGTACATTTTTGGCATACGTTTGCTCCTACCGGGTCAGCTGAGCAGCGAATTTCTATTTAACCACCTGCTTTCATGAGAGACCTCAGGGCTGCATGTTTTGAGCCCAGTACTGAGCCTGAAAAGCGTTTCCAACCCCACTTACAAGTAAAACTAGCTAAAATGTGCCTGGCTTCTCTTCACTGAAAAGCTCATTCTGAGTACATTTTTAGCATACGTTTGCTCCTGCCGGGTCAGCTGAGCAGCGAATTTCTATTTAACCACCTGCTATCATGAGAGACCTCAGGGCTGCATGTTTTGAGCCCAGTACTGATCCTGAAAAGCGTTTCCAACCCCACTTACAAGTAAAACTAGCTAAAATGTGCCTGGCTGCTATTCACTGAAAAGCTCATTCTGTGTACATTTTTGGCATACGTTTGCTCCTACCGGGTCAGCTGAGCAGCGAATTTCTATTTAACCACCTGCTTTCATGAGAGACCTCAGGGCTGCATGTTTTGAGCTCAGTACTGAGCCTGAAAAGCATTTCCAACCCCACTTACAAGTAAAACTAGCTAAAATGTGCCTGGCTTCTCTTCACTGAAAAGCTCCTTCTGAGTACATTTTTAGCATATGTTTGCTCCTTCCGGGTCAGCTGAGCAGCGAATTTCTATTTAACCACCTGCTATCATGAGAGACCTCAGGGCTGCATGTTTTGAGCCCAGTACTGAGCCTGAAAAGCGTTTCCAACCCCACTTACAAGTAAAACTAGCTAAAATGTGCCTGGCTGCTATTCACTGAAAAGCTCATTCTGTGTACATTTTTGGCATACGTTTGCTCCTGCCGGGTCAGCTGAGCTGCGAATTTCTATTTAACCACCTGCTTTCATGAGAGACCTCAGGGCTGCATGTTTTGAGCCCAGTACTGAGCCTGAAAAGCGTTTCCAACCCCACTTACACGTAAAACTAGCTAAAATGTGCCTGGCTTCTCTTCACTGAAAAGCTCATTCTGAGTACATTTTTAGCATATGTTTGCTCCTGCCGGGTCAGATGAGCAGCGAATTTCTATTTAACCACCTGCTTTCATGAGAGACCTCAGGGCTGCATGTTTTGAGCCCAGTACTGAGCCTGAAAAGCTTTTCCAACCCCACTTACAAGTAAAACTAGCTAAAATGTGCCTGGCTTCTCTTCACTGAAAAGCTCATTCTGAGTACATTTTTAGCATACGTTTGCTCCTGCCGGGTCAGCTGAGCAGCGAATTTCTATTTAACCACATGCTATCATGAGAGACCTCAGGGCTGCATGTTTTGAGCCCAGTACTGATCCTGAAAAGCGTTTCCAACCCCACTTACAAGTAAAACTAGCTAAAATGTGCCTGGCTGCTATTCACTGAAAAGCTCATTCTGTGTACATTTTTGGCATACGTTTGCTCCTACCGGGTCAGCTGAGCAGCGAATTTCTATTTAACCACCTGCTTTCATGAGAGACCTCAGGGCTGCATGTTTTGAGCTCAGTACTGAGCCTGAAAAGCATTTCCAACCCCACTTACAAGTAAAACTAGCTAAAATGTGCCTGGCTTCTCTTCACTGAAAAGCTCATTCTGAGTAAATTTTTAGCATACGTTTGCTCCTGCCGGGTCAGCTGAGCAGCGAATTTCTATTTAACCACCTGCTATCATATGAGACCTCCGGGCTGCATGTTTTGAGCCCAGTACTGAGCCTGAAAAGCGTTTCCAACCCCACTTACAAGTAAAACTAGCTAAAATGTGCCTGGCTGCTATTCACTGAAAAGCTCATTCTGTGTACATTTTTGGCATACGTTTGCTCCTACCGGGTCAGCTGAGCAGCGAATTTCTATTTAACCACCTGCTTTCATGAGAGACCTCAGGGCTGCATGTTTTGAGGTAAGTACTGAGCCTGAAAAGCATTTCCAACCCCACTTACAAGTAAAACTAGCTAAAATGTGCCTGGCTTCTCTTCACTGAAAAGCTCATTCTGAATACATTTTTAGCATATGTTTGCTCCTGTCGGGTCAGCTGAGCAGCAAATTTCTATTTAACCACCTGCTTTCATGAGAGACCTCAGGGCTGCATGTTTTGAGCCCAGTACTGAGCCTGAAAAGCGTTTCCAACCCCACTTACAAGTAAAACTAGCTAAAATGTGCCTGGCTTCTCTTCACTGAAAAGCTCATTCTGAGTACATTTTTAGCATACGTTTGCTCCTGCCGGGTCAGCTGAGCAGCGAATTTCTATTTAACCACCTGCTATCATGAGAGACCTCAGGGCTGCATGTTTTGAGCCCAGTACTGATCCTGAAAAGCGTTTCCAACCCCACTTACAAGTAAAACTAGCTACAATGTGCCTGGCTGCTATTCACTGAAAAGCTCATTCTGTGTACATTTTTGGCATACGTTTGCTCCTACCGGGTCAGCTGAGCAGCGAATTTCTATTTAACCACCTGCTTTCATGAGAGACCTCAGGGCTGCATGTTTTGAGCTCAGTACTGAGCCTGAAAAGCATTTCCAACCCCACACTACATTCTCGGCGGCTGGTCAGATTAAGGTCCCCCCACGGGAGGGCGGCATGGCTCGTAAGTGGAAGGCTGTCGATTCTTCCAAACTATTGGACCATTTGTCCCAAACGTACCCCCTGCCACCTAATAATACGGGTACCAACGAGCTTTGTGGGCTTGTGGCAGACTGGCTTACCACCGCCAGTGACATCTTTGCCCCCCCCACTAAGTTCCCCCAATCCAGGCATAGCCATTCTCACAAATGGTTCACCCCCCACTTAAAAGCTCTCCATTTAGAACTTCGTCAGTATGAGCGTAAGTGGAGAAGGGACTACTGCCCTCCTAGCAGAGACGCCTATGTGGCTGCGCGTAACAGGTATAAACTCGCCATCTTGGCTGCCAAAAAAACCTACGCCTCTGGCAAAATTCTATCCGCCCCCTGTCACTCTAAGGAAATCTTTAAGGTGCTTAATGAATTCACTTCTGACCCCAGGACGCTCCCTACTCAGGCCCCCACACAGGAAGCATGTAATACTCTCAGCTCCTTTTTCATTGACAAAATTGTATTAATTAAGGACACCATCCCCGTTACACCTCCTGGCGCTGGATCTGTTTCCCCTCCTCACAATTCCTCCTCCTTCTCACAATTTCCTCTTCTAGACTCTACATCTCTGGCCATTCTTGCGACCCGCATTAAATCGGGATCCCCAGATGACTGTTGCCCCCCCTCCATACTTCGGGACATCTGCCACTCTCTACCCAACTGCATCCTCCCCTTGCTAAACTCTTCTCTTTCTTCTGGTATCGTGCCGGGTCCCTTCAAGGAGGCCGTGCTGGTACCCCTCCTGAAGAAGCCGGGGGCCGACCCCGCCGTCCCGGCAAACTACCGCCCTATCTCCCTCTTACCTTTCTTCTCTAAGATCCTGGAAGCCCACGTCACCACCTGTCTCTCACAATTCATCGAGAGTTCCAACTTTCTCGAGGCCAATCAGGCAGGCTTCAGACCCGGCCACTCTACGGAGACAGTGATCTTGGCCGTGCTGGACGCCCTGAGAGACGGTGTTGACAAGGCTGTCCCCCAGGCCCTGGTATTATTAGACCTGTCAGCCGCCTTCGACACGGTGGACCACAACATCCTTCTCCACCGTGTCGAACAGGCTGGCGTCCAGGGCCTGGCCTTGGCCTGGGTCAGATCTTTCCTGACCGGTAGGTCTCAGACCCTCAGCCTGGGCGTTTTTAGGGCTCCCAGAGAGCACTCGCTCTGTGGGGTCCCCCAGGGTTCCTCTCTGTCCCCCCTTCTTTTCAATCTCTATCTTCGCCCCCTTCTTTTTTCTCTGAGGCAGTGGGACGTCACTGTGTTTAATTACGCAGACGACCTGCAACTCATCTTTTCTCTTAATTCCCCCTCTGCTATCTCCAACTTTCAGGCAGTCATGTCCCACATCCTCCAGTGGATGGGCCAAAATCAGTTAAAGCTGAACCCCGGAAAGACGGAGCTCCTCCTTCCCGGCAGGAGCGCTACCTTCTGGGGGCCCCAATTCTGGCCGGCGGACCTGGGCCCCTCTCCCACCCCTGTAGCCTCGGTGAAGAGCCTGGGGGTCACCATCGATTCCACCTTATCCCTAGGGCCGCAGATAGGGACCGTGGTTTCCTCCTGTATCTACCAACTGCGCAGGATCAGGAAAGTGGCATACCTCTTTACACCCGATGCCCTCCTGCAGGTTATCATGGCCCTCGTCCTCTCCCGCCTAGATTTTTCTAACTCAATCTACCACGGTCTGCCCAAAACATCGATGGCGAGACTGCAAGTGGTTCAGAATCAGGCAGCGAGATTGGCCTTAGGGATTCCAAAGTGGCTATCCGCCAGGCCCCTTCTTGTTAAACTCCACTGGCTCCCAGTCATCTCCAGGGCAGCCTTTAAGATCGGATGCCTTATCTTTAAGTCGCTAGCTGGCCCCTGCCCTGCCTTCATTAAATCCCTAATCAGACCCTACTGCTCATCCCGCAATCTGAGATCCTCCCACCTCCATCTCTTGACTGTTCCACCTTACAAGCTTTGTAGATCGGGTGGCCGGAGATTTGCTTACCTGGCCCCCAAGCTTTGGAACTCTTTCCCCCTCTCTCTAAAAACTTCTAACTCCTTAACTCTTTTTCGTAAATCTTTAAAAACTTGGCTCTTCCCCCAATCTGGCTAGTCTTTCTGTCCCCTCTACTTCCAACCAGCGCCAGGAAACCCATGGTGTCAGTGCGCTCTATAAGCACCCCTAAATACAAATACTTACAAGTAAAACTAGCTAAAATGTGCCTGGCTTCTCTTCACTGAAGAGCTCATTCTGAGTACATTTTTAGCATACGTTTGCTCCTGCCGGGTCAGCTGAGCAGCGAATTTCTATTTAACCACCTGCTATCATATGAGACCTCAGGGCTGCATGTTTTGAGCCCAGTACTGAGCCTGAAAAGCGTTTCCAACCCCACTTACAAGTAAAACTAGCTAAAATGTGCCTGGCTGCTATTCACTGAAAAGTTCATTCTGTGTACATTTTTGGCATACGTTTGCTCCTACCGGGTCAGCTGAGCAGCGAATTTCTATTTAACCACCTGCTATCATAAGAGACCTCAGGGCTGCATGTTTTGAGCCCAGTACTGATCCTGAAAAGCGTTTCCAACCCCACTTACAAGTAAAACTAGCTAAAATGTGCCTGGCTGCTATTCACTGAAAAGCTCATTCTGTGTACATTTTTGGCATACGTTTGCTCCTACCGGGTCGGGTGAGCAGCAAATTTCTATTTAACCACCTGCTTTCATGAGAGACTTCAGGGCTGCATGTTTTGAGCCCAGTACTGAGCCTGAAAAGCGTTTCCAACCCCACTTACAAGTAAAACTAGCTAAAATGAGCCTGGCTTCTCTTCACTGAAAAGCTCATTCTGAGTACATTTTTAGCATATGTTTGCTCCTGCCGGGTCAGCTGAGCAGCGAATTTCTATTTAACCACCTGCTATCATGAGAGACCTCAGGGCTGCATGTTTTGAGCCCAGTACTGATCCTGAAAAGCGTTTCCAACCCCACTTACAAGTAAAACTAGCTAAAATGTGCCTGGCTTCTCTTCACTGAAAAGCTCATTCTGAGTACATTTTTAGCATACGTTTGCTCCTGCCGGGTCAGCTGAGCAGCAAATTTCTATTTAACCACCTGCTTTCACGAGAGACCTCAGGGCTGCATGTTTTAAGCCCAGTACTGAGCCTGAAAAGCGTTTCCAACCCCACTTACAAGTAAAACTAGCTAAAATGTGCCTGGCTGCTATTCACTGAAAAGCTCATTCTGTGTACATTTTTGGCATACGTTTGCTCCTACCGGGTCAGCTGAGCAGCGAATTTCTATTTAACCACCTGCTATCATGAGAGACCTGCATGTTTTGAGCCCAGTACTGATCCTGAAAAGCGTTTCCAACCCCACTTACAAGTAAAACTAGCTAAAATGTGCCTGGCTGCTATTCACTGAAAAGCTCATTCTGTGTACATTTTTGGCATACGTTTGCTCCTACCGGGTCAGCTGAGCAGTGAATTTCTATTTAACCACCTGCTTTCGTGAGAGACCTCAGGGCTGCATGTTTTGAGCCAAGTACTGAGCCTGAAAAGCATTTCCAACCCCACTTACAAGTAAAACTAGCTAAAATGTGCCTACCTTCTCTTCACTGAAAAGCTCATTCTGAGTACATTTTTAGCATACGTTTGCTCCTGCCGGGTCAGCTGAGCAGCGAATTTCTATTTAACCACCTGCTATCATGAGAGACCTCAGGGCTGCATGTTTTGAGCCCAGTACTGATCCTGAAAAGCGTTTCCAACCCCACTTACAAGTAAAATTAGCTAAAATGTGCCTGGCTGCTATTCACTGAAAAGCTCATTCTGTGTACATTTTTTGGCATACGTTTGCTCCTGCCGGGTCAGCTGAGCAGCGAATTTCTATTTAACCACCTGCTATCATGAGAGACCTCAGGGCTGCATGTTTTAAGCCCAGTACTGATCCTGAAAAGCATTTCCAACCCCACTTACAAGTAAAACTAGCTAAAATGTGCCTGGCTGCTATTCACTGAAAAGCTCATTCTGTGTACATTTTTGGCATACGTTTGCTCCTACCGGGTCAGCTGAGCAGCGAATTTCTATTTAACCACCTGCTTTCATGAGAGACCTCAGGGCTGCATGTTTTGAGCCCAGTACTGAGCCTGAAAAGCGTTTCCAACCCCACTTACAAGTAAAACTAGCTAAAATGTGCCTGGCTTCTCTTCACTGAAAAGCTCATTCTGAGTACATTTTTAGCATACGTTTGCTCCTGCCGGGTCAGCTGAGCAGCGAATTTCTATTTAACCACCTGCTATCATGAGAGACCTCAGGGCTGCATGTTTTGAGCCCAGTACTGGTCCTGAAAAGCGTTTCCAACCCCACTTAAAAGTAAAATTAGCTAAAATGTGCCTGGCTGCTATTCACTGAAAAGCTCATTCTGTGTACATTTTTTGGCATACGTTTGCTCCTGCCGGGTCAGCTGAGCAGCGAATTTCTATTTAACCACCTGCTATCATGAGAGACCTCAGGGCTGCATGTTTTAAGCCCAGTACTGATCCTGAAAAGTGTTTCCAACCCCACTTACAAGTAAAACTAGCTAGAATGTGCCTGGCTGCTATTCACTGAAAAGCTCATTCTGTGTACATTTTTGGCATACGTTTGCTCCTACCGGGTCAGCTTAGCAGCGAATTTCTATTTAACCACCTGCTTTCATGAGAGACCTCAGGGCTGCATGTTTTGAGCCAAGTACTGAGCCTGAAAAGCGTTTCCAACCCCACTTACAAGTAAAACTAGCTAAAATGTGCCTTGCTTCTCTTCACTGAAAAGCTCATTCTGAGTACATTTTTAGCATACGTTTGCTCCTGCCGGGTCAGCTGAGCAGCGAATTTCTATTTAACCACCTGCTATCATGAGAGACCTCAGGGCTGCATGTTTTGAGCCCAGTACTGATCCTGAAAAGCGTTTCCAACCCCACTTACAAGTAAAACTAGCTAAAATGTGCCTGGCTTCTCTTCACTGAAAAGCTCATTCTGAGTACATTTTTTGCATACGTTTGCTCCTGCCGAATCAGCTGAGCAGCAAATTTCTATTTAACCACCTGCTTTCATGAGAGACCTCAGGGCTGCATGTTTTGAGCCCAGTACTGAGCCTGAAAAGCGTTTCCAACCCCACTTACAAGTAAAACTAGCTAAAATTTGCCTGGCTTCTCTTCACTGAAAAGCTCATTCTGAGTACATTTTTAGCATACGTTTGCTCCTGCCGGGTCAGCTGAGCAGCGTATTTCTATTTAACCACCTGCTTTCATGAGAGACCTCAGGGCTGCATGTTTTGAGCCCAGTACTGAGCCTGAAAAGCGTTTCCAACCCCACTTACAAGTAAAACTAGCTAAAATGTGCCTGGCTGCTATTCACTGAAAAGCTCATTCTGTGTACATTTTTGGCATACGTTTGCTCCTGCCGGGTCAGCTGAGCAGCGAATTTCTATTTAACCACCTGCTATCATGAGAGTTCTCAGGGCTGCATGTTTTGAGCCCAGTACTGATCCTGAAAAGCGTTTCCAACCCCACTTACAAGTAAAACTAGCTAAAATGTGCCTGGCTGCTATTCACTGAAAAGCACATTCTGTGTACATTTTTGGCATACGTTTGCTCCTACCGGGTCAGCTGAGCAGTGAATTTCTATTTAACCACCTGCTTTCATGAGAGACCTCAGGGCTGCATGTTTTGAGCCAAGTACTGAGCCTGAAAAGCATTTCCAACCCCACTTACAAGTAAAACTAGCTAAAATGTGCCTGGCTTCTCTTCACTGAAAAGCTCATTCTGAGTACATTTTTAGCATACGTTTGCTCCTGCCGGGTCAGCTGAGCAGCGAATTTCTATTTAACCACCTGCTATCATGAGAGACCTCAGGGCTGCATGTTTTGAGCCCAGTACTGATCCTGAAAAGCGTTTCCAACCCCACTTACAAGTAAAATTAGCTAAAATGTGCCTGGCTGCTATTCACTGAAAAGCTCATTCTGTGTACATTTTTGGCATACGTTTGCTCCTGCCGGGTCAGCTGAGCAGCGAATTTCTATTTAACCACCTGCTATCATGAGATACCTCAGGGCTGCATGTTTTGAGCCCAGTACTGATTCTGAAAAGTGTTTCCAACCCCACTTACAAGTAAAACTAGCTAAAATGTGCCTGGCTGCTATTCACTGAAAAGCTCATTCTGTGTACATTTTTGGCATACGTTTGCTCCTACCGGGTCAGCTGAGCAGCGAATTTCTATTTAACCACCTGCTATCATGAGAGACCTCAGGGCTGCATGTTTTGAGCCCAGTACTGAGCCTGAAAAGCGTTTCCAACCCCACTTACAAGTAAAACTAGCTAAAATGTGCCTGGCTGCTATGCACTGAAAAGCTCATTCTGTGTACATTTTTGGCATACGTTTGCTCCTGCCGGGTCAGCTGAGCAGCCAATTTCTATTTAACCACCTGCTATCATGAGAGACCTCAGGGCTGCATGTTTTGAGCCCAGTACTGAGCCTGAAAAGCGTTTCCAACCCCACTTACAAGTAAAACTAGCTAAAATGTGCCTGGCTTCTCTTCACTGAAAAGCTCATTCTGAGTACATTTTTAGCATATGTTTGCTCCTTCCGGGTCAGCTGAGCTGCGAATTTCTATTTAACCACCTGCTATCATGAGAGACCTCAGGGCTGCATGTTTTGAGCCCAGTACTGAGCCTGAAAAGCATTTCCAACCCCACTTACAAGTAAAACTAGCTAAAATGTGCCTGGCTTCTCTTCACTGAAAAGCTCATTCTGAGTACATTTTTAGCATATGTTTGCTCCTGTCGGGTCAGCTGAGCAGCCAATTTCTATTTAACCACCTGCTTTCATGAGAGACCTCAGGGCTGCATGTTTTGAGCCCAGTACTGAGCCTGAAAAGTGTTTCCAACCCCACTTACAAGTAAAACTAGCTAAAATGTGCCTGGCTGCTGTTAACTGAAAAGCTCATTCTGTGTACATTTTTGGCATACGTTTGCTCCTGCCGGGTCAGCTGAGCAGCGAATTTCTATTTAACCACCTGCTATCATGAGAGACCTCAGGGCTGCATGTTTTGAGCCCAGTACTGATCCTGAAAAGCGTTTCCAACCCCACTTACAAGTAAAACTAGCTAAAATGTGCCTGGCTTCTCTTCACTGAAGAGCTCATTCTGAGTACATTTTTAGCATACGTTTGCTCCTGCCGGGTCAGCTGAGCAGCGAATTTCTATTTAACCACCTGCTATCATATGAGACCTCAGGGCTGCATGTTTTGAGCCCAGTACTGAGCCTGAAAAGCGTTTCCAACCCCACTTACAAGTAAAACTAGCTAAAATGTGCCTGGCTGCTATTCACTGAAAAGTTCATTCTGTGTACATTTTTGGCATACGTTTGCTCCTACCGGGTCAGCTGAGCAGCGAATTTCTATTTAACCACCTGCTATCATAAGAGACCTCAGGGCTGCATGTTTTGAGCCCAGTACTGATCCTGAAAAGCGTTTCCAACCCCACTTACAAGTAAAACTAGCTAAAATGTGCCTGGCTGCTATTCACTGAAAAGCTCATTCTGTGTACATTTTTGGCATACGTTTGCTCCTACCGGGTCGGGTGAGCAGCAAATTTCTATTTAACCACCTGCTTTCATGAGAGACTTCAGGGCTGCATGTTTTGAGCCCAGTACTGAGCCTGAAAAGCGTTTCCAACCCCACTTACAAGTAAAACTAGCTAAAATGAGCCTGGCTTCTCTTCACTGAAAAGCTCATTCTGAGTACATTTTTAGCATATGTTTGCTCCTGCCGGGTCAGCTGAGCAGCGAATTTCTATTTAACCACCTGCTATCATGAGAGACCTCAGGGCTGCATGTTTTGAGCCCAGTACTGATCCTGAAAAGCGTTTCCAACCCCACTTACAAGTAAAACTAGCTAAAATGTGCCTGGCTTCTCTTCACTGAAAAGCTCATTCTGAGTACATTTTTAGCATACGTTTGCTCCTGCCGGGTCAGCTGAGCAGCAAATTTCTATTTAACCACCTGCTTTCACGAGAGACCTCAGGGCTGCATGTTTTAAGCCCAGTACTGAGCCTGAAAAGCGTTTCCAACCCCACTTACAAGTAAAACTAGCTAAAATGTGCCTGGCTGCTATTCACTGAAAAGCTCATTCTGTGTACATTTTTGGCATACGTTTGCTCCTACCGGGTCAGCTGAGCAGCGAATTTCTATTTAACCACCTGCTATCATGAGAGACCTGCATGTTTTGAGCCCAGTACTGATCCTGAAAAGCGTTTCCAACCCCACTTACAAGTAAAACTAGCTAAAATGTGCCTGGCTGCTATTCACTGAAAAGCTCATTCTGTGTACATTTTTGGCATACGTTTGCTCCTACCGGGTCAGCTGAGCAGTGAATTTCTATTTAACCACCTGCTTTCGTGAGAGACCTCAGGGCTGCATGTTTTGAGCCAAGTACTGAGCCTGAAAAGCATTTCCAACCCCACTTACAAGTAAAACTAGCTAAAATGTGCCTACCTTCTCTTCACTGAAAAGCTCATTCTGAGTACATTTTTAGCATACGTTTGCTCCTGCCGGGTCAGCTGAGCAGCGAATTTCTATTTAACCACCTGCTATCATGAGAGACCTCAGGGCTGCATGTTTTGAGCCCAGTACTGATCCTGAAAAGCGTTTCCAACCCCACTTACAAGTAAAATTAGCTAAAATGTGCCTGGCTGCTATTCACTGAAAAGCTCATTCTGTGTACATTTTTTGGCATACGTTTGCTCCTGCCGGGTCAGCTGAGCAGCGAATTTCTATTTAACCACCTGCTATCATGAGAGACCTCAGGGCTGCATGTTTTAAGCCCAGTACTGATCCTGAAAAGCGTTTCCAACCCCACTTACAAGTAAAACTAGCTAAAATGTGCCTGGCTGCTATTCACTGAAAAGCTCATTCTGTGTACATTTTTGGCATACGTTTGCTCCTACCGGGTCAGCTGAGCAGCGAATTTCTATTTAACCACCTGCTTTCATGAGAGACCTCAGGGCTGCATGTTTTGAGCCCAGTACTGAGCCTGAAAAGCGTTTCCAACCCCACTTACAAGTAAAACTAGCTAAAATGTGCCTGGCTTCTCTTCACTGAAAAGCTCATTCTGAGTACATTTTTAGCATACGTTTGCTCCTGCCGGGTCAGCTGAGCAGCGAATTTCTATTTAACCACCTGCTATCATGAGAGACCTCAGGGCTGCATGTTTTGAGCCCAGTACTGGTCCTGAAAAGCGTTTCCAACCCCACTTAAAAGTAAAATTAGCTAAAATGTGCCTGGCTGCTATTCACTGAAAAGCTCATTCTGTGTACATTTTTTGGCATACGTTTGCTCCTGCCGGGTCAGCTGAGCAGCGAATTTCTATTTAACCACCTGCTATCATGAGAGACCTCAGGGCTGCATGTTTTAAGCCCAGTACTGATCCTGAAAAGTGTTTCCAACCCCACTTACAAGTAAAACTAGCTAGAATGTGCCTGGCTGCTATTCACTGAAAAGCTCATTCTGTGTACATTTTTGGCATACGTTTGCTCCTACCGGGTCAGCTTAGCAGCGAATTTCTATTTAACCACCTGCTTTCATGAGAGACCTCAGGGCTGCATGTTTTGAGCCAAGTACTGAGCCTGAAAAGCGTTTCCAACCCCACTTACAAGTAAAACTAGCTAAAATGTGCCTTGCTTCTCTTCACTGAAAAGCTCATTCTGAGTACATTTTTAGCATACGTTTGCTCCTGCCGGGTCAGCTGAGCAGCGAATTTCTATTTAACCACCTGCTATCATGAGAGACCTCAGGGCTGCATGTTTTGAGCCCAGTACTGATCCTGAAAAGCGTTTCCAACCCCACTTACAAGTAAAACTAGCTAAAATGTGCCTGGCTTCTCTTCACTGAAAAGCTCATTCTGAGTACATTTTTTGCATACGTTTGCTCCTGCCGAATCAGCTGAGCAGCAAATTTCTATTTAACCACCTGCTTTCATGAGAGACCTCAGGGCTGCATGTTTTGAGCCCAGTACTGAGCCTGAAAAGCGTTTCCAACCCCACTTACAAGTAAAACTAGCTAAAATTTGCCTGGCTTCTCTTCACTGAAAAGCTCATTCTGAGTACATTTTTAGCATACGTTTGCTCCTGCCGGGTCAGCTGAGCAGCGTATTTCTATTTAACCACCTGCTTTCATGAGAGACCTCAGGGCTGCATGTTTTGAGCCCAGTACTGAGCCTGAAAAGCGTTTCCAACCCCACTTACAAGTAAAACTAGCTAAAATGTGCCTGGCTGCTATTCACTGAAAAGCTCATTCTGTGTACATTTTTGGCATACGTTTGCTCCTGCCGGGTCAGCTGAGCAGCGAATTTCTATTTAACCACCTGCTATCATGAGAGTTCTCAGGGCTGCATGTTTTGAGCCCAGTACTGATCCTGAAAAGCGTTTCCAACCCCACTTACAAGTAAAACTAGCTAAAATGTGCCTGGCTGCTATTCACTGAAAAGCACATTCTGTGTACATTTTTGGCATACGTTTGCTCCTACCGGGTCAGCTGAGCAGTGAATTTCTATTTAACCACCTGCTTTCATGAGAGACCTCAGGGCTGCATGTTTTGAGCCAAGTACTGAGCCTGAAAAGCATTTCCAACCCCACTTACAAGTAAAACTAGCTAAAATGTGCCTGGCTTCTCTTCACTGAAAAGCTCATTCTGAGTACATTTTTAGCATACGTTTGCTCCTGCCGGGTCAGCTGAGCAGCGAATTTCTATTTAACCACCTGCTATCATGAGAGACCTCAGGGCTGCATGTTTTGAGCCCAGTACTGATCCTGAAAAGCGTTTCCAACCCCACTTACAAGTAAAATTAGCTAAAATGTGCCTGGCTGCTATTCACTGAAAAGCTCATTCTGTGTACATTTTTGGCATACGTTTGCTCCTGCCGGGTCAGCTGAGCAGCGAATTTCTATTTAACCACCTGCTATCATGAGATACCTCAGGGCTGCATGTTTTGAGCCCAGTACTGATTCTGAAAAGTGTTTCCAACCCCACTTACAAGTAAAACTAGCTAAAATGTGCCTGGCTGCTATTCACTGAAAAGCTCATTCTGTGTACATTTTTGGCATACGTTTGCTCCTACCGGGTCAGCTGAGCAGCGAATTTCTATTTAACCACCTGCTATCATGAGAGACCTCAGGGCTGCATGTTTTGAGCCCAGTACTGAGCCTGAAAAGCGTTTCCAACCCCACTTACAAGTAAAACTAGCTAAAATGTGCCTGGCTGCTATTCACTGAAAAGCTCATTCTGTGTACATTTTTGGCATACGTTTGCTCCTGCCGGGTCAGCTGAGCAGCCAATTTCTATTTAACCACCTGCTATCATGAGAGACCTCAGGGCTGCATGTTTTGAGCCCAGTACTGAGCCTGAAAAGCGTTTCCAACCCCACTTACAAGTAAAACTAGCTAAAATGTGCCTGGCTTCTCTTCACTGAAAAGCTCATTCTGAGTACATTTTTAGCATATGTTTGCTCCTTCCGGGTCAGCTGAGCTGCGAATTTCTATTTAACCACCTGCTATCATGAGAGACCTCAGGGCTGCATGTTTTGAGCCCAGTACTGAGCCTGAAAAGCATTTCCAACCCCACTTACAAGTAAAACTAGCTAAAATGTGCCTGGCTTCTCTTCACTGAAAAGCTCATTCTGAGTACATTTTTAGCATATGTTTGCTCCTGTCGGGTCAGCTGAGCAGCCAATTTCTATTTAACCACCTGCTTTCATGAGAGACCTCAGGGCTGCATGTTTTGAGCCCAGTACTGAGCCTGAAAAGTGTTTCCAACCCCACTTACAAGTAAAACTAGCTAAAATGTGCCTGGCTGCTGTTAACTGAAAAGCTCATTCTGTGTACATTTTTGGCATACGTTTGCTCCTGCCGGGTCAGCTGAGCAGCGAATTTCTATTTAACCACCTGCTATCATGAGAGACCTCAGGGCTGCATGTTTTGAGCCCAGTACTGATCCTGAAAAGCGTTTCCAACCCCACTTACAAGTAAAACTAGCTAAAATGTGCCTGGCTGCTATTCACTGAAAAGCTCATTCTGTGTACATTTTTGGCATACGTTTGCTCCTACCGGGTCAGCTGAGCAGGGAATTTCTATTTAACCACCTACTATCATGAGAGACCTCAGGGCTGCATGTTTTGAGCCCAGTACTGAGCCTGAAAAGCGTTTCCAACCCCACTTACAAGTAAAACTAGCTAAAATGTGCCTGGCTGCTATTCACTGAAAAGCTCATTCTGTGTACATTTTTGGCATACGTTTGCTCCTGCCGGGTCAGCTGAGCAGCGAATTTCTATTTAACCACCTGCTATCATGAGAGACCTCAGGGCTGCATGTTTTGAGCCCAGTACTGATCCTGAAAAGCGTTTCCAACCCCACTTACAAGTAAAACTAGCTAAAATGTGCCTGGCTTCTCTTCACTGAAAAGCTCATTCTGAGTACATTTTTAGCATACGTTTGCTCCTGCCGGGTCAGCTGAGCAGCAAATTTCTATTTAACCACCTGCTTTCACGAGAGACCTCAGGGCTGCATGTTTTAAGCCCAGTACTGAGCCTGAAAAGCGTTTCCAACCCCACTTACAAGTAAAACTAGCTAAAATGTGCCTGGCTGCTATTCACTGAAAAGCTCATTCTGTGTACATTTTTGGCATACGTTTGCTCCTACCGGGTCAGCTGAGCAGCGAATTTCTATTTAACCACCTGCTATCATGAGAGACCTGCATGTTTTGAGCCCAGTACTGATCCTGAAAAGCGTTTCCAACCCCACTTACAAGTAAAACTAGCTAAAATGTGCCTGGCTGCTATTCACTGAAAAGCTCATTCTGTGTACATTTTTGGCATACGTTTGCTCCTACCGGGTCAGCTGAGCAGTGAATTTCTATTTAACCACCTGCTTTCGTGAGAGACCTCAGGGCTGCATGTTTTGAGCCAAGTACTGAGCCTGAAAAGCATTTCCAACCCCACTTACAAGTAAAACTAGCTAAAATGTGCCTACCTTCTCTTCACTGAAAAGCTCATTCTGAGTACATTTTTAGCATACGTTTGCTCCTGCCGGGTCAGCTGAGCAGCGAATTTCTATTTAACCACCTGCTATCATGAGAGACCTCAGGGCTGCATGTTTTGAGCCCAGTACTGATCCTGAAAAGCGTTTCCAACCCCACTTACAAGTAAAATTAGCTAAAATGTGCCTGGCTGCTATTCACTGAAAAGCTCATTCTGTGTACATTTTTTGGCATACGTTTGCTCCTGCCGGGTCAGCTGAGCAGCGAATTTCTATTTAACCACCTGCTATCATGAGAGACCTCAGGGCTGCATGTTTTAAGCCCAGTACTGATCCTGAAAAGCGTTTCCAACCCCACTTACAAGTAAAACTAGCTAAAATGTGCCTGGCTGCTATTCACTGAAAAGCTCATTCTGTGTACATTTTTGGCATACGTTTGCTCCTACCGGGTCAGCTGAGCAGCGAATTTCTATTTAACCACCTGCTTTCATGAGAGACCTCAGGGCTGCATGTTTTGAGCCCAGTACTGAGCCTGAAAAGCGTTTCCAACCCCACTTACAAGTAAAACTAGCTAAAATGTGCCTGGCTTCTCTTCACTGAAAAGCTCATTCTGAGTACATTTTTAGCATACGTTTGCTCCTGCCGGGTCAGCTGAGCAGCGAATTTCTATTTAACCACCTGCTATCATGAGAGACCTCAGGGCTGCATGTTTTGAGCCCAGTACTGGTCCTGAAAAGCGTTTCCAACCCCACTTAAAAGTAAAATTAGCTAAAATGTGCCTGGCTGCTATTCACTGAAAAGCTCATTCTGTGTACATTTTTTGGCATACGTTTGCTCCTGCCGGGTCAGCTGAGCAGCGAATTTCTATTTAACCACCTGCTATCATGAGAGACCTCAGGGCTGCATGTTTTAAGCCCAGTACTGATCCTGAAAAGTGTTTCCAACCCCACTTACAAGTAAAACTAGCTAGAATGTGCCTGGCTGCTATTCACTGAAAAGCTCATTCTGTGTACATTTTTGGCATACGTTTGCTCCTACCGGGTCAGCTTAGCAGCGAATTTCTATTTAACCACCTGCTTTCATGAGAGACCTCAGGGCTGCATGTTTTGAGCCAAGTACTGAGCCTGAAAAGCGTTTCCAACCCCACTTACAAGTAAAACTAGCTAAAATGTGCCTTGCTTCTCTTCACTGAAAAGCTCATTCTGAGTACATTTTTAGCATACGTTTGCTCCTGCCGGGTCAGCTGAGCAGCGAATTTCTATTTAACCACCTGCTATCATGAGAGACCTCAGGGCTGCATGTTTTGAGCCCAGTACTGATCCTGAAAAGCGTTTCCAACCCCACTTACAAGTAAAACTAGCTAAAATGTGCCTGGCTTCTCTTCACTGAAAAGCTCATTCTGAGTACATTTTTTGCATACGTTTGCTCCTGCCGAATCAGCTGAGCAGCAAATTTCTATTTAACCACCTGCTTTCATGAGAGACCTCAGGGCTGCATGTTTTGAGCCCAGTACTGAGCCTGAAAAGCGTTTCCAACCCCACTTACAAGTAAAACTAGCTAAAATTTGCCTGGCTTCTCTTCACTGAAAAGCTCATTCTGAGTACATTTTTAGCATACGTTTGCTCCTGCCGGGTCAGCTGAGCAGCGTATTTCTATTTAACCACCTGCTTTCATGAGAGACCTCAGGGCTGCATGTTTTGAGCCCAGTACTGAGCCTGAAAAGCGTTTCCAACCCCACTTACAAGTAAAACTAGCTAAAATGTGCCTGGCTGCTATTCACTGAAAAGCTCATTCTGTGTACATTTTTGGCATACGTTTGCTCCTGCCGGGTCAGCTGAGCAGCGAATTTCTATTTAACCACCTGCTATCATGAGAGTTCTCAGGGCTGCATGTTTTGAGCCCAGTACTGATCCTGAAAAGCGTTTCCAACCCCACTTACAAGTAAAACTAGCTAAAATGTGCCTGGCTGCTATTCACTGAAAAGCACATTCTGTGTACATTTTTGGCATACGTTTGCTCCTACCGGGTCAGCTGAGCAGTGAATTTCTATTTAACCACCTGCTTTCATGAGAGACCTCAGGGCTGCATGTTTTGAGCCAAGTACTGAGCCTGAAAAGCATTTCCAACCCCACTTACAAGTAAAACTAGCTAAAATGTGCCTGGCTTCTCTTCACTGAAAAGCTCATTCTGAGTACATTTTTAGCATACGTTTGCTCCTGCCGGGTCAGCTGAGCAGCGAATTTCTATTTAACCACCTGCTATCATGAGAGACCTCAGGGCTGCATGTTTTGAGCCCAGTACTGATCCTGAAAAGCGTTTCCAACCCCACTTACAAGTAAAATTAGCTAAAATGTGCCTGGCTGCTATTCACTGAAAAGCTCATTCTGTGTACATTTTTGGCATACGTTTGCTCCTGCCGGGTCAGCTGAGCAGCGAATTTCTATTTAACCACCTGCTATCATGAGATACCTCAGGGCTGCATGTTTTGAGCCCAGTACTGATTCTGAAAAGTGTTTCCAACCCCACTTACAAGTAAAACTAGCTAAAATGTGCCTGGCTGCTATTCACTGAAAAGCTCATTCTGTGTACATTTTTGGCATACGTTTGCTCCTACCGGGTCAGCTGAGCAGCGAATTTCTATTTAACCACCTGCTATCATGAGAGACCTCAGGGCTGCATGTTTTGAGCCCAGTACTGAGCCTGAAAAGCGTTTCCAACCCCACTTACAAGTAAAACTAGCTAAAATGTGCCTGGCTGCTATTCACTGAAAAGCTCATTCTGTGTACATTTTTGGCATACGTTTGCTCCTGCCGGGTCAGCTGAGCAGCCAATTTCTATTTAACCACCTGCTATCATGAGAGACCTCAGGGCTGCATGTTTTGAGCCCAGTACTGAGCCTGAAAAGCGTTTCCAACCCCACTTACAAGTAAAACTAGCTAAAATGTGCCTGGCTTCTCTTCACTGAAAAGCTCATTCTGAGTACATTTTTAGCATATGTTTGCTCCTTCCGGGTCAGCTGAGCTGCGAATTTCTATTTAACCACCTGCTATCATGAGAGACCTCAGGGCTGCATGTTTTGAGCCCAGTACTGAGCCTGAAAAGCATTTCCAACCCCACTTACAAGTAAAACTAGCTAAAATGTGCCTGGCTTCTCTTCACTGAAAAGCTCATTCTGAGTACATTTTTAGCATATGTTTGCTCCTGTCGGGTCAGCTGAGCAGCCAATTTCTATTTAACCACCTGCTTTCATGAGAGACCTCAGGGCTGCATGTTTTGAGCCCAGTACTGAGCCTGAAAAGTGTTTCCAACCCCACTTACAAGTAAAACTAGCTAAAATGTGCCTGGCTGCTGTTAACTGAAAAGCTCATTCTGTGTACATTTTTGGCATACGTTTGCTCCTGCCGGGTCAGCTGAGCAGCGAATTTCTATTTAACCACCTGCTATCATGAGAGACCTCAGGGCTGCATGTTTTGAGCCCAGTACTGATCCTGAAAAGCGTTTCCAACCCCACTTACAAGTAAAACTAGCTAAAATGTGCCTGGCTGCTATTCACTGAAAAGCTCATTCTGTGTACATTTTTGGCATACGTTTGCTCCTACCGGGTCAGCTGAGCAGGGAATTTCTATTTAACCACCTACTATCATGAGAGACCTCAGGGCTGCATGTTTTGAGCCCAGTACTGAGCCTGAAAAGCGTTTCCAACCCCACTTACAAGTAAAACTAGCTAAAATGTGCCTGGCTGCTATTCACTGAAAAGCTCATTCTGTGTACATTTTTGGCATACGTTTGCTCCTACCGGGTCAGCTGAGCAGTGAATTTCTATTTAACCACCTGCTTTCATGAGAGACCTCAGGGCTGCATGTTTTGAGCCAAGTACTGAGCCTGAAAAGCATTTTCAACCCCACTTACAAGTAAAACTAGCTAAAATGTGCCTGGCTTCTCTTCACTGAAAAGCTAATTCTGAGTACATTTTTAGCATACGTTTGCTCCTGCCGGGTCAGCTGAGCAGCGAATTTCTATTTAACTACCTGCTATCATGAGAGACCTCAGGGCTGCATGTTTTGAGCCCAGTACTGATCCTGAAAAGCGTTTCCAACCCCACTTACAAGTAAAGCTAAAATGTGCCTGGCTGCTATTCACTGAAAAGCTCATTCTGTGTACATTTTTGCCATACGTTTGCTCCTGCCGGGTCAGCTGAGCAGCGAATTTCTATTTAACCACCTGCTATCATGAGATACCTCAGGGCTGCATGTTTTGAGCCCAGTACTGATCGTGAAAAGCGTTTCCAACCCCACTTACAAGTAAAACTAGCTAAAATGTGCCTGGCTGCTATTCACTGAAAAGCTCATTCTGAGTACATTTTTAGCATACGTTTGCTCCTGCCGGGTCAGCTGAGCTGCGAATTTCTATTTAACCACCTGCTATCATGAGAGACCTCAGCTCTGCATGTTTTGAGCCCAGTACTGAGCCTGAAAAGCGTTTCCAACCCCACTTACAAGTAAAACTAGCTAAAATGTGCCTGGCTGCTATTCACTGAAAAGCTCATTCTGTGTACATTTTTGGCATACGTTTGCTCCTACCGGGTCAGCTGAGCAGCGAATTTCTATTTAACCACCTGATTTCATGAGAGACCTCAGGGCTGCATGTTTTGAGCCCAGTACTGAGCCTGAAAAGCATTTCCAAGCCCACTTACAAGTAAAACTAGCTAAAATGTGCCTGGCTTCTCTTCACTGAAAAGCTCATTCTGAGAACATTTTTAGCATACGTTTGCTCCTGCCGGGTCAGCTGAGCAGCAAATTTCTATTTAACCACCTGCTATCATGAGAGACCTCAGGGCTGCATGTTTTGAGCCCAGTACTGATCCTGAAAAGCGTTTCCAACCCCACTTACAAGTAAAACTAGCTAAAATGTGCCTGGCTGCTATTCACTGAAAAGCTCATTCTGTGTACATTTTTGGCATACGTTTGCTCCTACCGGGTCAGCTGAGCAGCGAATTTCTATTTAACCACCTGCTTTCATGAGAGACCTCAGGGCTGCATGTGTTGAGCCCAGTACTGAGCCTGAAAAGCGTTTCCAACCCCACTTACAAGTAAAACTAGCTAAAATGTGCCTGGCTTCTCTTCACTGAAAAGCTCATTCTGAGTACATTTTTAGCATACGTTTGCTCCTGCCGGGTCAGCTGAGCAGCGAATTTCTATTTAACCACCTGCTATCATGAGAGACCTCAGGGCTGCATGTTTTGAGCCCAGTACTGATCCTGAAAAGCGTTTCCAACCCCACTTACAAGTAAAACTAGCTAAAATGTGCCTGGCTGCTATTCACTGAAAAGCTCATTCTGTGTACATTTTTGGCATACGTTTGCTCCTACCAGGTCAGCTGAGCAGCGAATTTCTATTTAACCACCTGCTTTCATGAGAGACCTCAGGGCTGCATGTTTTGAGCTCAGTACTGAGCCTGAAAAGCATTTCCAACCCCACTTACAAGTAAAACTAGCTAAAATGTGCCTGGCTTCTCTTCACTGAAAAGCTCATTCTGAGTACATTTTTAGCATATGTTTGCTCCTGCCGGGTCAGCTGAGCAGCGAATTTCTATTTAACCACCTGCTATCATGAGAGACCTCAGGGCTGCATGTTTTGAGCCCAGTACTGAGCCTGAAAAGCTTTTCCAACCCCACTTACAAGTAAAACTAGCTAAAATGTGCCTGGCTTCTCTTCACTGAAAAGCTCATTCTGAGTACATTTTTAGCATACGTTTGCTCCTGCCGGGTCAGCTGAGCAGCGAATTTCTATTTAACCACCTGCTATCATGAGAGACCTCAGGGCTGCATGTTTTGAGCCCAGTACTGATCCTGAAAAGTGTTTCCAACCCCACTTACAAGTAAAACTAGCTAAAATGTGCCTGGCTGCTATTCACTGAAAAGCTCATTCTGTGTACATTTTTGGCATACGTTTGCTCCTACCGGGTCAGCTGAGCAGCGAATTTCTATTTAACCACCTGCTTTCATGAGAGACCTCAGGGCTGCATGTTTTGAGCTCAGTACTGAGCCTGAAAAGCATTTCCAACCCCACTTACAAGTAAAACTAGCTAAAATGTGCCTGGCTTCTCTTCACTGAAAAGCTCATTCTGAGTACATTTTTAGCATACGTTTGCTCCTGCCGGGTCAGCTGAGCAGCGAATTTCTATTTAACCACCTGCTATCATATGAGACCTCCGGGCTGCATGTTTTGAGCCCAGTACTGAGCCTGAAAAGCGTTTCCAACCCCACTTACATGTAAAACTAGCTAAAATGTGCCTGGCTGCTATTCACTGAAAAGCTCATTCTGTGTACATTTTTGGCATACGTTTGCTCCTACCGGGTCAGCTGAGCAGCGAATTTCTATTTAACCACCTGCTTTCATGAGAGACCTCAGGGCTGCATGTTTTGAGCTCAGTACTGAGCCTGAAAAGCATTTCCAACCCCACTTACAAGTAAAACTAGCTAAAATGTGCCTGGCTGCTATTCACTGAAAAGCTCATTCTGTGTACATTTTTGGCATACGTTTGCTCCTACCGGGTCAGCTGAGCAGTGAATTTCTATTTAACCACCTGCTTTCGTGAGAGACCTCAGGGCTGCATGTTTTGAGCCAAGTACTGAGCCTGAAAAGCATTTCCAACCCCACTTACAAGTAAAACTAGCTAAAATGTGCCTACCTTCTCTTCACTGAAAAGCTCATTCTGAGTACATTTTTAGCATACGTTTGCTCCTGCCGGGTCAGCTGAGCAGCGAATTTCTATTTAACCACCTGCTATCATGAGAGACCTCAGGGCTGCATGTTTTGAGCCCAGTACTGATCCTGAAAAGCGTTTCCAACCCCACTTACAAGTAAAATTAGCTAAAATGTGCCTGGCTGCTATTCACTGAAAAGCTCATTCTGTGTACATTTTTTGGCATACGTTTGCTCCTGCCGGGTCAGCTGAGCAGCGAATTTCTATTTAACCACCTGCTATCATGAGAGACCTCAGGGCTGCATGTTTTAAGCCCAGTACTGATCCTGAAAAGCGTTTCCAACCCCACTTACAAGTAAAACTAGCTAAAATGTGCCTGGCTGCTATTCACTGAAAAGCTCATTCTGTGTACATTTTTGGCATACGTTTGCTCCTACCGGGTCAGCTGAGCAGCGAATTTCTATTTAACCACCTGCTTTCATGAGAGACCTCAGGGCTGCATGTTTTGAGCCCAGTACTGAGCCTGAAAAGCGTTTCCAACCCCACTTACAAGTAAAACTAGCTAAAATGTGCCTGGCTTCTCTTCACTGAAAAGCTCATTCTGAGTACATTTTTAGCATACGTTTGCTCCTGCCGGGTCAGCTGAGCAGCGAATTTCTATTTAACCACCTGCTATCATGAGAGACCTCAGGGCTGCATGTTTTGAGCCCAGTACTGGTCCTGAAAAGCGTTTCCAACCCCACTTAAAAGTAAAATTAGCTAAAATGTGCCTGGCTGCTATTCACTGAAAAGCTCATTCTGTGTACATTTTTTGGCATACGTTTGCTCCTGCCGGGTCAGCTGAGCAGCGAATTTCTATTTAACCACCTGCTATCATGAGAGACCTCAGGGCTGCATGTTTTAAGCCCAGTACTGATCCTGAAAAGTGTTTCCAACCCCACTTACAAGTAAAACTAGCTAGAATGTGCCTGGCTGCTATTCACTGAAAAGCTCATTCTGTGTACATTTTTGGCATACGTTTGCTCCTACCGGGTCAGCTTAGCAGCGAATTTCTATTTAACCACCTGCTTTCATGAGAGACCTCAGGGCTGCATGTTTTGAGCCAAGTACTGAGCCTGAAAAGCGTTTCCAACCCCACTTACAAGTAAAACTAGCTAAAATGTGCCTTGCTTCTCTTCACTGAAAAGCTCATTCTGAGTACATTTTTAGCATACGTTTGCTCCTGCCGGGTCAGCTGAGCAGCGAATTTCTATTTAACCACCTGCTATCATGAGAGACCTCAGGGCTGCATGTTTTGAGCCCAGTACTGATCCTGAAAAGCGTTTCCAACCCCACTTACAAGTAAAACTAGCTAAAATGTGCCTGGCTTCTCTTCACTGAAAAGCTCATTCTGAGTACATTTTTTGCATACGTTTGCTCCTGCCGAATCAGCTGAGCAGCAAATTTCTATTTAACCACCTGCTTTCATGAGAGACCTCAGGGCTGCATGTTTTGAGCCCAGTACTGAGCCTGAAAAGCGTTTCCAACCCCACTTACAAGTAAAACTAGCTAAAATTTGCCTGGCTTCTCTTCACTGAAAAGCTCATTCTGAGTACATTTTTAGCATACGTTTGCTCCTGCCGGGTCAGCTGAGCAGCGTATTTCTATTTAACCACCTGCTTTCATGAGAGACCTCAGGGCTGCATGTTTTGAGCCCAGTACTGAGCCTGAAAAGCGTTTCCAACCCCACTTACAAGTAAAACTAGCTAAAATGTGCCTGGCTGCTATTCACTGAAAAGCTCATTCTGTGTACATTTTTGGCATACGTTTGCTCCTGCCGGGTCAGCTGAGCAGCGAATTTCTATTTAACCACCTGCTATCATGAGAGTTCTCAGGGCTGCATGTTTTGAGCCCAGTACTGATCCTGAAAAGCGTTTCCAACCCCACTTACAAGTAAAACTAGCTAAAATGTGCCTGGCTGCTATTCACTGAAAAGCACATTCTGTGTACATTTTTGGCATACGTTTGCTCCTACCGGGTCAGCTGAGCAGTGAATTTCTATTTAACCACCTGCTTTCATGAGAGACCTCAGGGCTGCATGTTTTGAGCCAAGTACTGAGCCTGAAAAGCATTTCCAACCCCACTTACAAGTAAAACTAGCTAAAATGTGCCTGGCTTCTCTTCACTGAAAAGCTCATTCTGAGTACATTTTTAGCATACGTTTGCTCCTGCCGGGTCAGCTGAGCAGCGAATTTCTATTTAACCACCTGCTATCATGAGAGACCTCAGGGCTGCATGTTTTGAGCCCAGTACTGATCCTGAAAAGCGTTTCCAACCCCACTTACAAGTAAAATTAGCTAAAATGTGCCTGGCTGCTATTCACTGAAAAGCTCATTCTGTGTACATTTTTGGCATACGTTTGCTCCTGCCGGGTCAGCTGAGCAGCGAATTTCTATTTAACCACCTGCTATCATGAGATACCTCAGGGCTGCATGTTTTGAGCCCAGTACTGATTCTGAAAAGTGTTTCCAACCCCACTTACAAGTAAAACTAGCTAAAATGTGCCTGGCTGCTATTCACTGAAAAGCTCATTCTGTGTACATTTTTGGCATACGTTTGCTCCTACCGGGTCAGCTGAGCAGCGAATTTCTATTTAACCACCTGCTATCATGAGAGACCTCAGGGCTGCATGTTTTGAGCCCAGTACTGAGCCTGAAAAGCGTTTCCAACCCCACTTACAAGTAAAACTAGCTAAAATGTGCCTGGCTGCTATTCACTGAAAAGCTCATTCTGTGTACATTTTTGGCATACGTTTGCTCCTGCCGGGTCAGCTGAGCAGCCAATTTCTATTTAACCACCTGCTATCATGAGAGACCTCAGGGCTGCATGTTTTGAGCCCAGTACTGAGCCTGAAAAGCGTTTCCAACCCCACTTACAAGTAAAACTAGCTAAAATGTGCCTGGCTTCTCTTCACTGAAAAGCTCATTCTGAGTACATTTTTAGCATATGTTTGCTCCTTCCGGGTCAGCTGAGCTGCGAATTTCTATTTAACCACCTGCTATCATGAGAGACCTCAGGGCTGCATGTTTTGAGCCCAGTACTGAGCCTGAAAAGCATTTCCAACCCCACTTACAAGTAAAACTAGCTAAAATGTGCCTGGCTTCTCTTCACTGAAAAGCTCATTCTGAGTACATTTTTAGCATATGTTTGCTCCTGTCGGGTCAGCTGAGCAGCCAATTTCTATTTAACCACCTGCTTTCATGAGAGACCTCAGGGCTGCATGTTTTGAGCCCAGTACTGAGCCTGAAAAGTGTTTCCAACCCCACTTACAAGTAAAACTAGCTAAAATGTGCCTGGCTGCTGTTAACTGAAAAGCTCATTCTGTGTACATTTTTGGCATACGTTTGCTCCTGCCGGGTCAGCTGAGCAGCGAATTTCTATTTAACCACCTGCTATCATGAGAGACCTCAGGGCTGCATGTTTTGAGCCCAGTACTGATCCTGAAAAGCGTTTCCAACCCCACTTACAAGTAAAACTAGCTAAAATGTGCCTGGCTGCTATTCACTGAAAAGCTCATTCTGTGTACATTTTTGGCATACGTTTGCTCCTACCGGGTCAGCTGAGCAGGGAATTTCTATTTAACCACCTACTATCATGAGAGACCTCAGGGCTGCATGTTTTGAGCCCAGTACTGAGCCTGAAAAGCGTTTCCAACCCCACTTACAAGTAAAACTAGCTAAAATGTGCCTGGCTGCTATTCACTGAAAAGCTCATTCTGTGTACATTTTTGGCATACGTTTGCTCCTACCGGGTCAGCTGAGCAGTGAATTTCTATTTAACCACCTGCTTTCATGAGAGACCTCAGGGCTGCATGTTTTGAGCCAAGTACTGAGCCTGAAAAGCATTTTCAACCCCACTTACAAGTAAAACTAGCTAAAATGTGCCTGGCTTCTCTTCACTGAAAAGCTAATTCTGAGTACATTTTTAGCATACGTTTGCTCCTGCCGGGTCAGCTGAGCAGCGAATTTCTATTTAACTACCTGCTATCATGAGAGACCTCAGGGCTGCATGTTTTGAGCCCAGTACTGATCCTGAAAAGCGTTTCCAACCCCACTTACAAGTAAAGCTAAAATGTGCCTGGCTGCTATTCACTGAAAAGCTCATTCTGTGTACATTTTTGCCATACGTTTGCTCCTGCCGGGTCAGCTGAGCAGCGAATTTCTATTTAACCACCTGCTATCATGAGATACCTCAGGGCTGCATGTTTTGAGCCCAGTACTGATCCTGAAAAGCGTTTCCAACCCCACTTACAAGTAAAACTAGCTAAAATGTGCCTGGCTGCTATTCACTGAAAAGCTCATTCTGAGTACATTTTTAGCATACGTTTGCTCCTGCCGGGTCAGCTGAGCTGCGAATTTCTATTTAACCACCTGCTATCATGAGAGACCTCAGCTCTGCATGTTTTGAGCCCAGTACTGAGCCTGAAAAGCGTTTCCAACCCCACTTACAAGTAAAACTAGCTAAAATGTGCCTGGCTGCTATTCACTGAAAAGCTCATTCTGTGTACATTTTTGGCATACGTTTGCTCCTACCGGGTCAGCTGAGCAGCGAATTTCTATTTAACCACCTGATTTCATGAGAGACCTCAGGGCTGCATGTTTTGAGCCCAGTACTGAGCCTGAAAAGCATTTCCAAGCCCACTTACAAGTAAAACTAGCTAAAATGTGCCTGGCTTCTCTTCACTGAAAAGCTCATTCTGAGAACATTTTTAGCATACGTTTGCTCCTGCCGGGTCAGCTGAGCAGCAAATTTCTATTTAACCACCTGCTATCATGAGAGACCTCAGGGCTGCATGTTTTGAGCCCAGTACTGATCCTGAAAAGCGTTTCCAACCCCACTTACAAGTAAAACTAGCTAAAATGTGCCTGGCTGCTATTCACTGAAAAGCTCATTCTGTGTACATTTTTGGCATACGTTTGCTCCTACCGGGTCAGCTGAGCAGCGAATTTCTATTTAACCACCTGCTTTCATGAGAGACCTCAGGGCTGCATGTGTTGAGCCCAGTACTGAGCCTGAAAAGCGTTTCCAACCCCACTTACAAGTAAAACTAGCTAAAATGTGCCTGGCTTCTCTTCACTGAAAAGCTCATTCTGAGTACATTTTTAGCATACGTTTGCTCCTGCCGGGTCAGCTGAGCAGCGAATTTCTATTTAACCACCTGCTATCATGAGAGACCTCAGGGCTGCATGTTTTGAGCCCAGTACTGATCCTGAAAAGCGTTTCCAACCCCACTTACAAGTAAAACTAGCTAAAATGTGCCTGGCTGCTATTCACTGAAAAGCTCATTCTGTGTACATTTTTGGCATACGTTTGCTCCTACCAGGTCAGCTGAGCAGCGAATTTCTATTTAACCACCTGCTTTCATGAGAGACCTCAGGGCTGCATGTTTTGAGCTCAGTACTGAGCCTGAAAAGCATTTCCAACCCCACTTACAAGTAAAACTAGCTAAAATGTGCCTGGCTTCTCTTCACTGAAAAGCTCATTCTGAGTACATTTTTAGCATATGTTTGCTCCTGCCGGGTCAGCTGAGCAGCGAATTTCTATTTAACCACCTGCTATCATGAGAGACCTCAGGGCTGCATGTTTTGAGCCCAGTACTGAGCCTGAAAAGCTTTTCCAACCCCACTTACAAGTAAAACTAGCTAAAATGTGCCTGGCTTCTCTTCACTGAAAAGCTCATTCTGAGTACATTTTTAGCATACGTTTGCTCCTGCCGGGTCAGCTGAGCAGCGAATTTCTATTTAACCACCTGCTATCATGAGAGACCTCAGGGCTGCATGTTTTGAGCCCAGTACTGATCCTGAAAAGTGTTTCCAACCCCACTTACAAGTAAAACTAGCTAAAATGTGCCTGGCTGCTATTCACTGAAAAGCTCATTCTGTGTACATTTTTGGCATACGTTTGCTCCTACCGGGTCAGCTGAGCAGCGAATTTCTATTTAACCACCTGCTTTCATGAGAGACCTCAGGGCTGCATGTTTTGAGCTCAGTACTGAGCCTGAAAAGCATTTCCAACCCCACTTACAAGTAAAACTAGCTAAAATGTGCCTGGCTTCTCTTCACTGAAAAGCTCATTCTGAGTACATTTTTAGCATACGTTTGCTCCTGCCGGGTCAGCTGAGCAGCGAATTTCTATTTAACCACCTGCTATCATATGAGACCTCCGGGCTGCATGTTTTGAGCCCAGTACTGAGCCTGAAAAGCGTTTCCAACCCCACTTACATGTAAAACTAGCTAAAATGTGCCTGGCTGCTATTCACTGAAAAGCTCATTCTGTGTACATTTTTGGCATACGTTTGCTCCTACCGGGTCAGCTGAGCAGCGAATTTCTATTTAACCACCTGCTTTCATGAGAGACCTCAGGGCTGCATGTTTTGAGCTCAGTACTGAGCCTGAAAAGCATTTCCAACCCCACTTACAAGTAAAACTAGCTAAAATGTGCCTGGCTTCTCTTCACTGAAAAGCTCATTCTGAGTACATTTTTAGCATATGTTTGCTCCTGCCGGGTCAGCTGAGCAGCGAATTTCTATTTAACCACCTGCTATCATGAGAGACCTCAGGGCTGCATGTTTTGAGCCCAGTACTGAGCCTGAAAAGCGTTTCCAACCCCACTTACAAGTAAAACTAGCTTTAATGTGCCTGGCTGCTATTCACTGAAAAGCTCATTCTGTGTACATTTTTGGCATACGTTTGCTCCTGCCGGGTCAGCTGAGCAGCGAATTTCTATTTAACCACCTGCTTTCATGAGAGACCTCAGGGCTGCATGTTTTGAGCCCAGTACTGAGCCTGAAAAGCGTTTCCAACCCCACTTACAAGTAAAACTAGCTAAAATGTGCCTGGCTTCTCTTCATTGAAAAGCTCATTCTGAGTACATTTTTAGCATATGTTTGCTCCTGCCGGGTCAGCTGAGCAGCAAATTTCTATTTAACCACCTGCTTTCATGAGAGACCTCAGGGCTGCATGTTTTGAGCCCAGTACTGAGCCTGAAAAGCGTTTCCAACCCCACTTACAAGTAAAACTAGCTAAAATGTGCCTGGCTTCTCTTCACTGAAAAGCTCATTCTGAGTACATTTTTAGCATACGTTTGCTCCTGCCGGGTCAGCTGAGCAGCGAATTTCTATTTAACCACCTGCTATCATGAGAGACCTCAGGGCTGCATGTTTTGAGCCCAGTACTGATCCTGAAAAGCGTTTCCAACCCCACTTACAAGTAAAACTAGCTACAATGTGCCTGGCTGCTATTCACTGAAAAGCTCATTCTTTGTACATTTTTGGCATACGTTTGCTCCTACCGGGTCAGCTGAGCAGCGAATTTCTATTTAACCACCTGCTTTCATGAGAGACCTCAGGGCTGCATGTTTTGAGCTCAGTACTGAGCCTGAAAAGCATTTCCAACCCCACTTACAAGTAAAACTAGCTAAAATGTGCCTGGCTTCTCTTCACTGAAAAGCTCATTCTGAGTACATTTTTAGCATACGTTTGCTCCTGCCGGGTCAGCTGAGCAGCGAATTTCTATTTAACCACCTGCTATCATATGAGACCTCAGGGCTGCATGTTTTGAGCCCAGTACTGAGCCTGAAAAGCGTTTCCAACCCCACTTACAAGTAAAACTAGCTAAAATGTGCCTGGCTGCTATTCACTGAAAAGTTCATTCTGTGTACATTTTTGGCATACGTTTGCTCCTACCGGGTCAGCTGAGCAGCGAATTTCTATTTAACCACCTGCTATCATAAGAGACCTCAGGGCTGCATGTTTTGAGCCCAGTATTGATCCTGAAAAGCGTTTCCAACCCCACTTACAAGTAAAACTAGCTAAAATGTGCCTGGCTGCTATTCACTGAAAAGCTCATTCTGTGTACATTTTTGGCATACGTTTGCTCCTACCGGGTCGGGTGAGCAGCGAATTTCTATTTAACCACCTGCTTTCATGAGAGACCTCAGGGCCGCATGTTTTGAGCCCAGTACTGAGCCTGAAAAGCGTTTCCAACCCCACTTACAAGTAAAACTAGCTAAAATGAGCCTGGCTTCTCTTCACTGAAAAGCTCATTCTGAGTACATTTTTAGCATATGTTTGCTCCTGCCGGGTCAGCTGAGCAGCGAATTTCTATTTAACCACCTGCTATCATGAGAGACCTCAGGGCTGCATGTTTTGAGCCCAGTACTGATCCTGAAAAGCGTTTCCAACCCCACTTACAAGTAAAACTAGCTAAAATGTGCCTGGCTTCTCTTCACTGAAAAGCTCATTCTGAGTACATTTTTAGCATACGTTTGCTCCTGCCGGGTCAGCTGAGCAGCAAATTTCTATTTAACCACCTGCTTTCATGAGAGACCTCAGGGCTGCATGTTTTAAGCCCAGTACTGAGCCTGAAAAGCGTTTCCAACCCCACTTACAAGTAAAACTAGCTAAAATGTGCCTGGCTGCTATTCACTGAAAAGCTCATTCTGTGTACATTTTTGGCATACGTTTGCTCCTACCGGGTCAGCTGAGCAGCGAATTTCTATTTAACCACCTGCTATCATGAGAGACCTGCATGTTTTGAGCCCAGTACTGATCCTGAAAAGCGTTTCCAACCCCACTTACAAGTAAAACTAGCTAAAATGTGCCTGGCTGCTATTCACTTAAAAGCTCATTCTGTGTACATTTTTGGCATACGTTTGCTCCTACCGGGTCAGCTGAGCAGTGAATTTCTATTTAACCACCTGCTTTCATGAGAGACCTCAGGGCTGCATGTTTTGAGCCAAGTACTGAGCCTGAAAAGCATTTCCAACCCCACTTACAAGTAAAACTAGCTAAAATGTGCCTACCTTCTCTTCACTGAAAAGCTCATTCTGAGTACATTTTTAGCATACGTTTGCTCCTGCCGGGTCAGCTGAGCAGCGAATTTCTATTTAACCACCTGCTATCATGAGAGACCTCAGGGCTGCATGTTTTGAGCCCAGTACTGATCCTGAAAAGCGTTTCCAACCCCACTTACAAGTAAAATTAGCTAAAATGTGCCTGGCTGCTATTCACTGAAAAGCTCATTCTGTGTACATTTTTTGGCATATGTTTGCTCCTGCCGGGTCAGCTGAGCAGCGAATTTCTATTTAACCACCTGCTATCATGAGAGACCTCAGGGCTGCATGTTTTAAGCCCAGTACTGATCCTGAAAATCGTTTCCAACCCCACTTACAAGTAAAACTAGCTAAAATGTGCCTGGCTGCTATTCACTGAAAAGCTCATTCTGTGTACATTTTTGGCATACGTTTGCTCCTACCGGGTCAGCTGAGCAGCGAATTTCTATTTAACCACCTGCTTTCATGAGAGACCTCAGGGCTGCATGTTTTGAGCCCAGTACTGAGCCTGAAAAGCGTTTCCAACCCCACTTACAAGTAAAACTAGCTAAAATGTGCCTGGCTTCTCTTCACTGAAAAGCTCATTCTGAGTACATTTTTAGCATACGTTTGCTCCTGCCGGGTCAGCTGAGCAGCGAATTTCTATTTAACCACCTGCTATCATGAGAGACCTCAGGGCTGCATGTTTTGAGCCCAGTACTGGTCCTGAAAAGCGTTTCCAACCCCACTTAAAAGTAAAATTAGCTAAAATGTGCCTGGCTGCTATTCACTGAAAAGCTCATTCTGTGTACATTTTTTGGCATACGTTTGCTCCTGCCGGGTCAGCTGAGCAGCGAATTTCTATTTAACCACCTGCTATCATGAGAGACCTCAGGGCTGCATGTTTTAAGCCCAGTACTGATCCTGAAAAGCGTTTCCAACCCCACTTACAAGTAAAACTAGCTAGAATGTGCCTGGCTGCTATTCACTGAAAAGCTCATTCTGTGTACATTTTTGGCATACGTTTGCTCCTACCGGGTCAGCTGAGCAGCGAATTTCTATTTAACCACCTGCTTTCATGAGAGACCTCAGGGCTGCATGTTTTGAGCCAAGTACTGAGCCTGAAAAGCGTTTCCAACCCCACTTACAAGTAAAACTAGCTAAAATGTGCCTTGCTTCTCTTCACTGAAAAGCTCATTCTGAGTACATTTTTAGCATACGTTTGCTCCTGCCGGGTCAGCTGAGCAGCGAATTTCTATTTAACCACCTGCTATCATGAGAGACCTCAGGGCTGCATGTTTTGAGCCCAGTACTGATCCTGAAAAGCGTTTCCAACCCCACTTACAAGTAAAACTAGCTAAAATGTGCCTGGCTTCTCTTCACTGAAAAGCTCATTCTGAGTACATTTTTTGCATACGTTTGCTCCTGCCGAATCAGCTGAGCAGCGAATTTCTATTTAACCACCTGCTTTCATGAGAGACCTCAGGGCTGCATGTTTTGAGCCCAGTACTGAGCCTGAAAAGCTTTTCCAACCCCACTTACAAGTAAAACTAGCTAAAATGTGCCTGGCTTCTCTTCACTGAAAAGCTCATTCTGAGTACATTTTTAGCATACGTTTGCTCCTGCCGGGTCAGCTGAGCAGCGAATTTCTATTTAACCACCTGCTTTCATGAGAGACCTCAGGGCTGCATGTTTTGAGCCCAGTACTGAGCCTGAAAAGCGTTTCCAACCCCACTTACAAGTAAAACTAGCTAAAATGTGCCTGGCTGCTATTCACTCAAAAGCTCATTCTGTGTACATTTTTGGCATACGTTTGCTCCTGCCGGGTCAGCTGAGCAGCGAATTTCTATTTAACCACCTGCTATCATGAGAGACCTCAGGGCTGCATGTTTTGAGCCCAGTACTGATCCTGAAAAGCGTTTCCAACCCCACTTACAAGTAAAACTAGCTAAAATGTGCCTGGCTGCTATTCACTGAAAAGCTCATTCTGTGTACATTTTTGGCATACGTTTGCTCCTACCGGGTCAGCTGAGCAGTGAATTTCTATTTAACCACCTGCTTTCATGAGAGACCTCAGGGCTGCATGTTTTGAGCCAAGTACTGAGCCTGAAAAGCATTTCCAACCCCACTTACAAGTAAAACTAGCTAAAATGTGCCTGGCTTCTCTTCACTGAAAAGCTCATTCTGAGTACATTTTTAGCATACGTTTGCTCCTGCCGGGTCAGCTGAGCAGCGAATTTCTATTTAACCACCTGCTATCATGAGAAACCTCAGGGCTGCATGTTTTGAGCCCAGTACTGATCCTGAAAAGCGTTTCCAACCCCACTTACAAGTAAAATTAGCTAAAATGTGCCTGGCTGCTATTCACTGAAAAGCTCATTCTGTGTACATTTTTGGCATACGTTTGCTCCTGCCGGGTCAGCTGAGCAGCGAATTTCTATTTAACCACCTGCTATCATGAGATACCTCAGGGCTGCATGTTTTGAGCCCAGTACTGATCCTGAAAAGCGTTTCCAACCCCACTTACAAGTAAAACTAGCTAAAATGTGCCTGGCTGCTATTCACTGAAAAGCTCATTCTGTGTACATTTTTGGCATACGTTTGCTCCTACCGGGTCAGCTGAGCAGCGAATTTCTATTTAACCACCTGCTATCATGAGAGACCTCAGGGCTGCATGTTTTGAGCCCAGTACTGAGCCTGAAAAGCGTTTCCAACCCCACTTACAAGTAAAACTAGCTAAAATGTGCCTTGCTGCTATTCACTGAAAAGCTCATTCTGTGTACATTTTTGGCATACGTTTGCTCCTGCCGGGTCAGCTGAGCAGCCAATTTCTATTTAACCACCTGCTATCATGAGAGACCTCAGGGCTGCATGTTTTGAGCCCAGTACTGATCCTGAAAAGCGTTTCCAACCCCACTTACAAGTAAAACTAGCTAAAATGTGCCTGGCTGCTATTCACTGAAAAGCTCATTCTGTGTACATTTTTGGCATACGTTTGCTCCTGCCGGGTCAGCTGAGCAGCGAATTTCTATTTAACCACCTGCTTTCATGAGAGACCTCAGGGCTCCATGTTTTGAGCCCAGTACTGAGCCTGAAAAGCGTTTCCAACCCCACTTACAAGTAAAACTAGCTAAAATGTGCCTGGCTGCTATTCACTGAAAAGCTCATTCTGTGTACATTTTTGGCATACGTTTGCTCCTGTCGGGTCAGCTGAGCAGCGAATTTCTATTTAACCACCTGCTTTCATGAGAGACCTCAGGGCTGCATGTTTTGAGCCCAGTACTGAGCCTGAAAAGCGTTTCCAACCCCACTTACAAGTAAAACTAGCTAAAATGTGCCTGGCTGCTATTCACTGAAAAGCTCATTCTGTGTACATTTTTGGCATACTTTTGCTCCTACCGGGTCAGCTGAGCAGTGAATTTCTATTTAACCACCTGCTTTCATGAGAGACCTCAGGGCTGCATGTTTTGAGCCAAGTACTGAGCCTAAAAAGCATTTCCAACCCCACTTACAAGTAAAACTAGCAAAAATGTGCCTGGCTTCTCTTCACTGAAAAGCTCATTCTGAGTACATTTTTAGCATACGTTTGCTCCTGCCGGGTCAGCTGAGCAGCGAATTTCTATTTAACCACCTGCTATCATAAGAGACCTCAGGGCTGCATGTTGAGCCCAGTACTGATCCTGAAAAGCGTTTCCAACCCCACTTACAAATAAAACTAGCTAAAATGTGCCTGGCTGCTATTCACTGAAAAGCTCATTCTGTGTACATTGTTGGCATACGTTTGCTCCTACCGGGTCAGCTTAGCAGCGAATTTCTATTTAACCACCTGCTTTCATGAGAGACCTCAGGGCTGCATGTTTTGAGCCCAGTACAGAGCCTGAAAAGCGTTTCCAACCCCACTTACAAGTAAAACTAGCTAAAATGTGCCTGGCTTCTCTTCACTGAAAAGCTCATTCTGAGTACATTTTTAGCATACGTTTGCTCCTGCCGGGTCAGCTGAGCAGCGAATTTCTATTTAACCACCTGCGAGACCTCAGGGCTGCATGTTTTGAGCCCAGTACTGAGCCTGAAAAGCATTTCCAACCCCACTTACAAGTAAAACTAGCTAAAATGTGCCTGGCTTCTCTTCACTGAAAAGCTCATTCTGAGTACATTTTTAGCATACGTTTGCTCCTGCCGGGTCAGCTGAGCAGCGAATTTCTATTTAACCACCTGCTATCATGAGAGACCTCAGGGCTGCATGTTTTAAGCCCAGTACTGATCCTGAAAAGCATTTCCAACCCCACTTACAAGTAAAACTAGCTAAAATGTGCCTGGCTGCTATTCACTGAAAAGCTCATTCTGTGTACATTTTTGGCATACGTTTGCTCCTACCGGGTCAGCTGAGCAGCGAGTTTCTATTTAACCACCTGCTTTCGTGAGAGACCTCAGGGCTGCATGTTTTGAGCCCAGTACTGAGCCTGAAAAGCATTTCCAACCCCACTTACAAGTAAAACTAGCTAAAATGTGCCTGGCTTCTCTTCACTGAAAAGCTCATTCTGAGTACATTTTTAGCATATGTTAGCTCCTGCCGGGTCAGCTGAGCAGCGAATTTCTATTTAACCACCTGCTATCATGAGAGACCTCAGGGCTGCATGTTTTAAGCCCAGTACTGAGCCTGAAAAGCGTTTCCAACCCCACTTACAAGTAAAACTAGCTAAAATGTGCCTGGCTTCTCTTCACTGAAAAGCTCATTCTGAGTACATTTTTAGCATATGTTTGCTCCTGCCGGGTCAGCTGAGCTGCGAATTTCTATTTAACCACCTGCTATCATGAGAGACCTCAGGGCTGCATGTTTTGAGCCCAGTACTGATCCTGAAAAGCGTTTCCAACCCCACTTACACGTAAAAGTAGCTAAAATGTGCCTGGCTTCCCTTCACTGAAAAGCTCATTCTGAGTACATTTTTAGCATAAGTTTGCTCCTGCCGGGTCAGCTGAGCAGCGAATTTCTATTTAACCACCTGCAATCATGAGAGACCTCAGGGCTGCATGTTTTGAGCCCAGTACTGATCCTGAAAAGCGTTTCCAACCCCACTTACAAGTAAAACTAGCTAAAATGTGCCTGGCTGCTATTCACTGAAAAGCTCATTCTGTGTACATTTTTGGCATACGTTTGCTACTACCGGGTCAGCTGAGCAGCGAATTTCTATTTAACCACCTGCTATAATGAGAGACCTCAGGGCTGCATGTTTTGAGCCCAGTACTGAGCCTGAAAAGCGTTTCCAACCCCACTTACAGGTAAAACTAGCTAAAATGTGCCTGGCTGCTATTCACTGAGAAGCTCATTCTGTGTACATTTTTGGCATACGTTTGCTCCTACCGGGTCAGCTGAGCAGTGAATTTCTATTTAACCACCTGCTTTCATGAGAGACCTCAGGGCTGCATGTTTTGAGCCAAGTACTGAGCCTGAAAAGCATTTTCAACCCCACTTACAAGTAAAACTAGCTAAAATGTGCCTGGCTTCTCTTCACTGAAAAGCTCATTCTGAGTACATTTTTAGCATACGTTTGCTCCTGCCGGGTCAGCTGAGCAGCGAATTTCTATTTAACCACCTGCTATCATGAGAGACCTCAGGGCTGTATGTTTTGAGCCCAGTACTGATCCTGAAAAGCGTTTCCAACCCCACTTACAAGTAAAGCTAAAATGTGCCTGGCTGCTATTCACTGAAAAGCTCATTCTGTGTACATTTTTGGCATACGTTTGCTCCTGCCGGGTCAGCTGAGCAGCGAATTTCTATTTAACCACCTGCTATCATGAGATACCTCAGGGCTGCATGTTTTGAGCCCAGTACTGATCCTGAAAAGCGTTTCCAACCCCACTTACAAGTAAAACTAGCTAAAATGTGCCTGGCTGCTATTCACTGAAAAGCTCATTCTGAGTACATTTTTAGCATACGTTTGCTCCTGCCGGGTCAGCTGAGCAGCGAATTTCTATTTAACCACCTGCTATCATGAGAGACCTCAGGGCTGCATGTTTTGAGCCCAGTACTGAGCCTGGAAAGCGTTTCCAACCCCACTTACAAGTAAAACTAGCTAAAATGTGCCTGGCTTCTCTTCATTGAAAAGCTCATTCTGAGTACATTTTTAGCATATGTTTGCTCCTGCCGGGTCAGCTGAGCAGCAAATTTCTATTTAACCACCTGCTTTCATGAGAGACCTCAGGGCTGCATGTTTTGAGCCCAGTACTGAGCCTGAAAAGCGTTTCCAACCCCACTTACAAGTAAAACTAGCTAAAATGTGCCTGGCTTCTCTTCACTGAAAAGCTCATTCTGAGTACATTTTTAGCATACGTTTGCTCCTGCCGGGTCAGCTGAGCAGCGAATTTCTATTTAACCACCTGCTATCATGAGAGACCTCAGGGCTGCATGTTTTGAGCCCAGTACTGATCCTGAAAAGCGTTTCCAACCCCACTTACAAGTAAAACTAGCTACAATGTGCCTGGCTGCTATTCACTGAAAAGCTCATTCTTTGTACATTTTTGGCATACGTTTGCTCCTACCGGGTCAGCTGAGCAGCGAATTTCTATTTAACCACCTGCTTTCATGAGAGACCTCAGGGCTGCATGTTTTGAGCTCAGTACTGAGCCTGAAAAGCATTTCCAACCCCACTTACAAGTAAAACTAGCTAAAATGTGCCTGGCTTCTCTTCACTGAAAAGCTCATTCTGAGTACATTTTTAGCATACGTTTGCTCCTGCCGGGTCAGCTGAGCAGCGAATTTCTATTTAACCACCTGCTATCATATGAGACCTCAGGGCTGCATGTTTTGAGCCCAGTACTGAGCCTGAAAAGCGTTTCCAACCCCACTTACAAGTAAAACTAGCTAAAATGTGCCTGGCTGCTATTCACTGAAAAGTTCATTCTGTGTACATTTTTGGCATACGTTTGCTCCTACCGGGTCAGCTGAGCAGCGAATTTCTATTTAACCACCTGCTATCATAAGAGACCTCAGGGCTGCATGTTTTGAGCCCAGTATTGATCCTGAAAAGCGTTTCCAACCCCACTTACAAGTAAAACTAGCTAAAATGTGCCTGGCTGCTATTCACTGAAAAGCTCATTCTGTGTACATTTTTGGCATACGTTTGCTCCTACCGGGTCGGGTGAGCAGCGAATTTCTATTTAACCACCTGCTTTCATGAGAGACCTCAGGGCTGCATGTTTTGAGCCCAGTACTGAGCCTGAAAAGCGTTTCCAACCCCACTTACAAGTAAAACTAGCTAAAATGAGCCTGGCTTCTCTTCACTGAAAAGCTCATTCTGAGTACATTTTTAGCATATGTTTGCTCCTGCCGGGTCAGCTGAGCAGCGAATTTCTATTTAACCACCTGCTATCATGAGAGACCTCAGGGCTGCATGTTTTGAGCCCAGTACTGATCCTGAAAAGCGTTTCCAACCCCACTTACAAGTAAAACTAGCTAAAATGTGCCTGGCTTCTCTTCACTGAAAAGCTCATTCTGAGTACATTTTTAGCATACGTTTGCTCCTGCCGGGTCAGCTGAGCAGCAAATTTCTATTTAACCACCTGCTTTCATGAGAGACCTCAGGGCTGCATGTTTTAAGCCCAGTACTGAGCCTGAAAAGCGTTTCCAACCCCACTTACAAGTAAAACTAGCTAAAATGTGCCTGGCTGCTATTCACTGAAAAGCTCATTCTGTGTACATTTTTGGCATACGTTTGCTCCTACCGGGTCAGCTGAGCAGCGAATTTCTATTTAACCACCTGCTATCATGAGAGACCTGCATGTTTTGAGCCCAGTACTGATCCTGAAAAGCGTTTCCAACCCCACTTACAAGTAAAACTAGCTAAAATGTGCCTGGCTGCTATTCACTTAAAAGCTCATTCTGTGTACATTTTTGGCATACGTTTGCTCCTACCGGGTCAGCTGAGCAGTGAATTTCTATTTAACCACCTGCTTTCATGAGAGACCTCAGGGCTGCATGTTTTGAGCCAAGTACTGAGCCTGAAAAGCATTTCCAACCCCACTTACAAGTAAAACTAGCTAAAATGTGCCTACCTTCTCTTCACTGAAAAGCTCATTCTGAGTACATTTTTAGCATACGTTTGCTCCTGCCGGGTCAGCTGAGCAGCGAATTTCTATTTAACCACCTGCTATCATGAGAGACCTCAGGGCTGCATGTTTTGAGCCCAGTACTGATCCTGAAAAGCGTTTCCAACCCCACTTACAAGTAAAATTAGCTAAAATGTGCCTGGCTGCTATTCACTGAAAAGCTCATTCTGTGTACATTTTTTGGCATATGTTTGCTCCTGCCGGGTCAGCTGAGCAGCGAATTTCTATTTAACCACCTGCTATCATGAGAGACCTCAGGGCTGCATGTTTTAAGCCCAGTACTGATCCTGAAAATCGTTTCCAACCCCACTTACAAGTAAAACTAGCTAAAATGTGCCTGGCTGCTATTCACTGAAAAGCTCATTCTGTGTACATTTTTGGCATACGTTTGCTCCTACCGGGTCAGCTGAGCAGCGAATTTCTATTTAACCACCTGCTTTCATGAGAGACCTCAGGGCTGCATGTTTTGAGCCCAGTACTGAGCCTGAAAAGCGTTTCCAACCCCACTTACAAGTAAAACTAGCTAAAATGTGCCTGGCTTCTCTTCACTGAAAAGCTCATTCTGAGTACATTTTTAGCATACGTTTGCTCCTGCCGGGTCAGCTGAGCAGCGAATTTCTATTTAACCACCTGCTATCATGAGAGACCTCAGGGCTGCATGTTTTGAGCCCAGTACTGGTCCTGAAAAGCGTTTCCAACCCCACTTAAAAGTAAAATTAGCTAAAATGTGCCTGGCTGCTATTCACTGAAAAGCTCATTCTGTGTACATTTTTTGGCATACGTTTGCTCCTGCCGGGTCAGCTGAGCAGCGAATTTCTATTTAACCACCTGCTATCATGAGAGACCTCAGGGCTGCATGTTTTAAGCCCAGTACTGATCCTGAAAAGCGTTTCCAACCCCACTTACAAGTAAAACTAGCTAGAATGTGCCTGGCTGCTATTCACTGAAAAGCTCATTCTGTGTACATTTTTGGCATACGTTTGCTCCTACCGGGTCAGCTGAGCAGCGAATTTCTATTTAACCACCTGCTTTCATGAGAGACCTCAGGGCTGCATGTTTTGAGCCAAGTACTGAGCCTGAAAAGCGTTTCCAACCCCACTTACAAGTAAAACTAGCTAAAATGTGCCTTGCTTCTCTTCACTGAAAAGCTCATTCTGAGTACATTTTTAGCATACGTTTGCTCCTGCCGGGTCAGCTGAGCAGCGAATTTCTATTTAACCACCTGCTATCATGAGAGACCTCAGGGCTGCATGTTTTGAGCCCAGTACTGATCCTGAAAAGCGTTTCCAACCCCACTTACAAGTAAAACTAGCTAAAATGTGCCTGGCTTCTCTTCACTGAAAAGCTCATTCTGAGTACATTTTTTGCATACGTTTGCTCCTGCCGAATCAGCTGAGCAGCGAATTTCTATTTAACCACCTGCTTTCATGAGAGACCTCAGGGCTGCATGTTTTGAGCCCAGTACTGAGCCTGAAAAGCGTTTCCAACCCCACTTACAAGTAAAACTAGCTAAAATGTGCCTGGCTTCTCTTCACTGAAAAGCTCATTCTGAGTACATTTTTAGCATACGTTTGCTCCTGCCGGGTCAGCTGAGCAGCGAATTTCTATTTAACCACCTGCTTTCATGAGAGACCTCAGGGCTGCATGTTTTGAGCCCAGTACTGAGCCTGAAAAGCGTTTCCAACCCCACTTACAAGTAAAACTAGCTAAAATGTGCCTGGCTGCTATTCACTCAAAAGCTCATTCTGTGTACATTTTTGGCATACGTTTGCTCCTGCCGGGTCAGCTGAGCAGCGAATTTCTATTTAACCACCTGCTATCATGAGAGACCTCAGGGCTGCATGTTTTGAGCCCAGTACTGATCCTGAAAAGCGTTTCCAACCCCACTTACAAGTAAAACTAGCTAAAATGTGCCTGGCTGCTATTCACTGAAAAGCTCATTCTGTGTACATTTTTGGCATACGTTTGCTCCTACCGGGTCAGCTGAGCAGTGAATTTCTATTTAACCACCTGCTTTCATGAGAGACCTCAGGGCTGCATGTTTTGAGCCAAGTACTGAGCCTGAGAAGCATTTCCAACCCCACTTACAAGTAAAACTAGCTAAAATGTGCCTGGCTTCTCTTCACTGAAAAGCTCATTCTGAGTACATTTTTAGCATACGTTTGCTCCTGCCGGGTCAGCTGAGCAGCGAATTTCTATTTAACCACCTGCTATCATGAGAGACCTCAGGGCTGCATGTTTTGAGCCCAGTACTGATCCTGAAAAGCGTTTCCAACCCCACTTACAAGTAAAATTAGCTAAAATGTGCCTGGCTGCTATTCACTGAAAAGCTCATTCTGTGTACATTTTTGGCATACGTTTGCTCCTGCCGGGTCAGCTGAGCAGCGAATTTCTATTTAACCACCTGCTATCATGAGATACCTCAGGGCTGCATGTTTTGAGCCCAGTACTGATCCTGAAAAGCGTTTCCAACCCCACTTACAAGTAAAACTAGCTAAAATGTGCCTGGCTGCTATTCACTGAAAAGCTCATTCTGTGTACATTTTTGGCATACGTTTGCTCCTACCGGGTCAGCTGAGCAGCGAATTTCTATTTAACCACCTGCTATCATGAGAGACCTCAGGGCTGCATGTTTTGAGCCCAGTACTGAGCCTGAAAAGCGTTTCCAACCCCACTTACAAGTAAAACTAGCTAAAATGTGCCTTGCTGCTATTCACTGAAAAGCTCATTCTGTGTACATTTTTGGCATACGTTTGCTCCTGCCGGGTCAGCTGAGCAGCCAATTTCTATTTAACCACCTGCTATCATGAGAGACCTCAGGGCTGCATGTTTTGAGCCCAGTACTGATCCTGAAAAGCGTTTCCAACCCCACTTACAAGTAAAACTAGCTAAAATGTGCCTGGCTGCTATTCACTGAAAAGCTCATTCTGTGTACATTTTTGGCATACGTTTGCTCCTGCCGGGTCAGCTGAGCAGCGAATTTCTATTTAACCACCTGCTTTCATGAGAGACCTCAGGGCTCCATGTTTTGAGCCCAGTACTGAGCCTGAAAAGCGTTTCCAACCCCACTTACAAGTAAAACTAGCTAAAATGTGCCTGGCTGCTATTCACTGAAAAGCTCATTCTGTGTACATTTTTGGCATACGTTTGCTCCTGTCGGGTCAGCTGAGCAGCGAATTTCTATTTAACCACCTGCTTTCATGAGAGACCTCAGGGCTGCATGTTTTGAGCCCAGTACTGAGCCTGAAAAGCGTTTCCAACCCCACTTACAAGTAAAACTAGCTAAAATGTGCCTGGCTGCTATTCACTGAAAAGCTCATTCTGTGTACATTTTTGGCATACTTTTGCTCCTACCGGGTCAGCTGAGCAGTGAATTTCTATTTAACCACCTGCTTTCATGAGAGACCTCAGGGCTGCATGTTTTGAGCCAAGTACTGAGCCTAAAAAGCATTTCCAACCCCACTTACAAGTAAAACTAGCAAAAATGTGCCTGGCTTCTCTTCACTGAAAAGCTCATTCTGAGTACATTTTTAGCATACGTTTGCTCCTGCCGGGTCAGCTGAGCAGCGAATTTCTATTTAACCACCTGCTATCATAAGAGACCTCAGGGCTGCATGTTGAGCCCAGTACTGATCCTGAAAAGCGTTTCCAACCCCACTTACAAATAAAACTAGCTAAAATGTGCCTGGCTGCTATTCACTGAAAAGCTCATTCTGTGTACATTTTTGGCATACGTTTGCTCCTACCGGGTCAGCTTAGCAGCGAATTTCTATTTAACCACCTGCTTTCATGAGAGTCCTCAGGGCTGCATGTTTTGAGCCCAGTACAGAGCCTGAAAAGCGTTTCCAACCCCACTTACAAGTAAAACTAGCTAAAATGTGCCTGGCTTCTCTTCACTGAAAAGCTCATTCTGAGTACATTTTTAGCATACGTTTGCTCCTGCCGGGTCAGCTGAGCAGCGAATTTCTATTTAACCACCTGCGAGACCTCAGGGCTGCATGTTTTGAGCCCAGTACTGAGCCTGAAAAGCATTTCCAACCCCACTTACAAGTAAAACTAGCTAAAATGTGCCTGGCTTCTCTTCACTGAAAAGCTCATTCTGAGTACATTTTTAGCATACGTTTGCTCCTGCCGGGTCAGCTGAGCAGCGAATTTCTATTTAACCACCTGCTATCATGAGAGACCTCAGGGCTGCATGTTTTAAGCCCAGTACTGATCCTGAAAAGCATTTCCAACCCCACTTACAAGTAAAACTAGCTAAAATGTGCCTGGCTGCTATTCACTGAAAAGCTCATTCTGTGTACATTTTTGGCATACGTTTGCTCCTACCGGGTCAGCTGAGCAGCGAGTTTCTATTTAACCACCTGCTTTCGTGAGAGACTTCAGGGCTGCATGTTTTGAGCCCAGTACTGAGCCTGAAAAGCATTTCCAACCCCACTTACAAGTAAAACTAGCTAAAATGTGCCTGGCTTCTCTTCACTGAAAAGCTCATTCTGAGTACATTTTTAGCATATGTTAGCTCCTGCCGGGTCAGCTGAGCAGCAAATTTCTATTTAACCACCTGCTATCATGAGAGACCTCAGGGCTGCATGTTTTAAGCCCAGTACTGAGCCTGAAAAGCGTTTCCAACCCCACTTACAAGTAAAACTAGCTAAAATGTGCCTGGCTTCTCTTCACTGAAAAGCTCATTCTGAGTACATTTTTAGCATATGTTTGCTCCTGCCGGGTCAGCTGAGCTGCGAATTTCTATTTAACCACCTGCTATCATGAGAGACCTCAGGGCTGCATGTTTTGAGCCCAGTACTGATCCTGAAAAGCGTTTCCAACCCCACTTACACGTAAAAGTAGCTAAAATGTGCCTGGCTTCCCTTCACTGAAAAGCTCATTCTGAGTACATTTTTAGCATAAGTTTGCTCCTGCCGGGTCAGCTGAGCAGCGAATTTCTATTTAACCACCTGCAATCATGAGAGACCTCAGGGCTGCATGTTTTGAGCCCAGTACTGATCCTGAAAAGCGTTTCCAACCCCACTTACAAGTAAAACTAGCTAAAATGTGCCTGGCTGCTATTCACTGAAAAGCTCATTCTGTGTACATTTTTGGCATACGTTTGCTACTACCGGGTCAGCTGAGCAGCGAATTTCTATTTAACCACCTGCTATAATGAGAGACCTCAGGGCTGCATGTTTTGAGCCCAGTACTGAGCCTGAAAAGCGTTTCCAACCCCACTTACAGGTAAAACTAGCTAAAATGTGCCTGGCTGCTATTCACTGAGAAGCTCATTCTGTGTACATTTTTGGCATACGTTTGCTCCTACCGGGTCAGCTGAGCAGTGAATTTCTATTTAACCACCTGCTTTCATGAGAGACCTCAGGGCTGCATGTTTTGAGCCAAGTACTGAGCCTGAAAAGCATTTTCAACCCCACTTACAAGTAAAACTAGCTAAAATGTGCCTGGCTTCTCTTCACTGAAAAGCTCATTCTGAGTACATTTTTAGCATACGTTTGCTCCTGCCGGGTCAGCTGAGCAGCGAATTTCTATTTAACCACCTGCTATCATGAGAGACCTCAGGGCTGTATGTTTTGAGCCCAGTACTGATCCTGAAAAGCGTTTCCAACCCCACTTACAAGTAAAGCTAAAATGTGCCTGGCTGCTATTCACTGAAAAGCTCATTCTGTGTACATTTTTGGCATACGTTTGCTCCTGCCGGGTCAGCTGAGCAGCGAATTTCTATTTAACCACCTGCTATCATGAGATACCTCAGGGCTGCATGTTTTGAGCCCAGTACTGATCCTGAAAAGCGTTTCCAACCCCACTTACAAGTAAAACTAGCTAAAATGTGCCTGGCTGCTATTCACTGAAAAGCTCATTCTGAGTACATTTTTAGCATACGTTTGCTCCTGCCGGGTCAGCTGAGCAGCGAATTTCTATTTAACCACCTGCTATCATGAGAGACCTCAGGGCTGCATGTTTTGAGCCCAGTACTGAGCCTGGAAAGCGTTTCCAACCCCACTTACAAGTAAAACTAGCTAAAATGTGCCTGGCTTCTCTTCATTGAAAAGCTCATTCTGAGTACATTTTTAGCATATGTTTGCTCCTGCCGGGTCAGCTGAGCAGCAAATTTCTATTTAACCACCTGCTTTCATGAGAGACCTCAGGGCTGCATGTTTTGAGCCCAGTACTGAGCCTGAAAAGCGTTTCCAACGCCACTTACAAGTAAAACTAGCTAAAATGTGCCTGGCTTCTCTTCACTGAAAAGCTCATTCTGAGTACATTTTTAGCATACGTTTGCTCCTGCCGGGTCAGCTGAGCAGCGAATTTCTATTTAACCACCTGCTATCATGAGAGACCTCAGGGCTGCATGTTTTGAGCCCAGTACTGATCCTGAAAAGCGTTTCCAACCCCACTTACAAGTAAAACTAGCTACAATGTGCCTGGCTGCTATTCACTGAAAAGCTCATTCTTTGTACATTTTTGGCATACGTTTGCTCCTACCGGGTCAGCTGAGCAGCGAATTTCTATTTAACCACCTGCTTTCATGAGAGACCTCAGGGCTGCATGTTTTGAGCTCAGTACTGAGCCTGAAAAGCATTTCCAACCCCACTTACAAGTAAAACTAGCTAAAATGTGCCTGGCTTCTCTTCACTGAAAAGCTCATTCTGAGTACATTTTTAGCATACGTTTGCTCCTGCCGGGTCAGCTGAGCAGCGAATTTCTATTTAACCACCTGCTATCATATGAGACCTCAGGGCTGCATGTTTTGAGCCCAGTACTGAGCCTGAAAAGCGTTTCCAACCCCACTTACAAGTAAAACTAGCTAAAATGTGCCTGGCTGCTATTCACTGAAAAGTTCATTCTGTGTACATTTTTGGCATACGTTTGCTCCTACCGGGTCAGCTGAGCAGCGAATTTCTATTTAACCACCTGCTATCATAAGAGACCTCAGGGCTGCATGTTTTGAGCCCAGTATTGATCCTGAAAAGCGTTTCCAACCCCACTTACAAGTAAAACTAGCTAAAATGTGCCTGGCTGCTATTCACTGAAAAGCTCATTCTGTGTACATTTTTGGCATACGTTTGCTCCTACCGGGTCGGGTGAGCAGCGAATTTCTATTTAACCACCTGCTTTCATGAGAGACCTCAGGGCTGCATGTTTTGAGCCCAGTACTGAGCCTGAAAAGCGTTTCCAACCCCACTTACAAGTAAAACTAGCTAAAATGAGCCTGGCTTCTCTTCACTGAAAAGCTCATTCTGAGTACATTTTTAGCATATGTTTGCTCCTGCCGGGTCAGCTGAGCAGCGAATTTCTATTTAACCACCTGCTATCATGAGAGACCTCAGGGCTGCATGTTTTGAGCCCAGTACTGATCCTGAAAAGCGTTTCCAACCCCACTTACAAGTAAAACTAGCTAAAATGTGCCTGGCTTCTCTTCACTGAAAAGCTCATTCTGAGTACATTTTTAGCATACGTTTGCTCCTGCCGGGTCAGCTGAGCAGCAAATTTCTATTTAACCACCTGCTTTCATGAGAGACCTCAGGGCTGCATGTTTTAAGCCCAGTACTGAGCCTGAAAAGCGTTTCCAACCCCACTTACAAGTAAAACTAGCTAAAATGTGCCTGGCTGCTATTCACTGAAAAGCTCATTCTGTGTACATTTTTGGCATACGTTTGCTCCTACCGGGTCAGCTGAGCAGCGAATTTCTATTTAACCACCTGCTATCATGAGAGACCTGCATGTTTTGAGCCCAGTACTGATCCTGAAAAGCGTTTCCAACCCCACTTACAAGTAAAACTAGCTAAAATGTGCCTGGCTGCTATTCACTTAAAAGCTCATTCTGTGTACATTTTTGGCATACGTTTGCTCCTACCGGGTCAGCTGAGCAGTGAATTTCTATTTAACCACCTGCTTTCATGAGAGACCTCAGGGCTGCATGTTTTGAGCCAAGTACTGAGCCTGAAAAGCATTTCCAACCCCACTTACAAGTAAAACTAGCTAAAATGTGCCTACCTTCTCTTCACTGAAAAGCTCATTCTGAGTACATTTTTAGCATACGTTTGCTCCTGCCGGGTCAGCTGAGCAGCGAATTTCTATTTAACCACCTGCTATCATGAGAGACCTCAGGGCTGCATGTTTTGAGCCCAGTACTGATCCTGAAAAGCGTTTCCAACCCCACTTACAAGTAAAATTAGCTAAAATGTGCCTGGCTGCTATTCACTGAAAAGCTCATTCTGTGTACATTTTTTGGCATATGTTTGCTCCTGCCGGGTCAGCTGAGCAGCGAATTTCTATTTAACCACCTGCTATCATGAGAGACCTCAGGGCTGCATGTTTTAAGCCCAGTACTGATCCTGAAAATCGTTTCCAACCCCACTTACAAGTAAAACTAGCTAAAATGTGCCTGGCTGCTATTCACTGAAAAGCTCATTCTGTGTACATTTTTGGCATACGTTTGCTCCTACCGGGTCAGCTGAGCAGCGAATTTCTATTTAACCACCTGCTTTCATGAGAGACCTCAGGGCTGCATGTTTTGAGCCCAGTACTGAGCCTGAAAAGCGTTTCCAACCCCACTTACAAGTAAAACTAGCTAAAATGTGCCTGGCTTCTCTTCACTGAAAAGCTCATTCTGAGTACATTTTTAGCATACGTTTGCTCCTGCCGGGTCAGCTGAGCAGCGAATTTCTATTTAACCACCTGCTATCATGAGAGACCTCAGGGCTGCATGTTTTGAGCCCAGTACTGGTCCTGAAAAGCGTTTCCAACCCCACTTAAAAGTAAAATTAGCTAAAATGTGCCTGGCTGCTATTCACTGAAAAGCTCATTCTGTGTACATTTTTTGGCATACGTTTGCTCCTGCCGGGTCAGCTGAGCAGCGAATTTCTATTTAACCACCTGCTATCATGAGAGACCTCAGGGCTGCATGTTTTAAGCCCAGTACTGATCCTGAAAAGCGTTTCCAACCCCACTTACAAGTAAAACTAGCTAGAATGTGCCTGGCTGCTATTCACTGAAAAGCTCATTCTGTGTACATTTTTGGCATACGTTTGCTCCTACCGGGTCAGCTGAGCAGCGAATTTCTATTTAACCACCTGCTTTCATGAGAGACCTCAGGGCTGCATGTTTTGAGCCAAGTACTGAGCCTGAAAAGCGTTTCCAACCCCACTTACAAGTAAAACTAGCTAAAATGTGCCTTGCTTCTCTTCACTGAAAAGCTCATTCTGAGTACATTTTTAGCATACGTTTGCTCCTGCCGGGTCAGCTGAGCAGCGAATTTCTATTTAACCACCTGCTATCATGAGAGACCTCAGGGCTGCATGTTTTGAGCCCAGTACTGATCCTGAAAAGCGTTTCCAACCCCACTTACAAGTAAAACTAGCTAAAATGTGCCTGGCTTCTCTTCACTGAAAAGCTCATTCTGAGTACATTTTTTGCATACGTTTGCTCCTGCCGAATCAGCTGAGCAGCGAATTTCTATTTAACCACCTGCTTTCATGAGAGACCTCAGGGCTGCATGTTTTGAGCCCAGTACTGAGCCTGAAAAGCGTTTCCAACCCCACTTACAAGTAAAACTAGCTAAAATGTGCCTGGCTTCTCTTCACTGAAAAGCTCATTCTGAGTACATTTTTAGCATACGTTTGCTCCTGCCGGGTCAGCTGAGCAGCGAATTTCTATTTAACCACCTGCTTTCATGAGAGACCTCAGGGCTGCATGTTTTGAGCCCAGTACTGAGCCTGAAAAGCGTTTCCAACCCCACTTACAAGTAAAACTAGCTAAAATGTGCCTGGCTGCTATTCACTCAAAAGCTCATTCTGTGTACATTTTTGGCATACGTTTGCTCCTGCCGGGTCAGCTGAGCAGCGAATTTCTATTTAACCACCTGCTATCATGAGAGACCTCAGGGCTGCATGTTTTGAGCCCAGTACTGATCCTGAAAAGCGTTTCCAACCCCACTTACAAGTAAAACTAGCTAAAATGTGCCTGGCTGCTATTCACTGAAAAGCTCATTCTGTGTACATTTTTGGCATACGTTTGCTCCTACCGGCTCAGCTGAGCAGTGAATTTCTATTTAACCACCTGCTTTCATGAGAGACCTCAGGGCTGCATGTTTTGAGCCAAGTACTGAGCCTGAAAAGCATTTCCAACCCCACTTACAAGTAAAACTAGCTAAAATGTGCCTGGCTTCTCTTCACTGAAAAGCTCATTCTGAGTACATTTTTAGCATACGTTTGCTCCTGCCGGGTCAGCTGAGCAGCGAATTTCTATTTAACCACCTGCTATCATGAGAGACCTCAGGGCTGCATGTTTTGAGCCCAGTACTGATCCTGAAAAGCGTTTCCAACCCCACTTACAAGTAAAATTAGCTAAAATGTGCCTGGCTGCTATTCACTGAAAAGCTCATTCTGTGTACATTTTTGGCATACGTTTGCTCCTGCCGGGTCAGCTGAGCAGCGAATTTCGATTTAACCACCTGCTATCATGAGATACCTCAGGGCTGCATGTTTTGAGCCCAGTACTGATCCTGAAAAGCGTTTCCAACCCCACTTACAAGTAAAACTAGCTAAAATGTGCCTGGCTGCTATTCACTGAAAAGCTCATTCTGTGTACATTTTTGGCATACGTTTGCTCCTACCGGGTCAGCTGAGCAGCGAATTTCTATTTAACCACCTGCTATCATGAGAGACCTCAGGGCTGCATGTTTTGAGCCCAGTACTGAGCCTGAAAAGCGTTTCCAACCCCACTTACAAGTAAAACTAGCTAAAATGTGCCTTGCTGCTATTCACTGAAAAGCTCATTCTGTGTACATTTTTGGCATACGTTTGCTCCTGCCGGGTCAGCTGAGCAGCCAATTTCTATTTAACCACCTGCTATCATGAGAGACCTCAGGGCTGCATGTTTTGAGCCCAGTACTGATCCTGAAAAGCGTTTCCAACCCCACTTACAAGTAAAACTAGCTAAAATGTGCCTGGCTGCTATTCACTGAAAAGCTCATTCTGTGTACATTTTTGGCATACGTTTGCTCCTGCCGGGTCAGCTGAGCAGCGAATTTCTATTTAACCACCTGCTTTCATGAGAGACCTCAGGGCTCCATGTTTTGAGCCCAGTACTGAGCCTGAAAAGCGTTTCCAACCCCACTTACAAGTAAAACTAGCTAAAATGTGCCTGGCTGCTATTCACTGAAAAGCTCATTCTGTGTACATTTTTGGCATACGTTTGCTCCTGTCGGGTCAGCTGAGCAGCGAATTTCTATTTAACCACCTGCTTTCATGAGAGACCTCAGGGCTGCATGTTTTGAGCCCAGTACTGAGCCTGAAAAGCGTTTCCAACCCCACTTACAAGTAAAACTAGCTAAAATGTGCCTGGCTGCTATTCACTGAAAAGCTCATTCTGTGTACATTTTTGGCATACTTTTGCTCCTACCGGGTCAGCTGAGCAGTGAATTTCTATTTAACCACCTGCTTTCATGAGAGACCTCAGGGCTGCATGTTTTGAGCCAAGTACTGAGCCTAAAAAGCATTTCCAACCCCACTTACAAGTAAAACTAGCAAAAATGTGCCTGGCTTCTCTTCACTGAAAAGCTCATTCTGAGTACATTTTTAGCATACGTTTGCTCCTGCCGGGTCAGCTGAGCAGCGAATTTCTATTTAACCACCTGCTATCATAAGAGACCTCAGGGCTGCATGTTGAGCCCAGTACTGATCCTGAAAAGCGTTTCCAACCCCACTTACAAATAAAACTAGCTAAAATGTGCCTGGCTGCTATTCACTGAAAAGCTCATTCTGTGTACATTTTTGGCATACGTTTGCTCCTACCGGGTCAGCTTAGCAGCGAATTTCTATTTAACCACCTGCTTTCATGAGAGACCTCAGGGCTGCATGTTTTGAGCCCAGTACAGAGCCTGAAAAGCGTTTCCAACCCCACTTACAAGTAAAACTAGCTAAAATGTGCCTGGCTTCTCTTCACTGAAAAGCTCATTCTGAGTACATTTTTAGCATACGTTTGCTCCTGCCGGGTCAGCTGAGCAGCGAATTTCTATTTAACCACCTGCGAGACCTCAGGGCTGCATGTTTTGAGCCCAGTACTGAGCCTGAAAAGCATTTCCAACCCCACTTACAAGTAAAACTAGCTAAAATGTGCCTGGCTTCTCTTCACTGAAAAGCTCATTCTGAGTACATTTTTAGCATACGTTTGCTCCTGCCGGGTCAGCTGAGCAGCGAATTTCTATTTAACCACCTGCTATCATGAGAGACCTCAGGGCTGCATGTTTTAAGCCCAGTACTGATCCTGAAAAGCATTTCCAACCCCACTTACAAGTAAAACTAGCTAAAATGTGCCTGGCTGCTATTCACTGAAAAGCTCATTCTGTGTACATTTTTGGCATACGTTTGCTCCTACCGGGTCAGCTGAGCAGCGAGTTTCTATTTAACCACCTGCTTTCGTGAGAGACCTCAGGGCTGCATGTTTTGAGCCCAGTACTGAGCCTGAAAAGCATTTCCAACCCCACTTACAAGTAAAACTAGCTAAAATGTGCCTGGCTTCTCTTCACTGAAAAGCTCATTGTGAGTACATTTTTAGCATATGTTAGCTCCTGCCGGGTCAGCTGAGCAGCGAATTTCTATTTAACCACCTGCTATCATGAGAGACCTCAGGGCTGCATGTTTTAAGCCCAGTACTGAGCCTGAAAAGCGTTTCCAACCCCACTTACAAGTAAAACTAGCTAAAATGTGCCTGGCTTCTCTTCACTGAAAAGCTCATTCTGAGTACATTTTTAGCATATGTTTGCTCCTGCCGGGTCAGCTGAGCTGCGAATTTCTATTTAACCACCTGCTATCATGAGAGACCTCAGGGCTGCATGTTTTGAGCCCAGTACTGATCCTGAAAAGCGTTTCCAACCCCACTTACACGTAAAAGTAGCTAAAATGTGCCTGGCTTCCCTTCACTGAAAAGCTCATTCTGAGTACATTTTTAGCATAAGTTTGCTCCTGCCGGGTCAGCTGAGCAGCGAATTTCTATTTAACCACCTGCAATCATGAGAGACCTCAGGGCTGCATGTTTTGAGCCCAGTACTGATCCTGAAAAGCGTTTCCAACCCCACTTACAAGTAAAACTAGCTAAAATGTGCCTGGCTGCTATTCACTGAAAAGCTCATTCTGTGTACATTTTTGGCATACGTTTGCTACTACCGGGTCAGCTGAGCAGCGAATTTCTATTTAACCACCTGCTATAATGAGAGACCTCAGGGCTGCATGTTTTGAGCCCAGTACTGAGCCTGAAAAGCGTTTCCAACCCCACTTACAGGTAAAACTAGCTAAAATGTGCCTGGCTGCTATTCACTGAGAAGCTCATTCTGTGTACATTTTTGGCATACGTTTGCTCCTACCGGGTCAGCTGAGCAGTGAATTTCTATTTAACCACCTGCTTTCATGAGAGACCTCAGGGCTGCATGTTTTGAGCCAAGTACTGAGCCTGAAAAGCATTTTCAACCCCACTTACAAGTAAAACTAGCTAAAATGTGCCTGGCTTCTCTTCACTGAAAAGCTCATTGTGAGTACATTTTTAGCATACGTTTGCTCCTGCCGGGTCAGCTGAGCAGCGAATTTCTATTTAACCACCTGCTATCATGAGAGACCTCAGGGCTGTATGTTTTGAGCCCAGTACTGATCCTGAAAAGCGTTTCCAACCCCACTTACAAGTAAAGCTAAAATGTGCCTGGCTGCTATTCACTGAAAAGCTCATTCTGTGTACATTTTTGGCATACGTTTGCTCCTGCCGGGTCAGCTGAGCAGCGAATTTCTATTTAACCACCTGCTATCATGAGATACCTCAGGGCTGCATGTTTTGAGCCCAGTACTGATCCTGAAAAGCGTTTCCAACCCCACTTACAAGTAAAACTAGCTAAAATGTGCCTGGCTGCTATTCACTGAAAAGCTCATTCTGAGTACATTTTTAGCATACGTTTGCTCCTGCCGGGTCAGCTGAGCAGCGAATTTCTATTTAACCACCTGCTATCATGAGAGACCTCAGGACTGCATGTTTTGAGCCCAGTACTGAGCCTGGAAAGCGTGTCCAACCCCACTTACAAGTAAAACTAACTAAAATGTGCCTGGCTGCTATTCACTGAAAAGCTCATTCTGTGTACATTTTTGGCATACGTTTGCTCCTACCGGGTCAGCTGAGCAGCGAATTTCTATTTAACCACCTGATTTCATGAGAGACCTCAGGGCTGCATGTTTTGAGCCCAGTACTGAGCCTGAAAAGCATTTCCAAGCCCACTTACAAGTAAAACTAGCTAAAATGTGCCTGGCTTCTCTTCACTGAAAAGCTCATTCTGAGTACATTTTTAGCATACGTTTGCTCCTGCCGGGTCAGCTGAGCAGCGAATTTCTATTTAACCACCTGCTATCATGAGAGACCTCAGGGCTGCATGTTTTGAGCCCAGTACTGAGCCTGAAAAGCGTTTCCAACCCCACTTACAAGTAAAACTAGCTAAAATGTGCCTGGCTGCTATTCACTGAAAAGCTCATTCTGTGTACATTTTTGGCATACGTTTGCTCCTACCGGGTCAGCTGAGCAGCGAATTTCTATTTAACCACCTGCTTTCATGAGAGACCTCAGGGCTGCATGTTTTGAGCCCAGTACTGAGCCTGAAAAGCGATGCCAACCACACTTACAAGTAAAACTAGCTAAAATGTGCCTGGCTTCTCTTCACTGAAAAGCTCATTCTGAGTACATTTTTAGCATATGTTTGCTCCTGCCGGGTCAGCTGAGCAGCGAATTTCTATTTAACCACCTGCTATCATGAGAGACCTCAGGGCTGCATGTTTTGAGCCCAGTACTGAGCCTGAAAAGCGTTTCCAACCCCACTTACAAGTAAAACTAGCTAAAATGTGCCTGGCTGCTATTCACTGAAAAGCTCATTCTGTGTACATTTTTGGCATACGTTTGCTCCTGCCGGGTCAGCTGAGCAGCCAATTTCTATTTAACCACCTGCTATCATGAGAGACCTCAGGCCTGCATGTTTTGAGCCCAGTACTGATCCTGAAAAGCGTTTCCAACCCCACTTACAAGTAAAACTAGCTAAAATGTGCCTGGCTGCTATTCACTGAAAAGCTCATTCTGTGTACATTTTTGGCATACGTTTGCTCCTACCGGGTCGGGTGAGCAGCGAATTTCTATTTAACCACCTGCTTTCATGAGAGACCTCAGGGCTGCATGTTTTGAGCCCAGTACTGAGCCTGAAAAGCGTTTCCAACCCCACTTACAAGTAAAACTAGCTAAAATGAGCCTGGCTTCTCTTCACTGAAAAGCTCATTCTGAGTACATTTTTAGCATATGTTTGCTCCTGCCGGGTCAGCTGAGCAGCGAATTTCTATTTAACCACCTGCTATCATGAGAGACCTCAGGGCTGCATGTTTTGAGCCCAGTACTGATCCTGAAAAGCGTTTTCAACCCCACTTACAAGTAAAACTAGCTAAAATGTGCCTGGCTTCTCTTCACTGAAAAGCTCATTCTGAGTACATTTTTAGCATACGTTTGCTCCTGCCGGGTCAGCTGAGCAGCAAATTTCTATTTAACCACCTGCTTTCATGAGAGACCTCAGGGCTGCATGTTTTAAGCCCAGTACTGAGCCTGAAAAGCGTTTCCAACCCCACTTACAAGTAAAACTAGCTAAAATGTGCCTGGCTGCTATTCACTGAAAAGCTCATTCTGTGTAAATTTTTGGCATACGTTTGCTCCTACCGGGTCAGCTGAGCAGCGAATTTCTATTTAACCACCTGCTATCATGAGAGACCTGCATGTTTTGAGCCCAGTACTGATCCTGAAAAGCGTTTCCAACCCCACTTATAAGTAAAACTAGCTAAAATGTGCCTGGCTGCTATTCACTGAAAAGCTCATTCTGTGTACATTTTTGGCATACGTTTGCTCCTACCGGGTCAGCTGAGCAGCGAATTTCTATTTAACCACCTGCTTTCATGAGAGACCTCAGGGCTGCATGTTTTGAGCCCAGTACTGAGCCTGAAAAGCGTTTCCAACCCCACTTACAAGTAAAACTAGCTAAAATGTGCCTGGCTGCTATTCACTGAAAAGCTCATTCTGTGTACATTTTTGGCATATGTTTGCTCCTACCGGGTCAGCTGAGCAGCGAATTTCTATTTAACCACCTGCTTTCATGAGAGACCTCAGGGCTGCATGTTTTGAGCTCAGTACTGAGCCTGAAAAGCATTTCCAACCCCACTTACAAGTAAAACTAGCTAAAATGTGCCTGGCTTCTCTTCACTGAAAAGCTCATTCTGAGTACATTTTTAGCATACATTTGCTCCTGCCGGGTCAGCTGAGCAGCGAATTTCTATTTAACCACCTGCTATCATGAGAGACCTCAGGGCTGCATGTTTTGAGCCCAGTACTGATCCTGAAAAGCGTTTCCAACCCCACTTACAAGTAAAACTAGCTAAAATGTGCCTGGCTGCTATTCACTGAAAAGCTCATTCTGTGTACATTTTTGGCATACGTTTGCTCCTACCGGGTCAGCTGAGCAGCGAATTTCTATTTAACCACCTGCTTTCATGAGAGACCTCAGGGCTGCATGTTTTGAGCCCAGTACTGAGCCTGAAAAGCATTTCCAACCCCACTTACAAGTAAAACTAGCTAAAATGTGCCTGGCTTCTCCACTGAAAAGCTCATTCTGAGTACATTTTAGCATACGTTTGCTCCTGCCGGGTCAGCTGAGCAGCAAATTTCTATTTAACCACCTGCTGTCATGAGAGACCTCAGGGCTGCATGTTTTGAGCCCAGTACTGATCCTGAAAAGCGTTTCCAACCCCACTTACAAGTAAAATTAGCTAAAATGTGCCTGGCTGCTATTCACTGAAAAGCTCATTCTGTGTACATTTTTTGGCATATGTTTGCTCCTGCCGGGTCAGCTGAGCAGCGAATTTCTATTTAACCACCTGCTATCATGAGAGACCTCAGGGCTGCATGTTTTAAGCCCAGTACTGATCCTGAAAAGCGTTTCCAACCCCACTTACAAGTAAAACTAGCTAAAATGTGCCTGGCTGCTATTCACTGAAAAGCTCATTCTGTGTACATTTTTGGCATACGTTTGCTCCTACCGGGTCAGCTGAGCAGCGAATTTCTATTTAACCACCTGCTTTCATGAGAGACCTCAGGGCTGCATGTTTTGAGCCCAGTACTGAGCCTGAAAAGCGTTTCCAACGCCACTTACAAGTAAAACTAGCTAAAATGTGCCTGGCTTCTCTTCACTGAAAAGCTCATTCTGAGTACATTTTTAGCATACGTTTGCTCCTGCCGGGTCAGCTGAGCAGCGAATTTCTATTTAACCACCTGCTTTCATGAGAGACCTCAGGGCTGCATGTTTTGAGCCCAGTACTGAGCCTGAAAAGCGTTTCCAACCCCACTTACAAGTAAAACTAGCTAAAATGTGCCTGGCTGCTATTCACTGAAAAGCTCATTCTGTGTACATTTTTGGCATACGTTTGCTCCTGCCGGGTCAGCTGAGCAGCGAATTTCTATTTAACCACCTGCTATCATGAGAGACCTCAGGGCTGCATGTTTGGAGCCCAGTACTGATCCTGAAAAGCGTTTCCAACCCCACTTACAAGTAAAACTAGCTAAAATGTGCCTGGCTGCTATTCACTGAAAAGCTCATTCTGTGTACATTTTTGGCATACGTTTGCTCCTACAGGGTCAGCTGAGCAGTGAATTTCTATTTAACCACCTGCTTTCATGAGAGACCTCAGGGCTGCATGTTTTGAGCCAAGTACTGAGCCTGAAAAGCATTTCCAACCCCACTTACAAGTAAAACTAGCTAAAATGTGCCTGGCTTCTCTTCACTGAAAAGCTCATTCTGAGTACATTTTTAGCATACGTTTGCTCCTGCCGGGTCAGCTGAGCAGCGAATTTCTATTTAACCACCTGCTATCATGAGAGACCTCAGGGCTGCATGTTTTGAGCCCAGTACTGATCCTGAAAAGCGTTTCCAACCCCACTTACAAGTAAAATTAGCTAAAATGTGCCTGGCTGCTATTCACTGAAAAGCTCATTCTGTGTACATTTTTGGCATACGTTTGCTCCTGCCGGGTCAGCTGAGCAGCGAATTTCTATTTAACCACCTGCTATCATGAGATACCTCAGGGCTGCATGTTTTGAGCCCAGTACTGATCCTGAAAAGCGTTTCCAACCCCACTTACAAGTAAAACTAGCTAAAATGTGCCTGGCTGCTATTCACTGAAAAGCTCATTCTGTGTACATTTTTGGCATACGTTTGCTCCTACCGGGTCAGCTGAGCAGCGAATTTCTATTTAACCACCTGCTATCATGAGAGACCTCAGGGCTGCATGTTTTGAGCCCAGTACTGAGCCTGAAAAGCGTTTCCAACCCCACTTACAAGTAAAACTAGCTAAAATGTGCCTTGCTGCTATTCACTGAAAAGCTCATTCTGTGTACATTTTTGGCATACGTTTGCTCCTGCCGGGTCAGCTGAGCAGCCAATTTCTATTTAACCACCTGCTATCATGAGAGACCTCAGGGCTGCATGTTTTGAGCCCAGTACTGATCCTGAAAAGCGTTTCCAACCCCACTTACAAGTAAAACTAGCTAAAATGTGCCTGGCTGCTATTCACTGAAAAGCTCATTCTGTGTACATTTTTGGCATACGTTTGCTCCTGCCGGGTCAGCTGAGCAGCGAATTTCTATTTAACCACCTGCTTTCATGAGAGACCTCAGGGCTCCATGTTTTGAGCCCAGTACTGAGCCTGAAAAGCGTTTCCAACCCCACTTACAAGTAAAACTAGCTAAAATGTGCCTGGCTGCTATTCACTGAAAAGCTCATTCTGTGTACATTTTTGGCATACGTTTGCTCCTGTCGGGTCAGCTGAGCAGCGAATTTCTATTTAACCACCTGCTTTCATGAGAGACCTCAGGGCTGCATGTTTTGAGCCCAGTACTGAGCCTGAAAAGCGTTTCCAACCCCACTTACAAGTAAAACTAGCTAAAATGTGCCTGGCTGCTATTCACTGAAAAGCTCATTCTGTGTACATTTTTGGCATACTTTTGCTCCTACCGGGTCAGCTGAGCAGTGAATTTCTATTTAACCACCTGCTTTCATGAGAGACCTCAGGGCTGCATGTTTTGAGCCAAGTACTGAGCCTAAAAAGCATTTCCAACCCCACTTACAAGTAAAACTAGCAAAAATGTGCCTGGCTTCTCTTCACTGAAAAGCTCATTCTGAGTACATTTTTAGCATACGTTTGCTCCTGCCGGGTCAGCTGAGCAGCGAATTTCTATTTAACCACCTGCTATCATAAGAGACCTCAGGGCTGCATGTTGAGCCCAGTACTGATCCTGAAAAGCGTTTCCAACCCCACTTACAAATAAAACTAGCTAAAATGTGCCTGGCTGCTATTCACTGAAAAGCTCATTCTGTGTACATTTTTGGCATACGTTTGCTCCTACCGGGTCAGCTTAGCAGCGAATTTCTATTTAACCACCTGCTTTCATGAGAGACCTCAGGGCTGCATGTTTTGAGCCCAGTACAGAGCCTGAAAAGCGTTTCCAACCCCACTTACAAGTAAAACTAGCTAAAATGTGCCTGGCTTCTCTTCACTGAAAAGCTCATTCTGAGTACATTTTTAGCATACGTTTGCTCCTGCCGGGTCAGCTGAGCAGCGAATTTCTATTTAACCACCTGCGAGACCTCAGGGCTGCATGTTTTGAGCCCAGTACTGAGCCTGAAAAGCATTTCCAACCCCACTTACAAGTAAAACTAGCTAAAATGTGCCTGGCTTCTCTTCACTGAAAAGCTCATTCTGAGTACATTTTTAGCATACGTTTGCTCCTGCCGGGTCAGCTGAGCAGCGAATTTCTATTTAACCACCTGCTATCATGAGAGACCTCAGGGCTGCATGTTTTAAGCCCAGTACTGATCCTGAAAAGCATTTCCAACCCCACTTACAAGTAAAACTAGCTAAAATGTGCCTGGCTGCTATTCACTGAAAAGCTCATTCTGTGTACATTTTTGGCATACGTTTGCTCCTACCGGGTCAGCTGAGCAGCGAGTTTCTATTTAACCACCTGCTTTCGTGAGAGACCTCAGGGCTGCATGTTTTGAGCCCAGTACTGAGCCTGAAAAGCATTTCCAACCCCACTTACAAGTAAAACTAGCTAAAATGTGCCTGGCTTCTCTTCACTGAAAAGCTCATTCTGAGTACATTTTTAGCATATGTTAGCTCCTGCCGGGTCAGCTGAGCAGCGAATTTCTATTTAACCACCTGCTATCATGAGAGACCTCAGGGCTGCATGTTTTAAGCCCAGTACTGAGCCTGAAAAGCGTTTCCAACCCCACTTACAAGTAAAACTAGCTAAAATGTGCCTGGCTTCTCTTCACTGAAAAGCTCATTCTGAGTACATTTTTAGCATATGTTTGCTCCTGCCGGGTCAGCTGAGCTGCGAATTTCTATTTAACCACCTGCTATCATGAGAGACCTCAGGGCTGCATGTTTTGAGCCCAGTACTGATCCTGAAAAGCGTTTCCAACCCCACTTACACGTAAAAGTAGCTAAAATGTGCCTGGCTTCCCTTCACTGAAAAGCTCATTCTGAGTACATTTTTAGCATAAGTTTGCTCCTGCCGGGTCAGCTGAGCAGCGAATTTCTATTTAACCACCTGCAATCATGAGAGACCTCAGGGCTGCATGTTTTGAGCCCAGTACTGATCCTGAAAAGCGTTTCCAACCCCACTTACAAGTAAAACTAGCTAAAATGTGCCTGGCTGCTATTCACTGAAAAGCTCATTCTGTGTACATTTTTGGCATACGTTTGCTACTACCGGGTCAGCTGAGCAGCGAATTTCTATTTAACCACCTGCTATAATGAGAGACCTCAGGGCTGCATGTTTTGAGCCCAGTACTGAGCCTGAAAAGCGTTTCCAACCCCACTTACAGGTAAAACTAGCTAAAATGTGCCTGGCTGCTATTCACTGAGAAGCTCATTCTGTGTACATTTTTGGCATACGTTTGCTCCTACCGGGTCAGCTGAGCAGTGAATTTCTATTTAACCACCTGCTTTCATGAGAGACCTCAGGGCTGCATGTTTTGAGCCAAGTACTGAGCCTGAAAAGCATTTTCAACCCCACTTACAAGTAAAACTAGCTAAAATGTGCCTGGCTTCTCTTCACTGAAAAGCTCATTCTGAGTACATTTTTAGCATACGTTTGCTCCTGCCGGGTCAGCTGAGCAGCGAATTTCTATTTAACCACCTGCTATCATGAGAGACCTCAGGGCTGTATGTTTTGAGCCCAGTACTGATCCTGAAAAGCGTTTCCAACCCCACTTACAAGTAAAGCTAAAATGTGCCTGGCTGCTATTCACTGAAAAGCTCATTCTGTGTACATTTTTGGCATACGTTTGCTCCTGCCGGGTCAGCTGAGCAGCGAATTTCTATTTAACCACCTGCTATCATGAGATACCTCAGGGCTGCATGTTTTGAGCCCAGTACTGATCCTGAAAAGCGTTTCCAACCCCACTTACAAGTAAAACTAGCTAAAATGTGCCTGGCTGCTATTCACTGAAAAGCTCATTCTGAGTACATTTTTAGCATACGTTTGCTCCTGCCGGGTCAGCTGAGCAGCGAATTTCTATTTAACCACCTGCTATCATGAGAGACCTCAGGGCTGCATGTTTTGAGCCCAGTACTGAGCCTGGAAAGCGTTTCCAACCCCACTTACAAGTAAAACTAGCTAAAATGTGCCTGGCTTCTCTTCATTGAAAAGCTCATTCTGAGTACATTTTTAGCATATGTTTGCTCCTGCCGGGTCAGCTGAGCAGCAAATTTCTATTTAACCACCTGCTTTCATGAGAGACCTCAGGGCTGCATGTTTTGAGCCCAGTACTGAGCCTGAAAAGCGTTTCCAACCCCACTTACAAGTAAAACTAGCTAAAATGTGCCTGGCTTCTCTTCACTGAAAAGCTCATTCTGAGTACATTTTTAGCATACGTTTGCTCCTGCCGGGTCAGCTGAGCAGCGAATTTCTATTTAACCACCTGCTATCATGAGAGACCTCAGGGCTGCATGTTTTGAGCCCAGTACTGATCCTGAAAAGCGTTTCCAACCCCACTTACAAGTAAAACTAGCTACAATGTGCCTGGCTGCTATTCACTGAAAAGCTCATTCTTTGTACATTTTTGGCATACGTTTGCTCCTACCGGGTCAGCTGAGCAGCGAATTTCTATTTAACCACCTGCTTTCATGAGAGACCTCAGGGCTGCATGTTTTGAGCTCAGTACTGAGCCTGAAAAGCATTTCCAACCCCACTTACAGGTAAAACTAGCTAAAATGTGCCTGGCTTCTCTTCACTGAAAAGCTCATTCTGAGTACATTTTTAGCATACGTTTGCTCCTGCCGGGTCAGCTGAGCAGCGAATTTCTATTTAACCACCTGCTATCATATGAGACCTCAGGGCTGCATGTTTTGAGCCCAGTACTGAGCCTGAAAAGCGTTTCCAACCCCACTTACAAGTAAAACTAGCTAAAATGTGCCTGGCTGCTATTCACTGAAAAGTTCATTCTGTGTACATTTTTGGCATACGTTTGCTCCTACCGGGTCAGCTGAGCAGCGAATTTCTATTTAACCACCTGCTATCATAAGAGACCTCAGGGCTGCATGTTTTGAGCCCAGTATTGATCCTGAAAAGCGTTTCCAACCCCACTTACAAGTAAAACTAGCTAAAATGTGCCTGGCTGCTATTCACTGAAAAGCTCATTCTGTGTACATTTTTGGCATACGTTTGCTCCTACCGGGTCGGGTGAGCAGCGAATTTCTATTTAACCACCTGCTTTCATGAGAGACCTCAGGGCTGCATGTTTTGAGCCCAGTACTGAGCCTGAAAAGCGTTTCCAACCCCACTTACAAGTAAAACTAGCTAAAATGAGCCTGGCTTCTCTTCACTGAAAAGCTCATTCTGAGTACATTTTTAGCATATGTTTGCTCCTGCCGGGTCAGCTGAGCAGCGAATTTCTATTTAACCACCTGCTATCATGAGAGACCTCAGGGCTGCATGTTTTGAGCCCAGTACTGATCCTGAAAAGCGTTTCCAACCCCACTTACAAGTAAAACTAGCTAAAATGTGCCTGGCTTCTCTTCACTGAAAAGCTCATTCTGAGTACATTTTTAGCATACGTTTGCTCCTGCCGGGTCAGCTGAGCAGCAAATTTCTATTTAACCACCTGCTTTCATGAGAGACCTCAGGGCTGCATGTTTTAAGCCCAGAACTGAGCCTGAAAAGCGTTTCCAACCCCACTTACAAGTAAAACTAGCTAAAATGTGCCTGGCTGCTATTCACTGAAAAGCTCATTCTGTGTACATTTTTGGCATACGTTTGCTCCTACCGGGTCAGCTGAGCAGCGAATTTCTATTTAACCACCTGCTATCATGAGAGACCTGCATGTTTTGAGCCCAGTACTGATCCTGAAAAGCGTTTCCAACCCCACTTACAAGTAAAACTAGCTAAAATGTGCCTGGCTGCTATTCACTTAAAAGCTCATTCTGTGTACATTTTTGGCATACGTTTGCTCCTACCGGGTCAGCTGAGCAGTGAATTTCTATTTAACCACCTGCTTTCATGAGAGACCTCAGGGCTGCATGTTTTGAGCCAAGTACTGAGCCTGAAAAGCATTTCCAACCCCACTTACAAGTAAAACTAGCTAAAATGTGCCTACCTTCTCTTCACTGAAAAGCTCATTCTGAGTACATTTTTAGCATACGTTTGCTCCTGCCGGGTCAGCTGAGCAGCGAATTTCTATTTAACCACCTGCTATCATGAGAGACCTCAGGGCTGCATGTTTTGAGCCCAGTACTGATCCTGAAAAGCGTTTCCAACCCCACTTACAAGTAAAATTAGCTAAAATGTGCCTGGCTGCTATTCACTGAAAAGCTCATTCTGTGTACATTTTTTGGCATATGTTTGCTCCTGCCGGGTCAGCTGAGCAGCGAATTTCTATTTAACCACCTGCTATCATGAGAGACCTCAGGGCTGCATGTTTTAAGCCCAGTACTGATCCTGAAAATCGTTTCCAAGCCCACTTACAAGTAAAACTAGCTAAAATGTGCCTGGCTTCTCTTCACTGAAAAGCTCATTCTGTGTACATTTTTGGCATACGTTTGCTCCTACCGGGTCAGCTGAGCAGCGAATTTCTATTTAACCACCTGCTTTCATGAGAGACCTCAGGGCTGCATGTTTTGAGCCCAGTACTGAGCCTGAAAAGCGTTTCCAACCCCACTTACAAGTAAAACTAGCTAAAATGTGCCTGGCTTCCCTTCACTGAAAAGCTCATTCTGAGTACATTTTTAGCATACGTTTGCTCCTGCCGGGTCAGCTGAGCAGCGAATTTCTATTTAACCACCTGCTATCATGAGAGACCTCAGGGCTGCATGTTTTGAGCCCAGTACTGGTCCTGAAAAGCGTTTCCAACCCCACTTAAAAGTAAAATTAGCTAAAATGTGCCTGGCTGCTATTCACTGAAAAGCTCATTCTGTGTACATTTTTTGGCATACGTTTGCTCCTGCCGGGTCAGCTGAGCAGCGAATTTCTATTTAACCACCTGCTATCATGAGAGACCTCAGGGCTGCATGTTTTAAGCCCAGTACTGATCCTGAAAAGCGTTTCCAACCCCACTTACAAGTAAAACTAGCTAGAATGTGCCTGGCTGCTATTCACTGAAAAGCTCATTCTGTGTACATTTTTGGCATACGTTTGCTCCTACCGGGTCAGCTGAGCAGCGAATTTCTATTTAACCACCTGCTTTCATGAGAGACCTCAGGGCTGCATGTTTTGAGCCAAGTACTGAGCCTGAAAAGCGTTTCCAACCCCACTTACAAGTAAAACTAGCTAAAATGTGCCTTGCTTCTCTTCACTGAAAAGCTCATTCTGAGTACATTTTTAGCATACGTTTGCTCCTGCCGGGTCAGCTGAGCAGCGAATTTCTATTTAACCACCTGCTATCATGAGAGACCTCAGGGCTGCATGTTTTGAGCCCAGTACTGATCCTGAAAAGCGTTTCCAACCCCACTTACAAGTAAAACTAGCTAAAATGTGCCTGGCTTCTCTTCACTGAAAAGCTCATTCTGAGTACATTTTTTGCATACGTTTGCTCCTGCCGAATCAGCTGAGCAGCGAATTTCTATTTAACCACCTGCTTTCATGAGAGACCTCAGGGCTGCATGTTTTGAGCCCAGTACTGAGCCTGAAAAGCGTTTCCAACCCCACTTACAAGTAAAACTAGCTAAAATGTGCCTGGCTTCTCTTCACTGAAAAGCTCATTCTGAGTACATTTTTAGCATACGTTTGCTCCTGCCGGGTCAGCTGAGCAGCGAATTTCTATTTAACCACCTGCTTTCATGAGAGACCTCAGGGCTGCATGTTTTGAGCCCAGTACTGAGCCTGAAAAGCGTTTCCAACCCCACTTACAAGTAAAACTAGCTAAAATGTGCCTGGCTGCTATTCACTCAAAAGCTCATTCTGTGTACATTTTTGGCATACGTTTGCTCCTGCCGGGTCAGCTGAGCAGCGAATTTCTATTTAACCACCTGCTATCATGAGAGACCTCAGGGCTGCATGTTTTGAGCCCAGTACTGATCCTGAAAAGCGTTTCCAACCCCACTTACAAGTAAAACTAGCTAAAATGTGCCTGGCTGCTATTCACTGAAAAGCTCATTCTGTGTACATTTTTGGCATACGTTTGCTCCTACCGGGTCAGCTGAGCAGTGAATTTCTATTTAACCACCTGCTTTCATGAGAGACCTCAGGGCTGCATGTTTTGAGCCAAGTACTGAGCCTGAAAAGCATTTCCAACCCCACTTACAAGTAAAACTAGCTAAAATGTGCCTGGCTTCTCTTCACTGAAAAGCTCATTCTGAGTACATTTTTAGCATACGTTTGCTCCTGCCGGGTCAGCTGAGCAGCGAATTTCTATTTAACCACCTGCTATCATGAGAGACCTCAGGGCTGCATGTTTTGAGCCCAGTACTGATCCTGAAAAGCGTTTCCAACCCCACTTACAAGTAAAATTAGCTAAAATGTGCCTGGCTGCTATTCACTGAAAAGCTCATTCTGTGTACATTTTTGGCATACGTTTGCTCCTGCCGGGTCAGCTGAGCAGCGAATTTCTATTTAACCACCTGCTATCATGAGATACCTCAGGGCTGCATGTTTTGAGCCCAGTACTGATCCTGAAAAGCGTTTCCAACCCCACTTACAAGTAAAACTAGCTAAAATGTGCCTGGCTGCTATTCACTGAAAAGCTCATTCTGTGTACATTTTTGGCATACGTTTGCTCCTACCGGGTCAGCTGAGCAGCGAATTTCTATTTAACCACCTGCTATCATGAGAGACCTCAGGGCTGCATGTTTTGAGCCCAGTACTGAGCCTGAAAAGCGTTTCCAACCCCACTTACAAGTAAAACTAGCTAAAATGTGCCTTGCTGCTATTCACTGAAAAGCTCATTCTGTGTACATTTTTGGCATACGTTTGCTCCTGCCGGGTCAGCTGAGCAGCCAATTTCTATTTAACCACCTGCTATCATGAGAGACCTCAGGGCTGCATGTTTTGAGCCCAGTACTGATCCTGAAAAGCGTTTCCAACCCCACTTACAAGTAAAACTAGCTAAAATGTGCCTGGCTGCTATTCACTGAAAAGCTCATTCTGTGTACATTTTTGGCATACGTTTGCTCCTGCCGGGTCAGCTGAGCAGCGAATTTCTATTTAACCACCTGCTTTCATGAGAGACCTCAGGGCTCCATGTTTTGAGCCCAGTACTGAGCCTGAAAAGCGTTTCCAACCCCACTTACAAGTAAAACTAGCTAAAATGTGCCTGGCTGCTATTCACTGAAAAGCTCATTCTGTGTACATTTTTGGCATACGTTTGCTCCTGTCGGGTCAGCTGAGCAGCGAATTTCTATTTAACCACCTGCTTTCATGAGAGACCTCAGGGCTGCATGTTTTGAGCCCAGTACTGAGCCTGAAAAGCGTTTCCAACCCCACTTACAAGTAAAACTAGCTAAAATGTGCCTGGCTGCTATTCACTGAAAAGCTCATTCTGTGTACATTTTTGGCATACTTTTGCTCCTACCGGGTCAGCTGAGCAGTGAATTTCTATTTAACCACCTGCTTTCATGAGAGACCTCAGGGCTGCATGTTTTGAGCCAAGTACTGAGCCTAAAAAGCATTTCCAACCCCACTTACAAGTAAAACTAGCAAAAATGTGCCTGGCTTCTCTTCACTGAAAAGCTCATTCTGAGTACATTTTTAGCATACGTTTGCTCCTGCCGGGTCAGCTGAGCAGCGAATTTCTATTTAACCACCTGCTATCATAAGAGACCTCAGGGCTGCATGTTGAGCCCAGTACTGATCCTGAAAAGCGTTTCCAACCCCACTTACAAATAAAACTAGCTAAAATGTGCCTGGCTGCTATTCACTGAAAAGCTCATTCTGTGTACATTTTTGGCATACGTTTGCTCCTACCGGGTCAGCTTAGCAGCGAATTTCTATTTAACCACCTGCTTTCATGAGAGACCTCAGGGCTGCATGTTTTGAGCCCAGTACAGAGCCTGAAAAGCGTTTCCAACCCCACTTACAAGTAAAACTAGCTAAAATGTGCCTGGCTTCTCTTCACTGAAAAGCTCATTCTGAGTACATTTTTAGCATACGTTTGCTCCTGCCGGGTCAGCTGAGCAGCGAATTTCTATTTAACCACCTGCGAGACCTCAGGGCTGCATGTTTTGAGCCCAGTACTGAGCCTGAAAAGCATTTCCAACCCCACTTACAAGTAAAACTAGCTAAAATGTGCCTGGCTTCTCTTCACTGAAAAGCTCATTCTGAGTACATTTTTAGCATACGTTTGCTCCTGCCGGGTCAGCTGAGCAGCGAATTTCTATTTAACCACCTGCTATCATGAGAGACCTCAGGGCTGCATGTTTTAAGCCCAGTACTGATCCTGAAAAGCATTTCCAACCCCACTTACAAGTAAAACTAGCTAAAATGTGCCTGGCTGCTATTCACTGAAAAGCTCATTCTGTGTACATTTTTGGCATACGTTTGCTCCTACCGGGTCAGCTGAGCAGCGAGTTTCTATTTAACCACCTGCTTTCGTGAGAGACCTCAGGGCTGCATGTTTTGAGCCCAGTACTGAGCCTGAAAAGCATTTCCAACCCCACTTACAAGTAAAACTAGCTAAAATGTGCCTGGCTTCTCTTCACTGAAAAGCTCATTCTGAGTACATTTTTAGCATATGTTAGCTCCTGCCGGGTCAGCTGAGCAGCGAATTTCTATTTAACCACCTGCTATCATGAGAGACCTCAGGGCTGCATGTTTTAAGCCCAGTACTGAGCCTGAAAAGCGTTTCCAACCCCACTTACAAGTAAAACTAGCTAAAATGTGCCTGGCTTCTCTTCACTGAAAAGCTCATTCTGAGTACATTTTTAGCATATGTTTGCTCCTGCCGGGTCAGCTGAGCTGCGAATTTCTATTTAACCACCTGCTATCATGAGAGACCTCAGGGCTGCATGTTTTGAGCCCAGTACTGATCCTGAAAAGCGTTTCCAACCCCACTTACACGTAAAAGTAGCTAAAATGTGCCTGGCTTCCCTTCACTGAAAAGCTCATTCTGAGTACATTTTTAGCATAAGTTTGCTCCTGCCGGGTCAGCTGAGCAGCGAATTTCTATTTAACCACCTGCAATCATGAGAGACCTCAGGGCTGCATGTTTTGAGCCCAGTACTGATCCTGAAAAGCGTTTCCAACCCCACTTACAAGTAAAACTAGCTAAAATGTGCCTGGCTGCTATTCACTGAAAAGCTCATTCTGTGTACATTTTTGGCATACGTTTGCTACTACCGGGTCAGCTGAGCAGCGAATTTCTATTTAACCACCTGCTATAATGAGAGACCTCAGGGCTGCATGTTTTGAGCCCAGTACTGAGCCTGAAAAGCGTTTCCAACCCCACTTACAGGTAAAACTAGCTAAAATGTGCCTGGCTGCTATTCACTGAGAAGCTCATTCTGTGTACATTTTTGGCATACGTTTGCTCCTACCGGGTCAGCTGAGCAGTGAATTTCTATTTAACCACCTGCTTTCATGAGAGACCTCAGGGCTGCATGTTTTGAGCCAAGTACTGAGCCTGAAAAGCATTTTCAACCCCACTTACAAGTAAAACTAGCTAAAATGTGCCTGGCTTCTCTTCACTGAAAAGCTCATTCTGAGTACATTTTTAGCATACGTTTGCTCCTGCCGGGTCAGCTGAGCAGCGAATTTCTATTTAACCACCTGCTATCATGAGAGACCTCAGGGCTGTATGTTTTGAGCCCAGTACTGATCCTGAAAAGCGTTTCCAACCCCACTTACAAGTAAAGCTAAAATGTGCCTGGCTGCTATTCACTGAAAAGCTCATTCTGTGTACATTTTTGGCATACGTTTGCTCCTGCCGGGTCAGCTGAGCAGCGAATTTCTATTTAACCACCTGCTATCATGAGATACCTCAGGGCTGCATGTTTTGAGCCCAGTACTGATCCTGAAAAGCGTTTCCAACCCCACTTACAAGTAAAACTAGCTAAAATGTGCCTGGCTGCTATTCACTGAAAAGCTCATTCTGAGTACATTTTTAGCATACGTTTGCTCCTGCCGGGTCAGCTGAGCAGCGAATTTCTATTTAACCACCTGCTATCATGAGAGACCTCAGGGCTGCATGTTTTGAGCCCAGTACTGAGCCTGGAAAGCGTGTCCAACCCCACTTACAAGTAAAACTAACTAAAATGTGCCTGGCTGCTATTCACTGAAAAGCTCATTCTGTGTACATTTTTGGCATACGTTTGCTCCTACCGGGTCAGCTGAGCAGCGAATTTCTATTTAACCACCTGATTTCATGAGAGACCTCAGGGCTGCATGTTTTGAGCCCAGTACTGAGCCTGAAAAGCATTTCCAAGCCCACTTACAAGTAAAACTAGCTAAAATGTGCCTGGCTTCTCTTCACTGAAAAGCTCATTCTGAGTACATTTTTAGCATACGTTTGCTCCTGCCGGGTCAGCTGAGCAGCGAATTTCTATTTAACCACCTGCTATCATGAGAGACCTCAGGGCTGCATGTTTTGAGCCCAGTACTGAGCCTGAAAAGCGTTTCCAACCCCACTTACAAGTAAAACTAGCTAAAATGTGCCTGGCTGCTATTCACTGAAAAGCTCATTCTGTGTACATTTTTGGCATACGTTTGCTCCTACCGGGTCAGCTGAGCAGCGAATTTCTATTTAACCACCTGCTTTCATGAGAGACCTCAGGGCTGCATGTTTTGAGCCCAGTACTGAGCCTGAAAAGCGATGCCAACCACACTTACAAGTAAAACTAGCTAAAATGTGCCTGGCTTCTCTTCACTGAAAAGCTCATTCTGAGTACATTTTTAGCATATGTTTGCTCCTGCCGGGTCAGCTGAGCAGCGAATTTCTATTTAACCACCTGCTATCATGAGAGACCTCAGGGCTGCATGTTTTGAGCCCAGTACTGAGCCTGAAAAGCGTTTCCAACCCCACTTACAAGTAAAACTAGCTAAAATGTGCCTGGCTGCTATTCACTGAAAAGCTCATTCTGTGTACATTTTTGGCATACGTTTGCTCCTGCCGGGTCAGCTGAGCAGCCAATTTCTATTTAACCACCTGCTATCATGAGAGACCTCAGGCCTGCATGTTTTGAGCCCAGTACTGATCCTGAAAAGCGTTTCCAACCCCACTTACAAGTAAAACTAGCTAAAATGTGCCTGGCTGCTATTCACTGAAAAGCTCATTCTGTGTACATTTTTGGCATACGTTTGCTCCTACCGGGTCGGGTGAGCAGCGAATTTCTATTTAACCACCTGCTTTCATGAGAGACCTCAGGGCTGCATGTTTTGAGCCCAGTACTGAGCCTGAAAAGCGTTTCCAACCCCACTTACAAGTAAAACTAGCTAAAATGAGCCTGGCTTCTCTTCACTGAAAAGCTCATTCTGAGTACATTTTTAGCATATGTTTGCTCCTGCCGGGTCAGCTGAGCAGCGAATTTCTATTTAACCACCTGCTATCATGAGAGACCTCAGGGCTGCATGTTTTGAGCCCAGTACTGATCCTGAAAAGCGTTTTCAACCCCACTTACAAGTAAAACTAGCTAAAATGTGCCTGGCTTCTCTTCACTGAAAAGCTCATTCTGAGTACATTTTTAGCATACGTTTGCTCCTGCCGGGTCAGCTGAGCAGCAAATTTCTATTTAACCACCTGCTTTCATGAGAGACCTCAGGGCTGCATGTTTTAAGCCCAGTACTGAGCCTGAAAAGCGTTTCCAACCCCACTTACAAGTAAAACTAGCTAAAATGTGCCTGGCTGCTATTCACTGAAAAGCTCATTCTGTGTAAATTTTTGGCATACGTTTGCTCCTACCGGGTCAGCTGAGCAGCGAATTTCTATTTAACCACCTGCTATCATGAGAGACCTGCATGTTTTGAGCCCAGTACTAATCCTGAAAAGCGTTTCCAACCCCACTTACAAGTAAAACTAGCTAAAATGTGCCTGGCTGCTATTCACTGAAAAGCTCATTCTGTGTAAATTTTTGGCATACGTTTGCTCCTACCGGGTCAGCTGAGCAGCGAATTTCTATTTAACCACCTGCTTTCATGAGAGACCTCAGGGCTGCATGTTTTGAGCCCAGTACTGAGCCTGAAAAGCGTTTCCAACCCCACTTACAAGTAAAACTAGCTAAAATGTGCCTGGCTGCTATTCACTGAAAAGCTCATTCTGTGTACATTTTTGGCATATGTTTGCTCCTACCGGGTCAGCTGAGCAGCGAATTTCTATTTAACCACCTGCTTTCATGAGAGACCTCAGGGCTGCATGTTTTGAGCTCAGTACTGAGCCTGAAAAGCATTTCCAACCCCACTTACAAGTAAAACTAGCTAAAATGTGCCTGGCTTCTCTTCACTGAAAAGCTCATTCTGAGTACATTTTTAGCATACATTTGCTCCTGCCGGGTCAGCTGAGCAGCGAATTTCTATTTAACCACCTGCTATCATGAGAGACCTCAGGGCTGCATGTTTTGAGCCCAGTACTGATCCTGAAAAGCATTTCCAACCCCACTTACAAGTAAAACTAGCTAAAATGTGCCTGGCTGCTATTCACTGAAAAGCTCATTCTGTGTACATTTTTGGCATACGTTTGCTCCTACCGGGTCAGCTGAGCAGCGAATTTCTATTTAACCACCTGCTTTCATGAGAGACCTCAGGGCTGCATGTTTTGAGCCCAGTACTGAGCCTGAAAAGCATTTCCAACCCCACTTACAAGTAAAACTAGCTAAAATGTGCCTGGCTTCTCCACTGAAAAGCTCATTCTGAGTACATTTTAGCATACGTTTGCTCCTGCCGGGTCAGCTGAGCAGCAAATTTCTATTTAACCACCTGCTGTCATGAGAGACCTCAGGGCTGCATGTTTTGAGCCCAGTACTGATCCTGAAAAGCGTTTCCAACCCCACTTACAAGTAAAATTAGCTAAAATGTGCCTGGCTGCTATTCACTGAAAAGCTCATTCTGTGTACATTTTTTGGCATATGTTTGCTCCTGCCGGGTCAGCTGAGCAGCGAATTTCTATTTAACCACCTGCTATCATGAGAGACCTCAGGGCTGCATGTTTTAAGCCCAGTACTGATCCTGAAAAGCGTTTCCAACCCCACTTACAAGTAAAACTAGCTAAAATGTGCCTGGCTGCTATTCACTGAAAAGCTCATTCTGTGTACATTTTTGGCATACGTTTGCTCCTACCGGGTCAGCTGAGCAGCGAATTTCTATTTAACCACCTGCTTTCATGAGAGACCTCAGGGCTGCATGTTTTGAGCCCAGTACTGAGCCTGAAAAGCGTTTCCAACGCCACTTACAAGTAAAACTAGCTAAAATGTGCCTGGCTTCTCTTCACTGAAAAGCTCATTCTGAGTACATTTTTAGCATACGTTTGCTCCTGCCGGGTCAGCTGAGCAGCGAATTTCTATTTAACCACCTGCTTTCATGAGAGACCTCAGGGCTGCATGTTTTGAGCCCAGTACTGAGCCTGAAAAGCGTTTCCAACCCCACTTACAAGTAAAACTAGCTAAAATGTGCCTGGCTGCTATTCACTGAAAAGCTCATTCTGTGTACATTTTTGGCATACGTTTGCTCCTGCCGGGTCAGCTGAGCAGCGAATTTCTATTTAACCACCTGCTATCATGAGAGACCTCAGGGCTGCATGTTTTGAGCCCAGTACTGATCCTGAAAAGCGTTTCCAACCCCACTTACAAGTAAAACTAGCTAAAATGTGCCTGGCTGCTATTCACTGAAAAGCTCATTCTGTGTACATTTTTGGCATACGTTTGCTCCTACAGGGTCAGCTGAGCAGTGAATTTCTATTTAACCACCTGCTTTCATGAGAGACCTCAGGGCTGCATGTTTTGAGCCAAGTACTGAGCCTGAAAAGCATTTCCAACCCCACTTACAAGTAAAACTAGCTAAAATGTGCCTGGCTTCTCTTCACTGAAAAGCTCATTCTGAGTACATTTTTAGCATACGTTTGCTCCTGCCGGGTCAGCTGAGCAGCGAATTTCTATTTAACCACCTGCTATCATGAGAGACCTCAGGGCTGCATGTTTTGAGCCCAGTACTGATCCTGAAAAGCGTTTCCAACCCCACTTACAAGTAAAATTAGCTAAAATGTGCCTGGCTGCTATTCACTGAAAAGCTCATTCTGTGTACATTTTTGGCATACGTTTGCTCCTGCCGGGTCAGCTGAGCAGCGAATTTCTATTTAACCACCTGCTATCATGAGATACCTCAGGGCTGCATGTTTTGAGCCCAGTACTGATCCTGAAAAGCGTTTCCAACCCCACTTACAAGTAAAACTAGCTAAAATGTGCCTGGCTGCTATTCACTGAAAAGCTCATTCTGTGTACATTTTTGGCATACGTTTGCTCCTACCGGGTCAGCTGAGCAGCGAATTTCTATTTAACCACCTGCTATCATGAGAGACCTCAGGGCTGCATGTTTTGAGCCCAGTACTGAGCCTGAAAAGCGTTTCCAACCCCACTTACAAGTAAAACTAGCTAAAATGTGCCTGGCTGCTATTCACTGAAAAGCTCATTCTGTGTACATTTTTGGCATACGTTTGCTCCTGCCGGGTCAGCTGAGCAGCCAATTTCTATTTAACCACCTGCTATCATGAGAGACCTCAGGGCTGCATGTTTTGAGCCCAGTACTGATCCTGAAAAGCGTTTCCAACCCCACTTACAAGTAAAACTAGCTAAAATGTGCCTGGCTGCTATTCACTGAAAAGCTCATTCTGTGTACATTTTTGGCATACGTTTGCTCCTGCCGGGTCAGCTGAGCAGCGAATTTCTATTTAACCACCTGCTTTCATGAGAGACCTCAGGGCTCCATGTTTTGAGCCCAGTACTGAGCCTGAAAAGCGTTTCCAACCCCACTTACAAGTAAAACTAGCTAAAATGTGCCTGGCTGCTATTCACTGAAAAGCTCATTCTGTGTACATTTTTGGCATACGTTTGCTCCTGCCGGGTCAGCTGAGCAGCGAATTTCTATTTAACCACCTGCTTTCATGAGAGACCTCAGGGCTGCATGTTTTGAGCCCAGTACTGAGCCTGAAAAGCGTTTCCAACCCCACTTACAAGTAAAACTAGCTAAAATGTGCCTGGCTGCTATTCACTGAAAAGCTCATTCTGTGTACATTTTTGGCATACGTTTGCTCCTACCGGGTCAGCTGAGCAGTGAATTTCTATTTAACCACCTGCTTTCATGAGAGACCTCAGGGCTGCATGTTTTGAGCCAAGTACTGAGCCTAAAAAGCATTTCCAACCCCACTTACAAGTAAAACTAGCTAAAATGTGCCTGGCTTCTCTTCACTGAAAAGCTCATTCTGAGTACATTTTTAGCATACGTTTGCTCCTGCCGGGTCAGCTGAGCAGCGAATTTCTATTTAACCACCTGCTATCATAAGAGACCTCAGGGCTGCATGTTGAGCCCATACTGATCCTGAAAAGCGTTTCCAACCCCACTTACAAATAAAACTAGCTAAAATGTGCCTGGCTGCTATTCACTGAAAAGCTCATTCTGTGTACATTTTTGGCATACGTTTGCTCCTACCGGGTCAGCTTAGCAGCGAATTTCTATTTAACCACCTGCTTTCATGAGAGACCTCAGGGCTGCATGTTTTGAGCCCAGTACAGAGCCTGAAAAGCGTTTCCAACCCCACTTACAAGTAAAACTAGCTAAAATGTGCCTGGCTTCTCTTCACTGAAAAGCTCATTCTGAGTACATTTTTAGCATACGTTTGCTCCTGCCGGGTCAGCTGAGCAGCGAATTTCTATTTAACCACCTGCGAGACCTCAGGGCTGCATGTTTTGAGCCCAGTACTGAGCCTGAAAAGCATTTCCAACCCCACTTACAAGTAAAACTAGCTAAAATGTGCCTGGCTTCTCTTCACTGAAAAGCTCATTCTGAGTACATTTTCAGCATACGTTTGCTCCTGCCGGGTCAGCTGAGCAGCGAATTTCTATTTAACCACCTGCTATCATGAGAGACCTCAGGGCTGCATGTTTTAAGCCCAGTACTGATCCTGAAAAGCATTTCCAACCCCACTTACGAGTAAAACTAGCTAAAATGTGCCTGGCTGCTATTCACTGAAAAGCTCATTCTGTGTACATTTTTGGCATACGTTTGCTCCTACCGGGTCAGCTGAGCAGCGAGTTTCTATTTAACCACCTGCTTTCATGAGAGACCTCAGGGCTGCATGTTTTGAGCCCAGTACTGAGCCTGAAAAGCGTTTCCAACCCCACTTACAAGTAAAACTAGCTAAAATGTGCCTGGCTTCTCTTCACTGAAAAGCTCATTCTGAGTACATTTTTAGCATATGTTTGCTCCTGCCGGGTCAGCTGAGCAGCGAATTTCTATTTAACCACCTGCTATCATGAGAGACCTCAGGGCTGCATGTTTTAAGCCCAGTACTGAGCCTGAAAAGCGTTTCCAACCCCACTTACAAGTAAAACTAGCTAAAATGTGCCTGGCTTCTCTTCACTGAAAAGCTCATTCTGAGTACATTTTTAGCATATGTTTGCTCCTGCCGGGTAAGCTGAGCTGCGAATTTCTATTTAACCACCTGCTATCATGAGAGACCTCAGGGCTGCATGTTTTGAGCCCAGTACTGATCCTGAAAAGCGTTTCCAACCCCACTTACAAGTAAAACTAGCTAAAATGAGCCTGGCTTCTCTTCACTGAAAAGCTCATTCTGAGTACATTTTTAGCATATGTTTGCTCCTGCCGGGTCAGCTGAGCAGCGAATTTCTATTTAACCACCTGCTATCATGAGAGACCTCAGGGCTGCATGTTTTGAGCCCAGTACTGATCCTGAAAAGCGTTTTCAACCCCACTTACAAGTAAAACTAGCTAAAATGTGCCTGTCTTCTCTTCACTGAAAAGCTCATTCTGAGTACATTTTTAGCATACGTTTGCTCCTGCCGGGTCAGCTGAGCAGCAAATTTCTATTTAACCACCTGCTTTCATGAGAGACCTCAGGGCTGCATGTTTTAAGCCCAGTACTGAGCCTGAAAAGCATTTCCAACCCCACTTACAAGTAAAACTAGCTAAAATGTGCCTGGCTGCTATTCACTGAAAAGCTCATTCTGTGTAAATTTTTGGCATACGTTTGCTCCTACCGGGTCAGCTTAGCAGCGAATTTCTATTTAACCACCTGCTATCATGAGAGACCTGCATGTTTTGAGCCCAGTACTGATCCTGAAAAGCGTTTCCAACCCCACTTACAAGTAAAATTAGCTAAAATGTGCCTGGCTGCTATTCACTGAAAAGCTCATTCTGTGTACATTTTTTGGCATATGTTTGCTCCTGCCGGGTCAGCTGAGCAGCGAATTTCTATTTAACCACCTGCTATCATGAGAGACCTCAGGGCTGCATGTTTTAAGCCCAGTACTGATCCTGAAAAGCGTTTCCAACCCCACTTACAAGTAAAACTAGCTAAAATGTGCCTGGCTGCTATTCACTGAAAAGCTCATTCTGTGTACATTTTTGGCATACGTTTGCTCCTACCGGGTCAGCTGAGCAGCGAGTTTCTATTTAACCACCTGCTTTCATGAGAGACCTCAGGGCTGCATGTTTTGAGCCCAGTACTGAGCCTGAAAAGCGTTTCCAACCCCACTTACAAGTAAAACTAGCTAAAACGTGCCTGGCTTCTCTTCACTGAAAAGCTCATTCTGAGTACATTTTTAGCATATGTTTGCTCCTGCCGGGTCAGCTGAGCAGCGAATTTCTATTTAACCACCTGCTATCATGAGAGACCTCAGGGCTGCATGTTTTGAGCCCAGTACTGATCCTGAAAAGCGTTTCCAACCCCACTTACAAGTAAAACTAGCTAAAATGAGCCTGGCTTCTCTTCACTGAAAAGCTCATTCTGAGTACATTTTTTGCATATGTTTGCTCCTGCCGGGTCAGCTGAGCAGCGAATTTCTATTTAACCACCTGCTATCATGAGAGACCTCAGGGCTGCATGTTTTGAGCCCAGTACTGATCCTGAAAAGCGTTTTCAACCCCACTTACAAGTAAAACTAGCTAAAATGTGCCTGGCTTCTCTTCACTGAAAAGCTCATTCTGAGTACATTTTTAGCATACGTTTGCTCCTGCCGGGTCAGCTGAGCAGCAAATTTCTATTTAACCACCTGCTTTCATGAGAGACCTCAGGGCTGCATGTTTTAAGCCCAGTACTGAGCCTGAAAAGCATTTCCAACACCACTTACAAGTAAAACTAGCTAAAATGTGCCTGGCTGCTATTCACTGAAAAGCTCATTCTGTGTAAATTTTTGGCATACGTTTGCTCCTACCGGGTCAGCTTAGCAGCGAATTTCTATTTAACCACCTGCTATCATGAGAGACCTGCATGTTTTGAGCCCAGTACTGATCCTGAAAAGCGTTTCCAACCCCACTTACAAGTAAAACTAGCTAAAATGTGCCTGGCTGCTATTCACTGAAAAGCTCATTCTGTGTACATTTTTGGCATACGTTTGCTCCTACCGGGTCAGCTGAGCAGCGAATTTCTATTTAACCACCTGCTTTCATGAGAGACCTCAGGGCTGCATGTTTTGAGCCCAGTACTGAGCCTGAAAAGCGTTTCCAACCCCACTTACAAGTAAAACTAGCTAAAATGTGCCTGGCTGCTATTCACTGAAAAGCTCATTCTGTGTACATTTTTGGCATATGTTTGCTCCTACCGGGTCAGCTGAGCAGCGAATTTCTATTTAACCACCTGCTTTCATGAGAGACCTCAGGGCTGCATGTTTTGAGCTCAGTACTGAGCCTGAAAAGCATTTCCAACCCCACTTACAAGTAAAACTAGCTAAAATGTGCCTGGCTTCTCTTCACTGAAAAGCTCATTCTGAGTACATTTTTAGCATACATTTGCTCCTGCCGGGTCAGCTGAGCAGCAAATTTCTATTTAACCACCTGCTATCATGAGAGACCTCAGGGCTGCATGTTTTGAGCCCAGTACTGATCCTGAAAAGCGTTTCCAACCCCACTTACAAGTAAAACTAGCTAAAATGTGCCTGGCTGCTATTCACTGAAAAGCTCATTCTGTGTACATTTTTGGCATACGTTTGCTCCTACCGGGTCAGCTGAGCAGCGAATTTCTATTTAACCACCTGCTGTCATGAGAGACCTCAGGGCTGCATGTTTTGAGCCCAGTACTGATCCTGAAAAGCGTTTCCAACCCCACTTACAAGTAAAATTAGCTAAAATGTGCCTGGCTGCTATTCACTGAAAAGCTCATTCTGTGTACATTTTTTGGCATATGTTTGCTCCTGCCGGGTCAGCTGAGCAGCGAATTTCTATTTAACCACCTGCTATCATGAGAGACCTCAGGGCTGCATGTTTTAAGCCCAGTACTGATCCTGAAAAGCGTTTCCAACCCCACTTACAAGTAAAACTAGCTAAAATGTGCCTGGCTGCTATTCACTGAAAAGCTCATTCTGTGTACATTTTTGGCATACGTTTGCTCCTACCGGGTCAGCTGAGCAGCGAATTTCTATTTAACCACCTGCTTTCATGAGAGACCTCAGGGCTGCATGTTTTGAGCCCAGTACTGAGCCTGAAAAGCGTTTCCAACGCCACTTACAAGTAAAACTAGCTAAAATGTGCCTGGCTTCTCTTCACTGAAAAGCTCATTCTGAGTACATTTTTAGCATACGTTTGCTCCTGCCGGGTCAGCTGAGCAGCGAATTTCTATTTAACCACCTGCTATCATGAGAGACCTCAAGGCTGCATGTTTTGAGCCCAGTACTGGTCCTGAAAAGCGTTTCCAACCCCACTTAAAAGTAAAATTAGCTAAAATGTGCCTGGCTGCTATTCACTGAAAAGCTCATTCTGTGTACATTTTTTGGCATACGTTTGCTCCTGCCGGGTCAGCTGAGCAGCGAATTTCTATTTAACCACCTGCTATCATGAGAGACCTCAGGGCTGCATGTTTTAAGCCCAGTACTGATCCTGAAAAGCGTTTCCAACCCCACTTACAAGTAAAACTAGCTAGAATGTGCCTGGCTGCTATTCACTGAAAAGCTCATTCTGTGTACATTTTTGGCATACGTTTGCTCCTACCGGGTCAGCTGAGCAGCGAATTTCTATTTAACCACCTGCTTTCATGAGAGACCTCAGGGCTGCATGTTTTGAGCCCAGTACTGATCCTGAAAAGCGTTTCCAACCCCACTTACAAGTAAAACTAGCTAAAATGTGCCTGGCTTCTCTTCACTGAAAAGCTCATTCTGAGTACATTTTTTGCATACGTTTGCTCCTGCCGAATCAGCTGAGCAGCGAATTTCTATTTAACCACCTGCTTTCATGAGAGACCTCAGGGCTGCATGTTTTGAGCCCAGTACTGAGCCTGAAAAGCGTTTCCAACCCCACTTACAAGTAAAACTAGCTAAAATGTGCCTGGCTTCTCTTCACTGAAAAGCTCATTCTGAGTACATTTTTAGCATACGTTTGCTCCTGCCGGGTCAGCTGAGCAGCGAATTTCTATTTAACCACCTGCTTTCATGAGAGACCTCAGGGCTGCATGTTTTGAGCCCAGTACTGAGCCTGAAAAGCGTTTCCAACCCCACTTACAAGTAAAACTAGCTAAAATGTGCCTGGCTGCTATTCACTGAAAAGCTCATTCTGTGTACATTTTTGGCATACGTTTGCTCCTGCCGGGTCAGCTGAGCAGCGAATTTCTATTTAACCACCTGCTATCATGAGAGACCTCAGGGCTGCATGTTTTGAGCCCAGTACTGATCCTGAAAAGCGTTTCCAACCCCACTTACAAGTAAAACTAGCTAAAATGTGCCTGGCTGCTATTCACTGAAAAGCTCATTCTGTGTACATTTTTGGCATACGTTTGCTCCTACCGGGTCAGCTGAGCAGTGAATTTCTATTTAACCACCTGCTTTCATGAGAGACCTCAGGGCTGCATGTTTTGAGCCAAGTACTGAGCCTGAAAAGCATTTCCAACCCCACTTACAAGTAAAACTAGCTAAAATGTGCCTGGTTTCTCTTCACTGAAAAGCTCATTCTGAGTACATTTTTAGCATACGTTTGCTCCTGCCGGGTCAGCTGAGCAGCGAATTTCTATTTAACCACCTGCTATCATGAGAGACCTCAGGGCTGCATGTTTTGAGCCCAGTACTGATCCTGAAAAGCGTTTCCTACCCCACTTACAAGTAAAATTAGCTAAAATGTGCCTGGCTGCTATTCACTGAAAAGCTCATTCTGTGTACATTTTTGGCATACGTTTGCTCCTGCCGGGTCAGCTGAGCAGCGAATTTCTATTTAACCACCTGCTATCATGAGATACCTCAGGGCTGCATGTTTTGAGCCCAGTACTGATCCTGAAAAGCGTTTCCAACCCCACTTACAAGTAAAACTAGCTAAAATGTGCCTGGCTGCTATTCACTGAAAAGCTCATTCTGTGTACATTTTTGGCATACGTTTGCTCCTACCGGGTCAGCTGAGCAGCGAATTTCTATTTAACCACCTGCTATCATGAGAGACCTCAGGGCTGCATGTTTTGAGCCCAGTACTGAGCCTGAAAAGCGTTTCCAACCCCACTTACAAGTAAAACTAGCTAAAATGTGCCTGGCTGCTATTCACTGAAAAGCTCATTCTGTGTACATTTTTGGCATACGTTTGCTCCTGCCGGGTCAGCTGAGCAGCCAATTTCTATTTAACCACCTGCTATCATGAGAGACCTCAGGGCTGCATGTTTTGAGCCCAATACTGATCCTGAAAAGCGTTTCCAACCCCACTTACAAGTAAAACTAGCTAAAATGTGCCTGGCTGCTATTCACTGAAAAGCTCATTCTGTGTACATTTTTGGCATACGTTTGCTCCTGCCGGGTCAGCTGAGCAGCGAATTTCTATTTAACCACCTGCTTTCATGAGAGACCTCAGGGCTCCATGTTTTGAGCCCAGTACTGAGCCTGAAAAGCGTTTCCAACCCCACTTACAAGTAAAACTAGCTAAAATGTGCCTGGCTGCTATTCACTGAAAAGCTCATTCTGTGTACATTTTTGGCATACGTTTGCTCCTGCCGGGTCAGCTGAGCAGCGAATTTCTATTTAACCACCTGCTTTCATGAGAGACCTCAGGGCTGCATGTTTTGAGCCCAGTACTGAGCCTGAAAAGCGTTTCCAACCCCACTTACAAGTAAAACTAGCTAAAATGTGCCTGGCTGCTATTCACTGAAAAGCTCATTCTGTGTACATTTTTGGCATACGTTTGCTCCCACCGGGTCAGCTGAGCAGTGAATTTCTATTTAACCACCTGCTTTCATGAGAGACCTCAGGGCTGCATGTTTTGAGCCAAGTACTGAGCCTAAAAAGCATTTCCAACCCCACTTACAAGTAAAACTAGCTAAAATGTGCCTGGCTTCTCTTCACTGAAAAGCTCATTCTGAGTACATTTTTAGCATACGTTTGCTCCTGCCGGGTCAGCTGAGCAGCGAATTTCTATTTAACCACCTGCTATCATAAGAGACCTCAGGGCTGCATGTTGAGCCCAGTACTGATCCTGAAAAGTGTTTCCAACCCCACTTACAAATAAAACTAGCTAAAATGTGCCTGGCTGCTATTCACTGAAAAGCTCATTCTGTGTACATTTTTGGCATACGTTTGCTCCTACCGGGCCAGCTTAGCAGCGAATTTCTATTTAACCACCTGCTTTCATGAGAGACCTCAGGGCTGCATGTTTTGAGCCCAGTACAGAGCCTGAAAAGCGTTTCCAACCCCACTTACAAGTAAAACTAGCTAAAATGTGCCTGGCTTCTCTTCACTGAAAAGCTCATTCTGAGTACATTTTTAGCATACGTTTGCTCCTGCCGGGTCAGCTGAGCAGCGAATTTCTATTTAACCACCTGCGAGACCTCAGGGCTGCATGTTTTGAGCCCAGTACTGAGCCTGAAAAGCATTTCCAACCCCACTTACAAGTAAAACTAGCTAAAATGTGCCTGGCTTCTCTTCACTGAAAAGCTCATTCTGAGTACATTTTTAGCATACGTTTGCTCCTGCCGGGTCAGCTGAGCAGCGAATTTCTATTTAACCACCTGCTATCATGAGAGACCTCAGGGCTGCATGTTTTAAGCCCAGTACTGATCCTGAAAAGCATTTCCAACCCCACTTACGAGTAAAACTAGCTAAAATGTGCCTGGCTGCTATTCACTGAAAAGCTCATTCTGTGTACATTTTTGGCATACGTTTGCTCCTACCGGGTCAGCTGAGCAGCGAGTTTCTATTTAACCACCTGCTTTCATGAGAGACCTCAGGGCTGCATGTTTTGAGCCCAGTACTGAGCCTGAAAAGCGTTTCCAACCCCACTTACAAGTAAAACTAGCTAAAATGTGCCTGGCTTCTCTTCACTGAAAAGCTCATTCTGAGTACATTTTTAGCATATGTTTGCTCCTGCCGGGTCAGCTGAGCAGCGAATTTCTATTTAACCACCTGCTATCATGAGAGACCTCAGGGCTGCATGTTTTAAGCCCAGTACTGAGCCTGAAAAGCGTTTCCAACCCCACTTACAAGTAAAACTAGCTAAAATGTGCCTGGCTTCTCTTCACTGAAAAGCTCATTCTGAGTACATTTTTAGCATATGTTTGCTCCTGCCGGGTAAGCTGAGCTGCGAATTTCTATTTAACCACCTGCTATCATGAGAGACCTCAGGGCTGCATGTTTTGAGCCCAGTACTGATCCTGAAAAGCGTTTCCAACCCCACTTACAAGTAAAAGTAGCTAAAATGTGCCTGGCTTCCCTTCACTGAAAAGCTCATTCTGAGTACATTTTTAGCATAAGTTTGCTCCTGCCGGGTCAGCTGAGCAGCGAATTTCTATTTAACCACCTGCAATCATGAGAGACCTCAGGGCTGCATGTTTTGAGCCCAGTACTGATCCTGAAAAGCGTTTCCAACCCCACTTACAAGTAAAACTAGCTAAAATGTGCCTGGCTGCTATTCACTGAAAAGCTCATTCTGTGTACATTTTTGGCATACGTTTGCTACTACCGGGTCAGCTGAGCAGCGAATTTCTATTTAACCACCTGCTATAATGAGAGACCTCAGGGCTGCATGTTTTGAGCCCAGTACTGAGCCTGAAAAGCGTTTCCAACCCCACTTACAGGTAAAACTAGCTAAAATGTGCCTGGCTGCTATTCACTGAGAAGCTCATTCTGTGTACATTTTTGGCATACGTTTGCTCCTACCGGGTCAGATGAGCAGTGAATTTCTATTTAACCACCTGCTTTCATGAGAGACCTCAGGGCTGCATGTTTTGAGCCAAGTACTGAGCCTGAAAAGCATTTTCAACCCCACTTACAAGTAAAACTAGCTAAAATGTGCCTGGCTTCTGTTCACTGAAAAGCTCATTCTGAGTACATTTTTAGCATACGTTTGCTCCTGCCGGGTCAGCTGAGCAGCGAATTTCTATTTAACCACCTGCTATCATGAGAGACCTCAGGGCTGTATGTTTTGAGCCCAGTACTGATCCTGAAAAGCGTTTCCAACCCCACTTACAAGTAAAGCTAAAATGTGCCTGGCTGCTATTCACTGAAAAGCTCATTCTGTGTACATTTTTGGCATACGTTTGCTCCTGCCGGGTCAGCTGAGCAGCGAATTTCTATTTAACCACCTGCTATCATGAGATACCTCAGGGCTGCATGTTTTGAGCCCAGTACTGATCCTGAAAAGCGTTTCCAACCCCACTTACAAGTAAAACTAGCTAAAATGTGCCTGGCTGCTATTCACTGAAAAGCTCATTCTGAGTACATTTTTAGCATACGTTTGCTCCTGCCGGGTCAGCTGAGCAGCGAATTTCTATTTAACCACCTGCTATCATGAGAGACCTCAGGGCTGCATGTTTTGAGCCCAGTACTGAGCCTGGAAAGCGTGTCAAACCCCACTTACAAGTAAAACTAGCTAAAATGTGCCTGGCTGCTATTCACTGAAAAGCTCATTCTGTGTACATTTTTGGCATACGTTTGCTCCTACTGGGTCAGCTGAGCAGCGAATTTCTATTTAACCACCTGATTTCATGAGAGACCTCAGGGCTGCATGTTTTGAGCCCAGTACTGAGCCTGAAAAGCATTTCCAAGCCCACTTACAAGTAAAACTAGCTAAAATGTGCCTGGCTTCTCTTCACTGAAAAGCTCATTCTGAGTACATTTTTAGCATACGTTTGCTCCTGCCGGGTCAGCTGAGCAGCGAATTTCTATTTAACCACCTGCTATCATGAGAGACCTCAGGGCTGCATGTTTTGAGCCCAGTACTGAGCCTGAAAAGCGTTTCCAACCCCACTTACAGGTAAAACTAGCTAAAATGTGCCTGGCTGCTATTCACTGAAAAGCTCATTCTGTGTACATTTTTGGCATACGTTTGCTCCTACCGGGTCAGCTGAGCAGCGAATTTCTATTTAACCACCTGCTTTCATGAGAGACCTCAGGGCTGCATGTTTTGAGCCCAGTACTGAGCCTGAAAAGCGATGCCAACCCCACTTACAAGTAAAACTAGCTAAAATGTGCCTGGGTTCTCTTCACTGAAAAGCTCATTCTGAGTACATTTTTAGCATATGTTTGCTCCTGCCGGGTCAGCTGAGCAGCGAATTTCTATTTAACCACCTGCTATCATGAGAGACCTCAGGGCTGCATGTTTTGAGCCCAGTACTGAGCCTGAAAAGCGTTTCCAACCCCACTTACCAGTAAAACTAGCTAAAATGTGCCTGGCTGCTATTCACTGAAAAGCTCATTCTGTGTACATTTTTGGCATACGTTTGCACCTGCCGGGTCAGCTGAGCAGCCAATTTCTATTTAACCACCTGCTATCATGAGAGACCTCAGGGCTGCATGTTTTGAGCCCAGTACTGATCCTGAAAAGCGTTTCCAACCCCACTTACAAGTAAAACTAGCTAAAATGTGCCTGGCTGCTATTCACTGAAAAGCTCATTCTGTGTACATTTTTGGCATACGTTTGCTCCTACCGGGTCGGGTGAGCAGCGAATTTCTATTTAACCACCTGCTTTCATGAGAGACCTCAGGGCTGCATGTTTTGAGCCCAGTACTGAGCCTGAAAAGCGTTTCCAACCCCACTTACAAGTAAAACTAGCTAAAATGAGCCTGGCTTCTCTTCACTGAAAAGCTCATTCTGAGTACATTTTTAGCATATGTTTGCTCCTGCCGGGTCAGCTGAGCAGCGAATTTCTATTTAACCACCTGCTATCATGAGAGACCTCAGGGCTGCATGTTTTGAGCCCAGTACTGATCCTGAAAAGCGTTTTCAACCCCACTTACAAGTAAAACTAGCTAAAATGTGCCTGGCTTCTCTTCACTGAAAAGCTCATTCTGAGTACATTTTTAGCATACGTTTGCTCCTGCCAGGTCAGCTGAGCAGCAAATTTCTATTTAACCACCTGCTTTCATGAGAGACCTCAGGGCTGCATGTTTTAAGCCCAGTACTGAGCCTGAAAAGCGTTTCCAACCCCACTTACAAGTAAAACTAGCTAAAATGTGCCTGGCTGCTATTCACTGAAAAGCTCATTCTGTGTACATTTTTGGCATACGTTTGCTACTACCGGGTCAGCTGAGCAGCGAATTTCTATTTAACCACCTGCTATAATGAGAGACCTCAGGGCTGCATGTTTTGAGCCCAGTACTGAGCCTGAAAAGCGTTTCCAACCCCACTTACAGGTAAAACTAGCTAAAATGTGCCTGGCTGGTATTCACTGAGAAGCTCATTCTGTGTACATTTTTGGCATACGTTTGCTCCTACCGGGTCAGATGAGCAGTGAATTTCTATTTAACCACCTGCTTTCATGAGAGACCTCAGGGCTGCATGTTTTGAGCCAAGTACTGAGCCTGAAAAGCATTTTCAACCCCACTTACAAGTAAAACTAGCTAAAATGTGCCTGGCTTCTGTTCACTGAAAAGCTCATTCTGAGTACATTTTTAGCATACGTTTGCTCCTGCCGGGTCAGCTGAGCAGCGAATTTCTATTTAACCACCTGCTATCATGAGAGACCTCAGGGCTGTATGTTTTGAGCCCAGTACTGATCCTGAAAAGCGTTTCCAACCCCACTTACAAGTAAAGCTAAAATGTGCCTGGCTGCTATTCACTGAAAAGCTCATTCTGTGTACATTTTTGGCATACGTTTGCTCCTGCCGGGTCAGCTGAGCAGCGAATTTCTATTTAACCACCTGCTATCATGAGATACCTCAGGGCTGCATGTTTTGAGCCCAGTACTGATCCTGAAAAGCGTTTCCAACCCCACTTACAAGTAAAACTAGCTAAAATGTGCCTGGCTGCTATTCACTGAAAAGCTCATTCTGAGTACATTTTTAGCATACGTTTGCTCCTGCCGGGTCAGCTGAGCAGCGAATTTCTATTTAACCACCTGCTATCATGAGAGACCTCAGGGCTGCATGTTTTGAGCCCAGTACTGAGCCTGGAAAGCGTGTCGAACCCCACTTACAAGTAAAACTAGCTAAAATGTGCCTGGCTGCTATTCACTGAAAAGCTCATTCTGTGTACATTTTTGGCATACGTTTGCTCCTACTGGGTCAGCTGAGCAGCGAATTTCTATTTAACCACCTGATTTCATGAGAGACCTCAGGGCTGCATGTTTTGAGCCCAGTACTGAGCCTGAAAAGCATTTCCAAGCCCACTTACAAGTAAAACTAGCTAAAATGTGCCTGGCTTCTCTTCACTGAAAAGCTCATTCTGAGTACATTTTTAGCATACGTTTGCTCCTGCCGGGTCAGCTGAGCAGCGAATTTCTATTTAACCACCTGCTATCATGAGAGACCTCAGGGCTGCATGTTTTGAGCCCAGTACTGATCCTGAAAAGCGTTTTCAACCCCACTTACAAGTAAAACTAGCTAAAATGAACCTGGCTTCTCTTCACTGAAAAGCTCATTCTGAGTACATTTTTAGCATACGTTTGCTCCTGCCGGGTCAGCTGAGCAGCAAATTTCTATTTAACCACCTGCTTTCATGAGAGACCTCAGGGCTGCATGTTTTAAGCCCAGTACTGAGCCTGAAAAGCGTTTCCAACCCCACTTACAAGTAAAACTAGCTAAAATGTGCCTGGCTGCTATTCACTGAAAAGCTCATTCTGTGTACATTTTTGGCATACGTTTGCTACTACCGGGTCAGCTGAGCAGCGAATTTCTATTTAACCACCTGCTATAATGAGAGACCTCAGGGCTGCATGTTTTGAGCCCAGTACTGAGCCTGAAAAGCGTTTCCAACCCCACTTACAGGTAAAACTAGCTAAAATGTGCCTGGCTGCTATTCACTGAGAAGCTCATTCTGTGTACATTTTTGGCATACGTTTGCTCCTACCGGGTCAGATGAGCAGTGAATTTCTATTTAACCACCTGCTTTCATGAGAGACCTCAGGGCTGCATGTTTTGAGCCAAGTACTGAGCCTGAAAAGCATTTTCAACCCCACTTACAAGTAAAACTAGCTAAAATGTGCCTGGCTTCTGTTCACTGAAAAGCTCATTCTGAGTACATTTTTAGCATACGTTTGCTCCTGCCGGGTCAGCTGAGCAGCGAATTTCTATTTAACCACCTGCTATCATGAGAGACCTCAGGGCTGTATGTTTTGAGCCCAGTACTGATCCTGAAAAGCGTTTCCAACCCCACTTACAAGTAAAGCTAAAATGTGCCTGGCTGCTATTCACTGAAAAGCTCATTCTGTGTACATTTTTGGCATACATTTGCTCCTGCCGGGTCAGCTGAGCAGCGAATTTCTATTTAACCACCTGCTATCATGAGATACCTCAGGGCTGCATGTTTTGAGCCCAGTACTGATCCTGAAAAGCGTTTCCAACCCCACTTACAAGTAAAACTAGCTAAAATGTGCCTGGCTGCTATTCACTGAAAAGCTCATTCTGAGTACATTTTTAGCATACGTTTGCTCCTGCCGGGTCAGCTGAGCAGCGAATTTCTATTTAACCACCTGCTATCATGAGAGACCTCAGGGCTGCATGTTTTGAGCCCAGTACTGAGCCTGGAAAGCGTGTCGAACCCCACTTACAAGTAAAACTAGCTAAAATGTGCCTGGCTGCTATTCACTGAAAAGCTCATTCTGTGTACATTTTTGGCATACGTTTGCTCCTACTGGGTCAGCTGAGCAGCGAATTTCTATTTAACCACCTGATTTCATGAGAGACCTCAGGGCTGCATGTTTTGAGCCCAGTACTGAGCCTGAAAAGCATTTCCAAGCCCACTTACAAGTAAAACTAGCTAAAATGTGCCTGGCTTCTCTTCACTGAAAAGCTCATTCTGAGTACATTTTTAGCATACGTTTGCTCCTGCCGGGTCAGCTGAGCAGCGAATTTCTATTTAACCACCTGCTATCATGAGAGACCTCAGGGCTGCATGTTTTGAGCCCAGTACTGAGCCTGAAAAGCGTTTCCAACCCCACTTACAGGTAAAACTAGCTAAAATGTGCCTGGCTGCTATTCACTGAAAAGCTCATTCTGTGTACATTTTTGGCATACGTTTGCTCCTACCGGGTCAGCTGAGCAGCGAATTTCTATTTAACCACCTGCTTTCATGAGAGACCTCAGGGCTGCATGTTTTGAGCCCAGTACTGAGCCTGAAAAGCGATGCCAACCCCACTTACAAGTAAAACTAGCTAAAATGTGCCTGGGTTCTCTTCACTGAAAAGCTCATTCTGAGTACATTTTTAGCAAATGTTTGCTCCTGCCGGGTCAGCTGAGCAGCGAATTTCTATTTAACCACCTGCTATCATGAGAGACCTCAGGGCTGCATGTTTTGAGCCCAGTACTGAGCCTGAAAAGCGTTTCCAACCCCACTTACCAGTAAAACTAGCTAAAATGTGCCTGGCTGCTATTCACTGAAAAGCTCATTCTGTGTACATTTTTGGCATACGTTTGCACCTGCCGGGTCAGCTGAGCAGCCAATTTCTATTTAACCACCTGCTATCATGAGAGACCTCAGGGCTGCATGTTTTGAGCCCAGTACTGATCCTGAAAAGCGTTTCCAACCCCACTTACAAGTAAAACTAGCTAAAATGTGCCTGGCTGCTATTCACTGAAAAGCTCATTCTGTGTACATTTTTGGCATACGTTTGCTCCTACCGGGTCGGGTGAGCAGCGAATTTCTATTTAACCACCTGCTTTCATGAGAGACCTCAGGGCTGCATGTTTTGAGCCCAGTACTGAGCCTGAAAAGCGTTTCCAACCCCACTTACAAGTAAAACTAGCTAAAATGAGCCTGGCTTCTCTTCACTGAAAAGCTCATTCTGAGTACATTTTTAGCATATGTTTGCTCCTGCCGGGTCAGCTGAGCAGCGAATTTCTATTTAACCACCTGCTATCATGAGAGACCTCAGGGCTGCATGTTTTGAGCCCAGTACTGATCCTGAAAAGCGTTTTCAACCCCACTTACAAGTAAAACTAGCTAAAATGTGCCTGGCTTCTCTTCACTGAAAAGCTCATTCTGAGTACATTTTTAGCATACGTTTGCTCCTGCCGGGTCAGCTGAGCAGCAAATTTCTATTTAACCACCTGCTTTCATGAGAGACCTCAGGGCTGCATGTTTTAAGCCCAGTACTGAGCCTGAAAAGCGTTTCCAACCCCACTTACAAGTAAAACTAGCTAAAATGTGCCTGGCTGCTATTCACTGAAAAGCTCATTCTGTGTACATTTTTGGCATACGTTTGCTCCTACCGGGTCAGCTGAGCAGCGAATTTCTATTTAACCACCTGCTATCATGAGAGACCTGCATGTTTTGAGCCCAGTACTGATCCTGAAAAGCGTTTCCAACCCCACTTACAAGTAAAACTAGCTAAAATGTGCCTGGCTGCTATTCACTGAAAAGCTCATTCTGTGTACATTTTTGGCATACGTTTGCTCCTACCGGGTCAGCTGAGCAGCGAATTTCTATTTAACCACCTGCTTTCATGAGAGACCTCAGGGCTGCATGTTTTGAGCCCAGTACTGAGCCTGAAAAGCGTTTCCAACCCCACTTACAAGTAAAACTAGCTAAAATGTGCCTGGCTGCTATTCACTGAAAAGCTCATTCTGTGTACATTTTTGGCATATGTTTGCTCCTACCGGGTCAGCTGAGCAGCAAATTTCTATTCAACCACCTGCTTTCATGAGAGACCTCAGGGCTGCATGTTTTGAGCTCAGTACTGAGCCTGAAAAGCATTTCCAACCCCACTTACAAGTAAAACTAGCTAAAATGTGCCTGGCTTCTCTTCACTGAAAAGCTCATTCTGAGTACATTTTTAGCATACATTTGCTCCTGCCGGGTCAGCTGAGCAGCGAATTTCTATTTAACCACCTGCTATCATGAGAGACCTCAGGGCTGCATGTTTTGAGCCCAGTACTGATCCTGAAAAGCGTTTCCAACCCCACTTACAAGTAAAACTAGCTAAAATGTGCCTGGCTGCTATTCACTGAAAAGCTCATTCTGTGTACATTTTTGGCATACGTTTGCTCCTACCGGGTCAGCTGAGCAGCGAATTTCTATTTAACCACCTGCTTTCATGAGAGACCTCAGGGCTGCATGTTTTGAGCCCAGTACTGAGCCTGAAAAGCATTTCCAACCCCACTTACAAGTAAAACTAGCTAAAATGTGCCTGGCTTCTCCACTGAAAAGCTCATTCTGAGTACATTTTAGCATACGTTTGCTCCTGCCGGGTCAGCTGAGCAGCAAATTTCTATTTAACCACCTGCTGTCATGAGAGACCTCAGGGCTGCATGTTTTGAGCCCAGTACTGATCCTGAAAAGCGTTTCCAACCCCACTTACAAGTAAAACTAGCTAAAATGTGCCTGGCTGCTATTCACTGAAAAGCTCATTCTGTGTACATTTTTGGCATACGTTTGCTCCTGCCGGGTCAGCTGAGCAGCGAATTTCTATTTAACCACCTGCTTTCATGAGAGACCTCAGGGCTGCATGTTTTGAGCCCAGTACTGAGCCTGAAAAGCGTTTCCAACCCCACTTACAAGTGAAACTAGCTAAAATGTGCCTGGCTGCTATTCACTGAAAAGCTCATTCTGTGTACATTTTTGGCATACGTTTGCTCCTACCGGGTCAGCTGAGCAGCGAATTTCTATTTAACCACCTGCTTTCATGAGAGACCTCAGGGCTGCATGTTTTGAGCCCAGTACAGAGCCTGAAAAGCGTTTCCAACCCCACTTACAAGTAAAACTAGCTAAAATGTGCCTGGCTTCTCTTCACTGAAAAGCTCATTCTGAGTTTATTTTTAGCATACGTTTGCTCCTGCCGGGTCAGCTGAGCAGCGAATTTCTATTTAACCACCTGCGAGACCTCAGGGCTGCATGTTTTGAGCCCAGTACTGAGCATGAAAAGCATTTCCAACCCCACTTACAAGTAAAACTAGCTAAAATGTGCCTGGCTTCTCTTCACTGAAAAGCTCATTCTGAGTACATTTTTAGCATACGTTTGCTCCTGCCGGGTCAGCTGAGCAGCGAATTTCTATTTAACCACCTGCTATCATGAGAGACCTCAGGGCTGCATGTTTTAAGCCCAGTACTGATCCTGAAAAGCGTTTCCAACCCCACTTACAAGTAAAACTAGCTAAAATGTGCCTAGCTGCTATTCACTGAAAAGCTCATTCTGTGTACATTTTTGGCATACGTTTGCTCCTGCCGGGTCAGCTGAGGAGCGAATTTCTATTTAACCACCTGCTTTCATGAGAGACCTCAGGGCTGCATGTTTTGAGCCCAGTACTGAGCCTGAAAAGCGTTTCCAACCCCACTTACAAGTAAAACTAGCTAAAATGTGCCTGGCTGCTATTCACTGAAAAGCTCATTCTGTGTACATTTTTGGCATACGTTTGCTCCTGCCGGGTCAGCTGAGCAGAGAATTTCTATTTAACCACCTGCTATCATGAGAGACCTCAGGGCTGCATGTTTTGAGCCCAGTACTGAGCCTGAAAAGCGTTTCCAACCCCACTTACAAGTAAAACTAGCTAAAATGTGCCTGGCTGCTATTCACTGAAAAGCTCATTCTGTGTACATTTTTGGCATACGTTTGCTCCTACCGGGTCAGCTGAGCAGTGAATTTCTATTTAACCACCTGCTTTCATGAGAGACCTCAGGGCTGCATGTTTTGAGCCAAGTACTGAGCCTGAAAAGCATTTCCAACCCCACTTACAAGTAAAACTAGCTAAAATGTGCCTGGCTTCTCTTCACTGAAAAGCTCATTCTGAGTACATTTTTAGCATACGTTTGCTCCTGCCGGGTCAGCTGAGCAGCGAATTTCTATTTAACCACCTGCTATCATAAGAGACCTCAGGGCTGCATGTTGAGCCCAGTACTGATCCTGAAAAGCGTTTCCAACCCCACTTACAAGTAAAACTAGCTAAAATGTGCCTGGCTGCTATTCACTGAAAAGCTCATTCTGTGTACATTTTTGGCATACGTTTGCTCCTACCGGGTCAGCTGAGCAGCGAATTTCTATTTAACCACCTGCTTTCATGAGAGACCTCAGGGCTGCATGTTTTGAGCCCAGTACAGAGCCTGAAAAGCGTTTCCAACCCCACTTACAAGTAAAACTAGCTAAAATGTGCCTGGCTTCTCTTCACTGAAAAGCTCATTCTGAGTACATTTTTAGCATATGTTTGCTCCTGCCGGGTCAGCTGAGCAGCGAATTTCTATTTAACCACCTGCTATCATGAGAGACCTCAGGGCTGCATGTTTTAAGCCCAGTACTGATCCTGAAAAGCTTTTCCAACCCCACTGACAAGTAAAACTAGATAAAATGTGCCTGGCTGCTATTCACTGAAAAGCTCATTCTGTGTACATTTTTGGCATACGTTTGCTCCTACCGGGTCAGCTGAGCAGCGAATTTCTATTTAACCACCTGCTTTCATGAGAGACCTCAGGGCTGCATGTTTTGAGCCCAGTACTGAGCCTGAAAAGCGTTTCCAACCCCACTTACAAGTAAAACTAGCTAAAATGTGCCTGGCTTCTCTTCACTGAAAAGCTCATTCTGAGTACATTTTTAGCAAATGTTTGCTCCTGCCGGGTCAGCTGAGCAGCGAAATTCTATTTAACCACCTGCTATCATGAGAGACCTCAGGGCTGCATGTTTTGAGCCCAGTACTGAGCCTGAAAAGCGTTTCCAACCCCACTTACAAGTAAAACTAGCTAAAATGTGCCTGGCTTCTCTTCACTGAAAAGCTCATTCTGAGTACATTTTTAGCATATGTTTGCTCCTGCCGGGTCAGCTGAGCTGCGAATTTCTATTTAACCACCTGCTATCATGAGAGACCTCAGGGCTGCATGTTTTGAGCCCAGTACTGATCCTGAAAAGCGTTTCCAACCCCACTTACAAGTAAAACTAGCTAAAATGTGCCTGGCTTCTCTTCACTGAAAAGCTCATTCTGAGTACATTTTTAGCATACGTTTGCTCCTGCCGGGTCAGCTGAGCAGCGAATTTCTATTTAACCACCTGCTTTCATGAGAGACCTCAGGGCTGCATGTTTTGAGCCCAGTACTGAGCCTTAAAAGCGTTTCCAACCCCACTTACAAGTAAAACTAGCTAAAATGTGCCTGGCTTCTCTTCACTGAAAAGCTCATTCTGAGTACATTTTTAGCATACGTTTGCTCCTGCCGGGTCAGCTGAGCAGCGAATTTCTATTTAACCACCTGCTATCATAAGAGACCTCAGGGCTGCATGTTGAGCCCAGTACTGATCCTGAAAAGCGTTTCCAACCCCACTTACAAGTAAAACTAGCTAAAATGTGCCTCGCTGCTATTCACTGAAAAGCTCATTCTGTGTACATTTTTGGCATACGTTTGCTCCTACCGGGTCAGCTGAGCAGCGAATTTCTATTTAACCACCTGCTTTCATGAGAGACCTCAGGGCTGCACGTTTTGAGCCCAGTACAGAGCCTGAAAAGCGTTTCCAACCCCACTTACAAGTAAAACTAGCTAAAATGTGCCTGGCTTCTCTTCACTGAAAAGCTCATTCTGAGTACATTTTTAGCATACGTTTGCTCCTGCCGGGTCAGCTGAGCAGCGAATTTCTATTTAACCACCTGCTATCATGAGAGACCTCAGGGCTGCATGTTTTAAGCCCAGTACTGATCCTGAAAAGCGTTTCCAACCCCACTTACAAGTAAAACTAGATAAAATGTGCCTGGCTGCTATTCACTGAAAAGCTCATTCTGTGTACATTTTTGGCATGCGTTTGCTCCTACCGGGTCAGCTGAGCAGCGAATTTCTATTTAACCACCTGCTTTCATGAGAGACCTCAGGGCTGCATGTTTTGAGCCCAGTACTGAGCCTGAAAAGCGTTTCCAACCCCACTTACAAGTAAAACTAGCTAAAATGTGCCTGGCTTCTCTTCACTGAAAAGCTCATTCTGAGTACATTTTTAGCATATGTTTGCTCCTGCCGGGTCAGCTGAGCAGCGAAATTCTATTTAACCACCTGCTATCATGAGAGACCTCAGGGCTGCATGTTTTGAGCCCAGTACTGAGCCTGAAAAGCGTTTCCAACCCCACTTACAAGTAAAACTAGCTAAAATGTGCCTGGCTGCTATTCACTGAAAAGCTCATTCTGTGTACATTTTTGGCATACGTTTGCTCCTACCGGGTCAGCTGAGCAGCAAATTTCTATTTAACCACCTGCTTTCATGAGAGACCTCAGGGCTGCATGTTTTGAGCCCAGTACAGAGCCTGAAAAGCGTTTCCAACCCCACTTACAAGTAAAACTAGCTAAAATGTGCCTGGCTTCTCTTCACTGAAAAGCTCATTCTGAGTACATTTTTAGCATACCTTTGCTCCTGCCGGGTCAGCTGAGCAGCGAATTTCTATTTAACCACCTGCTATCATGAGAGACCTCAGGGCTGCATGTTTTAAGCCCAGTACTGATCCTGAAAAGCGTTTCCAACCCCACTTACAAGTAAAACTAGATAAAATGTGCCTGGCTGCTATTCACTGAAAAGCTCATTCTGTGTACATTTTTGGCATACGTTTGCTCCTACCGGGTCAGCTGAGCAGCGAATTTCTATTTAACCACCTGCTTTCATGAGAGACCTCAGGGCTGCATGTTTTGAGCCCAGTACTGAGCCTGAAAAGCGTTTCCAACCCCACTTACAAGTAAAACTAGCTAAAATGTGCCTGGCTTCTCTTCACTGAAAAGCTCATTCTGAGTACATTTTTAGCATATGTTTGCTCCTGCCGGGTCAGCTGAGCAGCGAAATTCTATTTAACCACCTGCTATCATGAGAGACCTCAGGGCTGCATGTTTTGAGCCCAGTACTGAGCCTGAAAAGCGTTTCCAACCCCACTTACAAGTAAAACTAGCTAAAATGTGCCTGGCTTCTCTTCACTGAAAAGCTCATTCTGAGTACATTTTTAGCATATGTTTGCTCCTGCCGGGTCAGCTGAGCTGCGAATTTCTATTTAACCACCTGCTATCATGAGAGACCTCAGGGCTGCATGTTTTGAGCCCAGTACTGATCCTGAAAAGCGTTTCCAACCCCACTTACAAGTAAAACTAGCTAAAATGTGCCTGGCTTCTCTTCACTGAAAAGCTCATTCTGAGTACATTTTTAGCATACGTTTGCTCCTGCCGGGTCAGCTGAGCAGCGAATTTCTATTTAACCACCTGCTTTCATGAGAGACCTCAGGGCTGCATGTTTTGAGCCCAGTACTGAGCCTGAAAAGCGTTTCCAGCCCCACTTACAAGTAAAACTAGCTAAAATGTGCCTGGCTTCTCTTCACTGAAAAGCTCATTCTGAGTACATTTTTAGCATACGTTTGCTCCTGCCGGGTCAGCTGAGCAGCGAATTTCTATTTAACCACCTGCTATCATGAGAGACCTCAGGGCTGCATGTTTTAAGCCCAGTACTGATCCTGAAAAGCGTTTCCAACCCCACTTACAAGTAAAACTAGATAAAATGTGCCTGGCTGCTATTCACTGAAAAGCTCATTCTGTGTACATTTTTGGCATACGTTTGCTCCTACCGGGTCAGCTGAGCAGCGAATTTCTATTTAACCACCTGCTTTCATGAGAGACCTCAGGGCTGCATGTTTTGAGCCCAGTACTGAGCCTGAAAAGCGTTTCCAACCCCACTTACAAGTAAAACTAGCTAAAATGTGCCTGGCTTCTCTTCACTGAAAAGCTCATTCTGAGTACATTTTTAGCATATGTTTGCTCCTGCCGGGTCAGCTGAGCAGCGAAATTCTATTTAACCACCTGCTATCATGAGAGACCTCAGGGCTGCATGTTTTGAGCCCAGTACTGAGCCTGAAAAGCGTTTCCAACCCCACTTACAAGTAAAACTAGCTAAAATGTGCCTGGCTGCTATTCACTGAAAAGCTCATTCTGTGTACATTTTTGGCATACGTTTGCTCCTACCGGGTCAGCTGAGCAGCAAATTTCTATTTAACCACCTGCTTTCATGAGAGACCTCAGGGCTGCATGTTTTGAGCCCAGTACAGAGCCTGAAAAGCGTTTCCAACCCCACTTACAAGTAAAACTAGCTAAAATGTGCCTGGCTTCTCTTCACTGAAAAGCTCATTCTGAGTACATTTTTAGCATACGTTTGCTCCTGCCGGGTCAGCTGAGCAGCGAATTTCTATTTAACCACCTGCTATCATGAGAGACCTCAGGGCTTCATGTTTTAAGCCCAGTACTGATCCTGAAAAGCGTTTCCAACCCCACTTACAAGTAAAACTAGCTAAAATGTGCCTGGCTTCTCTTCACTGAAAAGCTCATTCTGAGTACATTTTTAGCATACGTTTGCTCCTGCCGGGTCAGCTGAGCAGCGAATTTCTATTTAACCACCTGCTTTCATGAGAGACCTCAGGGCTGCATGTTTTGAGCCCAGTACTGAGCCTGAAAAGCGTTTCCAACCCCACTTACCAGTAAAACTAGCTAAAATGTGCCTGGCTTCTCTTCACTGAAAAGCTCATTCTGAGTACATTTTTAGCATACGTTTGCTCCTGCCGGGTCAGCTGAGCAGCGAATTTCTATTTAACCACCTGCTTTCATGAGAGACCTCAGGGCTGCATGTTTTGAGCCCAGTACTGAGCCTGAAAAGCGTTTCCAACCCCACTTACAAGTAAAACTAGCTAAAATGTGCCTTGCTGCTATTCACTGAAAAGCTCATTCTGTGTACATTTTTGGCATACGTGTGCTCCTGCCGGGTCAGCTGAGCAGCGAATTTCTATTTAACCACCTGCTATCATAAGAGACCTCAGGGCTGCATGTTGAGCCCAGTACTGATCCTGAAAAGCGTTTCCAACCCCACTTACAAGTAAAACTAGCTAAAATGTGCCTCGCTGCTATTCACTGAAAAGCTCATTCTGTGTACATTTTTGGCATACGTTTGCTCCTACCGGGTCAGCTGAGCAGCGAATTTCTATTTAACCACCTGCTTTCATGAGAGACCTCAGGGCTGCACGTTTTGAGCCCAGTACAGAGCCTGAAAAGCGTTTCCAACCCCACTTACAAGTAAAACTAGCTAAAATGTGCCTGGCTTCTCTTCACTGAAAAGCTCATTCTGTGTACATTTTTGGCATACGTTTGCTCCTACCGGGTCAGCTGAGCAGCGAATTTCTATTTAACCACCTGCTTTCATGAGAGACCTCAGGGCTGCATGTTTTAAGCCCAGTACTGATCCTGAAAAGCGTTTCCAACCCCACTTACAAGTAAAACTAGATAAAATGTGCCTGGCTGCTATTCACTGAAAAGCTCATTCTGTGTACATTTTTGGCATACGTTTGCTCCTACCGGGTCAGCTGAGCAGCGAATTTCTATTTAACCACCTGCTTTCATGAGAGACCTCAGGGCTGCATGTTTTGAGCCCAGTACTGAGCCTGAAAAGCGTTTCCAACCCCACTTACAAGTAAAACTAGCTAAAATGTGCCTGGCTTCTCTTCACTGAAAAGCTCATTCTGAGTACATTTTTAGCATATGTTTGCTCCTGCCGGGTCAGCTGAGCAGCGAAATTCTATTTAACCACCTGCTATCATGAGAGACCTCAGGGCTGCATGTTTTGAGCCCAGTACTGAGCCTGAAAAGCGTTTCCAACCCCACTTACAAGTAAAACTAGCTAAAATGTGCCTGGCTTCTCTTCACTGAAAAGCTCATTCTGAGTACATTTTTAGCATACGTTTGCTCCTGCCGGGTCAGCTGAGCAGCGAATTTCTATTTAACCACCTGCTATCATGAGAGACCTCAGGGCTGCATGTTTTAAGCCCAGTACTGATCCTGAAAAGCGTTTCCAACCCCACTTACAAGTAAAACTAGCTAAAATGTGCCTGGCTTCTCTTCACTGAAAAGCTCATTCTGTGTACATTTTTGGCATACGTTTGCTCTTACCGGGTCAGCTGAGCAGCGAATTTCTATTTAACCACCTGCTTTCATGAGAGACCTCAGGGCTGCATGTTTTGAGCCCAGTACTGAGCCTGAAAAGCGTTTCCAACCCCACTTACAAGTAAAACTAGCTAAAATGTGCCTGGCTTCTCTTCACTGAAAAGCTCATTCTGAGTACATTTTTAGCATATGTTTGCTCCTGCCGGGTCAGCTGAGCAGCGAAATTCTATTTAACCACCTGCTATCATGAGAGACCTCAGGGCTGCATGTTTTGAGCCCAGTACTGAGCCTGAAAAGCGTTTCCAACCCCACTTACAAGTAAAACTAGCTAAAATGTGCCTGGCTTCTCTTCACTGAAAAGCTCATTCTGAGTACATTTTTAGCATATGTTTGCTCCTGCCGGGTCAGCTGAGCTGCGAATTTCTATTTAACCACCTGCTATCATGAGAGACCTCAGGGCTGCATGTTTTGAGCCCAGTACTGATCCTGAAAAGCGTTTCCAACCCCACTTACAAGTAAAACTAGCTAAAATGTGCCTGGCTTCTCTTCACTGAAAAGCTCATTCTGAGTACATTTTTAGCATACGTTTGCTCCTGCCGGGTCAGCTGAGCAGCGAATTTCTATTTAACCACCTGCTTTCATGAGAGACCTCAGGGCTGCATGTTTTGAGCCCAGTACTGAGCCTGAAAAGCGTTTCCAGCCCCACTTACAAGTAAAACTAGCTAAAAAGTGCCTGGCTTCTCTTCACTGAAAAGCTCATTCTGAGTACATTTTTAGCATACGTTTGCTCCTGCCGGGTCAGCTGAGCAGCGAATTTCTATTTAACCACCTGCTTTCATGAGAGACCTCAGGGCTGCATGTTTTGAGCCCAGTAGTGAGCCTGAAAAGCGTTTCCAACCCCACTTACAAGTAAAACTAGCTAAAATGTGCCTGGCTGCTATTCACTGAAAAGCTCATTCTGTGTACATTTTTGGCATACGTTTGCTCCTACCGGGTCAGCTGAGCAGTGAATTTCTATTTAACCACCTGCTTTCATGAGAGACCTCAGGGCTGCATGTTTTGAGCCAAGTACTGAGCCTGAAAAGCATTTCCAACCCCACTTACAAGTAAAACTAGCTAAAATGTGCCTGGCTTCTCTTCACTGAAAAGCTCATTCTGAGTACATTTTTAGCATACGTTTGCTCCAGCCGGGTCAGCTGAGCAGCGAATTTCTATTTAACCACCTGCTATCATAAGAGACCTCAGGGCTGCATGTTGAGCCCAGTACTGATCCTGAAAAGCGTTTCCAACCCCACTTACAAGTAAAACTAGCTAAAATGTGCCTGGCTGCTATTCACTGAAAAGCTCATTCTGTGTACATTTTTGGCATACGTTTGCTCCTACCGGGTCGGGTGAGCAGCGAATTTCTATTTAACCACCTGCTTTCATGAGAGACCTCAGGGCTGCATGTTTTGAGCCCAGTACTGAGCCTGAAAAGCGTTTCCAACCCCACTTACAAGTAAAACTAGCTAAAATGAGCCTGGCTTCTCTTCACTGAAAAGCTCATTCTGAGTACATTTTTAGCATATGTTTGCTCCTGCCGGGTCAGCTGAGCAGCGAATTTCTATTTAACCACCTGCTATCATGAGAGACCTCAGGGCTGCATGTTTTGAGCCCAGTACTGATCCTGAAAAGCGTTTTCAACCCCACTTACAAGTAAAACTAGCTAAAATGTGCCTGGCTTCTCTTCACTGAAAAGCTCATTCTGAGTACATTTTTAGCATACGTTTGCTCCTGCCGGGTCAGCTGAGCAGCAAATTTCTATTTAACCACCTGCTTTCATGAGAGACCTCAGGGCTGCATGTTTTAAGCCCAGTACTGATCCTGAAAAGCGTTTCCAACCCCACTTACAAGTAAAACTAGCTAAAATGTGCCTGGCTGCTATTCACTGAAAAGCTCATTCTGTGTAAATTTTTGGCATACGTTTGCTCCTACCGGGTCAGCTGAGCAGCGAATTTCTATTTAACCACCTGCTATCATGAGAGACCTGCATGTTTTGAGCCCAGTACTGATCCTGAAAAGCGTTTCCAACCCCACTTACAAGTAAAACTAGCTAAAATGTGCCTGGCTGCTATTCACTGAAAAGCTCATTCTGTGTACATTTTTGGCATACGTTTGCTCCTACCGGGTCAGCTGAGCAGCGAATTTCTATTTAACCACCTGCTTTCATGAGAGACCTCAGGGCTGCATGTTTTGAGCCCAGTACTGAGCCTGAAAAGCGTTTCCAACCCCACTTACAAGTAAAACTAGCTAAAATGTGCCTGGCTGCTATTCACTGAAAAGCTCATTCTGTGTACATTTTTGGCATATGTTTGCTCCTACCGGGTCAGCTGAGCAGCGAATTTCTATTTAACCACCTGCTTTCATGAGAGACCTCAGGGCTGCATGTTTTGAGCTCAGTACTGAGCCTGAAAAGCATTTCCAACCCCACTTACAAGTAAAACTAGCTAAAATGTGCCTGGCTTCTCTTCACTGAAAAGCTCATTCTGAGTACATTTTTAGCATACATTTGCTCCTGCCGGGTCAGCTGAGCAGCGAATTTCTTTTTAACCACCTGCTATCATGAGAGACCTCAGGGCTGCATGTTTTGAGCCCAGTACTGATCCTGAAAAGCGTTTCCAACCCCACTTACAAGTAAAACTAGCTAAAATGTGCCTGGCTGCTATTCACTGAAAAGCTCATTCTGTGTACATTTTTGGCATACGTTTGCTCCTACCGGGTCAGCTGAGCAGCGAATTTCTATTTAACCACCTGCTTTCATGAGAGACCTCAGGGCTGCATGTTTTGAGCCCAGTACTGAGCCTGAAAAGCGTTTCCAACCCCACTTACAAGTAAAACTAGCTAAAATGTGCCTGGCTTCTCCACTGAAAAGCTCATTCTGAGTACATTTTAGCATACGTTTGCTCCTGCCGGGTCAGCTGAGCAGCAAATTTCTATTTAACCACCTGCTGTCATGAGAGACCTCAGGGCTGCATGTTTTGAGCCCAGTACTGATCCTGAAAAGCGTTTCCAACCCCACTTACAAGTAAAACTAGCTAAAATGTGCCTGGCTGCTATTCACTGAAAAGCTCATTCTGTGTACATTTTTGGCATACGTTTGCTCCTGCCGGGTCAGCTGAGCAGCGAATTTCTATTTAACCACCTGCTTTCATGAGAGACCTCAGGGCTGCATGTTTTGAGCCCAGTACTGAGCCTGAAAAGCATTTCCAACCCCACTTACAAGTAAAACTAGCTAAAATGTGCCTGGCTGCTATTCACTGAAAAGCTCATTCTGTGTACATTTTTGGCATACGTTTGCTCCTGCCGGGTCAGCTGAGCAGCGAATTTCTATTTAACCACCTGCTTTCATGAGAGACCTCAGGGCTGCATGTTTTGAGCCCAGTACTGAGCCTGAAAAGCGTTTCCAACCCCACTTACAAGTAAAACTAGCTAAAATGTGCCTGGCTGCTATTCACTGAAAAGCTCATTCTGTGTACATTTTTGGCATACGTTTGCTCCTACCGGGTCAGCTGAGCAGTGAATTTCTATTTAACCACCTGCTTTCATGAGAGACCTCAGGGCTGCATGTTTTGAGCCAAGTACTGAGCGTGAAAAGCATTTCCAACCCCACTTACAAGTAAAACTAGCTAAAATGTGCCTGGCTTCTCTTCACTGAAAAGCTCATTCTGAGTAAATTTTTAGCATACGTTTGCTCCTGCCGGGTCAGCTGAGCAGGGAATTTCTATTTAACCACCTGCTATCATAAGAGACCTCAGGGCTGCATGTTGAGCCCAGTACTGATCCTGAAAAGTGTTTCCAACCCCACTTACAAGTAAAACTAGCTAAAATGTGCCTGGCTGCTATTCACTGAAAAGCTCATTCTGTGTACATTTTTGGCATACGTTTGCTCCTACCGGGTCAGCTGAGCAGCGAATTTCTATTTAACCACCTGCTTTCATGAGAGACCTCAGGGCTGCATGTTTTGAGCCCAGTACAGAGCCTGAAAAGCGTTTCCAACCCCACTTACAAGTAAAACTAGCTAAAATGTGCCTGGCTTCTCTTCACTGAAAAGCTCATTCTGAGTACATTTTTAGCATACGTTTGCTCCTGCCGGGTCAGCTGAGCAGCGAATTTCTATTTAACCACCTGCGAGACCTCAGGGCTGCATGTTTTGAGCCCAGTACTGAGCCTGAAAAGCATTTCCAACCCCACTTACAAGTAAAACTAGCTAAAATGTGCCTGGCTTCTCTTCACTGAAAAGCTCATTCTGAGTACATTTTTAGCATACGTTTGCTCCTGCCGGGTCAGCTGAGCAGCGAATTTCTATTTAACCACCTGCTATCATGAGAGACCTCAGGGCTGCATGTTTTAAGCCCAGTACTGATCCTGAAAAGCGTTTCCAACCCCACTTACAAGTAAAACTAGCTAAAATGTGCCTAGCTGCTATTCACTGAAAAGCTCATTCTGTGTACATTTTTGGCATACGTTTGCTCCTGCCAGGTCAGCTGAGCAGCGAATTTCTATTTAACCACCTGCTTTCATGAGAGACCTCAGGGCTGCATGTTTTGAGTCCATTACTGAGCCTGAAAAGGGTTTCCAACCCCACTTACAAGTAAAACTAGCTAAAATGTGCCTGGCTGCTATTCACTGAAAAGCTCATTCTGTGTACATTTTTGGCATACGTTTGCTCCTGCCGGGTCAGCTGAGCAGCGAATTTCTATTTAACCACCTGCTTTCATGAGAGACCTCAGGGCTGCATGTTTTGAGCCCAGTACTGAGCCTGAAAAGCGTTTCCAACCCCACTTACAAGTAAAACTAGCTAAAATGTGCCTGGCTGCTATTCACTGAAAAGCTCATTCTGTGTACATTTTTGGCATACGTTTGCTCCTACCGGGTCAGCTGAGCAGTGAATTTCTATTTAACCACCTGCTTTCATGAGAGACCTCAGGGCTGCATGTTTTGAGCCAAGTACTGAGCCTGAAAAGCATTTCCAACCCCACTTACAAGTAAAACTAGCTAAAATGTGCCTGGCTTCTCTTCACTGAAAAGCTCATTCTGAGTACATTTTTAGCATACGTTTGCTCCTGCCGGGTCAGCTGAGCAGCGAATTTCTATTTAACCACCTGCTATCATAAGAGACCTCAGGGCTCCATGTTGAGCCCAGTACTGATCCTGAAAAGCGTTTCCAACCCCACTTACAAGTAAAACTAGCTAAAATGTGCCTGGCTGCTATTCACTGAAAAGCTCATTCTGTGTACATTTTTGGCATACGTTTGCTCCTACCGGGTCAGCTTAGCAGCGAATTTCTATTTAACCACCTGCTTTCATGAGAGACCTCAGGGCTGCATGTTTTGAGCCCAGTACAGAGCCTGAAAAGCGTTTCCAACCCCACTTACAAGTAAAACTAGCTAAAATGTGCCTGGCTTCTCTTCACTGAAAAGCTCATTCTGAGTACATTTTTAGCATACGTTTGCTCCTGCCGGGTCAGCTGAGCAGCGAATTTCTATTTAACCACCTGCGAGACCTCAGGGCTGCATGTTTTGAGCCCAGTACTGAGCCTGAAAAGCATTTCCAACCCCACTTACAAGTAAAACTAGCTAAAATGTGCCTGGCTTCTCTTCACTGAAAAGCTCATTCTGAGTACATTTTTAGCATAGGTTTGCTCCTGCCGGGTCAGCTGAGCAGCGAATTTCTATTTAACCACCTGCTATCATGAGAGACCTCAGGGCTGCATGTTTTAAGCCCAGTACTGATCCTGAAAAGCATTTCCAACCCCACTTACAAGTAAAACTAGCTAAAATGTGCCTGGCTGCTATTCACTGAAAAGCTCATTCTGTGTACATTTTTGGCATACGTTTGCTCCTACCGGGTCAGCTGAGCAGCGAGTTTCTATTTAACCACCTGCTTTCATGAGAGACCTCAGGGCTGCATGTTTTGAGCCCAGTACTGAGCCTGAAAAGCGTTTCCAACCCCACTTACAAGTAAAACTAGCTAAAATGTGCCTGGCTTCTCTTCACTGAAAAGCTCATTCTGTGTACATTTTTGGCATACGTTTGCTCCTACCGGGTCAGCTGAGCAGCGAATTTCTATTTAACCACCTGCTTTCATGAGAGACCTCAGGGCTGCATGTTTTAAGCCCAGTACTGAGCCTGAAAAGCGTTTCCAACCCCACTTACAAGTAAAACTAGCTAAAATGTGCCTGGCTTCTCTTCACTGAAAAGCTCATTCTGAGTACATTTTTAGCATATGTTTGCTCCTGCCGGGTCAGCTGAGCAGCGAAATTCTATTTAACCACCTGCTATCATGAGAGACCTCAGGGCTGCATGTTTTGAGCCCAGTACTGAGCCTGAAAAGCGTTTCCAACCCCACTTACAAGTAAAACTAGCTAAAATGTGCCTGGCTGCTATTCACTGAAAAGCTCATTCTGTGTACATTTTTGGCATACGTTTGCTCCTACCGGGTCAGCTGAGCAGCAAATTTCTATTTAACCACCTGCTTTCATGAGAGACCTCAGGGCTGCATGTTTTGAGCCCAGTACAGAGCCTGAAAAGCGTTTCCAACCCCACTTACAAGTAAAACTAGCTAAAATGTGCCTGGCTTCTCTTCACTGAAAAGCTCATTCTGAGTACATTTTTAGCATACGTTTGCTCCTGCCGGGTCAGCTGAGCAGCGAATTTCTATTTAACCACCTGCTATCATGAGAGACCTCAGGGCTGCATGTTTTAAGCCCAGTACTGATCCTGAAAAGCGTTTCCAACCCCACTTACAAGTAAAACTAGATAAAATGTGCCTGGCTGCTATTCACTAAAAAGCTCATTCTGTGTACATTTTTGGCATACGTTTGCTCCTAGCGGGTCAGCTGAGCAGCAAATTTCTATTTAACCACCTGCTTTCATGAGAGACCTCAGGGCTGCATGTTTTGAGCCCAGTACTGAGCCTGAAAAGCGTTTCCAACCCCACTTACAAGTAAAACTAGCTAAAATGTGCCTGGCTTCTCTTCACTGAAAAGCTCATTCTGAGTACATTTTTAGCATATGTTTGCTCCTGCCGGGTCAGCTGAGCAGCGAAATTCTATTTAACCACCTGCTATCATGAGAGACCTCAGGGCTGCATGTTTTGAGCCCAGTACTGAGCCTGAAAAGCGTTTCCAACCCCACTTACAAGTAAAACTAGCTAAAATGTGCCTGGCTTCTCTTCACTGAAAAGCTCATTCTGAGTACATTTTTAGCATATGTTTGCTCCTGCCGGGTCAGCTGAGCTGCGAATTTCTATTTAACCACCTGCTATCATGAGAGACCTCAGGGCTGCATGTTTTGAGCCCAGTACTGATCCTGAAAAGCGTTTCCAACCCCACTTACAAGTAAAACTAGCTAAAATGTGCCTGGCTTCTCTTCACTGAAAAGCTCATTCTGAGTACATTTTTAGCAAACGTTTGCTCCTGCCGGGTCAGCTGAGCAGCGAATTTCTATTTAACCACCTGCTTTCATGAGAGACCTCAGGGCTGCATGTTTTGAGCCCAGTACTGAGCCTGAAAAGCGTTTCCAGCCCCACTTACAAGTAAAACTAGCTAAAATGTGCCTGGCTTCTCTTCACTGAAAAGCTCATTCTGAGTACATTTTTAGCATACGTTTGCTCCTGCCGGGTCAGCTGAGCAGCAAATTTCTATTTAACCACCTGCTATCATGAGAGACCTCAGGGCTGCATGTTTTAAGCCCAGTACTGATCCTGAAAAGCGTTTCCAACCCCACTTACAAGTAAAACTAGATAAAATGTGCCTGGCTGCTATTCACTGAAAAGCTCATTCTGTGTACATTTTTGGCATACGTTTGCTCCTACCGGGTCAGCTGAGCAGCGAATTTCTATTTAACCACCTGCTTTCATGAGAGACCTCAGGGCTGCATGTTTTGAGCCCAGTACTGAGCCTGAAAAGCATTTCCAACCCCACTTACAAGTAAAACTAGCTAAAATGTGCCTGGCTTCTCTTCACTGAAAAGCTCATTCTGAGTACATTTTTAGCATATGTTTGCTCCTGCCGGGTCAGCTGAGCAGCGAAATTCTATTTAACCACCTGCTATCATGAGAGACCTCAGGGCTGCATGTTTTGAGCCCAGTACTGAGCCTGAAAAGCGTTTCCAACCCCACTTACAAGTAAAACTAGCTAAAATGTGCCTGGCTGCTATTCACTGAAAAGCTCATTCTGTGTACATTTTTGGCATACGTTTGCTCCTACCGGGTCAGCTGAGCAGCAAATTTCTATTTAACCACCTGCTTTCATGAGAGACCTCAGGGCTGCATGTTTTGAGCCCAGTACAGAGCCTGAAAAGCGTTTCCAACCCCACTTACAAGTAAAACTAGCTAAAATGTGCCTGGCTTCTCTTCACTGAAAAGCTCATTCTGAGTACATTTTTAGCATACGTTTGCTCCTGCCGGGTCAGCTGAGCAGCGAATTTCTATTTAACCACCTGCTATCATGAGAGACCTCAGGGCTGCATGTTTTAAGCCCAGTACTGATCCTGAAAAGCGTTTCCAACCCCACTTACAAGTAAAACTAGATAAAATGTGCCTGGCTGCTATTCACTGAAAAGCTCATTCTGTGTACATTTTTGGCATACGTTTGCTCCTACCGGGTCAGCTGAGCAGCGAATTTCTATTTAACCACCTGCTTTCATGGGAGACCTCAGGGCTGCATGTTTTGAGCCCAGTACTGAGCCTGAAAAGCGTTTCCAACCCCACTTACAAGTAAAACTAGCTAAAATGTGCCTGGCTTCTCTTCACTGAAAAGCTCATTCTGAGTACATTTTTAGCATATGTTTGCTCCTGCCGGGTCAGCTGAGCAGGAAATTCTATTTAACCACCTGCTATCATGAGAGACCTCAGGGCTGCATGTTTTGAGCCCAGTACTGAGCCTGAAAAGCGTTTCCAACCCCACTTACAAGTAAAACTAGCTAAAATGTGCCTGGCTTCTCTTCACTGAAAAGCTCATTCTGAGTACATTTTTAGCATATGTTTGCTCCTGCCGGGTCAGCTGAGCTGCGAATTTCTATTTAACCACCTGCTATCATGAGAGACCTCAGGGCTGCATGTTTTGAGCCCAGTACTGATCCTGAAAAGCGTTTCCAAACCCACTTACAAGTAAAACTAGCTAAAATGTGCCTGGCTTCTCTTCACTGAAAAGCTCATTCTGAGTACATTTTTAGCATACGTTTGCTCCTGCCGGGTCAGCTGAGCAGCGAATTTCTATTTAACCACCTGCTTTCATGAGAGACCTCAGGGCTGCATGTTTTGAGCCCAGTACTGAGCCTGAAAAGCGTTTCCAACCCCACTTACCAGTAAAACTAGCTAAAATGTGCCTGGCTTCTCTTCACTGAAAAGCTCATTCTGAGTACATTTTTAGCATACGTTTGCTCCTGCCGGGTCAGCTGAGCAGCGAATTTCTATTTAACCACCTGCTTTCATGAGAGACCTCAGGGCTGCATGTTTTGAGCCCAGTACTGAGCCTGAAAAGCGTTTCCAACCCCACTTACAAGTAAAACTAGCTAAAATGTGCCTTGCTGCTATTCACTGAAAAGCTCATTCTGTGTACATTTTTGGCATACGTTTGCTCCTGCCGGGTCAGCTGAGCAGCGAATTTCTATTTAACCACCTGCTATCATAAGAGACCTCAGGGCTGCATGTTGAGCCCAGTACTGATCCTGAAAAGCGTTTCCAACCCCACTTACAAGTAAAACTAGCTAAAATGTGCCTCGCTGCTATTCACTGAAAAGCTCATTCTGTGTACATTTTTGGCATACGTTTGCTCCTACCGGGTCAGCTGAGCAGCGAATTTCTATTTAACCACCTGCTTTCATGAGAGACCTCAGGGCTGCACGTTTTGAGCCCAGTACAGAGCCTGAAAAGCGTTTCCAACCCCACTTACAAGTAAAACTAGCTAAAATGTGCCTGGCTTCTCTTCACTGAAAAGCTCATTCTGAGTACATTTTTAGCATACGTTTGCTCCTGCCGGGTCAGCTGAGCAGCGAATTTCTATTTAACCACCTGCTATCATGAGAGACCTCAGGGCTGCATGTTTTAAGCCCAGTACTGATCCTGAAAAGCGTTTCCAACCCCACTTACAAGTAAAACTAGATAAAATGTGCCTGGCTGCTATTCACTGAAAAGCTCATTCTGTGTACATTTTTGGCATACGTTTGCTCCTACCGGGTCAGCTGAGCAGCGAATTTCTATTTAACCACCTGCTTTCATGAGAGACCTCAGGGCTGCATGTTTTGAGCCCAGTACTGAGCCTGAAAAGCGTTTCCAACCCCACTTACAAGTAAAACTAGCTAAAATGTGCCTGGCTTCTCTTCACTGAAAAGCTCATTCTGAGTACATTTTTAGCATATGTTTGCTCCTGCCGGGTCAGCTGAGCAGCGAAATTCTATTTAACCACCTGCTATCATGAGAGACTTCAGGGCTGCATGTTTTGAGCCCAGTACTGAGCCTGAAAAGCGTTTCCAACCCCACTTACAAGTAAAACTAGCTAAAATGTGCCTGGCTGCTATTCACTGAAAAGCACATTCTGTGTACATTTTTGGCATACGTTTGCTCCTACCGGGTCAGCTGAGCAGCAAATTTCTATTTAACCACCTGCTTTCATGAGAGACCTCAGGGCTGCATGTTTTGAGCCCAGTACAGAGCCTGAAAAGCGATTCCAACCCCACTTACAAGTAAAACTAGCTAAAATGTGCCTGGCTTCTCTTCACTGAAAAGCTCATTCTGAGTACATTTTTAGCATACGTTTGCTCCTGCCGGGTCAGCTGAGCAGCGAATTTCTATTTAACCACCTGCTATCATGAGAGACCTCAGGGCTGCATGTTTTAAGCCCAGTACTGATCCTGAAAAGCGTTTCCAACCCAACTTACAAGTAAAACTAGCTAAAATGTGCCTGGCTTCTCTTCACTGAAAAGCTCATTCTGTGTACATTTTTGGCATACGTTTGCTCCTACCGGGTTAGCTGAGCAGCGAATTTCTATTTAACCACCTGCTTTCATGAGAGACCTCAGGGCTGCATGTTTTGAGCCCAGTACTGAGCCTGAAAAGCGTTTCCAACCCCACTTACAAGTAAAACTAGCTAAAATGTGCCTGGCTTCTCTTCACTGAAAAGCTCATTCTGAGTACATTTTTAGCATATGTTTGCTCCTGCCGGGTCAGCTGAGCAGCGAAATTCTATTTAACCACCTGCTATCATGAGAGACCTCAGGGCTGCATGTTTTGAGAACAGTACTGAGCCTGAAAAGCGTTTCCAACCCCACTTACAAGTAAAACTAGCTAAAATGTGCCTGGCTTCTCTTCACTGAAAAGCTCATTCTGAGTACATTTTTAGCATATGTTTGCTCCTGCCGGGTCAGCTGAGCTGCGAATTTCTATTTAACCACCTGCTATCATGAGAGACCTCAGGGCTGCATGTTTTGAGCCCAGTACTGATCCTGAAAAGCGTTTCCAACCCCACTTACAAGTAAAACTAGCTAAAATGTGCCTGGCTTCTCTTCACTGAAAAGCTCATTCTGAGTACATTTTTAGCATACGTTTGCTCCTGCCGGGTCAGCTGAGCAGCGAATTTCTATTTAACCACCTGCTTTCATGAGAGACCTCAGGGCTGCATGTTTTGAGCCCAGTACTGAGCCTGAAAAGCGTTTCCAACCCCACTTACAAGTAAAACTAGCTAAAATGTGCCTGGCTGCTATTCACTGAAAAGCTCATTCTGTGTACATTTTTTGCATACGTTTGCTCCTACCGGGTCAGCTGAGCAGTGAATTTCTATTTAACCACCTGCTTTCATGAGAGACCTCAGGGCTGCATGTTTTGAGCCAAGTACTGAGCCTGAAAAGCATTTCCAACCCCACTTACAAGTAAAACTAGCTAAAATGTGCCTGGCTTCTCTTCACTGAAAAGCTCATTCTGAGTACATTTTTAGCATACGTTTGCTCCAGCCGGGTCAGCTGAGCAGCGAATTTCTATTTAACCACCTGCTATCATAAGAGACCTCAGGGCTGCATGTTGAGCCCAGTACTGATCCTGAAAAGCGTTTCCAACCCCACTTACAAGTAAAACTAGCTAAAATGTGCCTGGCTGCTATTCACTGAAAAGCTCATTCTGTGTACATTTTTGGCATACGTTTGCTCCTACCGGGTCGGGTGAGCAGCGAATTTCTATTTAACCACCTGCTTTCATGAGAGACCTCAGGGCTGCATGTTTTGAGCCCAGTACTGAGCCTGAAAAGCGTTTCCAACCCCACTTACAAGTAAAACTAGCTAAAATGAGCCTGGCTTCTCTTCACTGAAAAGCTCATTCTGAGTACATTTTTAGCATATGTTTGCTCCTGCCGGGTCAGCTGAGCAGCGAATTTCTATTTAACCACCTGCTATCATGAGAGACCTCAGGGCTGCATGTTTTGAGCCCAGTACTGATCCTGAAAAGCGTTTTCAACCCCACTTACAAGTAAAACTAGCTAAAATGTGCCTGGCTTCTCTTCACTGAAAAGCTCATTCTGAGTACATTTTTAGCATACGTTTGCTCCTGCCGGGTCAGCTGAGCAGCAAATTTCTATTTAACCACCTGCTTTCATGAGAGACCTCAGGGCTGCATGTTTTAAGCCCAGTACTGATCCTGAAAAGCGTTTCCAACCCCACTTACAAGTAAAACTAGCTAAAATGTGCCTGGCTGCTATTCACTGAAAAGCTCATTCTGTGTAAATTTTTGGCATACGTTTGCTCCTACCGGGTCAGCTGAGCAGCGAATTTCTATTTAACCACCTGCTATCATGAGAGACCTGCATGTTTTGAGCCCAGTACTAATCCTGAAAAGCGTTTCCAACCCCACTTACAAGTAAAACTAGCTAAAATGTGCCTGGCTGCTATTCACTGAAAAGCTCATTCTGTGTACATTTTTGGCATACGTTTGCTCCTACCGGGTCAGCTGAGCAGCGAATTTCTATTTAACCACCTGCTTTCATGAGAGACCTCAGGGCTGCATGTTTTGAGCCCAGTACTGAGCCTGAAAAGCGTTTCCAACCCCACTTACAAGTAAAACTAGCTAAAATGTGCCTGGCTGCTATTCACTGAAAAGCTCATTCTGTGTACATTTTTGGCATATGTTTGCTCCTACCGGGTCAGCTGAGCAGCGAATTTCTATTTAATCACCTGCTTTCATGAGAGACCTCAGGGCTGCATGTTTTGAGCCCAGTACTGATCCTGAAAAGCGTTTCCAAACCCACTTACAAGTAAAACTAGCTAAAATGTGCCTGGCTTCTCTTCACTGAAAAGCTCATTCTGAGTACATTTTTAGCATACGTTTGCTCCTGCCGGGTCAGCTGAGCAGCGAATTTCTATTTAACCACCTGCTTTCATGAGAGACCTCAGGGCTGCATGTTTTGAGCCCAGTACTGAGCCTGAAAAGCGTTTCCAACCCCACTTACCAGTAAAACTAGCTAAAATGTGCCTGGCTTCTCTTCACTGAAAAGCTCATTCTGAGTACATTTTTAGCATACGTTTGCTCCTGCCGGGTCAGCTGAGCAGCGAATTTCTATTTAACCACCTGCTTTCATGAGAGACCTCAGGGCTGCATGTTTTGAGCCCAGTACTGAGCCTGAAAAGCGTTTCCAACCCCACTTACAAGTAAAACTAGCTAAAATGTGCCTTGCTGCTATTCACTGAAAAGCTCATTCTGTGTACATTTTTGGCATACGTTTGCTCCTGCCGGGTCAGCTGAGCAGCGAATTTCTATTTAACCACCTGCTATCATAAGAGACCTCAGGGCTGCATGTTGAGCCCAGTACTGATCCTGAAAAGCGTTTCCAACCCCACTTACAAGTAAAACTAGCTAAAATGTGCCTCGCTGCTATTCACTGAAAAGCTCATTCTGTGTACATTTTTGGCATACGTTTGCTCCTACCGGGTCAGCTGAGCAGCGAATTTCTATTTAACCACCTGCTTTCATGAGAGACCTCAGGGCTGCACGTTTTGAGCCCAGTACAGAGCCTGAAAAGCGTTTCCAACCCCACTTACAAGTAAAACTAGCTAAAATGTGCCTGGCTTCTCTTCACTGAAAAGCTCATTCTGAGTACATTTTTAGCATACGTTTGCTCCTGCCGGGTCAGCTGAGCAGCGAATTTCTATTTAACCACCTGCTATCATGAGAGACCTCAGGGCTGCATGTTTTAAGCCCAGTACTGATCCTGAAAAGCGTTTCCAACCCCACTTACAAGTAAAACTAGATAAAATGTGCCTGGCTGCTATTCACTGAAAAGCTCATTCTGTGTACATTTTTGGCATACGTTTGCTCCTACCGGGTCAGCTGAGCAGCGAATTTCTATTTAACCACCTGCTTTCATGAGAGACCTCAGGGCTGCATGTTTTGAGCCCAGTACTGAGCCTGAAAAGCGTTTCCAACCCCACTTACAAGTAAAACTAGCTAAAATGTGCCTGGCTTCTCTTCACTGAAAAGCTCATTCTGAGTACATTTTTAGCATATGTTTGCTCCTGCCGGGTCAGCTGAGCAGCGAAATTCTATTTAACCACCTGCTATCATGAGAGACTTCAGGGCTGCATGTTTTGAGCCCAGTACTGAGCCTGAAAAGCGTTTCCAACCCCACTTACAAGTAAAACTAGCTAAAATGTGCCTGGCTGCTATTCACTGAAAAGCACATTCTGTGTACATTTTTGGCATACGTTTGCTCCTACCGGGTCAGCTGAGCAGCAAATTTCTATTTAACCACCTGCTTTCATGAGAGACCTCAGGGCTGCATGTTTTGAGCCCAGTACAGAGCCTGAAAAGCGATTCCAACCCCACTTACAAGTAAAACTAGCTAAAATGTGCCTGGCTTCTCTTCACTGAAAAGCTCATTCTGAGTACATTTTTAGCATACGTTTGCTCCTGCCGGGTCAGCTGAGCAGCGAATTTCTATTTAACCACCTGCTATCATGAGAGACCTCAGGGCTGCATGTTTTAAGCCCAGTACTGATCCTGAAAAGCGTTTCCAACCCAACTTACAAGTAAAACTAGCTAAAATGTGCCTGGCTTCTCTTCACTGAAAAGCTCATTCTGTGTACATTTTTGGCATACGTTTGCTCCTACCGGGTTAGCTGAGCAGCGAATTTCTATTTAACCACCTGCTTTCATGAGAGACCTCAGGGCTGCATGTTTTGAGCCCAGTACTGAGCCTGAAAAGCGTTTCCAACCCCACTTACAAGTAAAACTAGCTAAAATGTGCCTGGCTTCTCTTCACTGAAAAGCTCATTCTGAGTACATTTTTAGCATATGTTTGCTCCTGCCGGGTCAGCTGAGCAGCGAAATTCTATTTAACCACCTGCTATCATGAGAGACCTCAGGGCTGCATGTTTTGAGAACAGTACTGAGCCTGAAAAGCGTTTCCAACCCCACTTACAAGTAAAACTAGCTAAAATGTGCCTGGCTTCTCTTCACTGAAAAGCTCATTCTGAGTACATTTTTAGCATATGTTTGCTCCTGCCGGGTCAGCTGAGCTGCGAATTTCTATTTAACCACCTGCTATCATGAGAGACCTCAGGGCTGCATGTTTTGAGCCCAGTACTGATCCTGAAAAGCGTTTCCAACCCCACTTACAAGTAAAACTAGCTAAAATGTGCCTGGCTTCTCTTCACTGAAAAGCTCATTCTGAGTACATTTTTAGCATACGTTTGCTCCTGCCGGGTCAGCTGAGCAGCGAATTTCTATTTAACCACCTGCTTTCATGAGAGACCTCAGGGCTGCATGTTTTGAGCCCAGTACTGAGCCTGAAAAGCGTTTCCAACCCCACTTACAAGTAAAACTAGCTAAAATGTGCCTGGCTGCTATTCACTGAAAAGCTCATTCTGTGTACATTTTTTGCATACGTTTGCTCCTACCGGGTCAGCTGAGCAGTGAATTTCTATTTAACCACCTGCTTTCATGAGAGACCTCAGGGCTGCATGTTTTGAGCCAAGTACTGAGCCTGAAAAGCATTTCCAACCCCACTTACAAGTAAAACTAGCTAAAATGTGCCTGGCTTCTCTTCACTGAAAAGCTCATTCTGAGTACATTTTTAGCATACGTTTGCTCCAGCCGGGTCAGCTGAGCAGCGAATTTCTATTTAACCACCTGCTATCATAAGAGACCTCAGGGCTGCATGTTGAGCCCAGTACTGATCCTGAAAAGCGTTTCCAACCCCACTTACAAGTAAAACTAGCTAAAATGTGCCTGGCTGCTATTCACTGAAAAGCTCATTATGTGTACATTTTTGGCATACGTTTGCTCCTACCGGGTCGGGTGAGCAGCGAATTTCTATTTAACCACCTGCTTTCATGAGAGACCTCAGGGCTGCATGTTTTGAGCCCAGTACTGAGCCTGAAAAGCGTTTCCAACCCCACTTACAAGTAAAACTAGCTAAAATGAGCCTGGCTTCTCTTCACTGAAAAGCTCATTCTGAGTACATTTTTAGCATATGTTTGCTCCTGCCGGGTCAGCTGAGCAGCGAATTTCTATTTAACCACCTGCTATCATGAGAGACCTCAGGGCTGCATGTTTTGAGCCCAGTACTGATCCTGAAAAGCGTTTTCAACCCCACTTACAAGTAAAACTAGCTAAAATGTGCCTGGCTTCTCTTCACTGAAAAGCTCATTCTGAGTACATTTTTAGCATACGTTTGCTCCTGCCGGGTCAGCTGAGCAGCAAATTTCTATTTAACCACCTGCTTTCATGAGAGACCTCAGGGCTGCATGTTTTAAGCCCAGTACTGATCCTGAAAAGCGTTTCCAACCCCACTTACAAGTAAAACTAGCTAAAATGTGCCTGGCTGCTATTCACTGAAAAGCTCATTCTGTGTAAATTTTTGGCATACGTTTGCTCCTACCGGGTCAGCTGAGCAGCGAATTTCTATTTAACCACCTGCTATCATGAGAGACCTGCATGTTTTGAGCCCAGTACTAATCCTGAAAAGCGTTTCCAACCCCACTTACAAGTAAAACTAGCTAAAATGTGCCTGGCTGCTATTCACTGAAAAGCTCATTCTGTGTACATTTTTGGCATACGTTTGCTCCTACCGGGTCAGCTGAGCAGCGAATTTCTATTTAACCACCTGCTTTCATGAGAGACCTCAGGGCTGCATGTTTTGAGCCCAGTACTGAGCCTGAAAAGCGTTTCCAACCCCACTTACAAGTAAAACTAGCTAAAATGTGCCTGGCTGCTATTCACTGAAAAGCTCATTCTGTGTACATTTTTGGCATATGTTTGCTCCTACCGGGTCAGCTGAGCAGCGAATTTCTATTTAATCACCTGCTTTCATGAGAGACCTCAGGGCTGCATGTTTTGAGCTCAGTACTGAGCCTGAAAAGCATTTCCAACCCCACTTACAAGTAAAACTAGCTAAAATGTGCCTGGCTTCTCTTCACTGAAAAGCTCATTCTGAGTACATTTTTAGCATACATTTGCTCCTGCCGGGTCAGCTGAGCAGCGAATTTCTATTTAACCACCTGCTATCATGAGAGACCTCAGGGCTGCATGTTTTGAGCCCAGTACTGATCCTGAAAAGCGTTTCCAACCCCACTTACAAGTAAAACTAGCTAAAATGTGCCTGGCTGCTATTCACTGAAAAGCTCATTCTGTGTACATTTTTGGCATACGTTTGCTCCTACCGGGTCAGCTGAGCAGCGAATTTCTATTTAACCACCTGCTTTCATGAGAGACCTCAGGGCTGCATGTTTTGAGCCCAGTACTGAGCCTGAAAAGCGTTTCCAACCCCACTTACAAGTAAAACTAGCTAAAATGTGCCTGGCTTCTCCACTGAAAAGCTCATTCTGAGTACATTTTAGCATACGTTTGCTCCTGCCGGGTCAGCTGAGCAGCAAATTTCTATTTAACCACCTGCTGTCATGAGAGACCTCAGGGCTGCATGTTTTGAGCCCAGTACTGATCCTGAAAAGCGTTTCCAACCCCACTTACAAGTAAAACTAGCTAAAATGTGCCTGGCTGCTATTCACTGAAAAGCTCATTCTGTGTACATTTTTGGCATACGTTTGCTCCTGCCGGGTCAGCTGAGCAGCGAATTTCTATTTAACCACCTGCTTTCATGAGAGACCTCAGGGCTGCATGTTTTGAGCCCAGTACTGAGCCCGAAAAGCGTTTCCAACCCCACTTACAAGTAAAACTAGCTAAAATGTGCCTGGCTGCTATTCACTGAAAAGCTCATTCTGTGTACATTTTTGGCATACGTTTGCTCCTGCCGGGTCAGCTGAGCAGCGAATTTCTATTTAACCACCTGCTTTCATGAGAGACCTCAGGGCTGCATGTTTTGAGCCCAGTACTGAGCCTGAAAAGCGTTTCCAACCCCACTTACAAGTAAAACTAGCTAAAATGTGCCTGGCTGCTATTCACTGAAAAGCTCATTCTGTGTACATTTTTGGCATACGTTTGCTCCTACCGGGTCAGCTGAGCAGTGAATTTCTATTTAACCACCTGCTTTCATGAGAGACCTCAGGGCTGCATGTTTTGAGCCAAGTACTGAGCGTGAAAAGCATTTCCAACCCCACTTACAAGTAAAACTAGCTAAAATGTGCCTGGCTTCTCTTCACTGAAAAGCTCATTCTGAGTACATTTTTAGCATACGTTTGCTCCTGCCGGGTCAGCTGAGCAGGGAATTTCTATTTAACCACCTGCTATCATAAGAGACCTCAGGGCTGCATGTTGAGCCCAGTACTGATCCTGAAAAGTGTTTCCAACCCCACTTACAAGTAAAACTAGCTAAAATGTGCCTGGCTGCTATTCACTGAAAAGCTCATTCTGTGTACATTTTTGGCATACGTTTGCTCCTACCGGGTCAGCTGAGCAGCGAATTTCTATTTAACCACCTGCTTTCATGAGAGACCTCAGGGCTGCATGTTTTGAGCCCAGTACAGAGCCTGAAAAGCGTTTCTAACCCCACTTACAAGTAAAACTAGCTAAAATGTGCCTGGCTTCTCTTCACTGAAAAGCTCATTCTGAGTACATTTTTAGCATACGTTTGCTCCTGCCGGGTCAGCTGAGCAGCGAATTTCTATTTAACCACCTGCGAGACCTCAGGGCTGCATGTTTTGAGCCCAGTACTGAGCCTGAAAAGCGTTTCCAACCCCACTTACAAGTAAAACTAGCTAAAATGTGCCTGGCTTCTCTTCACTGAAAAGCTCATTCTGAGTACATTTTTAGCATACGTTTGCTCCTGCCGGGTCAGCTGAGCAGCGAATTTCTATTTAACCACCTGCTATCATGAGAGACCTCAGGGCTGCATGTTTTAAGCCCAGTACTGATCCTGAAAAGCGTTTCCAACCCCACTTACAAGTAAAACTAGCTAAAATGTGCCTAGCTGCTATTCACTGAAAAGCTCATTCTGTGTACATTTTTGGCATACGTTTGCTCCTGCCGGGTCAGCTGAGCAGCGAATTTCTATTTAACCACCTGCTTTCATGAGAGACCTCAGGGCTGCATGTTTTGAGCCCAGTACTGAGCCTGAAAAGCGTTTCCAACCCCACTTACAAGTAAAACTAGCTAAAATGTGCCTGGCTGCTATTCACTGAAAAGCTCATTCTGTGTACATTTTTGGCATACGTTTGCTCCTGCCGGGTCAGCTGAGCAGCGAATTTCTATTTAACCACCTGCTTTCATGAGAGACCTCAGGGCTGCATGTTTTGAGCCCAGTACTGAGCCTGAAAAGCGTTTCCAACCCCACTTACAAGTGAAACTAGCTAAAATGTGCCTGGCTGCTATTCACTGAAAAGCTCATTCTGTGTACATTTTTGGCATACGTTTGCTCCTACCGGGTCAGCTGAGCAGTGAATTTCTATTTAACCACCTGCTTTCATGAGAGACCTCAGGGCTGCATGTTTTGAGCCAAGTACTGAGCCTGAAAAGCATTTCCAACCCCACTTACAAGTAAAACTAGCTAAAATGTGCCTGGCTTCTCTTCACTGAAAAGCTCATTCTGAGTACATTTTTAGCATACTTTTGCTCCTGCCGGGTCAGCTGAGCAGCGAATTTCTATTTAACCACCTGCTATCATAAGAGACCTCAGGGCTGCATGTTGAGCCCAGTACTGATCCTGAAAAGCGTTTCCAACCCCACTTACAAGTAAAACTAGCTAAAATGTGCCTGGCTGCTATTCACTGAAAAGCTCATTCTGTGTACATTTTTGGCATACGTTTGCTCCTACCGGGTCAGCTGAGCAGCGAATTTCTATTTAACCACCTGCTTTCATGAGAGACCTCAGGGCTGCATGTTTTGAGCCCAGTACTGAGCCTGAAAAGCGTTTCCAACCCCACTTACAAGTAAAACTAGCTAAAATGTGCCTGGCTTCTCCACTGAAAAGCTCATTCTGAGTACATTTTAGCATACGTTTGCTCCTGCCGGGTCAGCTGAGCAGCAAATTTCTATTTAACCACCTGCTGTCATGAGAGACCTCAGGGCTGCATGTTTTGAGCCCAGTACTGATCCTGAAAAGCGTTTCCAACCCCACTTACAAGTAAAACTAGCTAAAATGTGCCTGGCTGCTATTCACTGAAAAGCTCATTCTGTGTACATTTTTGGCATACGTTTGCTCCTGCCGGGTCAGCTGAGCAGCGAATTTCTATTTAACCACCTTCTTTCATGAGAGACCTCAGGGCTGCATGTTTTGAGCCCAGTACTGAGCCTGAAAAGCGTTTCCAACCCCACTTACAAGTAAAACTAGCTAAAATGTGCCTGGCTGCTATTCACTGAAAAGCTCATTCTGTGTACATTTTTGGCATACGTTTGCTCCTGCCGGGTCAGCTGAGCAGCGAATTTCTATTTAACCACCTGCTTTCATGAGAGACCTCAGGGCTGCATGTTTTGAGCCCAGTACTGAGCCTGAAAAGCGTTTCCAACCCCACTTACAAGTAAAACTAGCTAAAATGTGCCTGGCTGCTATTCACTGAAAAGCTCATTCTGTGTACATTTTTGGCATACGTTTGCTCCTACCGGGTCAGCTGAGCAGTGAATTTCTATTTAACCACCTGCTTTCATGAGAGACCTCAGGGCTGCATGTTTTGAGCCAAGTACTGAGCGTGAAAAGCATTTCCAACCCCACTTACAAGTAAAACTAGCTAAAATGTGCCTGGCTTCTCTTCACTGAAAAGCTCATTCTGAGTACATTTTTAGCATACGTTTGCTCCTGCCGGGTCAGCTGAGCAGGGAATTTCTATTTAACCACCTGCTATCATAAGAGACCTCAGGGCTGCATGTTGAGCCCAGTACTGATCCTGAAAAGTGTTTCCAACCCCACTTACAAGTAAAACTAGCTAAAATGTGCCTGGCTGCTATTCACTGAAAAGCTCATTCTGTGTACATTTTTGGCATACGTTTGCTCCTACCGGGTCAGCTGAGCAGCGAATTTCTATTTAACCACCTGCTTTCATGAGAGACCTCAGGGCTGCATGTTTTGAGCCCAGTACAGAGCCTGAAAAGCGTTTCCAACCCCACTTACAAGTAAAACTAGCTAAAATGTGCCTGGCTTCTCTTCACTGAAAAGCTCATTCTGAGTACATTTTTAGCATACGTTTGCTCCTGCCGGGTCAGCTGAGCAGCGAATTTCTATTTAACCACCTGCGAGACCTCAGGGCTGCATGTTTTGAGCCCAGTACTGAGCCTGAAAAGCGTTTCCAACCCCACTTACAAGTAAAACTAGCTAAAATGTGCCTGGCTTCTCTTCACTGAAAAGCTCATTCTGAGTACATTTTTAGCATACGTTTGCTCCTGCCGGGTCAGCTGAGCAGCGAATTTCTATTTAACCACCTGCTATCATGAGAGACCTCAGGGCTGCATGTTTTAAGCCCAGTACTGATCCTGAAAAGCGTTTCCAACCCCACTTACAAGTAAAACTAGCTAAAATGTGCCTAGCTGCTATTCACTGAAAAGCTCATTCTGTGTACATTTTTGGCATACGTTTGCTCCTGCCGGGTCAGCTGAGCAGCGAATTTCTATTTAACCACCTGCTTTCATGAGAGACCTCAGGGCTGCATGTTTTGAGCCCAGTACTGAGCCTGAAAAGCGTTTCCAACCCCACTTACAAGTAAAACTAGCTAAAATGTGCCTGGCTGCTATTCACTGAAAAGCTCATTCTGTGTACATTTTTGGCATACGTTTGCTCCTGCCGGGTCAGCTGAGCAGCGAATTTCTATTTAACCACCTGCTTTCATGAGAGACCTCAGGGCTGCATGTTTTGAGCCCAGTACTGAGCCTGAAAAGCGTTTCCAACCCCACTTACAAGTAAAACTAGCTAAAATGTGCCTGGCTTCTCTTCACTGAAAAGCTCATTCTGAGTACATTTTTAGCATACGTTTGCTCCTGCCGGGTCAGCTGAGCAGCGAATTTCTATTTAACCACCTGCTTTCATGAGAGACCTCAGGGCTGCATGTTTTGAGCCCAGTACTGAGCCTGAAAAGCGTTTCCAACCCCACTTACAAGTAAAACTAGCTGAAATGTGCCTGGCTGCTATTCACTGAAAAGCTCATTCTGTGTACATTTTTGGCATACGTTTGCTCCTACCGGGTCAGCTGAGCAGTGAATTTCTATTTAACCACCTGCTTTCATGAGAGACCTCAGGGCTGCATGTTTTGAGCCAAGTACTGAGCCTGAAAAGCATTTCCAACCCCACTTACAAGTAAAACTAGCTAAAATGTGCCTGGCTTCTCTTCACTGAAAAGCTCATTCTGAGTACATTTTTAGCATACGTTTGCTCCTGCCGGGTCAGCTGAGCAGCGAATTTCTATTTAACCACCTGCTATCATAAGAGACCTCAGGGCTGCATGTTGAGCCCAGTACTGATCCTGAAAAGCGTTTCCAACCCCACTTACAAGTAAAATTAGCTAAAATGTGCCTGGCTGCTATTCACTGAAAAGCTCATTCTGTGTACATTTTTGGCATACGTTTGCTCCTACCGGGTCAGCTGAGCAGCGAATTTCTATTTAACCACCTGCTTTCATGAGAGACCTCAGGGCTGCACGTTTTGAGCCCAGTACAGAGCCTGAAAAGCGTTTCCAACCCCACTTACAAGTAAAACTAGCTAAAATGTGCCTGGCTTCTCTTCACTGAAAAGCTCATTCTGAGTACATTTTTAGCATACGTTTGCTCCTGCCGGGTCAGCTGAGCAGCGAATTTCTATTTAACCACCTGCTATCATGAGAGACCTCAGGGCTGCATGTTTTAAGCCCAGTACTGATCCTGAAAAGCGTTTCCAACCCCACTTACAAGTAAAACTAGATAAAATGTGCCTGGCTGCTATTCACTGAAAAGCTCATTCTGTGTACATTTTTGGCATACGTTTGCTCCTACCGGGTCAGCTGAGCAGCGAATTTCTATTTAACCACCTGCTTTCATGAGAGACCTCAGGGCTGCATGTTTTGAGCCCAGTACTGAGCCTGAAAAGCGTTTCCAACCCCACTTACAAGTAAAACTAGCTAAAATGTGCCTGGCTTCTCTTCACTGAAAAGCTCATTCTGAGTACATTTTTAGCATATGTTTGCTCCTGCCGGGTCAGCTGAGCAGCGAAATTCTATTTAACCACCTGCTATCATGAGAGACCTCAGGGCTGCATGTTTTGAGCCCAGTACTGAGCCTGAAAAGCGTTTCCAACCCCACTTACAAGTAAAACTAGCTAAAATGTGCCTGGCTTCTCTTCACTGAAAAGCTCATTCTGAGTACATTTTTAGCATATGTTTGCTCCTGCCGGGTCAGCTGAGCTGCGAATTTCTATTTAACCACCTGCTATCATGAGAGACCTCAGGGCTGCATGTTTTGAGCCCAGTACTGATCCTGAAAAGCGTTTCCAACCCCACTTACAAGTAAAACTAGCTAAAATGTGCCTGGCTTCTCTTCACTGAAAAGCTCATTCTGAGTACATTTTTAGCATACGTTTGCTCCTGCCGGGTCAGCTGAGCAGCGAATTTCTATTTAACCACCTGCTTTCATGAGAGACCTCAGGGCTGCATGTTTTGAGCCAAGTACTGAGCCTGAAAAGCATTTCCAACCCCACTTACAAGTAAAACTAGCTAAAATGTGCCTGGCTTCTCTTCACTGAAAAGCTCATTCTGAGTACATTTTTAGCATACGTTTGCTCCTGCCGGGTCAGCTGAGCAGCGAATTTCTATTTAACCACCTGCTATCATAAGAGACCTCAGGGCTGCATGTTGAGCCCAGTACTGATCCTGAAAAGCGTTTCCAACCCCACTTACAAGTAAAACTAGCTAAAATGTGCCTGGCTGCTATTCACTGAAAAGCTCATTCTGTGTACATTTTTGGCATACGTTTGCTCCTACCGGGTCAGCTGAGCAGCGAATTTCTATTTAACCACCTGCTTTCATGAGAGACCTCAGGGCTGCATGTTTTGAGCCCAGTACAGAGCCTGAAAAGCGTTTCCAACCCCACTTACAAGTAAAACTAGCTAAAATGTGCCTGGCTTCTCTTCACTGAAAAGCTCATTCTGAGTACATTTTTAGCATATGTTTGCTCCTGCCGGGTCAGCTGAGCAGCGAATTTCTATTTAACCACCTGCTATCATGAGAGACCTCAGGGCTGCATGTTTTAAGCCCAGTACTGATCCTGAAAAGCTTTTCCAACCCCACTGACAAGTAAAACTAGATAAAATGTGCCTGGCTGCTATTCACTGAAAAGCTCATTCTGTGTACATTTTTGGCATACGTTTGCTCCTACCGGGTCAGCTGAGCAGCGAATTTCTATTTAACCACCTGCTTTCATGAGAGACCTCAGGGCTGCATGTTTTGAGCCCAGTACTGAGCCTGAAAAGCGTTTCCAACCCCACTTACAAGTAAAACTAGCTAAAATGTGCCTGGCTTCTCTTCACTGAAAAGCTCATTCTGAGTACATTTTTAGCAAATGTTTGCTCCTGCCGGGTCAGCTGAGCAGCGAAATTCTATTTAACCACCTGCTATCATGAGAGACCTCAGGGCTGCATGTTTTGAGCCCAGTACTGAGCCTGAAAAGCGTTTCCAACCCCACTTACAAGTAAAACTAGCTAAAATGTGCCTGGCTTCTCTTCACTGAAAAGCTCATTCTGAGTACATTTTTAGCATATGTTTGCTCCTGCCGGGTCAGCTGAGCTGCGAATTTCTATTTAACCACCTGCTATCATGAGAGACCTCAGGGCTGCATGTTTTGAGCCCAGTACTGATCCTGAAAAGCGTTTCCAACCCCACTTACAAGTAAAACTAGCTAAAATGTGCCTGGCTTCTCTTCACTGAAAAGCTCATTCTGAGTACATTTTTAGCATACGTTTGCTCCTGCCGGGTCAGCTGAGCAGCGAATTTCTATTTAACCACCTGCTTTCATGAGAGACCTCAGGGCTGCATGTTTTGAGCCCAGTACTGAGCCTTAAAAGCGTTTCCAACCCCACTTACAAGTAAAACTAGCTAAAATGTGCCTGGCTTCTCTTCACTGAAAAGCTCATTCTGAGTACATTTTTAGCATACGTTTGCTCCTGCCGGGTCAGCTGAGCAGCGAATTTCTATTTAACCACCTGCTATCATAAGAGACCTCAGGGCTGCATGTTGAGCCCAGTACTGATCCTGAAAAGCGTTTCCAACCCCACTTACAAGTAAAACTAGCTAAAATGTGCCTCGCTGCTATTCACTGAAAAGCTCATTCTGTGTACATTTTTGGCATACGTTTGCTCCTACCGGGTCAGCTGAGCAGCGAATTTCTATTTAACCACCTGCTTTCATGAGAGACCTCAGGGCTGCACGTTTTGAGCCCAGTACAGAGCCTGAAAAGCGTTTCCAACCCCACTTACAAGTAAAACTAGCTAAAATGTGCCTGGCTTCTCTTCACTGAAAAGCTCATTCTGAGTACATTTTTAGCATACGTTTGCTCCTGCCGGGTCAGCTGAGCAGCGAATTTCTATTTAACCACCTGCTATCATGAGAGACCTCAGGGCTGCATGTTTTAAGCCCAGTACTGATCCTGAAAAGCGTTTCCAACCCCACTTACAAGTAAAACTAGATAAAATGTGCCTGGCTGCTATTCACTGAAAAGCTCATTCTGTGTACATTTTTGGCATGCGTTTGCTCCTACCGGGTCAGCTGAGCAGCGAATTTCTATTTAACCACCTGCTTTCATGAGAGACCTCAGGGCTGCATGTTTTGAGCCCAGTACTGAGCCTGAAAAGCGTTTCCAACCCCACTTACAAGTAAAACTAGCTAAAATGTGCCTGGCTTCTCTTCACTGAAAAGCTCATTCTGAGTACATTTTTAGCATATGTTTGCTCCTGCCGGGTCAGCTGAGCAGCGAAATTCTATTTAACCACCTGCTATCATGAGAGACCTCAGGGCTGCATGTTTTGAGCCCAGTACTGAGCCTGAAAAGCGTTTCCAACCCCACTTACAAGTAAAACTAGCTAAAATGTGCCTGGCTGCTATTCACTGAAAAGCTCATTCTGTGTACATTTTTGGCATACGTTTGCTCCTACCGGGTCAGCTGAGCAGCAAATTTCTATTTAACCACCTGCTTTCATGAGAGACCTCAGGGCTGCATGTTTTGAGCCCAGTACAGAGCCTGAAAAGCGTTTCCAACCCCACTTACAAGTAAAACTAGCTAAAATGTGCCTGGCTTCTCTTCACTGAAAAGCTCATTCTGAGTACATTTTTAGCATACCTTTGCTCCTGCCGGGTCAGCTGAGCAGCGAATTTCTATTTAACCACCTGCTATCATGAGAGACCTCAGGGCTGCATGTTTTAAGCCCAGTACTGATCCTGAAAAGCGTTTCCAACCCCACTTACAAGTAAAACTAGATAAAATGTGCCTGGCTGCTATTCACTGAAAAGCTCATTCTGTGTACATTTTTGGCATACGTTTGCTCCTACCGGGTCAGCTGAGCAGCGAATTTCTATTTAACCACCTGCTTTCATGAGAGACCTCAGGGCTGCATGTTTTGAGCCCAGTACTGAGCCTGAAAAGCGTTTCCAACCCCACTTACAAGTAAAACTAGCTAAAATGTGCCTGGCTTCTCTTCACTGAAAAGCTCATTCTGAGTACATTTTTAGCATATGTTTGCTCCTGCCGGGTCAGCTGAGCAGCGAAATTCTATTTAACCACCTGCTATCATGAGAGACCTCAGGGCTGCATGTTTTGAGCCCAGTACTGAGCCTGAAAAGCGTTTCCAACCCCACTTACAAGTAAAACTAGCTAAAATGTGCCTGGCTTCTCTTCACTGAAAAGCTCATTCTGAGTACATTTTTAGCATATGTTTGCTCCTGCCGGGTCAGCTGAGCTGCGAATTTCTATTTAACCACCTGCTATCATGAGAGACCTCAGGGCTGCATGTTTTGAGCCCAGTACTGATCCTGAAAAGCGTTTCCAACCCCACTTACAAGTAAAACTAGCTAAAATGTGCCTGGCTTCTCTTCACTGAAAAGCTCATTCTGAGTACATTTTTAGCATACGTTTGCTCCTGCCGGGTCAGCTGAGCAGCGAATTTCTATTTAACCACCTGCTTTCATGAGAGACCTCAGGGCTGCATGTTTTGAGCCCAGTACTGAGCCTGAAAAGCGTTTCCAGCCCCACTTACAAGTAAAACTAGCTAAAATGTGCCTGGCTTCTCTTCACTGAAAAGCTCATTCTGAGTACATTTTTAGCATACGTTTGCTCCTGCCGGGTCAGCTGAGCAGCGAATTTCTATTTAACCACCTGCTATCATGAGAGACCTCAGGGCTGCATGTTTTAAGCCCAGTACTGATCCTGAAAAGCGTTTCCAACCCCACTTACAAGTAAAACTAGATAAAATGTGCCTGGCTGCTATTCACTGAAAAGCTCATTCTGTGTACATTTTTGGCATACGTTTGCTCCTACCGGGTCAGCTGAGCAGCGAATTTCTATTTAACCACCTGCTTTCATGAGAGACCTCAGGGCTGCATGTTTTGAGCCCAGTACTGAGCCTGAAAAGCGTTTCCAACCCCACTTACAAGTAAAACTAGCTAAAATGTGCCTGGCTTCTCTTCACTGAAAAGCTCATTCTGAGTACATTTTTAGCATATGTTTGCTCCTGCCGGGTCAGCTGAGCAGCGAAATTCTATTTAACCACCTGCTATCATGAGAGACCTCAGGGCTGCATGTTTTGAGCCCAGTACTGAGCCTGAAAAGCGTTTCCAACCCCACTTACAAGTAAAACTAGCTAAAATGTGCCTGGCTGCTATTCACTGAAAAGCTCATTCTGTGTACATTTTTGGCATACGTTTGCTCCTACCGGGTCAGCTGAGCAGCAAATTTCTATTTAACCACCTGCTTTCATGAGAGACCTCAGGGCTGCATGTTTTGAGCCCAGTACAGAGCCTGAAAAGCGTTTCCAACCCCACTTACAAGTAAAACTAGCTAAAATGTGCCTGGCTTCTCTTCACTGAAAAGCTCATTCTGAGTACATTTTTAGCATACGTTTGCTCCTGCCGGGTCAGCTGAGCAGCGAATTTCTATTTAACCACCTGCTATCATGAGAGACCTCAGGGCTGCATGTTTTAAGCCCAGTACTGATCCTGAAAAGCGTTTCCAACCCCACTTACAAGTAAAACTAGCTAAAATGTGCCTGGCTTCTCTTCACTGAAAAGCTCATTCTGAGTACATTTTTAGCATACGTTTGCTCCTGCCGGGTCAGCTGAGCAGCGAATTTCTATTTAACCACCTGCTTTCATGAGAGACCTCAGGGCTGCATGTTTTGAGCCCAGTACTGAGCCTGAAAAGCGTTTCCAACCCCACTTACCAGTAAAACTAGCTAAAATGTGCCTGGCTTCTCTTCACTGAAAAGCTCATTCTGAGTACATTTTTAGCATACGTTTGCTCCTGCCGGGTCAGCTGAGCAGCGAATTTCTATTTAACCACCTGCTTTCATGAGAGACCTCAGGGCTGCATGTTTTGAGCCCAGTACTGAGCCTGAAAAGCGTTTCCAACCCCACTTACAAGTAAAACTAGCTAAAATGTGCCTTGCTGCTATTCACTGAAAAGCTCATTCTGTGTACATTTTTGGCATACGTGTGCTCCTGCCGGGTCAGCTGAGCAGCGAATTTCTATTTAACCACCTGCTATCATAAGAGACCTCAGGGCTGCATGTTGAGCCCAGTACTGATCCTGAAAAGCGTTTCCAACCCCACTTACAAGTAAAACTAGCTAAAATGTGCCTCGCTGCTATTCACTGAAAAGCTCATTCTGTGTACATTTTTGGCATACGTTTGCTCCTACCGGGTCAGCTGAGCAGCGAATTTCTATTTAACCACCTGCTTTCATGAGAGACCTCAGGGCTGCACGTTTTGAGCCCAGTACAGAGCCTGAAAAGCGTTTCCAACCCCACTTACAAGTAAAACGAGCTAAAATGTGCCTGGCTTCTCTTCACTGAAAAGCTCATTCTGTGTACATTTTTGGCATACGTTTGCTCCTACCGGGTCAGCTGAGCAGCGAATTTCTATTTAACCACCTGCTTTCATGAGAGACCTCAGGGCTGCATGTTTTAAGCCCAGTACTGATCCTGAAAAGCGTTTCCAACCCCACTTACAAGTAAAACTAGATAAAATGTGCCTGGCTGCTATTCACTGAAAAGCTCATTCTGTGTACATTTTTGGCATACGTTTGCTCCTACCGGGTCAGCTGAGCAGCGAATTTCTATTTAACCACCTGCTTTCATGAGAGACCTCAGGGCTGCATGTTTTGAGCCCAGTACTGAGCCTGAAAAGCGTTTCCAACCCCACTTACAAGTAAAACTAGCTAAAATGTGCCTGGCTTCTCTTCACTGAAAAGCTCATTCTGAGTACATTTTTAGCATATGTTTGCTCCTGCCGGGTCAGCTGAGCAGCGAAATTCTATTTAACCACCTGCTATCATGAGAGACCTCAGGGCTGCATGTTTTGAGCCCAGTACTGAGCCTGAAAAGCGTTTCCAACCCCACTTACAAGTAAAACTAGCTAAAATGTGCCTGGCTGCTATTCACTGAAAAGCTCATTCTGTGTACATTTTTGGCATACGTTTGCTCCTACCGGGTCAGCTGAGCAGCAAATTTCTATTTAACCACCTGCTTTCATGAGAGACCTCAGGGCTGCATGTTTTGAGCCCAGTACAGAGCCTGAAAAGCGTTTCCAACCCCACTTACAAGTAAAACTAGCTAAAATGTGCCTGGCTTCTCTTCACTGAAAAGCTCATTCTGAGTACATTTTTAGCATACGTTTGCTCCTGCCGGGTCAGCTGAGCAGCGAATTTCTATTTAACCACCTGCTATCATGAGAGACCTCAGGGCTGCATGTTTTAAGCCCAGTACTGATCCTGAAAAGCGTTTCCAACCCCACTTACAAGTAAAACTAGCTAAAATGTGCCTGGCTTCTCTTCACTGAAAAGCTCATTCTGTGTACATTTTTGGCATACGTTTGCTCTTACCGGGTCAGCTGAGCAGCGAATTTCTATTTAACCACCTGCTTTCATGAGAGACCTCAGGGCTGCATGTTTTGAGCCCAGTACTGAGCCTGAAAAGCGTTTCCAACCCCACTTACAAGTAAAACTAGCTAAAATGTGCCTGGCTTCTCTTCACTGAAAAGCTCATTCTGAGTACATTTTTAGCATATGTTTGCTCCTGCCGGGTCAGCTGAGCAGCGAAATTCTATTTAACCACCTGCTATCATGAGAGACCTCAGGGCTGCATGTTTTGAGCCCAGTACTGAGCCTGAAAAGCGTTTCCAACCCCACTTACAAGTAAAACTAGCTAAAATGTGCCTGGCTTCTCTTCACTGAAAAGCTCATTCTGAGTACATTTTTAGCATATGTTTGCTCCTGCCGGGTCAGCTGAGCTGCGAATTTCTATTTAACCACCTGCTATCATGAGAGACCTCAGGGCTGCATGTTTTGAGCCCAGTACTGATCCTGAAAAGCGTTTCCAACCCCACTTACAAGTAAAACTAGCTAAAATGTGCCTGGCTTCTCTTCACTGAAAAGCTCATTCTGAGTACATTTTTAGCATACGTTTGCTCCTGCCGGGTCAGCTGAGCAGCGAATTTCTATTTAACCACCTGCTTTCATGAGAGACCTCAGGGCTGCATGTTTTGAGCCCAGTACTGAGCCTGAAAAGCGTTTCCAGCCCCACTTACAAGTAAAACTAGCTAAAAAGTGCCTGGCTTCTCTTCACTGAAAAGCTCATTCTGAGTACATTTTTAGCATACGTTTGCTCCTGCCGGGTCAGCTGAGCAGCGAATTTCTATTTAACCACCTGCTTTCATGAGAGACCTCAGGGCTGCATGTTTTGAGCCCAGTACTGAGCCTGAAAAGCGTTTCCAACCCCACTTACAAGTAAAACTAGCTAAAATGTGCCTGGCTGCTATTCACTGAAAAGCTCATTCTGTGTACATTTTTGGCATACGTTTGCTCCTACCGGGTCAGCTGAGCAGTGAATTTCTATTTAACCACCTGCTTTCATGAGAGACCTCAGGGCTGCATGTTTTGAGCCAAGTACTGAGCCTGAAAAGCATTTCCAACCCCACTTACAAGTAAAACTAGCTAAAATGTGCCTGGCTTCTCTTCACTGAAAAGCTCATTCTGAGTACATTTTTAGCATACGTTTGCTCCAGCCGGGTCAGCTGAGCAGCGAATTTCTATTTAACCACCTGCTATCATAAGAGACCTCAGGGCTGCATGTTGAGCCCAGTACTGATCCTGAAAAGCGTTTCCAACCCCACTTACAAGTAAAACTAGCTAAAATGTGCCTGGCTGCTATTCACTGAAAAGCTCATTCTGTGTACATTTTTGGCATACGTTTGCTCCTACCGGGTCGGGTGAGCAGCGAATTTCTATTTAACCACCTGCTTTCATGAGAGACCTCAGGGCTGCATGTTTTGAGCCCAGTACTGAGCCTGAAAAGCGTTTCCAACCCCACTTACAAGTAAAACTAGCTAAAATGAGCCTGGCTTCTCTTCACTGAAAAGCTCATTCTGAGTACATTTTTAGCATATGTTTGCTCCTGCCGGGTCAGCTGAGCAGCGAATTTCTATTTAACCACCTGCTATCATGAGAGACCTCAGGGCTGCATGTTTTGAGCCCAGTACTGATCCTGAAAAGCGTTTTCAACCCCACTTACAAGTAAAACTAGCTAAAATGTGCCTGGCTTCTCTTCACTGAAAAGCTCATTCTGAGTACATTTTTAGCATACGTTTGCTCCTGCCGGGTCAGCTGAGCAGCAAATTTCTATTTAACCACCTGCTTTCATGAGAGACCTCAGGGCTGCATGTTTTAAGCCCAGTACTGATCCTGAAAAGCGTTTCCAACCCCACTTACAAGTAAAACTAGCTAAAATGTGCCTGGCTGCTATTCACTGAAAAGCTCATTCTGTGTAAATTTTTGGCATACGTTTGCTCCTACCGGGTCAGCTGAGCAGCGAATTTCTATTTAACCACCTGCTATCATGAGAGACCTGCATGTTTTGAGCCCAGTACTGATCCTGAAAAGCGTTTCCAACCCCACTTACAAGTAAAACTAGCTAAAATGTGCCTGGCTGCTATTCACTGAAAAGCTCATTCTGTGTACATTTTTGGCATACGTTTGCTCCTACCGGGTCAGCTGAGCAGCGAATTTCTATTTAACCACCTGCTTTCATGAGAGACCTCAGGGCTGCATGTTTTGAGCCCAGTACTGAGCCTGAAAAGCGTTTCCAACCCCACTTACAAGTAAAACTAGCTAAAATGTGCCTGGCTGCTATTCACTGAAAAGCTCATTCTGTGTACATTTTTGGCATATGTTTGCTCCTACCGGGTCAGCTGAGCAGCGAATTTCTATTTAACCACCTGCTTTCATGAGAGACCTCAGGGCTGCATGTTTTGAGCTCAGTACTGAGCCTGAAAAGCATTTCCAACCCCACTTACAAGTAAAACTAGCTAAAATGTGCCTGGCTTCTCTTCACTGAAAAGCTCATTCTGAGTACATTTTTAGCATACATTTGCTCCTGCCGGGTCAGCTGAGCAGCGAATTTCTTTTTAACCACCTGCTATCATGAGAGACCTCAGGGCTGCATGTTTTGAGCCCAGTACTGATCCTGAAAAGCGTTTCCAACCCCACTTACAAGTAAAACTAGCTAAAATGTGCCTGGCTGCTATTCACTGAAAAGCTCATTCTGTGTACATTTTTGGCATACGTTTGCTCCTACCGGGTCAGCTGAGCAGCGAATTTCTATTTAACCACCTGCTTTCATGAGAGACCTCAGGGCTGCATGTTTTGAGCCCAGTACTGAGCCTGAAAAGCGTTTCCAACCCCACTTACAAGTAAAACTAGCTAAAATGTGCCTGGCTTCTCCACTGAAAAGCTCATTCTGAGTACATTTTAGCATACGTTTGCTCCTGCCGGGTCAGCTGAGCAGCAAATTTCTATTTAACCACCTGCTGTCATGAGAGACCTCAGGGCTGCATGTTTTGAGCCCAGTACTGATCCTGAAAAGCGTTTCCAACCCCACTTACAAGTAAAACTAGCTAAAATGTGCCTGGCTGCTATTCACTGAAAAGCTCATTCTGTGTACATTTTTGGCATACGTTTGCTCCTGCCGGGTCAGCTGAGCAGCGAATTTCTATTTAACCACCTGCTTTCATGAGAGACCTCAGGGCTGCATGTTTTGAGCCCAGTACTGAGCCTGAAAAGCGTTTCCAACCCCACTTACAAGTAAAACTAGCTAAAATGTGCCTGGCTGCTATTCACTGAAAAGCTCATTCTGTGTACATTTTTGGCATACGTTTGCTCCTGCCGGGTCAGCTGAGCAGCGAATTTCTATTTAACCACCTGCTTTCATGAGAGACCTCAGGGCTGCATGTTTTGAGCCCAGTACTGAGCCTGAAAAGCGTTTCCAACCCCACTTACAAGTAAAACTAGCTAAAATGTGCCTGGCTGCTATTCACTGAAAAGCTCATTCTGTGTACATTTTTGGCATACGTTTGCTCCTACCGGGTCAGCTGAGCAGTGAATTTCTATTTAACCACCTGCTTTCATGAGAGACCTCAGGGCTGCATGTTTTGAGCCAAGTACTGAGCGTGAAAAGCATTTCCAACCCCACTTACAAGTAAAACTAGCTAAAATGTGCCTGGCTTCTCTTCACTGAAAAGCTCATTCTGAGTAAATTTTTAGCATACGTTTGCTCCTGCCGGGTCAGCTGAGCAGGGAATTTCTATTTAACCACCTGCTATCATAAGAGACCTCAGGGCTGCATGTTGAGCCCAGTACTGATCCTGAAAAGTGTTTCCAACCCCACTTACAAGTAAAACTAGCTAAAATGTGCCTGGCTGCTATTCACTGAAAAGCTCATTCTGTGTACATTTTTGGCATACGTTTGCTCCTACCGGGTCAGCTGAGCAGCGAATTTCTATTTAACCACCTGCTTTCATGAGAGACCTCAGGGCTGCATGTTTTGAGCCCAGTACAGAGCCTGAAAAGCGTTTCCAACCCCACTTACAAGTAAAACTAGCTAAAATGTGCCTGGCTTCTCTTCACTGAAAAGCTCATTCTGAGTACATTTTTAGCATACGTTTGCTCCTGCCGGGTCAGCTGAGCAGCGAATTTCTATTTAACCACCTGCGAGACCTCAGGGCTGCATGTTTTGAGCCCAGTACTGAGCCTGAAAAGCATTTCCAACCCCACTTACAAGTAAAACTAGCTAAAATGTGCCTGGCTTCTCTTCACTGAAAAGCTCATTCTGAGTACATTTTTAGCATACGTTTGCTCCTGCCGGGTCAGCTGAGCAGCGAATTTCTATTTAACCACCTGCTATCATGAGAGACCTCAGGGCTGCATGTTTTAAGCCCAGTACTGATCCTGAAAAGCGTTTCCAACCCCACTTACAAGTAAAACTAGCTAAAATGTGCCTAGCTGCTATTCACTGAAAAGCTCATTCTGTGTACATTTTTGGCATACGTTTGCTCCTGCCAGGTCAGCTGAGCAGCGAATTTCTATTTAACCACCTGCTTTCATGAGAGACCTCAGGGCTGCATGTTTTGAGTCCATTACTGAGCCTGAAAAGGGTTTCCAACCCCACTTACAAGTAAAACTAGCTAAAATGTGCCTGGCTTCTCTTCACTGAAAAGCTCATTCTGTGTACATTTTTGGCATACGTTTGCTCCTGCCGGGTCAGCTGAGCAGCGAATTTCTATTTAACCACCTGCTTTCATGAGAGACCTCAGGGCTGCATGTTTTGAGCCCAGTACTGAGCCTGAAAAGCGTTTCCAACCCCACTTACAAGTAAAACTAGCTAAAATGTGCCTGGCTGCTATTCACTGAAAAGCTCATTCTGTGTACATTTTTGGCATACGTTTGCTCCTACCGGGTCAGCTGAGCAGTGAATTTCTATTTAACCACCTGCTTTCATGAGAGACCTCAGGGCTGCATGTTTTGAGCCAAGTACTGAGCCTGAAAAGCATTTCCAACCCCACTTACAAGTAAAACTAGCTAAAATGTGCCTGGCTTCTCTTCACTGAAAAGCTCATTCTGAGTACATTTTTAGCATACGTTTGCTCCTGCCGGGTCAGCTGAGCAGCGAATTTCTATTTAACCACCTGCTATCATAAGAGACCTCAGGGCTGCATGTTGAGCCCAGTACTGATCCTGAAAAGCGTTTCCAACCCCACTTACAAGTAAAACTAGCTAAAATGTGCCTGGCTGCTATTCACTGAAAAGCTCATTCTGTGTACATTTTTGGCATACGTTTGCTCCTACCGGGTCAGCTTAGCAGCGAATTTCTATTTAACCACCTGCTTTCATGAGAGACCTCAGGGCTGCATGTTTTGAGCCCAGTACAGAGCCTGAAAAGCGTTTCCAACCCCACTTACAAGTAAAACTAGCTAAAATGTGCCTGGCTTCTCTTCACTGAAAAGCTCATTCTGAGTACATTTTTAGCATACGTTTGCTCCTGCCGGGTCAGCTGAGCAGCGAATTTCTATTTAACCACCTGCGAGACCTCAGGGCTGCATGTTTTGAGCCCAGTACTGAGCCTGAAAAGCATTTCCAACCCCACTTACAAGTAAAACTAGCTAAAATGTGCCTGGCTTCTCTTCACTGAAAAGCTCATTCTGAGTACATTTTTAGCATAGGTTTGCTCCTACCGGGTCAGCTGAGCAGCGAATTTCTATTTAACCACCTGCTATCATGAGAGACCTCAGGGCTGCATGTTTTAAGCCCAGTACTGATCCTGAAAAGCATTTCCAACCCCACTTACAAGTAAAACTAGCTAAAATGTGCCTGGCTGCTATTCACTGAAAAGCTCATTCTGTGTACATTTTTGGCATACGTTTGCTCCTACCGGGTCAGCTGAGCAGCGAGTTTCTATTTAACCACCTGCTTTCATGAGAGACCTCAGGGCTGCATGTTTTGAGCCCAGTACTGAGCCTGAAAAGCGTTTCCAACCCCACTTACAAGTAAAACTAGCTAAAATGTGCCTGGCTTCTCTTCACTGAAAAGCTCATTCTGTGTACATTTTTGGCATACGTTTGCTCCTACCGGGTCAGCTGAGCAGCGAATTTCTATTTAACCACCTGCTTTCATGAGAGACCTCAGGGCTGCATGTTTTAAGCCCAGTACTGAGCCTGAAAAGCGTTTCCAACCCCACTTACAAGTAAAACTAGCTAAAATGTGCCTGGCTTCTCTTCACTGAAAAGCTCATTCTGAGTACATTTTTAGCATATGTTTGCTCCTGCCGGGTCAGCTGAGCAGCGAAATTCTATTTAACCACCTGCTATCATGAGAGACCTCAGGGCTGCATGTTTTGAGCCCAGTACTGAGCCTGAAAAGCGTTTCCAACCCCACTTACAAGTAAAACTAGCTAAAATGTGCCTGGCTGCTATTCACTGAAAAGCTCATTCTGTGTACATTTTTGGCATACGTTTGCTCCTACCGGGTCAGCTGAGCAGCAAATTTCTATTTAACCACCTGCTTTCATGAGAGACCTCAGGGCTGCATGTTTTGAGCCCAGTACAGAGCCTGAAAAGCGTTTCCAACCCCACTTACAAGTAAAACTAGCTAAAATGTGCCTGGCTTCTCTTCACTGAAAAGCTCATTCTGAGTACATTTTTAGCATACGTTTGCTCCTGCCGGGTCAGCTGAGCAGCGAATTTCTATTTAACCACCTGCTATCATGAGAGACCTCAGGGCTGCATGTTTTAAGCCCAGTACTGATCCTGAAAAGCGTTTCCAACCCCACTTACAAGTAAAACTAGATAAAATGTGCCTGGCTGCTATTCACTAAAAAGCTCATTCTGTGTACATTTTTGGCATACGTTTGCTCCTAGCGGGTCAGCTGAGCAGCAAATTTCTATTTAACCACCTGCTTTCATGAGAGACCTCAGGGCTGCATGTTTTGAGCCCAGTACTGAGCCTGAAAAGCGTTTCCAACCCCACTTACAAGTAAAACTAGCTAAAATGTGCCTGGCTTCTCTTCACTGAAAAGCTCATTCTGAGTACATTTTTAGCATATGTTTGCTCCTGCCGGGTCAGCTGAGCAGCGAAATTCTATTTAACCACCTGCTATCATGAGAGACCTCAGGGCTGCATGTTTTGAGCCCAGTACTGAGCCTGAAAAGCGTTTCCAACCCCACTTACAAGTAAAACTAGCTAAAATGTGCCTGGCTTCTCTTCACTGAAAAGCTCATTCTGAGTACATTTTTAGCATATGTTTGCTCCTGCCGGGTCAGCTGAGCTGCGAATTTCTATTTAACCACCTGCTATCATGAGAGACCTCAGGGCTGCATGTTTTGAGCCCAGTACTGATCCTGAAAAGCGTTTCCAACCCCACTTACAAGTAAAACTAGCTAAAATGTGCCTGGCTTCTCTTCACTGAAAAGCTCATTCTGAGTACATTTTTAGCAAACGTTTGCTCCTGCCGGGTCAGCTGAGCAGCGAATTTCTATTTAACCACCTGCTTTCATGAGAGACCTCAGGGCTGCATGTTTTGAGCCCAGTACTGAGCCTGAAAAGCGTTTCCAGCCCCACTTACAAGTAAAACTAGCTAAAATGTGCCTGGCTTCTCTTCACTGAAAAGCTCATTCTGAGTACATTTTTAGCATACGTTTGCTCCTGCCGGGTCAGCTGAGCAGCAAATTTCTATTTAACCACCTGCTATCATGAGAGACCTCAGGGCTGCATGTTTTAAGCCCAGTACTGATCCTGAAAAGCGTTTCCAACCCCACTTACAAGTAAAACTAGATAAAATGTGCCTGGCTGCTATTCACTGAAAAGCTCATTCTGTGTACATTTTTGGCATACGTTTGCTCCTACCGGGTCAGCTGAGCAGCGAATTTCTATTTAACCACCTGCTTTCATGAGAGACCTCAGGGCTGCATGTTTTGAGCCCAGTACTGAGCCTGAAAAGCATTTCCAACCCCACTTACAAGTAAAACTAGCTAAAATGTGCCTGGCTTCTCTTCACTGAAAAGCTCATTCTGAGTACATTTTTAGCATATGTTTGCTCCTGCCGGGTCAGCTGAGCAGCGAAATTCTATTTAACCACCTGCTATCATGAGAGACCTCAGGGCTGCATGTTTTGAGCCCAGTACTGAGCCTGAAAAGCGTTTCCAACCCCACTTACAAGTAAAACTAGCTAAAATGTGCCTGGCTGCTATTCACTGAAAAGCTCATTCTGTGTACATTTTTGGCATACGTTTGCTCCTACCGGGTCAGCTGAGCAGCAAATTTCTATTTAACCACCTGCTTTCATGAGAGACCTCAGGGCTGCATGTTTTGAGCCCAGTACAGAGCCTGAAAAGCGTTTCCAACCCCACTTACAAGTAAAACTAGCTAAAATGTGCCTGGCTTCTCTTCACTGAAAAGCTCATTCTGAGTACATTTTTAGCATACGTTTGCTCCTGCCGGGTCAGCTGAGCAGCGAATTTCTATTTAACCACCTGCTATCATGAGAGACCTCAGGGCTGCATGTTTTAAGCCCAGTACTGATCCTGAAAAGCGTTTCCAACCCCACTTACAAGTAAAACTAGATAAAATGTGCCTGGCTGCTATTCACTGAAAAGCTCATTCTGTGTACATTTTTGGCATACGTTTGCTCCTACCGGGTCAGCTGAGCAGCGAATTTCTATTTAACCACCTGCTTTCATGGGAGACCTCAGGGCTGCATGTTTTGAGCCCAGTACTGAGCCTGAAAAGCGTTTCCAACCCCACTTACAAGTAAAACTAGCTAAAATGTGCCTGGCTTCTCTTCACTGAAAAGCTCATTCTGAGTACATTTTTAGCATATGTTTGCTCCTGCCGGGTCAGCTGAGCAGGAAATTCTATTTAACCACCTGCTATCATGAGAGACCTCAGGGCTGCATGTTTTGAGCCCAGTACTGAGCCTGAAAAGCGTTTCCAACCCCACTTACAAGTAAAACTAGCTAAAATGTGCCTGGCTTCTCTTCACTGAAAAGCTCATTCTGAGTACATTTTTAGCATATGTTTGCTCCTGCCGGGTCAGCTGAGCTGCGAATTTCTATTTAACCACCTGCTATCATGAGAGACCTCAGGGCTGCATGTTTTGAGCCCAGTACTGATCCTGAAAAGCGTTTCCAAACCCACTTACAAGTAAAACTAGCTAAAATGTGCCTGGCTTCTCTTCACTGAAAAGCTCATTCTGAGTACATTTTTAGCATACGTTTGCTCCTGCCGGGTCAGCTGAGCAGCGAATTTCTATTTAACCACCTGCTTTCATGAGAGACCTCAGGGCTGCATGTTTTGAGCCCAGTACTGAGCCTGAAAAGCGTTTCCAACCCCACTTACCAGTAAAACTAGCTAAAATGTGCCTGGCTTCTCTTCACTGAAAAGCTCATTCTGAGTACATTTTTAGCATACGTTTGCTCCTGCCGGGTCAGCTGAGCAGCGAATTTCTATTTAACCACCTGCTTTCATGAGAGACCTCAGGGCTGCATGTTTTGAGCCCAGTACTGAGCCTGAAAAGCGTTTCCAACCCCACTTACAAGTAAAACTAGCTAAAATGTGCCTTGCTGCTATTCACTGAAAAGCTCATTCTGTGTACATTTTTGGCATACGTTTGCTCCTGCCGGGTCAGCTGAGCAGCGAATTTCTATTTAACCACCTGCTATCATAAGAGACCTCAGGGCTGCATGTTGAGCCCAGTACTGATCCTGAAAAGCGTTTCCAACCCCACTTACAAGTAAAACTAGCTAAAATGTGCCTCGCTGCTATTCACTGAAAAGCTCATTCTGTGTACATTTTTGGCATACGTTTGCTCCTACCGGGTCAGCTGAGCAGCGAATTTCTATTTAACCACCTGCTTTCATGAGAGACCTCAGGGCTGCACGTTTTGAGCCCAGTACAGAGCCTGAAAAGCGTTTCCAACCCCACTTACAAGTAAAACTAGCTAAAATGTGCCTGGCTTCTCTTCACTGAAAAGCTCATTCTGAGTACATTTTTAGCATACGTTTGCTCCTGCCGGGTCAGCTGAGCAGCGAATTTCTATTTAACCACCTGCTATCATGAGAGACCTCAGGGCTGCATGTTTTAAGCCCAGTACTGATCCTGAAAAGCGTTTCCAACCCCACTTACAAGTAAAACTAGATAAAATGTGCCTGGCTGCTATTCACTGAAAAGCTCATTCTGTGTACATTTTTGGCATACGTTTGCTCCTACCGGGTCAGCTGAGCAGCGAATTTCTATTTAACCACCTGCTTTCATGAGAGACCTCAGGGCTGCATGTTTTGAGCCCAGTACTGAGCCTGAAAAGCGTTTCCAACCCCACTTACAAGTAAAACTAGCTAAAATGTGCCTGGCTTCTCTTCACTGAAAAGCTCATTCTGAGTACATTTTTAGCATATGTTTGCTCCTGCCGGGTCAGCTGAGCAGCGAAATTCTATTTAACCACCTGCTATCATGAGAGACTTCAGGGCTGCATGTTTTGAGCCCAGTACTGAGCCTGAAAAGCGTTTCCAACCCCACTTACAAGTAAAACTAGCTAAAATGTGCCTGGCTGCTATTCACTGAAAAGCACATTCTGTGTACATTTTTGGCATACGTTTGCTCCTACCGGGTCAGCTGAGCAGCAAATTTCTATTTAACCACCTGCTTTCATGAGAGACCTCAGGGCTGCATGTTTTGAGCCCAGTACAGAGCCTGAAAAGCGATTCCAACCCCACTTACAAGTAAAACTAGCTAAAATGTGCCTGGCTTCTCTTCACTGAAAAGCTCATTCTGAGTACATTTTTAGCATACGTTTGCTCCTGCCGGGTCAGCTGAGCAGCGAATTTCTATTTAACCACCTGCTATCATGAGAGACCTCAGGGCTGCATGTTTTAAGCCCAGTACTGATCCTGAAAAGCGTTTCCAACCCAACTTACAAGTAAAACTAGCTAAAATGTGCCTGGCTTCTCTTCACTGAAAAGCTCATTCTGTGTACATTTTTGGCATACGTTTGCTCCTACCGGGTTAGCTGAGCAGCGAATTTCTATTTAACCACCTGCTTTCATGAGAGACCTCAGGGCTGCATGTTTTGAGCCCAGTACTGAGCCTGAAAAGCGTTTCCAACCCCACTTACAAGTAAAACTAGCTAAAATGTGCCTGGCTTCTCTTCACTGAAAAGCTCATTCTGAGTACATTTTTAGCATATGTTTGCTCCTGCCGGGTCAGCTGAGCAGCGAAATTCTATTTAACCACCTGCTATCATGAGAGACCTCAGGGCTGCATGTTTTGAGAACAGTACTGAGCCTGAAAAGCGTTTCCAACCCCACTTACAAGTAAAACTAGCTAAAATGTGCCTGGCTTCTCTTCACTGAAAAGCTCATTCTGAGTACATTTTTAGCATATGTTTGCTCCTGCCGGGTCAGCTGAGCTGCGAATTTCTATTTAACCACCTGCTATCATGAGAGACCTCAGGGCTGCATGTTTTGAGCCCAGTACTGATCCTGAAAAGCGTTTCCAACCCCACTTACAAGTAAAACTAGCTAAAATGTGCCTGGCTTCTCTTCACTGAAAAGCTCATTCTGAGTACATTTTTAGCATACGTTTGCTCCTGCCGGGTCAGCTGAGCAGCGAATTTCTATTTAACCACCTGCTTTCATGAGAGACCTCAGGGCTGCATGTTTTGAGCCCAGTACTGAGCCTGAAAAGCGTTTCCAGCCCCACTTACAAGTAAAACTAGCTAAAATGTGCCTGGCTTCTCTTCACTGAAAAGCTCATTCTGAGTACATTTTTAGCATACGTTTGCTCCTGCCGGGTCAGCTGAGCAGCGAATTTCTATTTAACCACCTGCTTTCATGAGAGACCTCAGGGCTGCATGTTTTGAGCCCAGTACTGAGCCTGAAAAGCGTTTCCAACCCCACTTACAAGTAAAACTAGCTAAAATGTGCCTGGCTGCTATTCACTGAAAAGCTCATTCTGTGTACATTTTTTGCATACGTTTGCTCCTACCGGGTCAGCTGAGCAGTGAATTTCTATTTAACCACCTGCTTTCATGAGAGACCTCAGGGCTGCATGTTTTGAGCCAAGTACTGAGCCTGAAAAGCATTTCCAACCCCACTTACAAGTAAAACTAGCTAAAATGTGCCTGGCTTCTCTTCACTGAAAAGCTCATTCTGAGTACATTTTTAGCATACGTTTGCTCCAGCCGGGTCAGCTGAGCAGCGAATTTCTATTTAACCACCTGCTATCATAAGAGACCTCAGGGCTGCATGTTGAGCCCAGTACTGATCCTGAAAAGCGTTTCCAACCCCACTTACAAGTAAAACTAGCTAAAATGTGCCTGGCTGCTATTCACTGAAAAGCTCATTCTGTGTACATTTTTGGCATACGTTTGCTCCTACCGGGTCGGGTGAGCAGCGAATTTCTATTTAACCACCTGCTTTCATGAGAGACCTCAGGGCTGCATGTTTTGAGCCCAGTACTGAGCCTGAAAAGCGTTTCCAACCCCACTTACAAGTAAAACTAGCTAAAATGAGCCTGGCTTCTCTTCACTGAAAAGCTCATTCTGAGTACATTTTTAGCATATGTTTGCTCCTGCCGGGTCAGCTGAGCAGCGAATTTCTATTTAACCACCTGCTATCATGAGAGACCTCAGGGCTGCATGTTTTGAGCCCAGTACTGATCCTGAAAAGCGTTTTCAACCCCACTTACAAGTAAAACTAGCTAAAATGTGCCTGGCTTCTCTTCACTGAAAAGCTCATTCTGAGTACATTTTTAGCATACGTTTGCTCCTGCCGGGTCAGCTGAGCAGCAAATTTCTATTTAACCACCTGCTTTCATGAGAGACCTCAGGGCTGCATGTTTTAAGCCCAGTACTGATCCTGAAAAGCGTTTCCAACCCCACTTACAAGTAAAACTAGCTAAAATGTGCCTGGCTGCTATTCACTGAAAAGCTCATTCTGTGTAAATTTTTGGCATACGTTTGCTCCTACCGGGTCAGCTGAGCAGCGAATTTCTATTTAACCACCTGCTATCATGAGAGACCTGCATGTTTTGAGCCCAGTACTAATCCTGAAAAGCGTTTCCAACCCCACTTACAAGTAAAACTAGCTAAAATGTGCCTGGCTGCTATTCACTGAAAAGCTCATTCTGTGTACATTTTTGGCATACGTTTGCTCCTACCGGGTCAGCTGAGCAGCGAATTTCTATTTAACCACCTGCTTTCATGAGAGACCTCAGGGCTGCATGTTTTGAGCCCAGTACTGAGCCTGAAAAGCGTTTCCAACCCCACTTACAAGTAAAACTAGCTAAAATGTGCCTGGCTGCTATTCACTGAAAAGCTCATTCTGTGTACATTTTTGGCATATGTTTGCTCCTACCGGGTCAGCTGAGCAGCGAATTTCTATTTAATCACCTGCTTTCATGAGAGACCTCAGGGCTGCATGTTTTGAGCTCAGTACTGAGCCTGAAAAGCATTTCCAACCCCACTTACAAGTAAAACTAGCTAAAATGTGCCTGGCTTCTCTTCACTGAAAAGCTCATTCTGAGTACATTTTTAGCATACATTTGCTCCTGCCGGGTCAGCTGAGCAGCGAATTTCTATTTAACCACCTGCTATCATGAGAGACCTCAGGGCTGCATGTTTTGAGCCCAGTACTGATCCTGAAAAGCGTTTCCAACCCCACTTACAAGTAAAACTAGCTAAAATGTGCCTGGCTGCTATTCACTGAAAAGCTCATTCTGTGTACATTTTTGGCATACGTTTGCTCCTACCGGGTCAGCTGAGCAGCGAATTTCTATTTAACCACCTGCTTTCATGAGAGACCTCAGGGCTGCATGTTTTGAGCCCAGTACTGAGCCTGAAAAGCGTTTCCAACCCCACTTACAAGTAAAACTAGCTAAAATGTGCCTGGCTTCTCCACTGAAAAGCTCATTCTGAGTACATTTTAGCATACGTTTGCTCCTGCCGGGTCAGCTGAGCAGCAAATTTCTATTTAACCACCTGCTGTCATGAGAGACCTCAGGGCTGCATGTTTTGAGCCCAGTACTGATCCTGAAAAGCGTTTCCAACCCCACTTACAAGTAAAACTAGCTAAAATGTGCCTGGCTGCTATTCACTGAAAAGCTCATTCTGTGTACATTTTTGGCATACGTTTGCTCCTGCCGGGTCAGCTGAGCAGCGAATTTCTATTTAACCACCTGCTTTCATGAGAGACCTCAGGGCTGCATGTTTTGAGCCCAGTACTGAGCCCGAAAAGCGTTTCCAACCCCACTTACAAGTAAAACTAGCTAAAATGTGCCTGGCTGCTATTCACTGAAAAGCTCATTCTGTGTACATTTTTGGCATACGTTTGCTCCTGCCGGGTCAGCTGAGCAGCGAATTTCTATTTAACCACCTGCTTTCATGAGAGACCTCAGGGCTGCATGTTTTGAGCCCAGTACTGAGCCTGAAAAGCGTTTCCAACCCCACTTACAAGTAAAACTAGCTAAAATGTGCCTGGCTGCTATTCACTGAAAAGCTCATTCTGTGTACATTTTTGGCATACGTTTGCTCCTACCGGGTCAGCTGAGCAGTGAATTTCTATTTAACCACCTGCTTTCATGAGAGACCTCAGGGCTGCATGTTTTGAGCCAAGTACTGAGCGTGAAAAGCATTTCCAACCCCACTTACAAGTAAAACTAGCTAAAATGTGCCTGGCTTCTCTTCACTGAAAAGCTCATTCTGAGTACATTTTTAGCATACGTTTGCTCCTGCCGGGTCAGCTGAGCAGGGAATTTCTATTTAACCACCTGCTATCATAAGAGACCTCAGGGCTGCATGTTGAGCCCAGTACTGATCCTGAAAAGTGTTTCCAACCCCACTTACAAGTAAAACTAGCTAAAATGTGCCTGGCTGCTATTCACTGAAAAGCTCATTCTGTGTACATTTTTGGCATACGTTTGCTCCTACCGGGTCAGCTGAGCAGCGAATTTCTATTTAACCACCTGCTTTCATGAGAGACCTCAGGGCTGCATGTTTTGAGCCCAGTACAGAGCCTGAAAAGCGTTTCTAACCCCACTTACAAGTAAAACTAGCTAAAATGTGCCTGGCTTCTCTTCACTGAAAAGCTCATTCTGAGTACATTTTTAGCATACGTTTGCTCCTGCCGGGTCAGCTGAGCAGCGAATTTCTATTTAACCACCTGCGAGACCTCAGGGCTGCATGTTTTGAGCCCAGTACTGAGCCTGAAAAGCGTTTCCAACCCCACTTACAAGTAAAACTAGCTAAAATGTGCCTGGCTTCTCTTCACTGAAAAGCTCATTCTGAGTACATTTTTAGCATACGTTTGCTCCTGCCGGGTCAGCTGAGCAGCGAATTTCTATTTAACCACCTGCTATCATGAGAGACCTCAGGGCTGCATGTTTTAAGCCCAGTACTGATCCTGAAAAGCGTTTCCAACCCCACTTACAAGTAAAACTAGCTAAAATGTGCCTAGCTGCTATTCACTGAAAAGCTCATTCTGTGTACATTTTTGGCATACGTTTGCTCCTGCCGGGTCAGCTGAGCAGCGAATTTCTATTTAACCACCTGCTTTCATGAGAGACCTCAGGGCTGCATGTTTTGAGCCCAGTACTGAGCCTGAAAAGCGTTTCCAACCCCACTTACAAGTAAAACTAGCTAAAATGTGCCTGGCTGCTATTCACTGAAAAGCTCATTCTGTGTACATTTTTGGCATACGTTTGCTCCTGCCGGGTCAGCTGAGCAGCGAATTTCTATTTAACCACCTGCTTTCATGAGAGACCTCAGGGCTGCATGTTTTGAGCCCAGTACTGAGCCTGAAAAGCGTTTCCAACCCCACTTACAAGTGAAACTAGCTAAAATGTGCCTGGCTGCTATTCACTGAAAAGCTCATTCTGTGTACATTTTTGGCATACGTTTGCTCCTACCGGGTCAGCTGAGCAGTGAATTTCTATTTAACCACCTGCTTTCATGAGAGACCTCAGGGCTGCATGTTTTGAGCCAAGTACTGAGCCTGAAAAGCATTTCCAACCCCACTTACAAGTAAAACTAGCTAAAATGTGCCTGGCTTCTCTTCACTGAAAAGCTCATTCTGAGTACATTTTTAGCATACTTTTGCTCCTGCCGGGTCAGCTGAGCAGCGAATTTCTATTTAACCACCTGCTATCATAAGAGACCTCAGGGCTGCATGTTGAGCCCAGTACTGATCCTGAAAAGCGTTTCCAACCCCACTTACAAGTAAAACTAGCTAAAATGTGCCTGGCTGCTATTCACTGAAAAGCTCATTCTGTGTACATTTTTGGCATACGTTTGCTCCTACCGGGTCAGCTGAGCAGCGAATTTCTATTTAACCACCTGCTTTCATGAGAGACCTCAGGGCTGCATGTTTTGAGCCCAGTACTGAGCCTGAAAAGCGTTTCCAACCCCACTTACAAGTAAAACTAGCTAAAATGTGCCTGGCTTCTCCACTGAAAAGCTCATTCTGAGTACATTTTAGCATACGTTTGCTCCTGCCGGGTCAGCTGAGCAGCAAATTTCTATTTAACCACCTGCTGTCATGAGAGACCTCAGGGCTGCATGTTTTGAGCCCAGTACTGATCCTGAAAAGCGTTTCCAACCCCACTTACAAGTAAAACTAGCTAAAATGTGCCTGGCTGCTATTCACTGAAAAGCTCATTCTGTGTACATTTTTGGCATACGTTTGCTCCTGCCGGGTCAGCTGAGCAGCGAATTTCTATTTAACCACCTTCTTTCATGAGAGACCTCAGGGCTGCATGTTTTGAGCCCAGTACTGAGCCTGAAAAGCGTTTCCAACCCCACTTACAAGTAAAACTAGCTAAAATGTGCCTGGCTGCTATTCACTGAAAAGCTCATTCTGTGTACATTTTTGGCATACGTTTGCTCCTGCCGGGTCAGCTGAGCAGCGAATTTCTATTTAACCACCTGCTTTCATGAGAGACCTCAGGGCTGCATGTTTTGAGCCCAGTACTGAGCCTGAAAAGCGTTTCCAACCCCACTTACAAGTAAAACTAGCTAAAATGTGCCTGGCTGCTATTCACTGAAAAGCTCATTCTGTGTACATTTTTGGCATACGTTTGCTCCTACCGGGTCAGCTGAGCAGTGAATTTCTATTTAACCACCTGCTTTCATGAGAGACCTCAGGGCTGCATGTTTTGAGCCAAGTACTGAGCGTGAAAAGCATTTCCAACCCCACTTACAAGTAAAACTAGCTAAAATGTGCCTGGCTTCTCTTCACTGAAAAGCTCATTCTGAGTACATTTTTAGCATACGTTTGCTCCTGCCGGGTCAGCTGAGCAGGGAATTTCTATTTAACCACCTGCTATCATAAGAGACCTCAGGGCTGCATGTTGAGCCCAGTACTGATCCTGAAAAGTGTTTCCAACCCCACTTACAAGTAAAACTAGCTAAAATGTGCCTGGCTGCTATTCACTGAAAAGCTCATTCTGTGTACATTTTTGGCATACGTTTGCTCCTACCGGGTCAGCTGAGCAGCGAATTTCTATTTAACCACCTGCTTTCATGAGAGACCTCAGGGCTGCATGTTTTGAGCCCAGTACAGAGCCTGAAAAGCGTTTCCAACCCCACTTACAAGTAAAACTAGCTAAAATGTGCCTGGCTTCTCTTCACTGAAAAGCTCATTCTGAGTACATTTTTAGCATACGTTTGCTCCTGCCGGGTCAGCTGAGCAGCGAATTTCTATTTAACCACCTGCGAGACCTCAGGGCTGCATGTTTTGAGCCCAGTACTGAGCCTGAAAAGCGTTTCCAACCCCACTTACAAGTAAAACTAGCTAAAATGTGCCTGGCTTCTCTTCACTGAAAAGCTCATTCTGAGTACATTTTTAGCATACGTTTGCTCCTGCCGGGTCAGCTGAGCAGCGAATTTCTATTTAACCACCTGCTATCATGAGAGACCTCAGGGCTGCATGTTTTAAGCCCAGTACTGATCCTGAAAAGCGTTTCCAACCCCACTTACAAGTAAAACTAGCTAAAATGTGCCTAGCTGCTATTCACTGAAAAGCTCATTCTGTGTACATTTTTGGCATACGTTTGCTCCTGCCGGGTCAGCTGAGCAGCGAATTTCTATTTAACCACCTGCTTTCATGAGAGACCTCAGGGCTGCATGTTTTGAGCCCAGTACTGAGCCTGAAAAGCGTTTCCAACCCCACTTACAAGTAAAACTAGCTAAAATGTGCCTGGCTGCTATTCACTGAAAAGCTCATTCTGTGTACATTTTTGGCATACGTTTGCTCCTGCCGGGTCAGCTGAGCAGCGAATTTCTATTTAACCACCTGCTTTCATGAGAGACCTCAGGGCTGCATGTTTTGAGCCCAGTACTGAGCCTGAAAAGCGTTTCCAACCCCACTTACAAGTAAAACTAGCTAAAATGTGCCTGGCTTCTCTTCACTGAAAAGCTCATTCTGAGTACATTTTTAGCATACGTTTGCTCCTGCCGGGTCAGCTGAGCAGCGAATTTCTATTTAACCACCTGCTTTCATGAGAGACCTCAGGGCTGCATGTTTTGAGCCCAGTACTGAGCCTGAAAAGCGTTTCCAACCCCACTTACAAGTAAAACTAGCTGAAATGTGCCTGGCTGCTATTCACTGAAAAGCTCATTCTGTGTACATTTTTGGCATACGTTTGCTCCTACCGGGTCAGCTGAGCAGTGAATTTCTATTTAACCACCTGCTTTCATGAGAGACCTCAGGGCTGCATGTTTTGAGCCAAGTACTGAGCCTGAAAAGCATTTCCAACCCCACTTACAAGTAAAACTAGCTAAAATGTGCCTGGCTTCTCTTCACTGAAAAGCTCATTCTGAGTACATTTTTAGCATACGTTTGCTCCTGCCGGGTCAGCTGAGCAGCGAATTTCTATTTAACCACCTGCTATCATAAGAGACCTCAGGGCTGCATGTTGAGCCCAGTACTGATCCTGAAAAGCGTTTCCAACCCCACTTACAAGTAAAATTAGCTAAAATGTGCCTGGCTGCTATTCACTGAAAAGCTCATTCTGTGTACATTTTTGGCATACGTTTGCTCCTACCGGGTCAGCTGAGCAGCGAATTTCTATTTAACCACCTGCTTTCATGAGAGACCTCAGGGCTGCACGTTTTGAGCCCAGTACAGAGCCTGAAAAGCGTTTCCAACCCCACTTACAAGTAAAACTAGCTAAAATGTGCCTGGCTTCTCTTCACTGAAAAGCTCATTCTGAGTACATTTTTAGCATACGTTTGCTCCTGCCGGGTCAGCTGAGCAGCGAATTTCTATTTAACCACCTGCCATCATGAGAGACCTCAGGGCTGCATGTTTTAAGCCCAGTACTGATCCTGAAAAGCGTTTCCAACCCCACTTACAAGTAAAACTAGATAAAATGTGCCTGGCTGCTATTCACTGAAAAGCTCATTCTGTGTACATTTTTGGCATACGTTTGCTCCTACCGGGTCAGCTGAGCAGCGAATTTCTATTTAACCACCTGCTTTCATGAGAGACCTCAGGGCTGCATGTTTTGAGCCCAGTACTGAGCCTGAAAAGCGTTTCCAACCCCACTTACAAGTAAAACTAGCTAAAATGTGCCTGGCTTCTCTTCACTGAAAAGCTCATTCTGAGTACATTTTTAGCATATGTTTGCTCCTGCCGGGTCAGCTGAGCAGCGAAATTCTATTTAACCACCTGCTATCATGAGAGACCTCAGGGCTGCATGTTTTGAGCCCAGTACTGAGCCTGAAAAGCGTTTCCAACCCCACTTACAAGTAAAACTAGCTAAAATGTGCCTGGCTTCTCTTCACTGAAAAGCTCATTCTGAGTACATTTTTAGCATATGTTTGCTCCTGCCGGGTCAGCTGAGCTGCGAATTTCTATTTAACCACCTGCTATCATGAGAGACCTCAGGGCTGCATGTTTTGAGCCCAGTACTGATCCTGAAAAGCGTTTCCAACCCCACTTACAAGTAAAACTAGCTAAAATGTGCCTGGCTTCTCTTCACTGAAAAGCTCATTCTGAGTACATTTTTAGCATACGTTTGCTCCTGCCGGGTCAGCTGAGCAGCGAATTTCTATTTAACCACCTGCTTTCATGAGAGACCTCAGGGCTGCATGTTTTGAGCCCAGTACTGAGCCTGAAAAGCGTTTCCAACCCCACTTACAAGTAAAACTAGCTAAAATGTGCCTGGCTTCTCTTCACTGAAAAGCTCATTCTGAGTACATTTTTAGCATACGTTTGCTCCTGCCGGGTCAGCTGAGCAGCGAATTTCTATTTAACCACCTGCTTTCATGAGAGACCTCAGGGCTGCATGTTTTGAGCCCAGTACTGAGCCTGAAAAGCGTTTCCAGCCCCACTTACAAGTAAAACTAGCTAAAATGTGCCTGGCTTCTCTTCACTGAAAAGCTCATTCTGAGTACATTTTTAGCATACGTTTGCTCCTGCCGGGTCAGCTGAGCAGCGAATTTCTATTTAACCACCTGCTTTCATGAGAGACCTCAGGGCTGCATGTTTTGAGCCCAGTACTGAGCCTGAAAAGCGTTTCCAACCCCACTTACAAGTAAAACTAGCTAAAATGTGCCTGGCTGCTATTCACTGAAAAGCTCATTCTGTGTACATTTTTTGCATACGTTTGCTCCTACCGGGTCAGCTGAGCAGTGAATTTCTATTTAACCACCTGCTTTCATGAGAGACCTCAGGGCTGCATGTTTTGAGCCAAGTACTGAGCCTGAAAAGCATTTCCAACCCCACTTACAAGTAAAACTAGCTAAAATGTGCCTGGCTTCTCTTCACTGAAAAGCTCATTCTGAGTACATTTTTAGCATACGTTTGCTCCAGCCGGGTCAGCTGAGCAGCGAATTTCTATTTAACCACCTGCTATCATAAGAGACCTCAGGGCTGCATGTTGAGCCCAGTACTGATCCTGAAAAGCGTTTCCAACCCCACTTACAAGTAAAACTAGCTAAAATGTGCCTGGCTGCTATTCACTGAAAAGCTCATTCTGTGTACATTTTTGGCATACGTTTGCTCCTACCGGGTCGGGTGAGCAGCGAATTTCTATTTAACCACCTGCTTTCATGAGAGACCTCAGGGCTGCATGTTTTGAGCCCAGTACTGAGCCTGAAAAGCGTTTCCAACCCCACTTACAAGTAAAACTAGCTAAAATGAGCCTGGCTTCTCTTCACTGAAAAGCTCATTCTGAGTACATTTTTAGCATATGTTTGCTCCTGCCGGGTCAGCTGAGCAGCGAATTTCTATTTAACCACCTGCTATCATGAGAGACCTCAGGGCTGCATGTTTTGAGCCCAGTACTGATCCTGAAAAGCGTTTTCAACCCCACTTACAAGTAAAACTAGCTAAAATGTGCCTGGCTTCTCTTCACTGAAAAGCTCATTCTGAGTACATTTTTAGCATACGTTTGCTCCTGCCGGGTCAGCTGAGCAGCAAATTTCTATTTAACCACCTGCTTTCATGAGAGACCTCAGGGCTGCATGTTTTAAGCCCAGTACTGATCCTGAAAAGCGTTTCCAACCCCACTTACAAGTAAAACTAGCTAAAATGTGCCTGGCTGCTATTCACTGAAAAGCTCATTCTGTGTAAATTTTTGGCATACGTTTGCTCCTACCGGGTCAGCTGAGCAGCGAATTTCTATTTAACCACCTGCTATCATGAGAGACCTGCATGTTTTGAGCCCAGTACTAATCCTGAAAAGCGTTTCCAACCCCACTTACAAGTAAAACTAGCTAAAATGTGCCTGGCTGCTATTCACTGAAAAGCTCATTCTGTGTACATTTTTGGCATACGTTTGCTCCTACCGGGTCCGCTGAGCAGCGAATTTCTATTTAACCACCTGCTTTCATGAGAGACCTCAGGGCTGCATGTTTTGAGCCCAGTACTGAGCCTGAAAAGCGTTTCCAACCCCACTTACCAGTAAAACTAGCTAAAATGTGCCTGGCTGCTATTCACTGAAAAGCTCATTCTGTGTACATTTTTGGCATATGTTTGCTCCTACCGGGTCAGCTGAGCAGCGAATTTCTATTTAATCACCTGCTTTCATGAGAGACCTCAGGGCTGCATGTTTTGAGCTCAGTACTGAGCCTGAAAAGCATTTCCAACCCCACTTACAAGTAAAACTAGCTAAAATGTGCCTGGCTTCTCTTCACTGAAAAGCTCATTCTGAGTACATTTTTAGCATACATTTGCTCCTGCCGGGTCAGCTGAGCAGCGAATTTCTATTTAACCACCTGCTATCATGAGAGACCTCAGGGCTGCATGTTTTGAGCCCAGTACTGATCCTGAAAAGCGTTTCCAACCCCACTTACAAGTAAAACTAGCTAAAATGTGCCTGGCTGCTATTCACTGAAAAGCTCATTCTGTGTACATTTTTGGCATACGTTTGCTCCTACCGGGTCAGCTGAGCAGCGAATTTCTATTTAACCACCTGCTTTCATGAGAGACCTCAGGGCTGCATGTTTTGAGCCCAGTACTGAGCCTGAAAAGCGTTTCCAACCCCACTTACAAGTAAAACTAGCTAAAATGTGCCTGGCTTCTCCACTGAAAAGCTCATTCTGAGTACATTTTAGCATACGTTTGCTCCTGCCGGGTCAGCTGAGCAGCAAATTTCTATTTAACCACCTGCTGTCATGAGAGACCTCAGGGCTGCATGTTTTGAGCCCAGTACTGATCCTGAAAAGCGTTTCCAACCCCACTTACAAGTAAAACTAGCTAAAATGTGCCTGGCTGCTATTCACTGAAAAGCTCATTCTGTGTACATTTTTGGCATACGTTTGCTCCTGCCGGGTCAGCTGAGCAGCGAATTTCTATTTAACCACCTGCTTTCATGAGAGACCTCAGGGCTGCATGTTTTGAGCCCAGTACTGAGCCCGAAAAGCGTTTCCAACCCCACTTACAAGTAAAACTAGCTAAAATGTGCCTGGCTGCTATTCACTGAAAAGCTCATTCTGTGTACATTTTTGGCATACGTTTGCTCCTGCCGGGTCAGCTGAGCAGCGAATTTCTATTTAACCACCTGCTTTCATGAGAGACCTCAGGGCTGCATGTTTTGAGCCCAGTACTGAGCCTGAAAAGCGTTTCCAACCCCACTTACAAGTAAAACTAGCTAAAATGTGCCTGGCTGCTATTCACTGAAAAGCTCATTCTGTGTACATTTTTGGCATACGTTTGCTCCTACCGGGTCAGCTGAGCAGTGAATTTCTATTTAACCACCTGCTTTCATGAGAGACCTCAGGGCTGCATGTTTTGAGCCAAGTACTGAGCGTGAAAAGCATTTCCAACCCCACTTACAAGTAAAACTAGCTAAAATGTGCCTGGCTTCTCTTCACTGAAAAGCTCATTCTGAGTACATTTTTAGCATACGTTTGCTCCTGCCGGGTCAGCTGAGCAGGGAATTTCTATTTAACCACCTGCTATCATAAGAGACCTCAGGGCTGCATGTTGAGCCCAGTACTGATCCTGAAAAGTGTTTCCAACCCCACTTACAAGTAAAACTAGCTAAAATGTGCCTGGCTGCTATTCACTGAAAAGCTCATTCTGTGTACATTTTTGGCATACGTTTGCTCCTACCGGGTCAGCTGAGCAGCGAATTTCTATTTAACCACCTGCTTTCATGAGAGACCTCAGGGCTGCATGTTTTGAGCCCAGTACAGAGCCTGAAAAGCGTTTCTAACCCCACTTACAAGTAAAACTAGCTAAAATGTGCCTGGCTTCTCTTCACTGAAAAGCTCATTCTGAGTACATTTTTAGCATACGTTTGCTCCTGCCGGGTCAGCTGAGCAGCGAATTTCTATTTAACCACCTGCGAGACCTCAGGGCTGCATGTTTTGAGCCCAGTACTGAGCCTGAAAAGCGTTTCCAACCCCACTTACAAGTAAAACTAGCTAAAATGTGCCTGGCTTCTCTTCACTGAAAAGCTCATTCTGAGTACATTTTTAGCATACGTTTGCTCCTGCCGGGTCAGCTGAGCAGCGAATTTCTATTTAACCACCTGCTATCATGAGAGACCTCAGGGCTGCATGTTTTAAGCCCAGTACTGATCCTGAAAAGCGTTTCCAACCCCACTTACAAGTAAAACTAGCTAAAATGTGCCTAGCTGCTATTCACTGAAAAGCTCATTCTGTGTACATTTTTGGCATACGTTTGCTCCTGCCGGGTCAGCTGAGCAGCGAATTTCTATTTAACCACCTGCTTTCATGAGAGACCTCAGGGCTGCATGTTTTGAGCCCAGTACTGAGCCTGAAAAGCGTTTCCAACCCCACTTACAAGTAAAACTAGCTAAAATGTGCCTGGCTGCTATTCACTGAAAAGCTCATTCTGTGTACATTTTTGGCATACGTTTGCTCCTGCCGGGTCAGCTGAGCAGCGAATTTCTATTTAACCACCTGCTTTCATGAGAGACCTCAGGGCTGCATGTTTTGAGCCCAGTACTGAGCCTGAAAAGCGTTTCCAACCCCACTTACAAGTGAAACTAGCTAAAATGTGCCTGGCTGCTATTCACTGAAAAGCTCATTCTGTGTACATTTTTGGCATACGTTTGCTCCTACCGGGTCAGCTGAGCAGTGAATTTCTATTTAACCACCTGCTTTCATGAGAGACCTCAGGGCTGCATGTTTTGAGCCAAGTACTGAGCCTGAAAAGCATTTCCAACCCCACTTACAAGTAAAACTAGCTAAAATGTGCCTGGCTTCTCTTCACTGAAAAGCTCATTCTGAGTACATTTTTAGCATACTTTTGCTCCTGCCGGGTCAGCTGAGCAGCGAATTTCTATTTAACCACCTGCTATCATAAGAGACCTCAGGGCTGCATGTTGAGCCCAGTACTGATCCTGAAAAGCGTTTCCAACCCCACTTACAAGTAAAACTAGCTAAAATGTGCCTGGCTGCTATTCACTGAAAAGCTCATTCTGTGTACATTTTTGGCATACGTTTGCTCCTACCGGGTCAGCTGAGCAGCGAATTTCTATTTAACCACCTGCTTTCATGAGAGACCTCAGGGCTGCATGTTTTGAGCCCAGTACTGAGCCTGAAAAGCGTTTCCAACCCCACTTACAAGTAAAACTAGCTAAAATGTGCCTGGCTTCTCCACTGAAAAGCTCATTCTGAGTACATTTTAGCATACGTTTGCTCCTGCCGGGTCAGCTGAGCAGCAAATTTCTATTTAACCACCTGCTGTCATGAGAGACCTCAGGGCTGCATGTTTTGAGCCCAGTACTGATCCTGAAAAGCGTTTCCAACCCCACTTACAAGTAAAACTAGCTAAAATGTGCCTGGCTGCTATTCACTGAAAAGCTCATTCTGTGTACATTTTTGGCATACGTTTGCTCCTGCCGGGTCAGCTGAGCAGCGAATTTCTATTTAACCACCTTCTTTCATGAGAGACCTCAGGGCTGCATGTTTTGAGCCCAGTACTGAGCCTGAAAAGCGTTTCCAACCCCACTTACAAGTAAAACTAGCTAAAATGTGCCTGGCTGCTATTCACTGAAAAGCTCATTCTGTGTACATTTTTGGCATACGTTTGCTCCTGCCGGGTCAGCTGAGCAGCGAATTTCTATTTAACCACCTGCTTTCATGAGAGACCTCAGGGCTGCATGTTTTGAGCCCAGTACTGAGCCTGAAAAGCGTTTCCAACCCCACTTACAAGTAAAACTAGCTAAAATGTGCCTGGCTGCTATTCACTGAAAAGCTCATTCTGTGTACATTTTTGGCATACGTTTGCTCCTACCGGGTCAGCTGAGCAGTGAATTTCTATTTAACCACCTGCTTTCATGAGAGACCTCAGGGCTGCATGTTTTGAGCCAAGTACTGAGCGTGAAAAGCATTTCCAACCCCACTTACAAGTAAAACTAGCTAAAATGTGCCTGGCTTCTCTTCACTGAAAAGCTCATTCTGAGTACATTTTTAGCATACGTTTGCTCCTGCCGGGTCAGCTGAGCAGGGAATTTCTATTTAACCACCTGCTATCATAAGAGACCTCAGGGCTGCATGTTGAGCCCAGTACTGATCCTGAAAAGTGTTTCCAACCCCACTTACAAGTAAAACTAGCTAAAATGTGCCTGGCTGCTATTCACTGAAAAGCTCATTCTGTGTACATTTTTGGCATACGTTTGCTCCTACCGGGTCAGCTGAGCAGCGAATTTCTATTTAACCACCTGCTTTCATGAGAGACCTCAGGGCTGCATGTTTTGAGCCCAGTACAGAGCCTGAAAAGCGTTTCCAACCCCACTTACAAGTAAAACTAGCTAAAATGTGCCTGGCTTCTCTTCACTGAAAAGCTCATTCTGAGTACATTTTTAGCATACGTTTGCTCCTGCCGGGTCAGCTGAGCAGCGAATTTCTATTTAACCACCTGCGAGACCTCAGGGCTGCATGTTTTGAGCCCAGTACTGAGCCTGAAAAGCGTTTCCAACCCCACTTACAAGTAAAACTAGCTAAAATGTGCCTGGCTTCTCTTCACTGAAAAGCTCATTCTGAGTACATTTTTAGCATACGTTTGCTCCTGCCGGGTCAGCTGAGCAGCGAATTTCTATTTAACCACCTGCTATCATGAGAGACCTCAGGGCTGCATGTTTTAAGCCCAGTACTGATCCTGAAAAGCGTTTCCAACCCCACTTACAAGTAAAACTAGCTAAAATGTGCCTAGCTGCTATTCACTGAAAAGCTCATTCTGTGTACATTTTTGGCATACGTTTGCTCCTGCCGGGTCAGCTGAGCAGCGAATTTCTATTTAACCACCTGCTTTCATGAGAGACCTCAGGGCTGCATGTTTTGAGCCCAGTACTGAGCCTGAAAAGCGTTTCCAACCCCACTTACAAGTAAAACTAGCTAAAATGTGCCTGGCTGCTATTCACTGAAAAGCTCATTCTGTGTACATTTTTGGCATACGTTTGCTCCTGCCGGGTCAGCTGAGCAGCGAATTTCTATTTAACCACCTGCTTTCATGAGAGACCTCAGGGCTGCATGTTTTGAGCCCAGTACTGAGCCTGAAAAGCGTTTCCAACCCCACTTACAAGTAAAACTAGCTAAAATGTGCCTGGCTTCTCTTCACTGAAAAGCTCATTCTGAGTACATTTTTAGCATACGTTTGCTCCTGCCGGGTCAGCTGAGCAGCGAATTTCTATTTAACCACCTGCTTTCATGAGAGACCTCAGGGCTGCATGTTTTGAGCCCAGTACTGAGCCTGAAAAGCGTTTCCAACCCCACTTACAAGTAAAACTAGCTGAAATGTGCCTGGCTGCTATTCACTGAAAAGCTCATTCTGTGTACATTTTTGGCATACGTTTGCTCCTACCGGGTCAGCTGAGCAGTGAATTTCTATTTAACCACCTGCTTTCATGAGAGACCTCAGGGCTGCATGTTTTGAGCCAAGTACTGAGCCTGAAAAGCATTTCCAACCCCACTTACAAGTAAAACTAGCTAAAATGTGCCTGGCTTCTCTTCACTGAAAAGCTCATTCTGAGTACATTTTTAGCATACGTTTGCTCCTGCCGGGTCAGCTGAGCAGCGAATTTCTATTTAACCACCTGCTATCATAAGAGACCTCAGGGCTGCATGTTGAGCCCAGTACTGATCCTGAAAAGCGTTTCCAACCCCACTTACAAGTAAAATTAGCTAAAATGTGCCTGGCTGCTATTCACTGAAAAGCTCATTCTGTGTACATTTTTGGCATACGTTTGCTCCTACCGGGTCAGCTGAGCAGCGAATTTCTATTTAACCACCTGCTTTCATGAGAGACCTCAGGGCTGCACGTTTTGAGCCCAGTACAGAGCCTGAAAAGCGTTTCCAACCCCACTTACAAGTAAAACTAGCTAAAATGTGCCTGGCTTCTCTTCACTGAAAAGCTCATTCTGAGTACATTTTTAGCATACGTTTGCTCCTGCCGGGTCAGCTGAGCAGCGAATTTCTATTTAACCACCTGCTATCATGAGAGACCTCAGGGCTGCATGTTTTAAGCCCAGTACTGATCCTGAAAAGCGTTTCCAACCCCACTTACAAGTAAAACTAGATAAAATGTGCCTGGCTGCTATTCACTGAAAAGCTCATTCTGTGTACATTTTTGGCATACGTTTGCTCCTACCGGGTCAGCTGAGCAGCGAATTTCTATTTAACCACCTGCTTTCATGAGAGACCTCAGGGCTGCATGTTTTGAGCCCAGTACTGAGCCTGAAAAGCGTTTCCAACCCCACTTACAAGTAAAACTAGCTAAAATGTGCCTGGCTTCTCTTCACTGAAAAGCTCATTCTGAGTACATTTTTAGCATATGTTTGCTCCTGCCGGGTCAGCTGAGCAGCGAAATTCTATTTAACCACCTGCTATCATGAGAGACCTCAGGGCTGCATGTTTTGAGCCCAGTACTGAGCCTGAAAAGCGTTTCCAACCCCACTTACAAGTAAAACTAGCTAAAATGTGCCTGGCTTCTCTTCACTGAAAAGCTCATTCTGAGTACATTTTTAGCATATGTTTGCTCCTGCCGGGTCAGCTGAGCTGCGAATTTCTATTTAACCACCTGCTATCATGAGAGACCTCAGGGCTGCATGTTTTGAGCCCAGTACTGATCCTGAAAAGCGTTTCCAACCCCACTTACAAGTAAAACTAGCTAAAATGTGCCTGGCTTCTCTTCACTGAAAAGCTCATTCTGAGTACATTTTTAGCATACGTTTGCTCCTGCCGGGTCAGCTGAGCAGCGAATTTCTATTTAACCACCTGCTTTCATGAGAGACCTCAGGGCTGCATGTTTTGAGCCCAGTACTGAGCCTGAAAAGCGTTTCCAACCCCACTTACAAGTAAAACTAGCTAAAATGTGCCTGGCTTCTCTTCACTGAAAAGCTCATTCTGAGTACATTTTTAGCATACGTTTGCTCCTGCCGGGTCAGCTGAGCAGCGAATTTCTATTTAACCACCTGCTTTCATGAGAGACCTCAGGGCTGCATGTTTTGAGCCCAGTACTGAGCCTGAAAAGCGTTTCCAACCCCACTTACAAGTAAAACTAGCTAAAATGTGCCTGGCTGCTATTCACTGAAAAGCTCATTCTGTGTACATTTTTGGCATACGTTTGCTCCTACCGGGTCAGCTGAGCAGTGAATTTCTATTTAACCACCTGCTTTCATGAGAGACCTCAGGGCTGCATGTTTTGAGCCAAGTACTGAGCCTGAAAAGCATTTCCAACCCCACTTACAAGTAAAACTAGCTAAAATGTGCCTGGCTTCTCTTCACTGAAAAGCTCATTCTGAGTACATTTTTAGCATACGTTTGCTCCAGCCGGGTCAGCTGAGCAGCGAATTTCTATTTAACCACCTGCTATCATAAGAGACCTCAGGGCTGCATGTTGAGCCCAGTACTGATCCTGAAAAGCGTTTCCAACCCCACTTACAAGTAAAACTAGCTAAAATGTGCCTGGCTGCTATTCACTGAAAAGCTCATTCTGTGTACATTTTTGGCATACGTTTGCTCCTACCGGGTCGGGTGAGCAGCGAATTTCTATTTAACCACCTGCTATCATGAGAGACCTCAGGGCTGCATGTTTTGAGCCCAGTACTGATCCTGAAAAGCGTTTCCAACCCCACTTACAAGTAAAACTAGCTAAAATGTGCCTGGCTTCTCTTCACTGAAAAGCTCATTCTGAGTACATTTTTAGCATACGTTTGCTCCTGCCGGGTCAGCTGAGCAGCAAATTTCTATTTAACCACCTGCTTTCATGAGAGACCTCAGGGCTGCATGTTTTAAGCCCAGTACTGAGCCTGAAAAGCGTTTCCAACCCCACTTACAAGTAAAACTAGCTAAAATGTGCCTGGCTGCTATTCACTGAAAAGCTCATTCTGTGTAAATTTTTGGCATACGTTTGCTCCTACCGGGTCAGCTGAGCAGCGAATTTCTATTTAACCACCTGCTATCATGAGAGACCTGCATGTTTTGAGCCCAGTACTGATCCTGAAAAGCGTTTCCAACCCCACTTACAAGTAAAACTAGCTAAAATGTGCCTGGCTTCTCTTCACTGAAAAGCTCATTCTGAGTACATTTTTAGCATACGTTTGCTCCTGCTGGGTCAGCTGAGCAGCAAATTTCTATTTAACCACCTGCTTTCATGAGAGACCTCAGGGCTGCATGTTTTGAGCCCAGTACTGAGCCTGAAAAGCGTTTCCAACCCCACTTACAAGTAAAACTAGCTAAAATGTGCCTGGCTGCTATTCGCTGAAAAGCTCATTCTGTGTACATTTTTGGCATATGTTTGCTCCTACCGGGTCAGCTGAGCAGCGAATTTCTATTTAACCACCTGCTTTCATGAGAGACCTCAGGGCTGCATGTTTTGAGCTCAGTACTGAGCCTGAAAAGCATTTCCAACCCCACTTACAAGTAAAACTAGCTAAAATGTGCCTGGCTTCTCTTCACTGAAAAGCTCATTCTGAGTACATTTTTAGCATACATTTGCTCCTGCCGGGTCAGCTGAGCAGCGAATTTCTATTTAACCACCTGCTATCATGAGAGACCTCAGGGCTGCATGTTTTGAGCCCAGTACTGATCCTGAAAAGCGTTTCCAACCCCACTTACAAGTAAAACTAGCTAAAATGTGCCTGGCTGCTATTCACTGAAAAGCTCATTCTGTGTACATTTTTGGCATACGTTTGCTCCTACCGGGTCAGCTGAGCAGCGAATTTCTATTTAACCACCTGCTTTCATGAGAGACCTCAGGGCTGCATGTTTTGAGCCCAGTACTGAGCCTGAAAAGCATTTCCAACCCCACTTACAAGTAAAACTAGCTAAAATGTGCCTGGCTTCTCCACTGAAAAGCTCATTCTGAGTACATTTTAGCATACGTTTGCTCCTGCCGGGTCAGCTGAGCAGCAAATTTCTATTTAACCACCTGCTGTCATGAGAGACCTCAGGGCTGCATGTTTTGAGCCCAGTACTGATCCTGAAAAGCGTTTCCAACCCCACTTACAAGTAAAACTAGCTAAAATGTGCCTGGCTGCTATTCACTGAAAAGCTCATTCTGTGTACATTTTTGGCATACGTTTGCTCCTGCCGGGTCAGCTGAGCAGCGAATTTCTATTTAACCACCTGCTTTCATGAGAGACCTCAGGGCTGCATGTTTTGAGCCCAGTACTGAGCCTGAAAAGCGTTTCCAACCCCACTTACAAGTACAACTAGCTAAAATGTGCCTGGCTGCTATTCACTGAAAAGCTCATTCTGTGTACATTTTTGGCATACGTTTGCTCCTGCCGGGTCAGCTGAGCAGCAAATTTCTATTTAACCACCTGCTTTCATGAGAGACCTCAGGGCTGCATGTTTTGAGCCCAGTACTGAGCCTGAAAAGCGTTTCCAACCCCACTTACAAGTAAAACTAGCTAAAATGTGCCTGGCTGCTATTCACTGAAAAGCTCATTCTGTGTACATTTTTGGCATACGTTTGCTCCTACCGGGTCAGCTGAGCAGCGAATTTCTATTTAACCACCTGCTTTCATGAGAGACCTCAGGGCTGCATGTTTTGAGCCCAGTACAGAGCCTGAAAAGCGTTTCCAACCCCACTTACAAGTAAAACTAGCTAAAATGTGCCTGGCTTCTCTTCACTGAAAAGCTCATTCTGAGTACATTTTTAGCATACGTTTGCTCCTGCCGGGTCAGCTGAGCAGCGAATTTCTATTTAACCACCTGCGAGACCTCAGGGCTGCATGTTTTGAGCCCAGTACTGAGCATGAAAAGCATTTCCAACCCCACTTACAAGTAAAACTAGCTAAAATGTGCCTGGCTTCTCTTCACTGAAAAGCTCATTCTGAGAACATTTTTAGCATACGTTTGCTCCTGCCGGGTCAGCTGAGCAGCGAATTTCTATTTAACCACCTGCTATCATGAGAGACCTCAGGGCTGCATGTTTTAAGCCCAGTACTGATCCTGAAAAGCGTTTCCAACCCCACTTACAAGTAAAACTAGCTAAAATGTGCCTAGCTGCTATTCACTGAAAAGCTCATTCTGTGTACATTTTTGGCATACGTTTGCTCCTGCCGGGTCAGCTGAGCAGCGAATTTCTATTTAACCACCTGCTTTCATGAGAGACCTCAGGGCTGCATGTTTTGAGCCCAGTACTGAGCCTGAAAAGCGTTTCCAACCCCACTTACAAGTAAAACTAGCTAAAATGTGCCTGGCTGCTATTCACTGAAAAGCTCATTCTGTGTACATTTTTGGCATACGTTTGCTCCTACCGGGTCAGCTGAGCAGTGAATTTCTATTTAACCACCTGCTTTCATGAGAGACCTCAGGGCTGCATGTTTTGAGCCAAGTACGGAGCCTGAAAAGCATTTCCAACCCCACTTACAAGTAAAACTAGCTAAAATGTGCCTGGCTTCTCTTCACTGAAAAGCTCATTCTGAGTACATTTTTAGCATACGTTTGCTCCTGCCGGGTCAGCTGAGCAGCGAATTTCTATTTAACCACCTGCTATCATAAGAGACCTCAGGGCTGCATGTTGATCCCAGTACTGATCCTGAAAAGCGTTTCCAACCCCACTTACAAGTAAAACTAGCTGAAATGTGCCTGGCTGCTATTCACTGAAAAGCTCATTCTGTGTACATTTTTGGCATACGTTTGCTCCTACCGGGTCAGCTGAGCAGCGAATTTCTATTTAACCACCTGCTTTCATGAGAGACCTCAGGGCTGCATGTTTTGAGCCCAGTACAGAGCCTGAAAAGCGTTTCCAACCCCACTTACAAGTAAAACTAGCTAAAATGTGCCTGGCTTCTCTTCACTGAAAAGCTCATTCTGAGTACATTTTTAGCATATGTTTGCTCCTGCCGGGTCAGCTGAGCAGCGAATTTCTATTTAACCACCTGCTATCATGAGAGACCTCAGGGCTGCATGTTTTAAGCCCAGTACTGATCCTGAAAAGCGTTTCCAACCCCACTTACAAGTAAAACTAGATAAAATGTGCCTGGCTGCTATTCACTGAAAAGCTCATTCTGTGTACATTTTTGGCATACGTTTGCTCCTACCGGGTCAGCTGAGCAGCGAATTTCTATTTAACCACCTGCTTTCATGAGAGACCTCAGGGCTGCATGTTTTGAGCCCAGTACTGAGCCTGAAAAGCGTTTCCAACCCCACTTACAAGTAAAACTAGCTAAAATGTGCCTGGCTTCTCTTCACTGAAAAGCTCATTCTGAGTACATTTTTAGCAAATGTTTGCTCCTGCCGGGTCAGCTGAGCAGCGAAATTCTATTTAACCACCTGCTATCATGAGAGACCTCAGGGCTGCATGTTTTGAGCCCAGTACTGAGCCTGAAAAGCGTTTCCAACCCCACTTACAAGTAAAACTAGCTAAAATGTGCCTGGCTTCTCTTCACTGAAAAGCTCATTCTGAGTACATTTTTAGCATATGTTTGCTCCTGCCGGGTCAGCTGAGTTGCGAATTTCTATTTAACCACCTGCTATCATGAGAGACCTCAGGGCTGCATGTTTTGAGCCCAGTACTGATCCTGAAAAGCGTTTCCAACCCCACTTACAAGTAAAACTAAGTAAAATGTGCCTGGCTTCTCTTCACTGAAAAGCTCATTCTGAGTACATTTTTAGCATACGTTTGCTCCTGCCGGGTCAGCTGAGCAGCGAATTTCTATTTAACCACCTGCTTTCATGAGAGACCTCAGGGCTGCATGTTTTGAGCCCAGTACTGAGCCTGAAAAGCGTTTCCAACCCCACTTACAAGTAAAACTAGCTAAAATGTGCCTGGCTTCTCTTCACTGAAAAGCTCATTCTGAGTACATTTTTAGCATACGTTTGCTCCTGCCGGGTCAGCTGAGCAGCGAATTTCTATTTAACCACCTGCTTTCATGAGAGACCTCAGGGCTGCATGTTTTGAGCCCAGTACTGAGCCTGAAAAGCGTTTCCAACCCCACTTACAAGTAAAACTAGCTGAAATGTGCCTGGCTGCTATTCACTGAAAAGCTCATTCTGTGTACATTTTTGGCATACGTTTGCTCCTACCGGGTCAGCTGAGCAGTGAATTTCTATTTAACCACCTGCTTTCATGAGAGACCTCAGGGCTGCATGTTTTGAGCCAAGTACTGAGCCTGAAAAGCATTTCCAACCCCACTTACAAGTAAAACTAGCTAAAATGTGCCTGGCTTCTCTTCACTGAAAAGCTCATTCTGAGTACATTTTTAGCATACGTTTGCTCCTGCCGGGTCAGCAGAGCAGCGAATTTCTATTTAACCACCTGCTATCATAAGAGACCTCAGGGCTGCATGTTGAGCCCAGTACTGATCCTGAAAAGCGTTTCCAACCCCACTTACAAGTAAAATTAGCTAAAATGTGCCTGGCTGCTATTCACTGAAAAGCTCATTCTGTGTACATTTTTGGCATACGTTTGCTCCTACCGGGTCAGCTGAGCAGCGAATTTCTATTTAACCACTTGCTTTCATGAGAGACCTCAGGGCTGCACGTTTTGAGCCCAGTACAGAGCCTGAAAAGCGTTTCCAACCCCACTTACAAGTAAAACTAGCTAAAATGTGCCTGGCTTCTCTTCACTGAAAAGCTCATTCTGAGTACATTTTTAGCATACGTTTGCTCCTGCCGGGTCAGCTGAGCAGCGAATTTCTATTTAACCACCTGCTATCATGAGAGACCTCAGGGCTGCATGTTTTAAGCCCAGTACTGATCCTGAAAAGCGTTTCCAACCCCACTTACAAGTAAAACTAGATAAAATGTGCCTGGCTGCTATTCACTGAAAAGCTCATTCTGTGTACATTTTTGGCATACGTTTGCTCCTACCGGGTCAGCTGAGCAGCGAATTTCTATTTAACCACCTGCTTTCATGAGAGACCTCAGGGCTGCATGTTTTGAGCCCAGTACTGAGCCTGAAAAGCGTTTCCAACCCCACTTACAAGTAAAACTAGCTAAAATGTGCCTGGCTTCTCTTCACTGAAAAGCTCATTCTGAGTACATTTTTAGCATATGTTTGCTCCTGCCGGGTCAGCTGAGCAGCGAAATTCTATTTAACCACCTGCTATCATGAGAGACCTCAGGGCTGCATGTTTTGAGCCGAGTACTGAGCCTGAAAAGCGTTTCCAACCCCACTTACAAGTAAAACTAGCTAAAATGTGCCTGGCTTCTCTTCACTGAAAAGCTCATTCTGAGTACATTTTTAGCATATGTTTGCTCCTGCCGGGTCAGCTGAGCTGCGAATTTCTATTTAACCACCTGCTATCATGAGAGACCTCAGGGCTGCATGTTTTGAGCCCAGTACTGATCCTAAAAAGCGTTTCCAACCCCACTTACAAGTAAAACTAGCTAAAATGTGCCTGGCTTCTCTTCACTGAAAAGCTCATTCTGAGTACATTTTTAGCATACGTTTGCTCCTGCCGGGTCAGCTGAGCAGCGAATTTCTATTTAACCACCTGCTTTCATGAGAGACCTCAGGGCTGCATGTTTTGAGCCCAGTACTGAGCCTGAAAAGCGTTTCCAACCCCACTTACAAGTAAAACTAGCTAAAATGTGCCTGGCTTCTCTTCACTGAAAAGCTCATTCTGAGTACATTTTTAGCATACGTTTGCTCCTGCCGGGTCAGCTGAGCAGCGAATTTCTATTTAACCACCTGCTTTCATGAGAGACCTCAGGGCTGCATGTTTTGAGCCCAGTGCTGAGCCTGAAAAGCGTTTCCAACCCCACTTACAAGTAAAACTAGCTAAAATGTGCCTGGCTGCTATTCACTGAAAAGCTCATTCTGTGTACATTTTTGGCATACGTTTGCTCCTACCGGGTCAGCTGAGCAGTGAATTTCTATTTAACCACCTGCTTTCATGAGAGACCTCAGGGCTGCATGTTTTGAGCCAAGTACTGAGCCTGAAAAGCATTTCCAACCCCACTTACAAGTAAAACTAGCTAAAATGTGCCTGGCTTCTCTTCACTGAAAAGCTCATTCTGAGTACATTTTTAGCATACGTTTGCTCCAGCCGGGTCAGCTGAGCAGCGAATTTCTATTTAACCACCTGCTATCATAAGAGACCTCAGGGCTGCATGTTGAGCCCAGTACTGATCCTGAAAAGCGTTTCCAACCCCACTTACAAGTAAAACTAGCTAAAATGTGCCTGGCTGCTATTCACTAAAAAGCTCATTCTGTGTACATTTTTGGCATACGTTTGCTCCTACCGGGTCGGGTGAGCAGCGAATTTCTATTTAACCACCTGCTTTCATGAGAGACCTCAGGGCTGCATGTTTTGAGCCCAGTACTGAGCCTGAAAAGCGTTTCCAACCCCACTTACAAGTAAAACTAGCTAAAATGAGCCTGGCTTCTCTTCACTGAAAAGCTCATTCTGAGTACATTTTTAGCATATGTTTGCTCCTGCCGGGTCAGCTGAGCAGCGAATTTCTATTTAACCACCTGCTATCATGAGAGACCTCAGGGCTGCATGTTTTGAGCCCAGTACTGATCCTGAAAAGCGTTTTCAACCCCACTTACAAGTAAAACTAGCTAAAATGTGCCTGGCTTCTCTTCACTGAAAAGCTCATTCTGAGTACATTTTTAGCATACGTTTGCTCCTGCCGGGTCAGCTGAGCAGCAAATTTCTATTTAACCACCTGCTTTCATGAGAGACCTCAGGGCTGCATGTTTTAAGCCCAGTACTGATCCTGAAAAGGGTTTCCAACCCCACTTACAAGTAAAACTAGCTAAAATGTGCCTGGCTGCTATTCACTGAAAAGCTCATTCTGTGTAAATTTTTGGCATACGTTTGCTCCTACCGGGTCAGCTGAGCAGCGAATTTCTATTTAACCACCTGCTATCATGAGAGACCTGCATGTTTTGAGCCCAGTACTGATCCTGAAAAGCGTTTCCAACCCCACTTACAAGTAAAACTAGCTAAAATGTGCCTGGCTGCTATTCACTGAAAAGCTCATTCTGTGTACATTTTTGGCATACGTTTGCTCCTACCGGGTCAGCTGAGCAGCGAATTTCTATTTAACCACCTGCTTTCATGAGAGACCTCAGGGCTGCATGTTTTGAGCCCAGTACTGAGCCTGAAAAGCGTTTCCAACCCCACTTACAAGTAAAACTAGCTAAAATGTGCCTGGCTGCTATTCACTGAAAAGCTCATTCTGTGTACATTTTTGGCATATGTTTGCTCCTACCGGGTCAGCTGAGCAGCGAATTTCTATTTAACCACCTGCTTTCATGAGAGACCTCAGGGCTGCATGTTTTGAGCTCAGTACTGAGCCTGAAAAGCATTTCCAACCCCACTTACAAGTAAAACTAGCTAAAATGTGCCTGGCTTCTCTTCACTGAAAAGCTCATTCTGAGTACATTTTTAGCATACATTTGCTCCTGCCGGGTCAGCTGAGCAGCGAATTTCTATTTAACCACCTGCTATCATGAGACACCTCAGGGCTGCATGTTTTGAGCCCAGTACTGATCCTGAAAAGCGTTTCCAACCCCACTTACAAGTAAAACTAGCTAAAATGTGCCTGGCTGCTATTCACTGAAAAGCTCATTCTGTGTACATTTTTGGCATACGTTTGCTCCTACCGGGTCAGCTGAGCAGCGAATTTCTATTTAACCACCTGCTTTCATGAGAGACCTCAGGGCTGCATGTTTTGAGCCCAGTACTGAGCCTGAAAAGCGTTTCCAACCCCACTTACAAGTAAAACTAGCTAAAATGTGCCTGGCTTCTCCACTGAAAAGCTAATTCTGAGCACATTTTAGCATACGTTTGCTCCTGCCGGGTCAGCTGAGCAGCAAATTTCTATTTAACCACCTGCTGTCATGAGAGACCTCAGGGCTGCATGTTTTGAGCCCAGTACTGATCCTGAAAAGCGTTTCCAACCCCACTTACAAGTAAAACTGGCTAAAATGTGCCTGGCTGCTATTCACTGAAAAGCTCATTCTGTGTACATTTTTGGCATACGTTTGCTCCTGCCGGGTCAGCTGAGCAGCGAATTTCTATTTAACCACCTGCTTTCATGAGAGACCTCAGGGCTGCATGTTTTGAGCCCAGTACTGAGCCTGAAAAGCGTTTCCAACCCCACTTACAAGTAAAACTAGCTAAAATGTGCCTGGCTGCTATTCACTGAAAAGCTCATTCTGTGTACATTTTTGGCATACGTTTGCTCCTGCCGGGTCAGCTGAGCAGCGAATTTCTATTTAACCACCTGCTTTCATGAGAGACCTCAGGGCTGCATGTTTTGAGCCCAGTACTGAGCCTGAAAAGCGTTTCCAACCCCACTTACAAGTAAAACTAGCTAAAATGTGCCTGGCTGCTATTCACTGAAAAGCTCATTCTGTGTACATTTTTGGCATACGTTTGCTCCTACCGGGTCAGCTGAGCAGTGAATTTCTATTTAACCACCTGCTTTCATGAGAGACCTCAGGGCTGCATGTTTTGAGCCAAGTACTGAGCGTGAAAAGCATTTCCAACCCCACTTACAAGTAAAACTAGCTAAAATGTGCCTGGCTTCTCTTCACTGAAAAGCTCATTCTGAGTACATTTTTAGCATACGTTTGCTCCTGCCGGGTCAGCTGAGCAGGGAATTTCTATTTAACCACCTGCTATCATAAGAGACCTCAGGGCTGCATGTTGAGCCCAGTACTGATCCTGAAAAGTGTTTCCAACCCCACTTACAAGTAAAACTAGCTAAAATGTGCCTGGCTGCTATTCACTGAAAAGCTCATTCTGTGTACATTTTTGGCATACGTTTGCTCCTACCGGGTCAGCTGAGCAGCGAATTTCTATTTAACCACCTGCTTTCATGAGAGACCTCAGGGCTGCATGTTTTGAGCCCAGTACAGAGCCTGAAAAGCGTTTCCAACCCCACTTACAAGTAAAACTAGCTAAAATGTGCCTGGCTTCTCTTCACTGAAAAGCTCATTCTGAGTACATTTTTAGCATACGTTTGCTCCTGCCGGGTCAGCTGAGCAGCGAATTTCTATTTAACCACCTGCGAGACCTCAGGGCTGCATGTTTTGAGCCCAGTACTGAGCCTGAAAAGCATTTCCAACCCCACTTACAAGTAAAACTAGCTAAAATGTGCCTGGCTTCTCTTCACTGAAAAGCTCATTCTGAGTACATTTTTAGCATACGTTTGCTCCTGCCGGGTCAGCTGAGCAGCGAATTTCTATTTAACCACCTGCTATCATGAGAGACCTCAGGGCTGCATGTTTTAAGCCCAGTACTGATCCTGAAAAGCGTTTCCAACCCCACTTACAAGTAAAACTAGCTAAAATGTGCCTAGCTGCTATTCACTGAAAAGCTCATTCTGTGTACATTTTTGGCATACGTTTGCTCCTGCCGGGTCAGCTGAGCAACAAATTTCTCTTTAACCACCTGCTTTCATGAGAGACCTCAGTGCTGCATGTTTTGAGCCCAGTACTGAGCCTGAAAAGCGTTTCCAACCCCACTTACAAGTAAAACTAGCTAAAATGTGCCTGGCTGCTATTCACTGAAAAGCTCATTCTGTGTACATTTTTGGCATACGTTTGCTCCTGCCGGGTCAGCTGAGCAGCGAATTTCTATTTAACCACCTGCTTTCATGAGAGACCTCAGGGCTGCATGTTTTGAGCCCAGTACTGAGCCTGAAAAGCGTTTCCAACCCCACTTACAAGTAAAACTAGCTAAAATGTGCCTGGCTGCTATTCACTGAAAAGCTCATTCTGTGTACATTTTTGGCATACGTTTGCTCCTACCGGGTCAGCTGAGCAGTGAATTTCTATTTAACCACCTGCTTTCATGAGAGACCTCAGGGCTGCATGTTTTGAGCCAAGTACTGAGCCTGAAAAGCATTTCCAACCCCACTTACAAGTAAAACTAGCTAAAATGTGCCTGGCTTCTCTTCACTGAAAAGCTCATTCTGAGTACATTTTTAGCATACGTTTGCTCCTGCCGGGTCAGCTGAGCAGCGAATTTCTATTTAACCACCTGCTATCATAAGAGACCTCAGGGCTGCATGTTGAGCCCAGTACTGATCCTGAAAAGCGTTTCCAACCCCACTTACAAGTAAAACTAGCTAAAATGTGCCTGGCTGCTATTCACTGAAAAGCTCATTCTGTGTACATTTTTGGCATACGTTTGCTCCTACCGGGTCAGCTGAGCAGCGAATTTCTATTTAACCACCTGCTTTCATGAGAGACCTCAGGGCTGCATGTTTTGAGCCCAGTACAGAGCCTGAAAAGCGTTTCCAACCCCACTTACAAGTAAAACTAGCTAAAATGTGCCTGGCTTCTCTTCACTGAAAAGCTCATTCTGAGTACATTTTTAGCATATGTTTGCTCCTGCCGGGTCAGCTGAGCAGCGAATTTCTATTTAACCACCTGCTATCATGAGAGACCTCAGGGCTGCATGTTTTAAGCCCAGTACTGATCCTGAAAAGCGTTTCCAACCCCACTTACAAGTAAAACTAGATAAAATGTGCCTGGCTGCTATTCACTGAAAAGCTCATTCTGTGTACATTTTTGGCATACGTTTGCTCCTACCGGGTCAGCTGAGCAGCGAATTTCTATTTAACCACCTGCTTTCATGAGAGACCTCAGGGCTGCATGTTTTGAGCCCAGTACTGAGCCTGAAAAGCGTTTCCAACCCCACTTACAAGTAAAACTAGCTAAAATGTGCCTGGCTTCTCTTCACTGAAAAGCTCATTCTGAGTACATTTTTAGCAAATGTTTGCTCCTGCCGGGTCAGCTGAGCAGCGAAATTCTATTTAACCACCTGCTATCATGAGAGACCTCAGGGCTGCATGTTTTGAGCCCAGTACTGAGCCTGAAAAGCGTTTCCAACCCCACTTACAAGTAAAACTAGCTAAAATGTGCCTGGCTTCTCTTCACTGAAAAGCTAATTCTGAGTACATTTTTAGCATATGTTTGCTCCTGCCGGGTCAGCTGAGCTGCGAATTTCTATTTAACCACCTGCTATCATGAGAGACCTCAGGGCTGCATGTTTTGAGCCCAGTACTGATCCTGAAAAGCGTTTCCAACCCCACTTACAAGTAAAACTAGCTAAAATGTGCCTGGCTTCTCTTCACTGAAAAGCTCATTCTGAGTACATTTTTAGCATACGTTTGCTCCTGCCGGGTCAGCTGAGCAGCGAATTTCTATTTAACCACCTGCTTTCATGAGAGACCTCAGGGCTGCATGTTTTGAGCCCAGTACTGAGCCTGAAAAGCGTTTCCAACCCCACTTACAAGTAAAACTAGCTAAAATGTGCATGGCTTCTCTTCACTGAAAAGCTCATTCTGAGTACATTTTTAGCATACGTTTGCTCCTGCCGGGTCAGCTGAGCAGCGAATTTCTATTTAACCACCTGCTTTCATGAGAGACCTCAGGGCTGCATGTTTTGAGCCCAGTACTGAGCCTGAAAAGCGTTTCCAACCCCACTTACAAGTAAAACTAGCTGAAATGTGCCTGGCTGCTATTCACTGAAAAGCTCATTCTGTGTACATTTTTGGCATACATTTGCTCCTACCGGGTCAGCTGAGCAGTGAATTTCTATTTAACCACCTGCTTTCATGAGAGACCTCAGGGCTGCAGGTTTTGAGCCAAGTACTGAGCCTGAAAAGCATTTCCAACCCCACTTACAAGTAAAACTAGCTAAAATGTGCCTGGCTTCTCTTCACTGAAAAGCTCATTCTGAGTACATTTTTAGCATACGTTTGCTCCTGCCGGGTCAGCTGAGCAGCGAATTTCTTTTTAACCACCTGCTATCATAAGAGACCTCAGGGCTGCATGTTGAGCCCAGTACTGATCCTGAAAAGCGTTTCCAACCCCACTTACAAGTAAAACTAGCTAAAATGTGCCTGGCTGCTATTCACTGAAAAGCTCATTCTGTGTACATTTTTGGCATACGTTTGCTCCTACCGGGTCAGCTGAGCAGCGAATTTCTATTTAACCACCTGCTTTCATGAGAGACCTCAGGGCTGCACGTTTTGAGCCCAGTACAGAGCCTGAAAAGCGTTTCCAACCCCACTTACAAGTAAAACTAGCTAAAATTTGCCTGGCTTCTCTTCACTGAAAAGCTCATTCTGAGTACATTTTTAGCATACGTTTGCTCCTGCCGGGTCAGCTGAGCAGCGAATTTCTATTTAACCACCTGCTATCATGAGAGACCTCAGGGCTGCATGTTTTAAGCCCAGTACTGATCCTGAAAAGCATTTCCAACCCCACTTACAAGTAAAACTAGATAAAATGTGCCTGGCTGCTATTCATTGAAAAGCTCATTCTGTGTACATTTTTGGCATACGTTTGCTCCTACCGGGTCAGCTGAGCAGCGAATTTCTATTTAACCACCTGCTTTCATGAGAGACCTCAGGGCTGCATGTTTTGAGCCCAGTACTGAGCCTGAAAAGCGTTTCCAACCCCACTTACAAGTAAAACTAGCTAAAATGTGCCTGGGTTCTCTTCACTGAAAAGCTCATTCTGAGTACATTTTTAGCATATGTTTGCTCCTGCCGGGTCAGCTGAGCAGCGAAATTCTATTTAACCACCTGCTATCATGAGAGACCTCAGGGCTGCATGTTTTGAGCCCAGTACTGAGCCTGAAAAGCGTTTCCAACCCCACTTACAAGTAAAACTAGCTAAAATGTGCCTGGCTGCTATTCACTGAAAAGCTCATTCTGTGTACATTTTTGGCATACGTTTGCTCCTACCGGGTCAGCTGAGCAGCAAATTTCTATTTAACCACCTGCTTTCATGAGAGACCTCAGGGCTGCATGTTTTGAGCCCAGTACAGAGCCTGAAAAGCGTTTCCAACCCCACTTACAAGTAAAACTAGCTAAAATGTGCCTGGCTTCTCTTCACTGAAAAGCTCATTCTGAGTACATTTTTAGCATACGTTTGCTCCTGGAGGGTCAGCTGAGCAGCGAATTTCTATTTAACCACCTGCTATCATGAGAGACCTCAGGGCTGCATGTTTTCAGCCCAGTACTGATCCTGAAAAGCGTTTCCAACCCCACTTACAAGTAAAACTAGATAAAATGTGCCTGGCTGCTATTCACTGAAAAGCTCATTCTGTGTACATTTTTGGCATACGTTTGCTCCTACCGGGTCAGCTGAGCAGCGAATTTCTATTTAACCACCTGCTTTCATGAGAGACCTCAGGGCTGCATGTTTTGAGCCCAGTACTGAGCCTGAAAAGCGTTTCCAACCCCACTTACAAGTAAAACTAGCTAAAATGTGCCTGGCTTCTCTTCACTGAAAAGCTCATTCTGAGTACATTTTTAGCATTTGTTTGCTCCTGCCGGGTCAGCTGAGCAGCGAAATTCTATTTAACCACCTGCTATCATGAGAGACCTCAGGGCTGCATGTTTTGAGCCCAGTACTGAGCCTGAAAAGCGTTTCCAACCCCACTTACAAGTAAAACTAGCTAAAATGTGCCTGGCTTCTCTTCACTGAAAAGCTCATTCTGAGTACATTTTTAGCATATGTTTGCTCCTGCCGGGTCAGCTGAGCTGCAAATTTCTATTTAACCACCTGCTATCATGAGAGACCTCAGGGCTGCATGTTTTGAGCCCAGTACTGAGCCTGAAAAGCATTTCCAACCCCACTTACAAGTAAAACTAGCTAAAATGTGCCTGGCTTCTCTTCACTGAAAAGCTCATTCTGAGTACATTTTTAGCATATGTTTGCTCCTGCCGGGTCAGCTGAGCTGCGAATTTCTATTTAACCACCTGCTATCATGAGAGACCTCAGGGCTGCATGTTTTGAGCCCAGTACTGAGCCTGAAAAGCATTTCCAACCCCACTTACAAGTAAAACTAGCTAAAATGTGCCTGGCTTCTCTTCACTGAAAAGCTCATTCTGAGTACATTTTTAGCATACGTTTGCTCCTGCCGGGTCAGCTGAGCAGCGAATTTCTATTTAACCACCTGCTATCATGAGAGACCTCAGGGCTGCATATTTTAAGCCCAGTACTGAGCCTGAAAAGCGTTTCCAACCCCACTTACAAGTAAAACTAGCTAAAATGTGCCTGGCTGCTATTCACTGAAAAGCTCATTCTGTGTACATTTTTGGCATACGTTTGCTCCTACCGGGTCAGCTGAGCAGTGAATTTCTATTTAACCACCTGCTTTCATGAGAGACCTCAGGGCTGCATGTTTTGAGCCAAGTACTGAGCCTGAAAAGCATTTCCAACCCCACTTACAAGTAAAACTAGCTAAAATGTGCCTGGCTTCTCTTCACTGAAAAGCTCATTCTGAGTACATTTTTAGCATACGTTTGCTCCTGCCGGGTCAGCTGAGCAGCGAATTTCTATTTAACCACCTGCTATCATAAGAGACCTCAGGGCTGCATGTTGAGCCCAGTACTGATCCTGAAAAGCGTTTCCAACCCCACTTACAAGTAAAACTAGCTAAAATGTGCCTGGCTGCTATTCACTGAAAAGCTCATTCTGTGTACATTTTTGGCATACGTTTGCTCCTACCGGGTCAGCTGAGCAGCGAATTTCTATTTAACCACCTGCTTTCATGAGAGACCTCAGGGCTGCATGTTTTGAGCCCAGTACAGAGCCTGAAAAGCGTTTCCAACCCCACTTACAAGTAAAACTAGCTAAAATGTGCCTGGCTTCTCTTCACTGAAAAGCTCATTCTGAGTACATTTTTAGCATATGTTTGCTCCTGCCGGGTCAGCTGAGCAGCGAATTTCTATTTAACCACCTGCTATCATGAGAGACCTCAGGGCTGCATGTTTTAAGCCCAGTACTGATCCTGAAAAGCGTTTCCAACCCCACTTACAAGTAAAACTAGATAAAATGTGCCTGGCTGCTATTCACTGAAAAGCTCATTCTGTGTACATTTTTGGCATACGTTTGCTCCTACCGGGTCAGCTGAGCAGCGAATTTCTATTTAACCACCTGCTTTCATGAGAGACCTCAGGGCTGCATGTTTTGAGCCCAGTACTGAGCCTGAAAAGCGTTTCCAACCCCACTTACAAGTAAAACTAGCTAAAATGTGCCTGGCTTCTCTTCACTGAAAAGCTCATTCTGAGTACATTTTTAGCATATGTTTGCTCCTGCCGGGTCAGCTGAGCAGCGAATTTCTATTTAACCACCTGCTATCATGAGAGACCTCAGGGCTGCATGTTTTAAGCCCAGTACTGATCCTGAAAAGCGTTTCCAACCCCACTTACAAGTAAAACTAGATAAAATGTGCCTGGCTGCTATTCACTGAAAAGCTCATTCTGTGTACATTTTTGGCATACGTTTGCTCCTACCGGGTCAGCTGAGCAGCGAATTTCTATTTAACCACCTGCTTTCATGAGAGACCTCAGGGCTGCATGTTTTGAGCCCAGTACTGAGCCTGACAAGCGTTTCCAACCCCACTTACAATCAAAACTAGCTAAAATGTGCCTGGCTTCTCTTTACTGAAAAGCTCATTCTGAGTACATTTTTAGCAAATGTTTGCTCCTGCCGGGTCAGCTGAGCAGCGAAATTCTATTTAACCACCTGCTATCATGAGAGACCTCAGGGCTGCATGTTTTGAGCCCAGTACTGAGCCTGAAAAGCGTTTCCAACCCCACTTACAAGTAAAACTAGCTAAAATGTGCCTGGCTTCTCTTCACTGAAAAGCTCATTCTGAGTACATTTTTAGCATATGTTTGCTCCTGCCGGGTCAGCTGAGCTGCGAATTTCTATTTAACCACCTGCTATCATGAGAGACCTCAGGGCTGCATGTTTTGAGCCCAGTACTGATCCTGAAAAGCGTTTCCAACCCCACTTACAAGTAAAACTAGCTAAAATGTGCCTGGCTTCTCTTCACTGAAAAGCTCATTCTGAGTACATTTTTAGCATACGTTTGCTCCTGCCGGGTCAGCTGAGCAGCGAATTTCTATTTAACCACCTGCTTTCATGAGAGACCTCAGGGCTGCATGTTTTGAGCCCAGTACTGAGCCTGAAAAGCGTTTCCAACCCCACTTACAAGTAAAACTAGCTAAAATGTGCCTGGCTTCTCTTCACTGAAAAGCTCATTCTGAGTACATTTTTAGCATACGTTTGCTCCTGCCGGGTCAGCTGAGCAGCGAATTTCTATTTAACCACCTGCTTTCATGAGAGACCTCAGGGCTGCATGTTTTGAGCCCAGTACTGAGCCTGAAAAGCGTTTCCAACCCCACTTACAAGTAAAACTAGCTGAAATGTGCCTGGCTGCTATTCACTGAAAAGCTCATTCTGTGTACATTTTTGGCATACGTTTGCTCCTACCGGGTCAGCTGAGCAGTGAATTTCTATTTAACCACCTGCTTTCATGAGAGACCTCAGGGCTGCATGTTTTGAGCCAAGTACTGAGCCTGAAAAGCATTTCCAACCCCACTTACAAGTAAAACTAGCTAAAATGTGCCTGGTTTCTCTTCACTGAAAAGCTCATTCTGAGTACATTTTTAGCATACGTTTGCTCCTGCCGGGTCAGCTGAGCAGCGAATTTCTATTTAACCACCTGCTATCATAAGAGACCTCAGGGCTGCATGTTGAGCCCAGTACTGATCCTGAAAAGCGTTTCCAACCCCACTTACAAGTAAAATTAGCTAAAATGTGCCTGGCTGCTATTCACTGAAAAGCTCATTCTGTGTACATTTTTGGCATACGTTTGCTCCTACCGGGTCAGCTGAGCAGCGAATTTCTATTTAACCACCTGCTTTCATGAGAGACCTCAGGGCTGCACGTTTTGAGCCCAGTACAGAGCCTGAAAAGCGTTTCCAACCCCACTTACAAGTAAAACTAGCTAAAATGTGCCTGGCTTCTCTTCACTGAAAAGCTCATTCTGAGTACATTTTTAGCATACGTTTGCTCCTGCCGGGTCAGCTGAGCAGCGAATTTCTATTTAACCACCTGCTATCATGAGAGACCTCAGGGCTGCATGTTTTAAGCCCAGTACTGATCCTGAAAAGCGTTTCCAACCCCACTTACAAGTAAAACTAGATAAAATGTGCCTGGCTGCTATTCACTGAAAAGCTCAATCTGTGTACATTTTTGGCATACGTTTGCTCCTACCGGGTCAGCTGAGCAGCGAATTTCTATTTAACCACCTGCTTTCATGAGAGACCTCAGGGCTGCATGTTTTGAGCCCAGTACTGAGCCTGAAAAGCGTTTCCAACCCCACTTACAAGTAAAACTAGCTAAAATGTGCCTGGCTTCTCTTCACTGAAAAGCTCATTCTGAGTACATTTTTAGCATATGTTTGCTCCTGCCGGGTCAGCTGAGCAGCGAAATTCTATTTAACCACCTGCTATCATGAGAGACCTCAGGGCTGCATGTTTTGAGCCCAGTACTGAGCCTGAAAAGCGTTTCCAACCCCACTTACAAGTAAAACTAGCTAAAATGTGCCTGGCTTCTCTTCACTGAAAAGCTCATTCTGAGTACATTTTTAGCATATGTTTGCTCCTGCCGGGTCAGCTGAGCTGCAAATTTCTATTTAACCACCTGCTATCATGAGAGACCTCAGGGCTGCATGTTTTGAGCCCAGTACTGATCCTGAAAAGCGTTTCCAACCCCACTTACAAGTAAAACTAGCTAAAATGTGCCTGGCTTCTCTTCACTGAAAAGCTCATTCTGAGTACATTTTTAGCATACGTTTGCTCCTGCCGGGTCAGCTGAGCAGCGAATTTCTATTTAACCACCTGCTTTCATGAGAGACCTCAGGGCTGCATGTTTTGAGCCCAGTACTGAGCCTGAAAAGCGTTTCCAACCCCACTTACAAGTAAAACTAGCTAAAATGTGCCTGGCTTCTCTTCACTGAAAAGCTCATTCTGAGTACATTTTTAGCATACGTTTGCTCCTGCCGGGTCAGCTGAGCAGCGAATTTCTATTTAACCACCTGCTTTCATGAGAGACCTCAGGGCTGCATGTTTTGAGCCCAGTACTGAGCCTGAAAAGCGTTTCCAACCCCACTTACAAGTAAAACTAGCTAAAATGTGCCTGGCTGCTATTCACTGAAAAGCTCATTCTGTGTACATTTTTGGCATACGTTTGTTCCTACCGGGTCAGCTGAGCAGTGAATTTCTATTTAACCACCTGCTTTCATGAGAGACCTCAGGGCTGCATGTTTTGAGCCAAGTACTGAGCCTGAAAAGCATTTCCAACCCCACTTACAAGTAAAACTAGCTAAAATGTGCCTGGCTTCTCTTCACTGAAAAGCTCATTCTGAGTACATTTTTAGCATACGTTTGCTCCAGCCGGGTCAGCTGAGCAGCGAATTTCTATTTAACCACCTGCTATCATAAGAGACCTCAGGGCTGCATGTTGAGCCCAGTACTGATCCTGAAAAGCGTTTCCAACCCCACTTACAAGTAAAACTAGCTAAAATGTGCCTGGCTGCTATTCACTGAAAAGCTCATTCTGTGTACATTTTTGGCATACGTTTGCTCCTACCGGGTCGGGTGAGCAGCGAATTTCTATTTAACCACCTGCTTTCATGAGAGACCTCAGGGCTGCATGTTTTGAGCCCAGTACTGAGCCTGAAAAGCGTTTCCAACCCCACTTACAAGTAAAACTAGCTAAAATGAGCCTGGCTTCTCTTCACTGAAAAGCTCATTCTGAGTACATTTTTAGCATATGTTTGCTCCTGCCGGGTCAGCTGAGCAGCGAATTTCTATTTAACCACCTGCTATCATGAGAGACCTCAGGGCTGCATGTTTTGAGCCCAGTACTGATCCTGAAAAGCGTTTTCAACCCCACTTACAAGTAAAACTAGCTAAAATGTGCCTGGCTTCTCTTCACTGAAAAGCTCATTCTGAGTACATTTTTAGCATACGTTTGCTCCTGCCGGGTCAGCTGAGCAGCAAATTTCTATTTAACCACCTGCTTTCATGAGAGACCTCAGGGCTGCATGTTTTAAGCCCAGTACTGATCCTGAAAAGCGTTTCCAACCCCACTTACAAGTAAAACTAGCTAAAATGTGCCTGGCTGCTATTCACTGAAAAGCTCATTCTGTGTAAATTTTTGGCATACGTTTGCTCCTACCGGGTCAGCTGAGCAGCGAATTTCTATTTAACCACCTGCTATCATGAGAGACCTGCATGTTTTGAGCCCAGTACTGATCCTGAAAAGCGTTTCCAACCCCACTTACAAGTAAAACTAGCTAAAATGTGCCTGGCTTCTCTTCACTGAAAAGCTCATTCTGTGTACATTTTTGGCATACGTTTGCTCCTACCGGGTCAGCTGAGCAGCCAATTTCTATTTAACCACCTGCTTTCATGAGAGACCTCAGGGCTGCATGTTTTGAGCTCAGTACTGAGCCTGAAAAGCATTTCCAACCCCACTTACAAGTAAAACTAGCTAAAATGTGCCTGGCTTCTCTTCACTGAAAAGCTCATTCTGAGTACATTTTTAGCATACATTTGCTCCTACCGGGTCAGCTGAGCAGCGAATTTCTATTTAACCACCTGCTATCATGAGAGACCTCAGGGCTGCATGTTTTGAGCCCAGTACTGATCCTGAAAAGCGTTTCCAACCCCACTTACAAGTAAAACTAGCTAAAATGTGCCTGGCTGCTATTCACTGAAAAGCTCATTCTGTGTACATTTTTGGCATACGTTTGCTCCTACCGGGTCAGCTGAGCAGCGAATTTCTATTTAACCACCTGCTTTCATGAGAGACCTCAGGGCTGCATGTTTTGAGCCCAGTACTGAGCCTGAAAAGCGTTTCCAACCCCACTTACAAGTAAAACTAGCTAAAATGTGCCTGGCTTCTCCACTGAAAAGCTCATTCTGAGTACATTTTAGCATACGTTTGCTCCTGCCGGGTCAGCTGAGCAGCAAATTTCTATTTAACCACCTGCTGTCATGAGAGACCTCAGGGCTGCATGTTTTGAGCCCAGTACTGATCCTGAAAAGCGTTTCCAACCCCACTTACAAGTAAAACTGGCTAAAATGTGCCTGGCTGCTATTCACTGAAAAGCTCATTCTGTGTACATTTTTGGCATACGTTTGCTCCTGCCGGGTCAGCTGAGCAGCGAATTTCTATTTAACCACCTGCTTTCATGAGAGACCTCAGGGCTGCATGTTTTGAGCCCAGTACTGAGCCTGAAAAGCGTTTCCAACCCCACTTACAAGTAAAACTAGCTAAAATGTGCCTGGCTGCTATTCACTGAAAAGCTCATTCTGTGTACATTTTTGGCATACGTTTGCTCCTGCCGGGTCAGCTGAGCAGCGAATTTCTATTTAACCACCTGCTTTCATGAGAGACCTCAGGGCTGCATGTTTTGAGCCCAGTACTGAGCCTGAAAAGCGTTTCCAACCCCACTTACAAGTAAAACTAGCTAAAATGTGCCTGGCTGCTATTCACTGAAAAGCTCATTCTGTGTACATTTTTGGCATACGTTTGCTCCTACCGGGTCAGCTGAGCAGTGAATTTCTATTTAACCACCTGCTTTCATGAGAGACCTCAGGGCTGCATGTTTTGAGCCAAGTACTGAGCGTGAAAAGCATTTCCAACCCCACTTACAAGTAAAACTAGCTAAAATGTGCCTGGCTTCTCTTCACTGAAAAGCTTATTCTGAGTACATTTTTAGCATACGTTTGCTCCTGCCGGGTCAGCTGAGCAGGGAATTTCTATTTAACCACCTGCTATCATAAGAGACCTCAGGGCTGCATGTTGAGCCCAGTACTGATCCTGAAAAGTGTTTCCAACCCCACTTACAAGTAAAACTAGCTAAAATGTGCCTGGCTGCTATTCACTGAAAAGCTCATTCTGAGTACATTTTTAGCATACGTTTGCTCCTGCCGGGTCAGCTGAGCAGCGAATTTCTATTTAACCACCTGCGAGACCTCAGGGCTGCATGTTTTGAGCCCAGTACTGAGCCTGAAAAGCGTTTCCAACCCCACTTACAAGTAAAACTAGCTAAAATGTGCCTGGCTGCTATTCACTGAAAAGCTCATTCTGAGTACATTTTTAGCATACGTTTGCTCCTGCCGGGTCAGCTGAGCAGGGAATTTCTATTTAACCACCTGCTATCATAAGAGACCTCAGGGCTGCATGTTGAGCCCAGTACTGATCCTGAAAAGCGTTTCCAACCCCACTTACAAGTAAAACTAGCTAAAATGTGCCTGGCTTCTCTTCACTGAAAAGCTCATTCTGAGTACATTTTTAGCATATGTTTGCTCCTGCCGGGTCAGCTGAGCAGCGAAATTCTATTTAACCACCTGCTATCATGAGAGACCTCAGGGCTGCATGTTTTGAGCCCAGTACTGAGCCTGAAAAGCGTTTCCAACCCCACTTACAAGTAAAACTAGCTAAAATGTGCCTGGCTTCTCTTCACTGAAAAGCTCATTCTGAGTACATTTTTAGCATATGTTTGCTCCTGCCGGGTCAGCTGAGCTGCAAATTTCTATTTAACCACCTGCTATCATGAGAGACCTCAGGGCTGCATGTTTTGAGCCCAGTACTGATCCTGAAAAGCGTTTCCAACCCCACTTACAAGTAAAACTAGCTAAAATGTGCCTGGCTTCTCTTCACTGAAAAGCTCATTCTGAGTACATTTTTAGCATACGTTTGCTCCTGCCGGGTCAGCTGAGCAGCGAATTTCTATTTAACCACCTGCTTTCATGAGAGACCTCAGGGCTGCATGTTTTGAGCCCAGTACTGAGCCTGAAAAGCGTTTCCAACCCCACTTACAAGTAAAACTAGCTAAAATGTGCCTGGCTTCTCTTCACTGAAAAGCTCATTCTGAGTACATTTTTAGCATACGTTTGCTCCTGCCGGGTCAGCTGAGCAGCGAATTTCTATTTAACCACCTGCTTTCATGAGAGACCTCAGGGCTGCATGTTTTGAGCCCAGTACTGAGCCTGAAAAGCGTTTCCAACCCCACTTACAAGTAAAACTAGCTAAAATGTGCCTGGCTGCTATTCACTGAAAAGCTCATTCTGTGTACATTTTTGGCATACGTTTGTTCCTACCGGGTCAGCTGAGCAGTGAATTTCTATTTAACCACCTGCTTTCATGAGAGACCTCAGGGCTGCATGTTTTGAGCCAAGTACTGAGCCTGAAAAGCATTTCCAACCCCACTTACAAGTAAAACTAGCTAAAATGTGCCTGGCTTCTCTTCACTGAAAAGCTCATTCTGAGTACATTTTTAGCATACGTTTGCTCCAGCCGGGTCAGCTGAGCAGCGAATTTCTATTTAACCACCTGCTATCATAAGAGACCTCAGGGCTGCATGTTGAGCCCAGTACTGATCCTGAAAAGCGTTTCCAACCCCACTTACAAGTAAAACTAGCTAAAATGTGCCTGGCTGCTATTCACTGAAAAGCTCATTCTGTGTACATTTTTGGCATACGTTTGCTCCTACCGGGTCGGGTGAGCAGCGAATTTCTATTTAACCACCTGCTTTCATGAGAGACCTCAGGGCTGCATGTTTTGAGCCCAGTACTGAGCCTGAAAAGCGTTTCCAACCCCACTTACAAGTAAAACTAGCTAAAATGAGCCTGGCTTCTCTTCACTGAAAAGCTCATTCTGAGTACATTTTTAGCATATGTTTGCTCCTGCCGGGTCAGCTGAGCAGCGAATTTCTATTTAACCACCTGCTATCATGAGAGACCTCAGGGCTGCATGTTTTGAGCCCAGTACTGATCCTGAAAAGCGTTTTCAACCCCACTTACAAGTAAAACTAGCTAAAATGTGCCTGGCTTCTCTTCACTGAAAAGCTCATTCTGAGTACATTTTTAGCATACGTTTGCTCCTGCCGGGTCAGCTGAGCAGCAAATTTCTATTTAACCACCTGCTTTCATGAGAGACCTCAGGGCTGCATGTTTTAAGCCCAGTACTGATCCTGAAAAGCGTTTCCAACCCCACTTACAAGTAAAACTAGCTAAAATGTGCCTGGCTGCTATTCACTGAAAAGCTCATTCTGTGTAAATTTTTGGCATACGTTTGCTCCTACCGGGTCAGCTGAGCAGCGAATTTCTATTTAACCACCTGCTATCATGAGAGACCTGCATGTTTTGAGCCCAGTACTGATCCTGAAAAGCGTTTCCAACCCCACTTACAAGTAAAACTAGCTAAAATGTGCCTGGCTTCTCTTCACTGAAAAGCTCATTCTGTGTAAATTTTTGGCATACGTTTGCTCCTACCGGGTCAGCTGAGCAGCCAATTTCTATTTAACCACCTGCTTTCATGAGAGACCTCAGGGCTGCATGTTTTGAGCTCAGTACTGAGCCTGAAAAGCATTTCCAACCCCACTTACAAGTAAAACTAGCTAAAATGTGCCTGGCTTCTCTTCACTGAAAAGCTCATTCTGAGTACATTTTTAGCATACATTTGCTCCTACCGGGTCAGCTGAGCAGCGAATTTCTATTTAACCACCTGCTATCATGAGAGACCTCAGGGCTGCATGTTTTGAGCCCAGTACTGATCCTGAAAAGCGTTTCCAACCCCACTTACAAGTAAAACTAGCTAAAATGTGCCTGGCTGCTATTCACTGAAAAGCTCATTCTGTGTACATTTTTGGCATACGTTTGCTCCTACCGGGTCAGCTGAGCAGCGAATTTCTATTTAACCACCTGCTTTCATGAGAGACCTCAGGGCTGCATGTTTTGAGCCCAGTACTGAGCCTGAAAAGCGTTTCCAACCCCACTTACAAGTAAAACTAGCTAAAATGTGCCTGGCTTCTCCACTGAAAAGCTCATTCTGAGTACATTTTAGCATACGTTTGCTCCTGCCGGGTCAGCTGAGCAGCAAATTTCTATTTAACCACCTGCTGTCATGAGAGACCTCAGGGCTGCATGTTTTGAGCCCAGTACTGATCCTGAAAAGCGTTTCCAACCCCACTTACAAGTAAAACTGGCTAAAATGTGCCTGGCTGCTATTCACTGAAAAGCTCATTCTGTGTACATTTTTGGCATACGTTTGCTCCTGCCGGGTCAGCTGAGCAGCGAATTTCTATTTAACCACCTGCTTTCATGAGAGACCTCAGGGCTGCATGTTTTGAGCCCAGTACTGAGCCTGAAAAGCGTTTCCAACCCCACTTACAAGTAAAACTAGCTAAAATGTGCCTGGCTGCTATTCACTGAAAAGCTCATTCTGTGTACATTTTTGGCATACGTTTGCTCCTGCCGGGTCAGCTGAGCAGCGAATTTCTATTTAACCACCTGCTTTCATGAGAGACCTCAGGGCTGCATGTTTTGAGCCCAGTACTGAGCCTGAAAAGCGTTTCCAACCCCACTTACAAGTAAAACTAGCTAAAATGTGCCTGGCTGCTATTCACTGAAAAGCTCATTCTGTGTACATTTTTGGCATACGTTTGCTCCTACCGGGTCAGCTGAGCAGTGAATTTCTATTTAACCACCTGCTTTCATGAGAGACCTCAGGGCTGCATGTTTTGAGCCAAGTACTGAGCGTGAAAAGCATTTCCAACCCCACTTACAAGTAAAACTAGCTAAAATGTGCCTGGCTTCTCTTCACTGAAAAGCTTATTCTGAGTACATTTTTAGCATACGTTTGCTCCTGCCGGGTCAGCTGAGCAGGGAATTTCTATTTAACCACCTGCTATCATAAGAGACCTCAGGGCTGCATGTTGAGCCCAGTACTGATCCTGAAAAGTGTTTCCAACCCCACTTACAAGTAAAACTAGCTAAAATGTGCCTGGCTGCTATTCACTGAAAAGCTCATTCTGAGTACATTTTTAGCATACGTTTGCTCCTGCCGGGTCAGCTGAGCAGCGAATTTCTATTTAACCACCTGCGAGACCTCAGGGCTGCATGTTTTGAGCCCAGTACTGAGCCTGAAAAGCGTTTCCAACCCCACTTACAAGTAAAACTAGCTAAAATGTGCCTGGCTGCTATTCACTGAAAAGCTCATTCTGTGTACATTTTTGGCTTACGTTTGCTCCTGCCGGGTCAGCTGAGCAGCGAATTTCTATTTAACCACCTGCTTTCATGAGAGACCTCAGGGCTGCATGTTTTGAGCCCAGAACTGAGCCTGAAAAGCGTTTCCAACCCCACTTACAAGTAAAACTAGCTAAAATGTGCCTGGCTGCTATTCACTGAAAAGCTCATTCTGTGTACATTTTTGGCATACGTTTGCTCCTACCGGGTCAGCTGAGCAGTGAATGTCTATTTAACCACCTGCTTTCATGAGAGACCTCAGGGCTGCATGTTTTGAGCCAAGTACTGAGCGTGAAAAGCATTTCCAACCCCACTTACAAGTAAAACTAGCTAAAATGTGCCTGGCTTCTCTTCACTGAAAAGCTCATTCTGAGTACATTTTTAGCATACGTTTGCTCCTGCCGGGTCAGCTGAGCAGGGAATTTCTATTTAACCACCTGCTATCATAAGAGACCTCAGGGCTGCATGTTGAGCCCAGTACTGATCCTGAAAAGTGTTTCCAACCCCACTTACAAGTAAAACTAGCTAAAATGTGCCTGGCTGCTATTCACTGAAAAGCTCATTCTGTGTACATTTTTGGCATACGTTTGCTCCTACCGGGTCAGCTGAGCAGCGAATTTCTATTTAACCACCTGCTTTCATGAGAGACCTCAGGGCTCCATGTTTTGAGCCCAGTACAGAGCCTGAAAAGCGTTTCCAAACCCACTTACAAGTAAAACTAGCTAAAATGTGCCTGGCTTCTCTTCACTGAAAAGCTCATTCTGAGTACATTTTTAGCATACGTTTGCTCCTGCCGGGTCAGCTGAGCAGCGAATTTCTATTTAACCACCTGCGAGACCTCAGGGCTGCATGTTTTGAGCCCAGTACTGAGCCTGAAAAGCATTTCCAACCCCACTTACAAGTAAAACTAGCTAAAATGTGCCTGGCTTCTCTTCACTGAAAAGCTCATTCTGAGTACATTTTTAGCATACGTTTGCTCCTGCCGGGTCAGCTGAGCAGCGAATTTCTATTTAACCACCTGCTTTCATGAGAGACCTCAGGGCTGCATGTTTTGAGCCCAGTACTGAGCCTGAAAAGCGTTTCCAACCCCACTTACAAGTAAAACTAGCTAAAATGTGCCTGGCTTCTCTTCACTGAAAAGCTCATTCTGAGTACATTTTTAGCATACGTTTGCTCCTGCCGGGTCAGCTGAGCAGCGAATTTCTATTTAACCACCTGCTTTCATGAGAGACCTCAGGGCTGCATGTTTTGAGCCCAGTACTGAGCCTGAAAAGCGTTTCCAACCCCACTTACAAGTAAAACTAGCTAAAATGTGCCTGGCTGCTATTCACTGAAAAGCTCATTCTGTGTACATTTTTGGCATACGTTTGCTCCTACCGGGTCAGCTGAGCAGTGAATTTCTATTTAACCACCTGCTTTCATGAGAGACCTCAGGGCTGCATGTTTTGAGCCAAGTACTGAGCCTGAAAAGCATTTCCAACCCCACTTACAAGTAAAACTAGCTAAAATGTGCCTGGCTTCTCTTCACTGAAAAGCTCATTGTGAGTACATTTTTAGCATACGTTTGCTCCAGCCGGGTCAGCTGAGCAGCGAATTTCTATTTAACCACCTGCTATCATAAGAGACCTCAGGGCTGCATGTTGAGCCCAGTACTGATCCTGAAAAGCGTTTCCAACCCCACTTACAAGTAAAACTAGCTAAAATGTGCCTTGCTGCTATTCACTGAAAAGCTCATTCTGTGTACATTTTTGGCATACGTTTGCTCCTACCGGGTCGGGTGAGCAGCGAATTTCTATTTAACCACCTGCTTTCATGAGAGACCTCAGGGCTGCATGTTTTGAGCCCAGTCCTGAGCCTGAAAAGCGTTTCCAACCCCACTTACAAGTAAAACTAGCTAAAATGAGCCTGGCTTCTCTTCACTGAAAAGCTCATTCTGAGTACATTTTTAGCATATGTTTGCTCCTGCCGGGTCAGCTGAGCAGCGAATTTCTATTTAACCACCTGCTATCATGAGAGACCTCAGGGCTGCATGTTTTGAGCCCAGTACTGATCCTGAAAAGCGTTTTCAACCCCACTTACAAGTAAAACGAGCTAAAATGTGCCTGGCTTCTCTTCACTGAAAAGCTCATTCTGAGTACATTTTTAGCATACGTTTGCTCCTGCCGGGTCAGCTGAGCAGCAAATTTCTATTTAACCACCTGCTTTCATGAGAGACCTCAGGGCTGCATGTTTTAAGCCCAGTACTGATCCTGAAAAGCGTTTCCAACCCCACTTACAAGTAAAACTAGCTAAAATGTGCCTGGCTGCTATTCACTGAAAAGCTCATTCTGTGTAAATTTTTGGCATACGTTTGCTCCTACCGGGTCAGCTGAGCAGCGAATTTCTATTTAACCACCTGCTATCATGAGAGACCTGCATGTTTTGAGCCCAGTACTGATCCTGAAAAGCGTTTCCAACCCCACTTACAAGTAAAACTAGCTAAAATGTGCCTGGCTGCTATTCACTGAAAAGCTCATTCTGTGTACATTTTTGGCATATGTTTGCTCCTACCGGGTCAGCTGAGCAGCGAATTTCTATTTAACCACCTGCTTTCATGAGAGACCTCAGGGCTGCATGTTTTGAGCTCAGTACTGAGCCTGAAAAGCATTTCCAACCCCACTTACAAGTAAAACTAGCTAAAATGTGCCTGGCTTCTCTTCACTGAAAAGCTCATTCTGAGTACATTTTTAGCATACATTTGCTCCTGCCGGGTCAGCTGAGCAGCGAATTTCTATTTAACCACCTGCTATCATGAGAGACCTCAGGGCTGCATGTTTTGAGCCCAGTACTGATCCTGAAAAGCGTTTCCAACCCCACTTACAAGTAAAACTAGCTAAAATGTGCCTGGCTGCTATTCACTGAAAAGCTCATTCTGTGTACATTTTTGGCATACGTTTGCTCCTACCGGGTCAGCTGAGCAGCGAATTTCTATTTAACCACCTGCTTTCATGAGAGACCTCAGGGCTGCATGTTTTGAGCCCAGTACTGAGCCTGAAAAGCGTTTCCAACCCCACTTACAAGTAAAACTAGCTAAAATGTGCCTGGCTTCTCCACTGAAAAGCTCATTCTGAGTACATTTTAGCATACGTTTGCTCCTGCCGGGTCAGCTGAGCAGCAAATTTCTATTTAACCACCTGCTGTCATGAGAGACCTCAGGGCTGCATGTTTTGAGCCCAGTACTGATCCTGAAAAGCGTTTCCAACCCCACTTACAAGTAAAACTGGCTAAAATGTGCCTGGCTGCTATTCACTGAAAAGCTCATTCTGTGTACATTTTTGGCATACGTTTGCTCCTGCCGGGTCAGCTGAGCAGCGAATTTCTATTTAACCACCTGCTTTCATGAGAGACCTCAGGGCTGCATGTTTTGAGCCCAGTACTGAGCCTGAAAAGCGTTTCCAACCCCACTTACAAGTAAAACTAGCTAAAATGTGCCTGGCTGCTATTCACTGAAAAGCTCATTCTGTGTACATTTTTGGCATACGTTTGCTCCTGCCGGGTCAGCTGAGCAGCGAATTTCTATTTAACCACCTGCTTTCATGAGAGACCTCAGGGCTGCATGTTTTGAGCCCAGTACTGAGCCTGAAAAGCGTTTCCAACCCCACTTACAAGTAAAACTAGCTAAAATGTGCCTGGCTGCGATTCACTGAAAAGCTCATTCTGTGTACATTTTTGGCATACGTTTGCTCCTACCGGGTCAGCTGAGCAGTGAATTTCTATTTAACCACCTGCTTTCATGAGAGACCTCAGGGCTGCATGTTTTGAGCCAAGTACTGAGCGTGAAAAGCATTTCCAACCCCACTTACAAGTAAAACTAGCTAAAATGTGCCTGGCTTCTCTTCACTGAAAAGGTCATTCTGAGTACATTTTTAGCATACGTTTGCTCCTGCCGGGTCAGCTGAGCAGGGAATTTCTATTTAACCACCTGCTATCATAAGAGACCTCAGGGCTGCATGTTGAGCCCAGTACTGATCCTGAAAAGTGTTTCCAACCCCACTTACAAGTAAAACTAGCTAAAATGTGCCTGGCTGCTATTCACTGAAAAGCTCATTCTGTGTACATTTTTGGCATACGTTTGCTCCTACCGGGTCAGCTGAGCAGCGAATTTCTATTTAACCACCTGCTTTCATGAGAGACCTCAGGGCTGCATGTTTTGAGCCCAGTACAGAGCCTGAAAAGCGTTTCCAACCCCACTTACAAGTAAAACTAGCTAAAATGTGCCTGGCTTCTCTTCACTGAAAAGCTCATTCTGAGTACATTTTTAGCATACGTTTGCTCCTGCCGGGTCAGCTGAGCAGCGAATTTCTATTTAACCACCTGCGAGACCTCAGGGCTGCATGTTTTGAGCCCAGTACTGAGCCTGAAAAGCATTTCCAACCCCACTTACAAGTAAAACTAGCTAAAATGTGCCTGGCTTCTCTTCACTGAAAAGCTCATTCTGAGTACATTTTTAGCATACGTTTGCTCCTGCCGGGTCAGCTGAGCAGCGAATTTCTATTTAACCACCTGCTATCATGAGAGACCTCAGGGCTGCATGTTTTAAGCCCAGTACTGATCCTGAAAAGCGTTTCCAACCCCACTTACAAGTAAAACTAGCTAAAATGTGCCTAGCTGCTATTCACTGAAAAGCTCATTCTGTGTACATTTTTGGCATACGTTTGCTCCTGCCGGGTCAGCTGAGCAACGAATTTCTCTTTAACCACCTGCTTTCATGAGAGACCTCAGGGCTGCATGTTTTGAGCCCAGTACTGAGCCTGAAAAGCGTTTCCAACCCCACTTACAAGTAAAACTAGCTAAAATGTGCCTGGCTGCTATTCACTGAAAAGCTCATTCTGTGTACATTTTTGGCATACGTTTGCTCCTGCCGGGTCAGCTGAGCAGCGAATTTCTATTTAACCACCTGCTTTCATGAGAGACCTCAGGGCTGCATGTTTTGAGCCCAGTACTGAGCCTGAAAAGCGTTTCCAACCCCACTTACAAGTAAAACTAGCTAAAATGTGCCTGGCTGCTATTCACTGAAAAGCTCATTCTGTGTACATTTTTGGCATACGTTTGCTCCTACCGGGTCAGCTGAGCAGTGAATTTCTATTTAACCACCTGCTTTCATGAGAGACCTCAGGGCTGCATGTTTTGAGCCAAGTACTGAGCCTGAAAAGCATTTCCAACCCCACTTACAAGTAAAACTAGCTAAAATGTGCCTGGCTTCTCTTCACTGAAAAGCTCATTCTGAGTACATTTTTAGCATACGTTTGCTCCTGCCGGGTCAGCTGAGCAGCGAATTTCTATTTAACCACCTGCTATCATAAGAGACCTCAGGGCTGCATGTTGAGCCCAGTACTGATCCTGAAAAGCGTTTCCAACCCCACTTACAAGTAAAACTAGCTAAAATGTGCCTGGCTGCTATTCACTGAAAAGCTCATTCTGTGTACATTTTTGGCATACGTTTGCTCCTACCGGGTCAGCTGAGCAGCGAATTTCTATTTAACCACCTGCTTTCATGAGAGACCTCAGGGCTGCATGTTTTGAGCCCAGTACAGAGCCTGAAAAGCGTTTCCAACCCCACTTACAAGTAAAACTAGCTAAAATGTGCCTGGCTTCTCTTCACTGAAAAGCTCATTCTGAGTACATTTTTAGCAAATGTTTGCTCCTGCCGGGTCAGCTGAGCAGCGAAATTCTATTTAACCACCTGCTATCATGAGAGACCTCAGGGCTGCATGTTTTGAGCCCAGTACTGAGCCTGAAAAGCGTTTCCAACCCCACTTACAAGTAAAACTAGCTAAAATGTGCCTGGCTTCTCTTCACTGAAAAGCTAATTCTGAGTACATTTTTAGCATATGTTTGCTCCTGCCGGGTCAGCTGAGCTGCGAATTTCTATTTAACCACGTGCTATCATGAGAGACCTCAGGGCTGCATGTTTTGAGCCCAGTACTGATCCTGAAAAGCGTTTCCAACCCCACTTACAAGTAAAACTAGCTAAAATGTGCCTGGCTTCTCTTCACTGAAAAGCTCATTCTGAGTACATTTTTAGCATACGTTTGCTCCTGCCGGGTCAGCTGAGCAGCGAATTTCTATTTAACCACCTGCTTTCATGAGAGACCTCAGGGCTGCATGTTTTGAGCCCAGTACTGAGCCTGAAAAGCGTTTCCAACCCCACTTACAAGTAAAACTAGCTAAAATGTGCCTGGCTTCTCTTCACTGAAAAGCTCATTCTGAGTACATTTTTAGCATACGTTTGCTCCTGCCGGGTCAGCTGAGCAGCGAATTTCTATTTAACCACCTGCTTTCATGAGAGACCTCAGGGCTGCATGTTTTGAGCCCAGTACTGAGCCTGAAAAGCGTTTCCAACCCCACTTACAAGTAAAACTAGCTGAAATGTGCCTGGCTGCTATTCACTGAAAAGCTCATTCTGTGTACATTTTTGGCATACATTTGCTCCTGCCGGGTCAGCTGAGCAGTGAATTTCTATTTAACCACCTGCTTTCATGAGAGACCTCAGGGCTGCAGGTTTTGAGCCAAGTACTGAGCCTGAAAAGCATTTCCAACCCCACTTACAAGTAAAACTAGCTAAAATGTGCCTGGCTTCTCTTCACTGAAAAGCTCATTCTGAGTACATTTTTAGCATACGTTTGCTCCTGCCGGGTCAGCTGAGCAGCGAATTTCTATTTAACCACCTGCTATCATAAGAGACCTCAGGGCTGCATGTTGAGCCCAGTACTGATCCTGAAAAGCGTTTCCAACCCCACTTACAAGTAAAACTAGCTAAAATGTGCCTGGCTGCTATTCACTGAAAAGCTCATTCTGTGTACATTTTTGGCATACGTTTGCTCCTACCGGGTCAGCTGAGCAGCGAATTTCTATTTAACCACCTGCTTTCATGAGAGACCTCAGGGCTGCACGTTTTGAGCCCAGTACAGAGCCTGAAAAGCGTTTCCAACCCCACTTACAAGTAAAACTAGCTAAAATTTGCCTGGCTTCTCTTCACTGAAAAGCTCATTCTGAGTACATTTTTAGCATACGTTTGCTCCTGCCGGGTCAGCTGAGCAGCGAATTTCTATTTAACCACCTGCTATCATGAGAGACCTCAGGGCTGCATGTTTTAAGCCCAGTACTGATCCTGAAAAGCATTTCCAACCCCACTTACAAGTAAAACTAGATAAAATGTGCCTGGCTGCTATTCACTGAAAAGCTCATTCTGTGTACATTTTTGGCATACGTTTGCTCCTACCGGGTCAGCTGAGCAGCGAATTTCTATTTAACCACCTGCTTTCATGAGAGACCTCAGGGCTGCATGTTTTGAGCCCAGTACTGAGCCTGAAAAGCGTTTCCAACCCCACTTACAAGTAAAACTAGCTAAAATGTGCCTGGCTTCTCTTCACTGAAAAGCTCATTCTGAGTACATTTTTAGCATATGTTTGCTCCTGCCGGGTCAGCTGAGCAGCGAAATTCTATTTAACCACCTGCTATCATGAGAGACCTCAGGGCTGCATGTTTTGAGCCCAGTACTGAGCCTGAAAAGCGTTTCCAACCCCACTTACAAGTAAAACTAGCTAAAATGTGCCTGGCTGCTATTCACTGAAAAGCTCATTCTGTGTACATTTTTGGCATACGTTTGCTCCTACCGGGTCAGCTGAGCAGCAAATTTCTATTTAACCACCTGCTTTCATGAGAGACCTCAGGGCTGCATGTTTTGAGCCCAGTACAGAGCCTGAAAAGCGTTTCCAACCCCACTTACAAGTAAAACTAGCTAAAATGTGCCTGGCTTCTCTTCACTGAAAAGCTCATTCTGAGTACATTTTTAGCATACGTTTGCTCCTGGAGGGTCAGCTGAGCAGCGAATTTCTATTTAACCACCTGCTATCATGAGAGACCTCAGGGCTGCATGTTTTCAGCCCAGTACTGATCCTGAAAAGCGTTTCCAACCCCACTTACAAGTAAAACTAGATAAAATGTGCCTGGCTGCTATTCACTGAAAAGCTCATTCTGTGTACATTTTTGGCATACGTTTGCTCCTACCGGGTCAGCTGAGCAGCGAATTTCTATTTAACCACCTGCTTTCATGAGAGACCTCAGGGCTGCATGTTTTGAGCCCAGTACTGAGCCTGAAAAGCGTTTCCAACCCCACTTACAAGTAAAACTAGCTAAAATGTGCCTGGCTTCTCTTCACTGAAAAGCTCATTCTGAGTACATTTTTAGCATTTGTTTGCTCCTGCCGGGTCAGCTGAGCAGCGAAATTCTATTTAACCACCTGCTGTCATGAGAGACCTCAGGGCTGCATGTTTTGAGCCCAGTACTGAGCCTGAAAAGCGTTTCCAACCCCACTTACAAATAAAACTAGCTAAAATGTGCCTGGCTTCTCTTCACTGAAAAGCTCATTCTGAGTACATTTTTAGCATATGTTTGCTCCTGCCGGGTCAGCTGAGCTGCGAATTTCTATTTAACCACCTGCTATCATGAGAGACCTCAGGGCTGCATGTTTTGAGCCCAGTACTGAGCCTGAAAAGCATTTCCAACCCCACTTACAAGTAAAACTAGCTAAAATGTGCCTGGCTTCTCTTCACTGAAAAGCTCATTCTGAGTACATTTTTAGCATATGTTTGCTCCTGCCGGGTCAGCTGAGCTGCGAATTTCTATTTAACCACCTGCTATCATGAGAGACCTCAGGGCTGCATGTTTTGAGCCCAGTACTGAGCCTGAAAAGCATTTCCAACCCCACTTACAAGTAAAACTAGCTAAAATGTGCCTGGCTTCTCTTCACTGAAAAGCTCATTCTGAGTACATTTTTAGCATACGTTTGCTCCTGCCGGGTCAGCTGAGCAGCGAATTTCTATTTAACCACCTGCTTTCATGAGAGACCTCAGGGCTGCATGTTTTGAGCCCAGTACTGAGCCTGAAAAGCGTTTCCAACCCCACTTACAAGTAAAACTAGCTAAAATGTGCCTGGCTGCTATTCACTGAAAAGCTCATTCTGTGTACATTTTTGGCATACGTTTGCTCCTGCCGGGTCAGCTGAGCAGCGAATTTCTATTTAACCACCTGCTTTCATGAGAGACCTCAGGGCTGCATGTTTTGAGCCCAGTACTGAGCCTGAAAAGCGTTTCCAACCCCACTTACAAGTAAAACTAGCTAAAATGTGCCTGGCTGCTATTCACTGAAAAGCTCATTCTGTGTACATTTTTGGCATACGTTTGCTCCTACCGGGTCAGCTGAGCAGTGAATTTCTATTTAACCACCTGCTTTCATGAGAGACCTCAGGGCTGCATGTTTTGAGCCAAGTACTGAGCCTGAAAAGCATTTCCAACCCCACTTACAAGTAAAACTAGCTAAAATGTGCCTGGCTTCTCTTCACTGAAAAGCTCATTCTGAGTACATTTTTAGCATACGTTTGCTCCTGCCGGGTCAGCTGAGCAGCGAATTTCTATTTAACCACCTGCTATCATAAGAGACCTCAGGGCTGCATGTTGAGCCCAGTACTGATCCTGAAAAGCGTTTCCAACCCCACTTACAAGTAAAACTAGATAAAATGTGCCTGGCTGCTATTCACTGAAAAGCTCATTCTGTGTACATTTTTGGCATACGTTTGCTCCTACCGGGTCAGCTGAGCAGCGAATTTCTATTTAACCACCTGCTTTCATGAGAGACCTCAGGGCTGCATGTTTTGAGCCCAGTACTGAGCCTGAAAAGCGTTTCCAACCCCACTTACAAGTAAAACTAGCTAAAATGTGCCTGGCTTCTCTTCACTGAAAAGCTCATTCTGAGTACATTTTTAGCAAATGTTTGCTCCTGCCGGGTCAGCTGAGCAGCGAAATTCTATTTAACCACCTGCTATCATGAGAGACCTCAGGGCTGCATGTTTTGAGCCCAGTACTGAGCCTGAAAAGCGTTTCCAACCCCACTTACAAGTAAAACTAGCTAAAATGTGCCTGGCTTCTCTTCACTGAAAAGCTAATTCTGAGTACATTTTTAGCATATGTTTGCTCCTGCCGGGTCAGCTGAGCTGCGAATTTCTATTTAACCACCTGCTATCATGAGAGACCTCAGGGCTGCATGTTTTGAGCCCAGTACTGATCCTGAAAAGCGTTTCCAACCCCACTTACAAGTAAAACTAGCTAAAATGTGCCTGGCTTCTCTTCACTGAAAAGCTCATTCTGAGTACATTTTTAGCATACGTTTGCTCCTGCCGGGTCAGCTGAGCAGCGAATTTCTATTTAACCACCTGCTTTCATGAGAGACCTCAGGGCTGCATGTTTTGAGCCCAGTACTGAGCCTGAAAAGCGTTTCCAACCCCACTTACAAGTAAAACTAGCTAAAATGTGCCTGGCTTCTCTTCACTGAAAAGCTCATTCTGAGTACATTTTTAGCATACGTTTGCTCCTGCCGGGTCAGCTGAGCAGCGAATTTCTATTTAACCACCTGCTTTCATGAGAGACCTCAGGGCTGCATGTTTTGAGCCCAGTACTGAGCCTGAAAAGCGTTTCCAACCCCACTTACAAGTAAAACTAGCTGAAATGTGCCTGGCTGCTATTCACTGAAAAGCTCATTCTGTGTACATTTTTGGCATACATTTGCTCCTACCGGGTCAGCTGAGCAGTGAATTTCTATTTAACCACCTGCTATCATAAGAGACCTCAGGGCTGCATGTTGAGCCCAGTACTGATCCTGAAAAGCGTTTCCAACCCCACTTACAAGTAAAACTAGCTAAAATGTGCCTGGCTGCTATTCACTGAAAAGCTCATTCTGTGTACATTTTTGGCATACGTTTGCTCCTACCGGGTCAGCTGAGCAGCGAATTTCTATTTAACCACCTGCTTTCATGAGAGACCTCAGGGCTGCACGTTGTGAGCCCAGTACAGAGCCTGAAAAGCGTTTCCAACCCCACTTACAAGTAAAACTAGCTAAAATTTGCCTGGCTTCTCTTCACTGAAAAGCTCATTCTGAGTACATTTTTAGCAAACGTTTGCTCCTGCCGGGTCAGCTGAGCAGCGAATTTCTATTTAACCACCTGCTATCATGAGAGACCTCAGGGCTGCATGTTTTAAGCCCAGTACTGATCCTGAAAAGCATTTCCAACCCCACTTACAAGTAAAACTAGATAAAATGTGCCTGGCTGCTATTCACTGAAAAGCTCATTCTGTGTACATTTTTGGCATACATTTGCTCCTACCGGGTCAGCTGAGCAGTGAATTTCTATTTAACCACCTGCTATCATAAGAGACCTCAGGGCTGCATGTTGAGCCCAGTACTGATCCTGAAAAGCGTTTCCAACCCCACTTACAAGTAAAACTAGCTAAAATGTGCCTGGCTGCTATTCACTGAAAAGCTCATTCTGTGTACATTTTTGGCATACGTTTGCTCCTACCGGGTCAGCTGAGCAGCGAATTTCTATTTAACCACCTGCTTTCATGAGAGACCTCAGGGCTGCACGTTGTGAGCCCAGTACAGAGCCTGAAAAGCGTTTCCAACCCCACTTACAAGTAAAACTAGCTAAAATTTGCCTGGCTTCTCTTCACTGAAAAGCTCATTCTGAGTACATTTTTAGCAAACGTTTGCTCCTGCCGGGTCAGCTGAGCAGCGAATTTCTATTTAACCACCTGCTATCATGAGAGACCTCAGGGCTGCATGTTTTAAGCCCAGTACTGATCCTGAAAAGCATTTCCAACCCCACTTACAAGTAAAACTAGATAAAATGTGCCTGGCTGCTATTCACTGAAAAGCTCATTCTGTGTACATTTTTGGCATACGTTTGCTCCTACCGGGTCAGCTGAGCAGCGAATTTCTATTTAACCACCTGCTTTCATGAGAGACCTCAGGGCTGCATGTTTTGAGCCCAGTACTGAGCCTGAAAAGCGTTTCCAACCCCACTTACAAGTAAAACTAGCTAAAATGTGCCTGGCTGCTATTCACTGAAAAGCTCATTCTGTGTACATTTTTGGCATACGTTTGCTCCTACCGGGTCAGCTGAGCAGCAAATTTCTATTTAACCACCTGCTTTCATGAGAGACCTCAGGGCTGCATGTTTTGAGCCCAGTACAGAGCCTGAAAAGCGTTTCCAACCCCACTTACAAGTAAAACTAGCTAAAATGTGCCTGGCTTCTCTTCACTGAAAAGCTCATTCTGAGTACATTTTTAGCATACGTTTGCTCCTGGAGGGTCAGCTGAGCGGCGAATTTCTATTTAACCACCTGCTATCATGAGAGACCTCAGGGCTGCATGTTTTCAGCCCAGTACTGATCCTGAAAAGCGTTTCCAACCCCACTTACAAGTAAAACTAGATAAAATGTGCCTGGCTGCTATTCACTGAAAAGCTCATTCTGTGTACATTTTTGGCATACGTTTGCTCCTACCGGGTCAGCTGAGCAGCGAATTTCTATTTAACCACCTGCTTTCATGAGAGACCTCAGGGCTGCATGTTTTGAGCCCAGTACTGAGCCTGAAAAGCGTTTCCAACCCCACTTACAAGTAAAACTAGCTAAAATGTGCCTGGCTTCTCTTCACTGAAAAGCTCATTCTGAGTACATTTTTAGCATTTGTTTGCTCCTGCCGGGTCAGCTGAGCAGCGAAATTCTATTTAACCACCTGCTATCATGAGAGACCTCAGGGCTGCATGTTTTGAGCCCAGTACTGAGCCTGAAAAGCGTTTCCAACCCCACTTACAAGTAAAACTAGCTAAAATGTGCCTGGCTTCTCTTCACTGAAAAGCTCATTCTGAGTACATTTTTAGCATATGTTTGCTCCTGCCGGGTCAGCTGAGCTGCGAATTTCTATTTAACCACCTGCTATCATGAGAGACCTCAGGGCTGCATGTTTTGAGCCCAGTACTGATCCTGAAAAGCGTTTCCAACCCCACTTACAAGTAAAACTAGCTAAAATGTGCCTGGCTTCTCTTCACTGAAAAGCTCATTCTGAGTACATTTTTAGCATACGTTTGCTCCTGCCGGGTCAGCTGAGCAGCGAATTTCTATTTAACCACCTGCTTTCATGAGAGACCTCAGGGCTGCATGTTTTGAGCCCAGTACTGAGCCTGAAAAGCGTTTCCAACCCCACTTACAAGTAAAACTAGCTAAAATGTGCCTGGCTTCTCTTCACTGAAAAGCTCATTCTGAGTACATTTTTAGCATACGTTTGCTCCTGCCGGGTCAGCTGAGCAGCAAATTTCTATTTAACCACCTGCTTTCATGAGAGACCTCAGGGCTGCATGTTTTGAGCCCAGTACTGAGCCTGAAAAGCGTTTCCAACCCCACTTACAAGTAAAACTAGCTAAAATGTGCCTGGCTGCTATTCACTGAAAAGCTCATTCTGTGTACATTTTTGGCATACGTTTGCTCCTACCGGGTCAGCTGAGCAGTGAATTTCTATTTAACCACCTGCTTTCATGAGAGACCTCAGGGCTGCACGTTTTGAGCCCAGTACAGAGCCTGAAAAGCGTTTCCAACCCCACTTACAAGTAAAACTAGCTAAAATTTGTCTGGCTTCTCTTCACTGAAAAGCTCATTCTGAGTACATTTTTAGCATACGTTTGCTCCTGCCGGGTCAGCTGAGCAGCGAATTTCTATTTAACCACCTGCTATCATGAGAGACCTCAGGGCTGCATGTTTTAAGCCCAGTACTGATCCTGAAAAGCATTTCCAACCCCACTTACAAGTAAAACTAGATAAAATGTGCCTGGCTGCTATTCACTGAAAAGCTCATTCTGTGTACATTTTTGGCATACGTTTGCTCCTACCGGGTCAGCTGAGCAGCGAATTTCTATTTAACCACCTGCTTTCATGAGAGACCTCAGGGCTGCATGTTTTGAGCCCAGTACTGAGCCTGAAAAGCGTTTCCAACCCCACTTACAAGTAAAACTAGCTAAAATGTGCCTGGCTTCTCTTCACTGAAAAGCTCATTCTGAGTACATTTTTAGCATATGTTTGCTCCTGCCGGGTCAGCTGAGCAGCGAAATTCTATTTAACCACCTGCTATCATGAGAGACCTCAGGGCTGCATGTTTTGAGCCCAGTACTGAGCCTGAAAAGCGTTTCCAACCCCACTTACAAGTAAAACTAGCTAAAATGTGCCTGGCTGCTATTCACTGAAAAGCTCATTCTGTGTACATTTTTGGCATACGTTTGCTCCTACCGGGTCAGCTGAGCAGCAAATTTCTATTTAACCACCTGCTTTCATGAGAGACCTCAGGGCTGCATGTTTTGAGCCCAGTACAGAGCCTGAAAAGCGTTTCCAACCCCACTTACAAGTAAAACTAGCTAAAATGTGCCTGGCTTCTCTTCACTGAAAAGCTCATTCTGAGTACATTTTTAGCATACGTTTGCTCCTGGAGGGTCAGCTGAGCAGCGAATTTCTATTTAACCACCTGCTATCATGAGAGACCTCAGGGCTGCATGTTTTCAGCCCAGTACTGATCCTGAAAAGCGTTTCCAACCCCACTTACAAGTAAAACTAGATAAAATGTGCCTGGCTGCTATTCACTGAAAAGCTCATTCTGTGTACATTTTTGGCATACGTTTGCTCCTGCCGGGTCAGCTGAGCAGCGAAATTCTATTTAACCACCTGCTATCATGAGAGACCTCAGGGCTGCATGTTTTGAGCCCAGTACTGAGCCTGAAAAGCGTTTCCAACCCCACTTACAAGTAAAACTAGCTAAAATGTGCCTGGCTTCTCTTCACTGAAAAGCTCATTCTGAGTACATTTTTAGCATTTGTTTGCTCCTGCCGGGTCAGCTGAGCAGCGAAATTCTATTTAACCACCTGCTATCATGAGAGACCTCAGGGCTGCATGTTTTGAGCCCAGTACTGAGCCTGAAAAGCGTTTCCAACCCCACTTACAAGTAAAACTAGCTAAAATGTGCCTGGCTTCTCTTCACTGAAAAGCTCATTCTGAGTACATTTTTAGCATATGTTTGCTCCTGCCGGGTCAGCTGAGCTGCGAATTTCTATTTAACCACCTGCTATCATGAGAGACCTCAGGGCTGCATGTTTTGAGCCCAGTACTGAGCCTGAAAAGCATTTCCAACCCCACTTACAAGTAAAACTAGCTAAAATGTGCCTGGCTTCTCTTCACTGAAAAGCTCATTATGAGTACATTTTTAGCATATGTTTGCTCCTGCCGGGTCAGCTGAGCTGCAAATTTCTATTTAACCACCTGCTATCATGAGAGACCTCAGGGCTGCATGTTTTGAGCCCAGTACTGAGCCTGAAAAGCATTTCCAACCCCACTTACAAGTAAAACTAGCTAAAATGTGCCTGGCTTCTCTTCACTGAAAAGCTCATTCTGAGTACATTTTTAGCATACGTTTGCTCCTGCCGGGTCAGCTGAGCAGCGAATTTCTATTTAACCACCTGCTATCATGAGAGACCTCAGGGCTGCATGTTTTAAGCCCAGTACTGATCCTGAAAAGCGTTTCCAACCCCACTTACAAGTAAAACTAGCTAAAATGTGCCTAGCTGCTATTCACTGAAAAGCTCATTCTGTGTACATTTTTGGCATACGTTTGCTCCTGCCGGGTCAGCTGAGCAACGAATTTCTCTTTAACCACCTGCTTTCATGAGAGACCTCAGGGCTGCATGTTTTGAGCCCAGTACTGAGCCTGAAAAGCGTTTCCAACCCCACTTACAAGTAAAACTAGCTAAAATGTGCCTGGCTGCTATTCACTGAAAAGCTCATTCTGTGTACATTTTTGGCATACGTTTGCTCCTGCCGGGTCAGCTGAGCAGCGAATTTCTATTTAACCACCTGCTTTCATGAGAGACCTCAGGGCTGCATGTTTTGAGCCCAGTACTGAGCCTGAAAAGCGTTTCCAACCCCACTTACAAGTAAAACTAGCTAAAATGTGCCTGGCTGCTATTCACTGAAAAGCTCATTCTGTGTACATTTTTGGCATACGTTTGCTCCTACCGGGTCAGCTGAGCAGTGAATTTCTATTTAACCACCTGCTTTCATGAGAGACCTCAGGGCTGCATGTTTTGAGCCAAGTACTGAGCCTGAAAAGCATTTCCAACCCCACTTACAAGTAAAACTAGCTAAAATGTGCCTAGCTGCTATTCACTGAAAAGCTCATTCTGTGTACATTTTTGGCATACGTTTGCTCCTGCCGGGTCAGCTGAGCAACGAATTTCTCTTTAACCACCTGCTTTCATGAGAGACCTCAGGGCTGCATGTTTTGAGCCCAGTACTGAGCCTGAAAAGCGTTTCCAACCCCACTTACAAGTAAAACTAGCTAAAATGTGCCTGGCTTCTCTTCACTGAAAAGCTCATTCTGAGTACATTTTTAGCATACGTTTGCTCCTGCCGGGTCAGCTGAGCAGCAAATTTCTATTTAACCACCTGCTTTCATGAGAGACCTCAGGGCTGCATGTTTTGAGCCCAGTACTGAGCCTGAAAAGCGTTTCCAACCCCACTTACAAGTAAAACTAGCTAAAATGTGCCTGGCTGCTATTCACTGAAAAGCTCATTCTGTGTACATTTTTGGCATACGTTTGCTCCTACCGGGTCAGCTGAGCAGTGAATTTCTATTTAACCACCTGCTTTCATGAGAGACCTCAGGGCTGCACGTTTTGAGCCCAGTACAGAGCCTGAAAAGCGTTTCCAACCCCACTTACAAGTAAAACTAGCTAAAATTTGTCTGGCTTCTCTTCACTGAAAAGCTCATTCTGAGTACATTTTTAGCATACGTTTGCTCCTGCCGGGTCAGCTGAGCAGCGAATTTCTATTTAACCACCTGCTATCATGAGAGACCTCAGGGCTGCATGTTTTAAGCCCAGTACTGATCCTGAAAAGCATTTCCAACCCCACTTACAAGTAAAACTAGATAAAATGTGCCTGGCTGCTATTCACTGAAAAGCTCATTCTGTGTACATTTTTGGCATACGTTTGCTCCTACCGGGTCAGCTGAGCAGCGAATTTCTATTTAACCACCTGCTTTCATGAGAGACCTCAGGGCTGCATGTTTTGAGCCCAGTACTGAGCCTGAAAAGCGTTTCCAACCCCACTTACAAGTAAAACTAGCTAAAATGTGCCTGGCTTCTCTTCACTGAAAAGCTCATTCTGAGTACATTTTTAGCATATGTTTGCTCCTGCCGGGTCAGCTGAGCAGCGAAATTCTATTTAACCACCTGCTATCATGAGAGACCTCAGGGCTGCATGTTTTGAGCCCAGTACTGAGCCTGAAAAGCGTTTCCAACCCCACTTACAAGTAAAACTAGCTAAAATGTGCCTGGCTGCTATTCACTGAAAAGCTCATTCTGTGTACATTTTTGGCATACGTTTGCTCCTACCGGGTCAGCTGAGCAGCAAATTTCTATTTAACCACCTGCTTTCATGAGAGACCTCAGGGCTGCATGTTTTGAGCCCAGTACAGAGCCTGAAAAGCGTTTCCAACCCCACTTACAAGTAAAACTAGCTAAAATGTGCCTGGCTTCTCTTCACTGAAAAGCTCATTCTGAGTACATTTTTAGCATACGTTTGCTCCTGGAGGGTCAGCTGAGCAGCGAATTTCTATTTAACCACCTGCTATCATGAGAGACCTCAGGGCTGCATGTTTTCAGCCCAGTACTGATCCTGAAAAGCGTTTCCAACCCCACTTACAAGTAAAACTAGATAAAATGTGCCTGGCTGCTATTCACTGAAAAGCTCATTCTGTGTACATTTTTGGCATACGTTTGCTCCTGCCGGGTCAGCTGAGCAGCGAAATTCTATTTAACCGCCTGCTATCATGAGAGACCTCAGGGCTGCATGTTTTGAGCCCAGTACTGAGCCTGAAAAGCGTTTCCAACCCCACTTACAAGTAAAACTAGCTAAAATGTGCCTGGCTTCTCTTCACTGAAAAGCTCATTCTGAGTACATTTTTAGCATTTGTTTGCTCCTGCCGGGTCAGCTGAGCAGCGAAATTCTATTTAACCACCTGCTATCATGAGAGACCTCAGGGCTGCATGTTTTGAGCCCAGTACTGAGCCTGAAACGCGTTTCCAACCCCACTTACAAGTAAAACTAGCTAAAATGTGCCTGGCTTCTCTTCACTGAAAAGCTCATTCTGAGTACATTTTTAGCATATGTTTGCCCCTGCCGGGTCAGCTGAGCTGCGAATTTCTATTTAACCACCTGCTATCATGAGAGACCTCAGGGCTGCATGTTTTGAGCCCAGTACTGAGCCTGAAAAGCATTTCCAACCCCACTTACAAGTAAAACTAGCTAAAATGTGCCTGGCTTCTCTTCACTGAAAAGCTCATTATGAGTACATTTTTAGCATATGTTTGCTCCTGCCGGGTCAGCTGAGCTGCGAATTTCTATTTAACCACCTGCTATCATGAGAGACCTCAGGGCTGCATGTTTTGAGCCCAGTACTGAGCCTGAAAAGCATTTCCAACCCCACTTACAAGTAAAACTAGCTAAAATGTGCCTGGCTTCTCTTCACTGAAAAGCTCATTCTGAGTACATTTTTAGCATACGTTTGCTCCTGCCGGGTCAGCTGAGCAGCGAATTTCTATTTAACCACCTGCTATCATGAGAGACCTCAGGGCTGCATGTTTTAAGCCCAGTACTGATCCTGAAAAGCGTTTCCAACCCCACTTACAAGTAAAACTAGCTAAAATGTGCCTAGCTGCTATTCACTGAAAAGCTCATTCTGTGTACATTTTTGGCATACGTTTGCTCCTGCCGGGTCAGCTGAGCAACGAATTTCTCTTTAACCACCTGCTTTCATGAGAGACCTCAGGGCTGCATGTTTTGAGCCCAGTACTGAGCCTGAAAAGCGTTTCCAACCCCACTTACAAGTAAAACTAGCTAAAATGTGCCTGGCTGCTATTCACTGAAAAGCTCATTCTGTGTACATTTTTGGCATACGTTTGCTCCTGCCGGGTCAGCTGAGCAGCGAATTTCTATTTAACCACCTGCTTTCATGAGAGACCTCAGGGCTGCATGTTTTGAGCCCAGTACTGAGCCTGAAAAGCGTTTCCAACCCCACTTACAAGTAAAACTAGCTAAAATGTGCCTGGCTGCTATTCACTGAAAAGCTCATTCTGTGTACATTTTTGGCATACGTTTGCTCCTACCGGGTCAGCTGAGCAGTAAATTTCTATTTAACCACCTGCTTTCATGAGAGACCTCAGGGCTGCATGTTTTGAGCCAAGTACTGAGCCTGAAAAGCATTTCCAACCCCACTTACAAGTGAAACTAGCTATAATGTGCCTGGCTTCTCTTCACTGAAAAGCTCATTCTGAGTACATTTTTAGCATACGTTTGCTCCTGCCGGGTCAGCTGAGCAGCGAATTTCTATTTAACCACCTGCTATCATAAGAGACCTCAGGGCTGCATGTTGAGCCCAGTACTGATCCTGAAAAGCGTTTCCAACCCCACTTACAAGTAAAACTAGCTAAAATGTGCCTGGCTGCTATTCACTGAAAAGCTCATTCTGTGTACATTTTTGGCATACGTTTGCTCCTACCGGGTCAGCTGAGCAGCGAATTTCTATTTAACCACCTGCTTTCATGAGAGACCTCAGGGCTGCATGTTTTGAGCCCAGTACAGAGCCTGAAAAGCGTTTCCAACCCCACTTACAAGTAAAACTAGCTAAAATGTGCCTGGCTTCTCTTCACTGAAAAGCTCATTCTGAGTACATTTTTAGCATATGTTTGCTCCTGCCGGGTCAGCTGAGCAGCGAATTTCTATTTAACCACCTGCTATCATGAGAGACCTCAGGGCTGCATGTTTTAAGCCCAGTACTGATCCTGAAAAGCGTTTCCAACCCCACTTACAAGTAAAACTAGATAAAATGTGCCTGGCTGCTATTCACTGAAAAGCTCATTCTGTGTACATTTTTGGCATACGTTTGCTCCTACCGGGTCAGCTGAGCAGCGAATTTCTATTTAACCACCTGCTTTCATGAGAGACCTCAGGGCTGCATGTTTTGAGCCCAGTACTGAGCCTGAAAAGCGTTTCCAACCCCACTTACAAGTAAAACTAGCTAAAATGTGCCTGGCTTCTCTTCACTGAAAAGCTCATTCTGAGTACATTTTTAGCAAATGTTTGCTCCTGCCGGGTCAGCTGAGCAGCGAAATTCTATTTAACCACCTGCTATCATGAGAGACCTCAGGGCTGCATGTTTTGAGCCCAGTACTGAGCCTGAAAAGCGTTTCCAACCCCACTTACAAGTAAAACTAGCTAAAATGTGCCTGGCTTCTCTTCACTGAAAAGCTAATTCTGAGTACATTTTTAGCATATGTTTGCTCCTGCCGGGTCAGCTGAGCTGCGAATTTCTATTTAACCACCTGCTATCATGAGAGACCTCAGGGCTGCATGTTTTGAGCCCAGTACTGATCCTGAAAAGCGTTTCCAACCCCACTTACAAGTAAAACTAGCTAAAATGTGCCTGGCTTCTCTTCACTGAAAAGCTCATTCTGAGTACATTTTTAGCATACGTTTGCTCCTGCTGGGTCAGCTGAGCAGCGAATTTCTATTTAACCACCTGCTTTCATGAGAGACCTCAGGGCTGCATGTTTTGAGCCCAGTACTGAGCCTGAAAAGCGTTTCCAACCCCACTTACAAGTAAAACTAGCTAAAATGTGCCTGGCTTCTCTTCACTGAAAAGCTCATTCTGAGTACATTTTTAGCATACGTTTGCTCCTGCCGGGTCAGCTGAGCAGCGAATTTCTATTTAACCACCTGCTTTCATGAGAGACCTCAGGGCTGCATGTTTTGAGCCCAGTACTGAGCCTGAAAAGCGTTTCCAACCCCACTTACAAGTAAAACTAGCTGAAATGTGCCTGGCTGCTATTCACTGAAAAGCTCATTCTGTGTACATTTTTGGCATACATTTGCTCCTACCGGGTCAGCTGAGCAGTGAATTTCTATTTAACCACCTGCTTTCATGAGAGACCTCAGGGCTGCAGGTTTTGAGCCAAGTACTGAGCCTGAAAAGCATTTCCAACCCCACTTACAAGTAAAACTAGCTAAAATGTGCCTGGCTTCTCTTCACTGAAAAGCTCATTCTGAGTACATTTTTAGCATACGTTTGCTCCTGCCGGGTCAGCTGAGCAGCGAATTTCTATTTAACCACCTGCTATCATAAGAGACCTCAGGGCTGCATGTTGAGCCCAGTACTGATCCTGAAAAGCGTTTCCAACCCCACTTACAAGTAAAACTAGCTAAAATGTGCCTGGCTGCTATTCACTGAAAAGCTCATTCTGTGTACATTTTTGGCATACGTTTGCTCCTACCGGGTCAGCTGAGCAGCGAATTTCTATTTAACCACCTGCTTTCATGAGAGACCTCAGGGCTGCACGTTTTGAGCCCAGTACAGAGCCTGAAAAGCGTTTCCAACCCCACTTACAAGTAAAACTAGCTAAAATTTGCCTGGCTTCTCTTCACTGAAAAGCTCATTCTGAGTACATTTTTAGCAAACGTTTGCTCCTGCCGGGTCAGCTGAGCAGCGAATTTCTATTTAACCACCTGCTATCATGAGAGACCTCAGGGCTGCATGTTTTAAGCCCAGTACTGATCCTGAAAAGCATTTCCAACCCCACTTACAAGTAAAACTAGATAAAATGTGCCTGGCTGCTATTCACTGAAAAGCTCATTCTGTGTACATTTTTGGCATACGTTTGCTCCTACCGGGTCAGCTGAGCAGCGAATTTCTATTTAACCACCTGCTTTCATGAGAGACCCCAGGGCTGCATGTTTTGAGCCCAGTACTGAGCCTGAAAAGCGTTTCCAACCCCACTTACAAGTAAAACTAGCTAAAATGTGTCTGGCTTCTCTTCACTGAAAAGCTCATTCTGAGTACATTTTTAGCATATGTTTGCTCCTGCCGGGTCAGCTGAGCAGCGAAATTCTATTTAACCACCTGCTATCATGAGAGACCTCAGGGCTGCATGTTTTGAGCCCAGTACTGAGCCTGAAAAGCGTTTCCAACCCCACTTACAAGTAAAACTAGCTAAAATGTGCCTGGCTGCTATTCACTGAAAAGCTCATTCTGTGTACATTTTTGGCATACGTTTGCTCCTACCGGGTCAGCTGAGCAGCAAATTTCTATTTAACCACCTGCTTTCATGAGAGACCTCAGGGCTGCATGTTTTGAGCCCAGTACAGAGCCTGAAAAGCGTTTCCAACCCCACTTACAAGTAAAACTAGCTAAAATGTGCCTGGCTTCTCTTCACTGAAAAGCTCATTCTGAGTACATTTTTAGCATACGTTTGCTCCTGGAGGGTCAGCTGAGCGGCGAATTTCTATTTAACCACCTGCTATCATGAGAGACCTCAGGGCTGCATGTTTTCAGCCCAGTACTGATCCTGAAAAGCGTTTCCAACCCCACTTACAAGTAAAACTAGATAAAATGTGCCTGGCTGCTATTCACTGAAAAGCTCATTCTGTGTACATTTTTGGCATACGTTTGCTCCTACCGGGTCAGCTGAGCAGGGAATTTCTATTTAACCACCTGCTTTCATGAGAGACCTCAGGGCTGCATGTTTTGAGCCCAGTACTGAGCCTGAAAAGCGTTTCCAACCCCACTTACAAGTAAAACTAGCTAAAATGTGCCTGGCTTCTCTTCACTGAAAAGCTCATTCTGAGTACATTTTTAGCATTTGTTTGCTCCTGCCGGGTCAGCTGAGCAGCGAAATTCTATTTAACCACCTGCTATCATGAGAGACCTCAGGGCTGCATGTTTTGAGCCCAGTACTGAGCCTGAAAAGCGTTTCCAACCCCACTTACAAGTAAAACTAGCTAAAATGTGCCTGGCTTCTCTTCACTGAAAAGCTCATTCTGAGTACATTTTTAGCATATGTTTGCTCCTGCCGGGTCAGCTGAGCTGCGAATTTCTATTTAACCACCTGCTATCATGAGAGACCTCAGGGCTGCATGTTTTGAGCCCAGTACTGATCCTGAAAAGCGTTTCCAACCCCACTTACAAGTAAAACTAGCTAAAATGTGCCTGGCTTCTCTTCACTGAAAAGCTCATTCTGAGTACATTTTTAGCATACGTTTGCTCCTGCCGGGTCAGCTGAGCAGCGAATTTCTATTTAACCACCTGCTTTCATGAGAGACCTCAGGGCTGCATGTTTTGAGCCCAGTACTGAGCCTGAAAAGCGTTTCCAACCCCACTTACAAGTAAAACTAGCTAAAATGTGCCTGGCTTCTCTTCACTGAAAAGCTCATTCTGAGTACATTTTTAGCATACGTTTGCTCCTGCCGGGTCAGCTGAGCAGCAAATTTCTATTTAACCACCTGCTTTCATGAGAGACCTCAGGGCTGCATGTTTTGAGCCCAGTACTGAGCCTGAAAAGCGTTTCCAACCCCACTTACAAGTAAAACTAGCTAAAATGTGCCTGGCTGCTATTCACTGAAAAGCTCATTCTGTGTACATTTTTGGCATACGTTTGCTCCTACCGGGTCAGCTGAGCAGTGAATTTCTATTTAACCACCTGCTTTCATGAGAGACCTCAGGGCTGCATGTTTTGAGCCAAGTACTGATCCTGAAAAGCGTTTCCAACCCCACTTACCAGTAAAACTAGCTAAAATGTGCCTGGCTGCTATTCACTGAAAAGCTCATTCTGTGTACATTTTTGGCATACGTTTGCTCCTGCCGGGTCAGCTGAGCAGCGAATTTCTATTTAACCACCTGCTTTCATGAGAGACCTCAGGGCTGCATGTTTTGAGCCCAGTACTGAGCCTGAAAAGCGTTTCCAACCCCACTTACAAGTAAAACTAGCTAAAATGTGCCTGGCTGCGATTCACTGAAAAGCTCATTCTGTGTACATTTTTGGCATACGTTTGCTCCTGCCGGGTCAGCTGAGCAGCAAATTTCTATTTAACCACCTGCTTTCATGAGAGACCTCAGGGCTGCATGTTTTGAGCCCAGTACTGAGCCTGAAAAGCGTTTCCAACCCCACTTACAAGTAAAACTAGCTAAAATGTGCCTGGCTGCTATTCACTGAAAAGCTCATTCTGTGTACATTTTTGGCATACGTTTGCTCCTACCGGGTCAGCTGAGCAGTGAATTTCTATTTAACCACCTGCTATCATAAGAGACCTCAGGGCTGCATGTTGAGCCCAGTACTGATCCTGAAATGCGTTTCCAACCCCACTTACAAGTAAAACTAGCTAAAATGTGCCTGGCTGCTATTCACTGAAAAGCTCATTCTGTGTACATTTTTGGCATACGTTTGCTCCTACCGGGTCAGCTGAGCAGTGAATTTCTATTTAACCACCTGCTATCATAAGAGACCTCAGGGCTGCATGTTTTGAGCCCAGTACTGATCCTGAAAAGCGTTTCCAACCCCACTTACAAGTAAAACTAGCTAAAATGTGCCTGGCTTCTCTTCACTGAAAAGCTCATTCTGAGTACATTTTTAGCATACGTTTGCTCCTGCCGGGTCAGCTGAGCAACGAATTTCTATTTAACCACCTGCTTTCATGAGAGACCTCAGGGCTGCATGTTTTGAGCCCAGTACTGAGCCTGAAAAGCGTTTCCAACCCCACTTACAAGTAAAACTAGCTAAAATGTGCCTGGCTTCTCTTCACTGAAAAGCTCATTCTGAGTACATTTTTAGCATACGTTTGCTCCTGCCGGGTCAGCTGAGCAGCAAATTTCTATTTAACCACCTGCTTTCATGAGAGACCTCAGGGCTGCATGTTTTGAGCCCCGTACTGAGCCTGAAAAGCGTTTCCAACCCCACTTACAAGTAAAACTAGCTAAAATGTGCCTGGCTGCTATTCACTGAAAAGCTCATTCTGTGTACATTTTTGGCATACGTTTGCTCCTACCGGGTCAGCTGAGCAGTGAATTTCTATTTAACCACCTGCTTTCATGAGAGACCTCAGGGCTGCATGTTTTGAGCCAAGTACTGATCCTGAAAAGCGTTTCCAACCCCACTTACCAGTAAAACTAGCTAAAATGTGCCTGGCTGCTATTCACTGAAAAGCTCATTCTGTGTACATTTTTGGCATACGTTTGCTCCTGCCGGGTCAGCTGAGCAGCGAATTTCTATTTAACCACCTGCTTTCATGAGAGACCTCAGGGCTGCATGTTTTGAGCCCAGTACTGAGCCTGAAAAGCGTTTCCAACCCCACTTACAAGTAAAACTAGCTAAAATGTGCCTGGCTGCGATTCACTGAAAAGCTCATTCTGTGTACATTTTTGGCATACGTTTGCTCCTGCCGGGTCAGCTGAGCAGCAAATTTCTATTTAACCACCTGCTTTCATGAGAGACCTCAGGGCTGCATGTTTTGAGCCCAGTACTGAGCCTGAAAAGCGTTTCCAACCCCACTTACAAGTAAAACTAGCTAAAATGTGCCTGGCTGCTATTCACTGAAAAGCTCATTCTGTGTACATTTTTGGCATACGTTTGCTCCTACCGGGTCAGCTGAGCAGTGAATTTCTATTTAACCACCTGCTTTCATGAGAGACCTCAGGGCTGCATGTTTTGAGCCAAGTACTGAGCGTGAAAAGCATTTCCAACCCCACTTACAAGTAAAACTAGCTAAAATGTGCCTGGCTTCTCTTCACTGAAAAGCTCATTCTGAGTACATTTTTAGCATACGTTTGCTCCTGCCGGGTCAGCTGAGCAGGGAATTTCTATTTAACCACCTGCTATCATAAGAGACCTCAGGGCTGCATGTTGAGCCCAGTACTGATCCTGAAAAGTGTTTCCAACCCCACTTACAAGTAAAACTAGCTAAAATGTGCCTGGCTGCTATTCACTGAAAAGCTCATTCTGTGTACATTTTTGGCATACGTTTGCTCCTACCGGGTCAGCTGAGCAGCGAATTTCTATTTAACCACCTGCTTTCATGAGAGACCTCAGGGCTGCATGTTTTGAGCCAAGTACTGAGCGTGAAAAGCATTTCCAACCCCACTTACAAGTAAAACTAGCTAAAATGTGCCTGGCTTCTCTTCACTGAAAAGCTCATTCTGAGTACATTTTTAGCATACGTTTGCTCCTGCCGGGTCAGCTGAGCAGGGAATTTCTATTTAACCACCTGCTATCATAAGAGACCTCAGGGCTGCATGTTGAGCCCAGTACTGATCCTGAAAAGTGTTTCCAACCCCACTTACAAGTAAAACTAGCTAAAATGTGCCTGGCTGCTATTCACTGAAAAGCTCATTCTGTGTACATTTTTGGCATACGTTTGCTCCTACCGGGTCAGCTGAGCAGCGAATTTCTATTTAACCACCTGCTTTCATGAGAGACCTCAGGGCTGCATGTTTTGAGCCCAGTACAGAGCCTGAAAAGCGTTTCCAACCCCACTTACAAGTAAAACTAGCTAAAATGTGCCTGGCTTCTCTTCACTGAAAAGCTCATTCTGAGTACATTTTTAGCATACGTTTGCTCCTGCCGGGTCAGATGAGCAGCGAATTTCTATTTAACCACCTGCGAGACCTCAGGGCTGCATGTTTTGAGCCCAGTACTGAGCCTGAAAAGCATTTCCAACCCCACTTACAAGTAAAACTAGCTAAAATGTGCCTGGCTTCTCTTCACTGAAAAGCTCATTCTGAGTACATTTTTAGCATACGTTTGCTCCTGCCGGGTCAGCTGAGCAGCGAATTTCTATTTAACCACCTGCTATCATGAGAGACCTCAGGGCTGCATGTTTTAAGCCCAGTACTGATCCTGAAAAGCGTTTCCAACCCCACTTACAAGTAAAACTAGCTAAAATGTGCCTAGCTGCTATTCACTGAAAAGCTCATTCTGTGTACATTTTTGGCATACGTTTGCTCCTGCCGGGTCAGCTGAGCAACGAATTTCTCTTTAACCACCTGCTTTCATGAGAGACCTCAGGGCTGCATGTTTTGAGCCCAGTACTGAGCCTGAAAAGCGTTTCCAACCCCACTTACAAGTAAAACTAGCTAAAATGTGCCTGGCTGCTATTCACTGAAAAGCTCATTCTGTGTACATTTTTGGCATACGTTTGCTCCTGCCGGGTCAGCTGAGCAGCGAATTTCTATTTAACCACCTGCTTTCATGAGAGACCTCAGGGCTGCATGTTTTGAGCCCAGTACTGAGCCTGAAAAGCGTTTCCAACCCCACTTACAAGTAAAACTAGCTAAAATGTGCCTGGCTGCAATCACTGAAAAGCTCATTCTGTGTACATTTTTGGCATACGTTTGCTCCTACTGGGTCAGCTGAGCAGTGAATTTCTATTTAACCACCTGCTTTCATGAGAGACCTCAGGGCTGCATGTTTTGAGCCAAGTACTGAGCCTGAAAAGCATTTCCAACCCCACTTACAAGTAAAACTAGCTAAAATGTGCCTGGCTTCTCTTCACTGAAAAGCTCATTCTGAGTACATTTTTAGCATACGTTTGCTCCTGCCGGGTCAGCTGAGCAGCGAATTTCTATTTAACCACCTGCTATCATAAGAGACCTCAGGGCTGCATGTTGAGCCCAGTACTGATCCTGAAAAGCGTTCCAACCCCACTTACAAGTAAAACTAGCTAAAATGTGCCTGGCTGCTATTCACTGAAAAGCTCATTCTGTGTACATTTTTGGCATACGTTTGCTCCTACCGGGTCAGCTGAGCAGCGAATTTCTATTTAACCACCTGCTTTCATGAGAGACCTCAGGGCTGCATGTTTTGAGCCCAGTACAGAGCCTGAAAAGCGTTTCCAACCCCACTTCCAAGTAAAACTAGCTAAAATGTGCCTGGCTTCTCTTCACTGAAAAGCTCATTCTGAGTACATTTTTAGCATATGTTTGCTCCTGCCGGGTCAGCTGAGCAGCGAATTTCTATTTAACCACCTGCTATCATGAGAGACCTCAGGGCTGCATGTTTTAAGCCCAGTACTGATCCTGAAAAGCGTTTCCAACCCCACTTACAAGTAAAACTAGATAAAATGTGCCTGGCTGCTATTCACTGAAAAGCTCATTCTGTGTACATTTTTGGCATACGTTTGCTCCTACCGGGTCAGCTGAGCAGCGAATTTCTATTTAACCACCTGCTTTCATGAGAGACCTCAGGGCTGCATGTTTTGAGCCCAGTACTGAGCCTGAAAAGCGTTTCCAACCCCACTTACAAGTAAAACTAGCTAAAATGTGCCTGGCTTCTCTTCACTGAAAAGCTCATTCTGAGTACATTTTTAGCAAATGTTTGCTCCTGCCGGGTCAGCTGAGCAGCGAAATTCTATTTAACCACCTGCTATCATGAGAGACCTCAGGGCTGCATGTTTTGAGCCCAGTACTGAGCCTGAAAAGCGTTTCCAACCCCACTTACAAGTAAAACTAGCTAAAATGTGCCTGGCTTCTCTTCACTGAAAAGCTAATTCTGAGTACATTTTTAGCATATGTTTGCTCCTGCCGGGTCAGCTGAGCTGCGAATTTCTATTTAACCACCTGCTATCATGAGAGACCTCAGGGCTGCATGTTTTGAGCCCAGTACTGATCCTGAAAAGCGTTTCCAACCCCACTTACAAGTAAAACTAGCTAAAATGTGCCTGGCTTCTCTTCACTGAAAAGCTCATTCTGAGTACATTTTTAGCATACGTTTGCTCCTGCCGGGTCAGCTGAGCAGCGAATTTCTATTTAACCACCTGCTTTCATGAGAGACCTCAGGGCTGCATGTTTTGAGCCCAGTACTGAGCCTGAAAAGCGTTTCCAACCCCACTTACAAGTAAAACTAGCTAAAATGTGCCTGGCTTCTCTTCACTGAAAAGCTCATTCTGAGTACATTTTTAGCATACGTTTGCTCCTGCCGGGTCAGCTGAGCAGCGAATTTCTATTTAACCACCTGCTTTCATGAGAGACCTCAGGGCTGCATGTTTTGAGCCCAGTACTGAGCCTGAAAAGCGTTTCCAACCCCACTTACAAGTAAAACTAGCTGAAATGTGCCTGGCTGCTATTCACTGAAAAACTCATTCTGTGTACATTTTTGGCATACATTTGCTCCTACCGGGTCAGCTGAGCAGTGAATTTCTATTTAACCACCTGCTTTCATGAGAGACCTCAGGGCTGCAGGTTTTGAGCCAAGTACTGAGCCTGAAAAGCATTTCCAACCCCACTTACAAGTAAAACTAGCTAAAATGTGCCTGGCTTCTCTTCACTGAAAAGCTCATTCTGAGTACATTTTTAGCATACGTTTGCTCCTGCCGGGTCAGCTGAGCAGCGAATTTCTATTTAACCACCTGCTATCATAAGAGACCTCAGGGCTGCATGTTGAGCCCAGTACTGATCCTGAAAAGCGTTTCCAACCCCACTTACAAGTAAAACTAGCTAAAATGTGCCTGGCTGCTATTCACTGAAAAGCTCATTCTGTGTACATTTTTGGCATACGTTTGCTCCTACCGGGTCAGCTGAGCAGCGAATTTCTATTTAACCACCTGCTTTCATGAGAGACCTCAGTGCTGCACGTTTTGAGCCCAGTACAGAGCCTGAAAAGCGTTTCCAACCCCACTTACAAGTAAAACTAGCTAAAATTTGCCTGGCTTCTCTTCACTGAAAAGCTCATTCTGAGTACATTTTTAGCATACGTTTGCTCCTGCCGGGTCAGCTGAGCAGCGAATTTCTATTTAACCACCTGCTATCATGAGAGACCTCAGGGCTGCATGTTTTAAGCCCAGTACTGATCCTGAAAAGCATTTCCAACCCCACTTACAAGTAAAACTAGATAAAATGTGCCTGGCTGCTATTCACTGAAAAGCTCATTCTGTGTACATTTTTGGCATACGTTTGCTCCTACCGGGTCAGCTGAGCAGCGAATTTCTATTTAACCACCTGCTTTCATGAGAGACCTCAGGGCTGCATGTTTTGAGCCCAGTACTGAGCCTGAAAAGCGTTTCCAACCCCACTTACAAGTAAAACTAGCTAAAATGTGCCTGGCTTCTCTTCACTGAAAAGCTCATTCTGAGTACATTTTTAGCATATGTTTGCTCCTGCCGGGTCAGCTGAGCAGCGAAATTCTATTTAGCCACCTGCTATCATGAGAGACCTCAGGGCTGCATGTTTTGAGCCCAGTACTGAGCCTGAAAAGCGTTTCCAACCCCACTCACAAGTAAAACTAGCTAAAATGTGCCTGGCTGCTATTCACTGAAAAGCTCATTCTGTGTACATTTTTGGCATACGTTTGCTCCTACCGGGTCAGCTGAGCAGCAAATTTCTATTTAACCACCTGCTTTCATGAGAGACCTCAGGGCTGCATGTTTTGAGCCCAGTACAGAGCCTGAAAAGCGTTTCGAAACCCCACTTACAAGTAAAACTAGCTAAAATGTGCCTGGCTTCTCTTCACTGAAAAGCTCATTCTGAGTACATTTTTAGCATACGTTTGCTCCTGGAGGGTCAGCTGAGCAGCGAATTTCTATTTAACCACCTGCTATCATGAGAGACCTCAGGGCTGCATGTTTTCAGCCCAGTACTGATCCTGAAAAGCGTTTCCAACCCCACTTACAAGTAAAACTAGATAAAATGTGCCTGGCTGCTATTCACTGAAAAGCTCATTCTGTGTACATTTTTGGCATACGTTTGCTCCTACCGGGTCAGCTGAGCAGCGAATTTCTATTTAACCACCTGCTTTCATGAGAGACCTCAGGGCTGCATGTTTTGAGCCCAGTACTGAGCCTGAAAAGCGTTTCCAACCCCACTTACAAGTAAAACTAGCTAAAATGTGCCTGGCTTCTCTTCACTGAAAAGCTCATTCTGAGTACATTTTTAGCATTTGTTTGCTCCTGCCGGGTCAGCTGAGCAGCGAAATTCTATTTAACCACCTGCTATCATGAGAGACCTCAGGGCTGCATGTTTTGAGCCCAGTACTGAGCCTGAAAAGCGTTTCCAACCCCACTTACAAGTAAAACTAGCTAAAATGTGCCTGGCTTCTCTTCACTGAAAAGCTCATTCTGAGTACATTTTTAGCATATGTTTGCTCCTGCCGGGTCAGCTGAGCTGCGAATTTCTATTTAACCACCTGCTATCATGAGAGACCTCAGGGCTGCATGTTTTGAGCCCAGTACTGAGCCTGAAAAGCATTTCCAACCCCACTTACAAGTAAAACTAGCTAAAATGTGCCTGGCTTCTCTTCACTGAAAAGCTCATTCTGAGTACATTTTTAGCATATGTTTGCTCCTGCCGGGTCAGCTGAGCTGCGAATTTCTATTTAACCACCTGCTATCATGAGAGACCTCAGGGCTGCATGTTTTGAGCCCAGTACTGAGCCTGAAAAGCATTTCCAACCCCACTTACAAGTAAAACTAGCTAAAATGTGCCTGGCTTCTCTTCACTGAAAAGCTCATTCTGAGTACATTTTTAGCATACGTTTGCTCCTGCCGGGTCAGCTGAGCAGCGAATTTCTATTTAACCACCTGCTATCATGAGAGACCTCAGGGCTGCATGTTTTAAGCCCAGTACTGATCCTGAAAAGCGTTTCCAACCCCACTTACAAGTAAAACTAGCTAAAATGTGCCTAGCTGCTATTCACTGAAAAGCTCATTCTGTGTACATTTTTGGCATACGTTTGCTCCTGCCGGGTCAGCTGAGCAACGAATTTCTCTTTAACCACCTGCTTTCATGAGAGACCTCAGGGCTGCATGTTTTGAGCCCAGTACTGAGCCTGAAAAGCGTTTCCAACCCCACTTACAAGTAAAACTAGCTAAAATGTGCCTGGCTGCTATTCACTGAAAAGCTCATTCTGTGTACATTTTTGGCATACGTTTGCTCCTGCCGGGTCAGCTGAGCAGCGAATTTCTATTTAACCACCTGCTTTCATGAGAGACCTCAGGGCTGCATGTTTTGAGCCCAGTACTGAGCCTGAAAAGCGTTTCCAACCCCACTTACAAGTAAAACTAGCTAAAATGTGCCTGGCTGCTATTCACTGAAAAGCTCATTCTGTGTACATTTTTGGCATACGTTTGCTCCTACCGGGTCAGCTGAGCAGTGAATTTCTATTTAACCACCTGCTTTCATGAGAGACCTCAGGGCTGCATGTTTTGAGCCAAGTACTGAGCGTGAAAAGCATTTCCAACCCCACTTACAAGTAAAACTAGCTAAAATGTGCCTGGCTTCTCTTCACTGAAAAGCTCATTCTGAGTACATTTTTAGCATACGTTTGCTCCTGCCGGGTCAGCTGAGCAGGGAATTTCTATTTAACCACCTGCTATCATAAGAGACCTCAGGGCTGCATGTTGAGCCCAGTACTGATCCTGAAAAGTGTTTCCAACCCCACTTACAAGTAAAACTAGCTAAAATGTGCCTGGCTGCTATTCACTGAAAAGCTCATTCTGTGTACATTTTTGGCATACGTTTGCTCCTACCGGGTCAGCTGAGCAGCGAATTTCTATTTAACCACCTGCTTTCATGAGAGACCTCAGGGCTGCATGTTTTGAGCCAAGTACTGAGCGTGAAAAGCATTTCCAACCCCACTTACAAGTAAAACTAGCTAAAATGTGCCTGGCTTCTCTTCACTGAAAAGCTCATTCTGAGTACATTTTTAGCATACGTTTGCTCCTGCCGGGTCAGCTGAGCAGGGAATTTCTATTTAACCACCTGCTATCATAAGAGACCTCAGGGCTGCATGTTGAGCCCAGTACTGATCCTGAAAAGCGTTTCCAACCCCACTTACAAGTAAAACTAGCTAAAATGTGCCTGGCTGCTATTCACTGAAAAGCTCATTCTGTGTACATTTTTAGCATATGTTTGCTCCTGCCGGGTCAGCTGAGCAGCGAATTTCTATTTAACCACCTGCTATCATGAGAGACCTCAGGGCTGCATGTTTTAAGCCCAGTACTGATCCTGAAAAGCGTTTCCAACCCCACTTACAAGTAAAACTAGATAAAATGTGCCTGGCTGCTATTCACTGAAAAGCTCATTCTGTGTACATTTTTGGCATACGTTTGCTCCTACCGGGTCAGCTGAGCAGCGAATTTCTATTTAACCACCTGCTTTCATGAGAGACCTCAGGGCTGCATGTTTTGAGCCCAGTACTGAGCCTGAAAAGCGTTTCCAACCCCACTTACAAGTAAAACTAGCTAAAATGTGCCTGGCTTCTCTTCACTGAAAAGCTCATTCTGAGTACATTTTTAGCAAATGTTTGCTCCTGCCGGGTCAGCTGAGCAGCGAAATTCTATTTAACCACCTGCTATCATGAGAGACCTCAGGGCTGCATGTTTTGAGCCCAGTACTGAGCCTGAAAAGCGTTTCCAACCCCACTTACAAGTAAAACTAGCTAAAATGTGCCTGGCTTCTCTTCACTGAAAAGCTAATTCTGAGTACATTTTTAGCATATGTTTGCTCCTGCCGGGTCAGCTGAGCTGCGAATTTCTATTTAACCACCTGCTATCATGAGAGACCTCAGGGCTGCATGTTTTGAGCCCAGTACTGATCCTGAAAAGCGTTTCCAACCCCACTTACAAGTAAAACTAGCTAAAATGTGCCTGGCTTCTCTTCACTGAAAAGCTCATTCTGAGTACATTTTTAGCATACGTTTGCTCCTGCCGGGTCAGCTGAGCAGCGAATTTCTATTTAACCACCTGCTTTCATGAGAGACCTCAGGGCTGCATGTTTTGAGCCCAGTACTGAGCCTGAAAAGCGTTTCCAACCCCACTTACAAGTAAAACTAGCTAAAATGTGCCTGGCTTCTCTTCACTGAAAAGCTCATTCTGAGTACATTTTTAGCATACGTTTGCTCCTGCCGGGTCAGCTGAGCAGCGAATTTCTATTTAACCACCTGCTTTCATGAGAGACCTCAGGGCTGCATGTTTTGAGCCCAGTACTGAGCCTGAAAAGCGTTTCCAACCCCACTTACAAGTAAAACTAGCTGAAATGTGCCTGGCTGCTATTCACTGAAAAGCTCATTCTGTGTACATTTTTGGCATACATTTGCTCCTACCGGGTCAGCTGAGCAGTGAATTTCTATTTAACCACCTGCTTTCATGAGAGACCTCAGGGCCGCAGGTTTTGAGCCAAGTACTGAGCCTGAAAAGCATTTCCAACCCCACTTACAAGTAAAACTAGCTAAAATGTGCCTGGCTTCTCTTCACTGAAAAGCTCATTCTGAGTACATTTTTAGCATACGTTTGCTCCTGCCGGGTCAGCTGAGCAGCGAATTTCTATTTAACCACCTGCTATCATAAGAGACCTCAGGGCTGCATGTTGAGCCCAGTACTGATCCTGAAAAGCGTTTCCAACCCCACTTACAAGTAAAACTAGCTAAAATGTGCCTGGCTGCTATTCACTGAAAAGCTCATTCTGTGTACATTTTTGGCATACGTTTGCTCCTACCGGGTCAGCTGAGCAGCAAATTTCTATTTAACCACCTGCTTTCATGAGAGACCTCAGGGCTGCACGTTTTGAGCCCAGTACAGAGCCTGAAAAGCGTTTCCAACCCCACTTACAAGTAAAACTAGCTAAAATTTGCCTGGCTTCTCTTCACTGAAAAGCTCATTCTGAGTACATTTTTAGCAAACGTTTGCTCCTGCCGGGTCAGCTGAGCAGCGAATTTCTATTTAACCACCTGCTATCATGAGAGACCTCAGGGCTGCATGTTTTAAGCCCAGTACTGATCCTGAAAAGCATTTCCAACCCCACTTACAAGTAAAACTAGATAAAATGTGCCTGGCTGCTATTCACTGAAAAGCTCATTCTGTGTACATTTTTGGCATACGTTTGCTCCTACCGGGTCAGCTGAGCAGCGAATTTCTATTTAACCACCTGCTTTCATGAGAGACCTCAGGGCTGCATGTTTTGAGCCCAGTACTGAGCCTGAAAAGCGTTTCCAACCCCACTTACAAGTAAAACTAGCTAAAATGTGCCTGGCTTCTCTTCACTGAAAAGCTCATTCTGAGTACATTTTTAGCATATGTTTGCTCCTGCCGGGTCAGCTGAGCAGCGAAATTCTATTTAACCACCTGCTATCATGAGAGACCTCAGGGCTGCATGTTTTGAGCCCAGTACTGAGCCTGAAAAGCGTTTCCAACCCCACTTACAGGTAAAACTAGCTAAAATGTGCCTGGCTGCTATTCACTGAAAAGCTCATTCTGTGTACATTTTTGGCATACGTTTGCTCCTACCGGGTCATCTGAGCAGCAAATTTCTATTTAACCACCTGCTTTCATGAGAGACCTCAGGGCTGCATGTTTTGAGCCCAGTACAGAGCCTGAAAAGCGTTTCCAACCCCACTTACAAGTAAAACTAGCTAAAATGTGCCTGGCTTCTCTTCACTGAAAAGCTCATTCTGAGTACATTTTTAGCATACGTTTGCTCCTGGAGGGTCAGCTGAGCAGCGAATTTCTATTTAACCACCTGCTATCATGAGAGACCTCAGGGCTGCATGTTTTCAGCCCAGTACTGATCCTGAAAAGCGTTTCCAACCCCACTTACAAGTAAAACTAGATAAAATGTGCCTGGCTGCTATTCACTGAAAAGCTCATTCTGTGTACATTTTTGGCATACGTTTGCTCCTACCGGGTCAGCTGAGCAGCGAATTTCTATTTAACCACCTGCTTTCATGAGAGACCTCAGGGCTGCATGTTTTGAGCCCAGTACTGAGCCTGAAAAGCGTTTCCAACCCCACTTACAAGTAAAACTAGCTAAAATGTGCCTGGCTTCTCTTCACTGAAAAGCTCATTCTGAGTACATTTTTAGCATTTGTTTGCTCCTGCCGGGTCAGCTGAGCAGCGAAATTCTATTTAACCACCTGCTATCATGAGAGACCTCAGGGCTGCATGTTTTGAGCCCAGTACTGAGCCTGAAAAGCGTTTCCAACCCCACTTACAAGTAAAACTAGCTAAAATGTGCCTGGCTTCTCTTCACTGAAAAGCTCATTCTGAGTACATTTTTAGCATATGTTTGCTCCTGCCGGGTCAGCTGAGCTGCGAATTTCTATTTAACCACCTGCTATCATGAGAGACCTCAGGGCTGCATGTTTTGAGGCCAGTACTGATCCTGAAAAGCGTTTCCAACCCCACTTACAATTAAAACTAGCTAAAATGTGCCTGGCTTCTCTTCACTGAAAAGCTCATTCTGAGTACATTTTTAGCATACGTTTGCTCCTGCCGGGTCAGCTGAGCAGCGAAATTCTATTTAACCACCTGCTATCATGAGAGACCTCAGGGCTGCATGTTTTGAGCCCAGTACTGAGCCTGAAAAGCGTTTCCAACCCCACTTACAAGTAAAACTAGCTAAAATGTGCCTGGCTTCTCTTCACTGAAAAGCTCATTCTGAGTACATTTTTAGCATACGTTTGCTCCTGCCGGGTCAGCTGAGCAGCGAATTTCTATTTAACCACCTGCTTTCATGAGAGACCTCAGGGCTGCATGTTTTGAGCCCAGTACTGAGCCTGAAAAGCGTTTCCAACCCCACTTACAAGTAAAACTAGCTAAAATGTGCCTGGCTGCTATTCACTGAAAAGCTCATTCTGTGTACATTTTTGGCATACGTTTGCTCCTACCGGGTCAGCTGAGCAGTGAATTTCTATTTAACCACCTGCTTTCATGAGAGACCTCAGGGCTGCATGTTTTGAGCCAAGTACTGAGCCTGAAAAGCATTTCCAACCCCACTTACAAGTAAAACTAGCTAAAATGTGCCTGGCTTCTCTTCACTGAAAGGCTCATTCTGAGTACATTTTTAGCATGCGTTTGCTCCAGCCGGGTCAGCTGAGCAGCGAATTTCTATTTAACCACCTGCTATCATAAGAGACCTCAGGGCTGCATGTTGAGCCCAGTACTGATCCTGAAAAGCGTTTCCAACCCCACTTACAAGTAAAACTAGCTAAAATGTGCCTGGCTGCTATTCACTGAAAAGCTCATTCTGTGTACATTTTTGGCATACGTTTGCTCCTGCCGGGTCAGCTGAGCAGCGAATTTCTATTTAACCACCTGCTTTCATGAGAGACCTCAGGGCTGCACGTTTTGAGCCCAGTACAGAGCCTGAAAAGCGTTTCCAACCCCACTTACAAGTAAAACTAGCTAAAATGTGCCTGGCTTCTCTTCACTGAAAAGCTAATTCTGAGTACATTTTTAGCATACGTTTGCTCCTGCCGGGTCAGCTGAGCAGCGAATTTCTATTTAACCACCTGCTATCATGAGAGACCTCAGGGCTGCATGTTTTAAGCCCAGTACTGATCCTGAAAAGCGTTTCCAACCCCACTTACAAGTAAAACTAGATAAAATGTGCCTGGCTGCTATTCACTGAAAAGCTCATTCTGTGTACATTTTTGGCATACGTTTGCTCCTGCCGGGTCAGCTGAGCAGCGAATTTCTATTTAACCACCTGCTATCATAAGAGACCTCAGGGCTGCATGTTGAGCCAAGTACTGATCCTGAAAAGCGTTTCCAACCCCACTTACAAGTAAAACTAGCTAAAATGTGCCTGGCTGCTATTCACTGAAAAGCTCATTCTGTGTACATTTTTGGCTTACGTTTGCTCCTACCGGGTCAGCTGAGCAGCGAATTTCTATTTAACCACCTGCTTTCATGAGAGACCTCAGGGCTGCATGTTTTGAGCCAAGTACTGAGCCTGAAAAGCATTTCCAACCCCACTTACAAGTAAAACTAGCTAAAATGTGCCTGGCTTCTCTTCACTGAAAAGCTCATTCTGAGTACATTTTTAGCATACGTTTGCTCCAGCCGGGTCAGCTGAGCAGCGAATTTCTATTTAACCACCTGCTATCATAAGAGACCTCAGGGCTGCATGTTGAGCCCAGTACTGATCCTGAAAAGCGTTTCCAACCCCACTTACAAGTAAAACTAGCTAAAATGTGCCTGGCTGCTATTCACTGAAAAGCTCATTCTGTGTACATTTTTGGCATACGTTTGCTCCTACCGGGTCAGCTGAGCAGCGAATTTCTATTTAACCACCTGCTTTCATGAGAGACCTCAGGGCTGCACGTTTTGAGCCCAGTACAGAGCCTGAAAAGCGTTTCCAACCCCACTTACAAGTAAAACTAGCTAAAATGTGCCTGGCTTCTCTTCACTGAAAAGCTAATTCTGAGTACATTTTTAGCATACGTTTGCTCCTGCCGGGTCAGCTGAGCAGCGAATTTCTATTTAACCACCTGCTATCATGAGAGACCTCAGGGCTGCATGTTTTAAGCCCAGTACTGATCCTGAAAAGCGTTTCCAACCCCACTTACAAGTAAAACTAGATAAAATGTGCCTGGCTGCTATTCACTGAAAAGCTCATTCTGTGTACATTTTTGGCATACGTTTGCTCCTACCGGGTCAGCTGAGCAGCGAATTTCTATTTAACCACCTGCTTTCATGAGAGACCTCAGGGCTGCATGTTTTGAGCCCAGTACTGAGCCTGAAAAGCGTTTCCAACCCCACTTACAAGTAAAACTAGCTAAAATGTGCATGGCTTCTCTTCACTGAAAAGCTCATTCTGAGTACATTTTTAGCATATGTTTGCTCCTGCCGGGTCAGCTGAGCAGCGAAATTCTATTTAACCCCTTCGAGGCTGACGACGAGCTGGGCTCGTCATGGTGTAGCCTCCTCAAACACTGATGACGAGCCCAGCTCGTCATGAACAATGGGTTTTTTAAAAAGTCAGCATACCAGCAGAATAAGAGCAGCGCGCATGTGGTTAACCACCTGCTATCATGAGAGACCTCAGGGCTGCATGTTTTGAGCCCAGTACTGAGCCTGAAAAGCGTTTCCAACCCCACTTACAAGTAAAACTAGCTAAAATGTGCCTGGCTTCTCTTCACTGAAAAGCTCATTCTGAGTACATTTTTAGCATATGTTTGCTCCTGCCGGGTCAGCTGAGCTGCGAATTTCTATTTAACCACCTGCTATCATGAGAGACCTCAGGGCTGCATGTTTTGAGCCCAGTACTGATCCTGAAAAGCGTTTCCAACCCCACTTACAAGTAAAACTAGCTAAAATGTGCCTGGCTTCTCTTCACTGAAAAGCTCATTCTGAGTACATTTTTAGCATACGTTTGCTCCTGCCGGGTCAGCTGAGCAGCGAATTTCTATTTAACCACCTGCTTTCATGAGAGACCTCAGGGCTGCATGTTTTGAGCCCAGTACTGATCCTGAAAAGCGTTTCCAACCCCACTTACAAGTAAAACTAGCTAAAATGTGCCTGGCTGCTATTCACTGAAAAGCTCATTCTGTGTACATTTTTGGCATACGTTTGCTCCTGCCGGGTCAGCTGAGCAGCGAATTTCTATTTAACCACCTGCTATCATGAGAGACCTCAGGGTTGCATGTTTTGAGCCCAGTACTGATCCTGAAAAGCGTTTCCAACCCCACTTACAAGTAAAACTAGCTAAAATGTGCCTGGCTGCTATTCACTGAAAAGCTCATTCTGTGTACATTTTTGGCATACGTTTGCTCCTACCTGGTCAGCTGAGCAGCGAATTTCTATTTAACCACCTGCTATCATGAGAGACCTCAGGGCTGCATGTTTTGAGCCCAGTACTGAGCCTGAAAAGCGTTTCCAACCCCACTTACAAGTAAAGCTAAAATGTGCCTGGCTGCTATTCACTGAAAAGCTCATTCTGTGTACATTTTTGGCATACGTTTGCTCCTGCCGGGTCAGCTGAGCAGCGAATTTCTATTTAACCACCTGCTATCATGAGATACCTCAGGGCTGCATGTTTTGAGCCCAGTACTGATCCTGAAAAGCGTTTCCAACCCCACTTACAAGTAAAACTAGCTAAAATGTGCCTGGCTGCTATTCACTGAAAAGCTCATTCTGAGTACATTTTTAGCATACGTTTGCTCCTGCCGGGTCAGCTGAGCAGCGAATTTCTATTTAACCACCTGCTATCACGAGAGACCTCAGGGCTGCATGTTTTGAGCCCAGTACTGAGCCTGAAAAGCGTTTCCAACCCCACTTACAAGTAAAACTAGCTAAAATGTGCCTGGCTGCTATTCACTGAAAACCTCATTCTGTGTACATTTTTGGCATACGTTTGCTCCTACCGGGTCAGCTGAGCAGCGAATTTCTATTTAACCACCTGATTTCATGAGAGACCTCAGGGCTGCATGTTTTGAGCCCAGTACTGAGCCTGAAAAGCATTTCCAAGGCCACTTACAAGTAAAACTAGCTAAAATGTGCCTGGCTTCTCTTCCCTGAAAAGCTCATTCTGAGTACATTTTTAGCATACGTTTGCTCCTGCTGGGTCAGCTGAGCAGCAAATTTCTATTTAACCACCTGCTATCATGAGAGACCTCAGGGCTGCATGTTTTGAGCCAGTACTGATCCTGAAAAGCGTTTCCAACCCCACTTACAAGTAAAACTAGCTAAAATGTGCCTGGCTGCTATTCACTGAAAAGCTCATTCTGTGTACATTTTTGGCATACGTTTGCTCCTACCGGGTCAGCTGAGCAGCGAATTTCTATTTAACCACCTGCTTTCATGAGAGACCTCAGGGCTGCATGTTTTGAGCCCAGTACTGAGCCTGAAAAGCGTTTCCAACCCCACTTACAAGTAAAACTAGCTAAAATGTGCCTGGCTTCTCTTCACTGAAAAGCTCATTCTGTGTACATTTTTGGCATACGTTTGCTCCTACCGGGTCAGCTGAGCAGCGAATTTCTATTTAACCACCTGCTTTCATGAGAGACCTCAGGGCTGCATGTTTTGAGCTCAGTACTGAGCCTGAAAAGCATTTCCAACCCCACTTACAAGTAAAACTAGCTAAAATGTGCCTGGCTTCTCTTCACTGAAAAGCTCATTCTGAGTACATTTTTAGCATATGTTTGCTCCTGCCGGGTCAGCTGAGCAGCGAATTTCTATTTAACCACCTGTTATCATGAGATACCTCAGGGCTGCATGTTTTGAGCCCAGTACTGATCCTGAAAAGCGTTTCCAACCCCACTTACAAGTAAAACTAGCTAAAATGTGCCTGGCTGCTATTCACTGAAAAGCTCATTCTGAGTGCATTTTTAGCATACGTTTGCTCCTGCCGGGTCAGCTGAGCAGCGAATTTCTATTTAACCACCTGCTATCATGAGAGACCTCAGGGCTGCATGTTTTGAGCCAAGTACTGAGCCTGAAAAGCATTTCCAACCCCACTTACAAGTAAAACTAGCTAAAATGTGCCTGGCTTCTCTTCACTGAAAAGCTCATTCTGAGTACATTTTTAGCATACGTTGCTCCTGCTGGGTCAGCTGAGCAGCGAATTTCTATTTAACCACCTGCTATCATGAGAGACCTCAGGGCTGCATGTTTTGAGCCCAGTACTGATCCTGAAAAGCGTTTCCAACCCCACTTACAAGTAAAACTAGCTAAAATGTGCCTGGCTGCTATTCACTGAAAAGCTCATTCTGTGTACATTTTTGGCATACGTTTGCTCCTACCTGGTCAGCTGAGCAGCGAATTTCTATTTAACCACCTGCTATCATGAGAGACCTCAGGGCTGCATGTTTTGAGCCCAGTACTGAGCCTGAAAAGCGTTTCCAACCCCACTTACAAGTAAAGCTAAAATGTGCCTGGCTGCTATTCACTGAAAAGCTCATTCTGTGTACATTTTTGGCATACGTTTGCTCCTGCCGGGTCAGCTGAGCAGCGAATTTCTATTTAACCACCTGCTATCATGAGATACCTCAGGGCTGCATGTTTTGAGCCCAGTACTGATCCTGAAAAGCGTTTCCAACCCCACTTACAAGTAAAACTAGCTAAAATGTGCCTGGCTGCTATTCACTGAAAAGCTCATTCTGAGTACATTTTTAGCATACGTTTGCTCCTGCCGGGTCAGCTGAGCAGCGAATTTCTATTTAACCACCTGCTATCACGAGAGACCTCAGGGCTGCATGTTTTGAGCCCAGTACTGAGCCTGAAAAGCGTTTCCAACCCCACTTACAAGTAAAACTAGCTAAAATGTGCCTGGCTGCTATTCACTGAAAACCTCATTCTGTGTACATTTTTGGCATACGTTTGCTCCTACCGGGTCAGCTGAGCAGCGAATTTCTATTTAACCACCTGATTTCATGAGAGACCTCAGGGCTGCATGTTTTGAGCCCAGTACTGAGCCTGAAAAGCATTTCCAAGGCCACTTACAAGTAAAACTAGCTAAAATGTGCCTGGCTTCTCTTCCCTGAAAAGCTCATTCTGAGTACATTTTTAGCATACGTTTGCTCCTGCTGGGTCAGCTGAGCAGCAAATTTCTATTTAACCACCAGCTATCATGAGAGACCTCAGGGCTGCATGTTTTGAGCCAGTACTGATCCTGAAAAGCGTTTCCAACCCCACTTACAAGTAAAACTAGCTAAAATGTGCCTGGCTGCTATTCACTGAAAAGCTCATTCTGTGTACATTTTTGGCATACGTTTGCTCCTACCGGGTCAGCTGAGCAGCGAATTTCTATTTAACCACCTGCTTTCATGAGAGACCTCAGGGCTGCATGTTTTGGGCCCAGTACTGAGCCTGAAAAGCGTTTCCAACCCCACTTACAAGTAAAACTAGCTAAAATGTGCCTGGCTTCTCTTCACTGAAAAGCTCATTCTGTGTACATTTTTGGCATACGTTTGCTCCTACCGGGTCAGCTGAGCAGCGAATTTCTATTTAACCACCTGCTTTCATGAGAGACCTCAGGGCTGCATGTTTTGAGCTCAGTACTGAGCCTGAAAAGCATTTCCAACCCCACTTACAAGTAAAACTAGCTAAAATGTACCTGGCTTCTCTTCACTGAAAAGCTCATTCTGAGTACATTTTTAGCATATGTTTGCTCCTGCCGGGTCAGCTGAGCAGCGAATTTCTATTTAACCACCTGTTATCATGAGATACCTCAGGGCTGCATGTTTTGAGCCCAGTACTGATCCTGAAAAGCGTTTCCAACCCCACTTACAAGTAAAACTAGCTAAAATGTGCCTGGCTGCTATTCACTGAAAAGCTCATTCTGAGTGCATTTTTAGCATACGTTTGCTCCTGCCGGGTCAGCTGAGCAGCGAATTTCTATTTAACCACCTGCTATCATGAGAGACCTCAGGGCTGCATGTTTTGAGCCCAGTACTGAGCCTGAAAAGCGTTTCCAACCCCACTTACAAGTGAAACTAGCTAAAATGTGCCTGGCTGCTATTCACTGAAAAGCTCATTCTGTGTACATTTTTGGCATACGTTTGCTCCTACCGGGTCAGCTGAGCAGCGAATTTCTATTTAACCACCTGATTTCATGAGAGACCTCAGGGCTGCATGTTTTGAGCCAAGTACTGAGCCTGAAAAGCATTTCCAACCCCACTTACAAGTAAAACTAGCTAAAATGTGCCTGGCTTCTCTTCACTGAAAAGCTCATTCTGAGTACATTTTTAGCATACGTTGCTCCTGCTGGGTCAGCTGAGCAGCGAATTTCTATTTAACCACCTGCTATCATGAGAGACCTCAGGGCTGCATGTTTTGAGCCCAGTACTGATCCTGAAAAGCGTTTCCAACCCCACTTACAAGTAAAACTAGCTAAAATGTGCCTGGCTGCTATTCACTGAAAAGCTCATTCTGTGTACATTTTTGGCATACGTTTGCTCCTACCGGGTCAGCTGAGCAGCGAATTTCTATTTAACCACCTGCTTTCATGAGAGACCTCAGGGCTGCATGTTTTGAGCCCAGTACTGATCCTGAAAAGCGTTTCCAACCCCACTTACAAGTAAAACTAGCTAAAATGTGCCTGGCTGCTATTCACTGAAAAGCTCATTCTGAGTGCATTTTTAGCATACGTTTGCTCCTGCCGGGTCAGCTGAGCAGCGAATTTCTATTTAACCACCTGCTATCATGAGAGACCTCAGGGCTGCATGTTTTGAGCCCAGTACTGAGCCTGAAAAGCGTTTCCAACCCCACTTACAAGTGAAACTAGCTAAAATGTGCCTGGCTGCTATTCACTGAAAAGCTCATTCTGTGTACATTTTTGGCATATGTTTGCTCCTACCGGGTCAGCTGAGCAGCGAATTTCTATTTAACCACCTGATTTCATGAGAGACCTCAGGGCTGCATGTTTTGAGCCAAGTACTGAGCCTGAAAAGCATTTCCAACCCCACTTACAAGTAAAACTAGCTAAAATGTGCCTGGCTTCTCTTCACTGAAAAGCTCATTCTGAGTACATTTTTAGCATACGTTGCTCCTGCTGGGTCAGCTGAGCAGCGAATTTCTATTTAACCACCTGCTATCATGAGAGACCTCAGGGCTGCATGTTTTGAGCCCAGTACTGATCCTGAAAAGCGTTTCCAACCCCACTTACAAGTAAAACTAGCTAAAATGTGCCTGGCTGCTATTCACTGAAAAGCTCATTCTGTGTACATTTTTGGCATACGTTTGCTCCTACCGGGTCAGCTGAGCAGCGAATTTCTATTTAACCACCTGCTTTCATGAGAGACCTCAGGGCTGCATGTTTTGAGCCCAGTACTGAGCCTGAAAAGCATTTCCAACCCCACTTACAAGTAAAACTAGCTAAAATGTGCCTGGCTGCTATTCACTGAAAAGCTCATTCTGTGTACATTTTTGGCATACGTTTGCTCCTACCGGGTCAGCTGAGCAGCGAATTTCTATTTAACCACCTGCTTTCATGAGAGACCTCAGGGCTGCATGTTTTGAGCTCAGTACTGAGCCTGAAAAGCATTTCCAACCCCACTTACAAGTAAAACTAGCTAAAATGTGCCTGGCTTCTCTTCACTGAAAAGCTCATTCTGAGTACATTTTTAGCATACGTTTGCTCCTGCCGGGTCAGCTGAGCAGCGAATTTCTATTTAACCACCTGCTATCATGAGAGACCTCAGGGCTGCATGTTTTGGGCCAGTACTGATCCTGAAAAGCGTTTCCAACCCCACTTACAAGTAAAACTAGCTAAAATGTGCCTGGCTGCTATTCACTGAAAAGCTCATTCTGTGTACATTTTTGGCATACGTTTGCTCCTACCGGGTCAGCTGAGCAGCGAATTTCTATTTAACCACCTGCTTTCATGAGAGACCTCAGGGCTGCATGTTTTGAGCCCAGTACTGATCCTGAAAAGCGTTTCCAACCCCACTTACAAGTAAAACTAGCTAAAATGTGCCTGGCTGTTATTCACTGAAAAGCTCATTCTGTGTACATTTTTGGCATACGTTTGCTCCTGCCGGGTCAGCTGAGCAGCGAATTTCTATTTAACCACCTGCTTTCATGAGAGACCTCAGGGCTGCATGTTTTGAGCCCAGTACTGAGCCTGAAAAGCGTTTCCAACCCCACTTACAAGTAAAACTAGCTAAAATGTGCCTGGCTGCTATTCACTGAAAAGCTCATTCTGTGTACATTTTTGGCATACGTTTGCTCCTGCCGGGTCAGCAGAGCAGCGAATTTCTATTTAACCACCTGCTTTCATGAGAGACCTCAGGGCTGCATGTTTTGAGCCCAGTACTGAGCCTGAAAAGCGTTTCCAAACCCACTTACAAGTAAAACTAGCAAAAATGTGCCTGGCTGCTATTCACTGAAAAGCTCATTCTGTGTACATTTTTGGCATACGTTTGCTACTACCGGGTCAGCTGAGCAGTGAATTTCTATTTAACCACCTGCTTTCATGAGAGACCTCAGGGCTGCATGTTTTGAGCCAAGTACTGAGCCTGAAAAGCATTTCCAACCCCACTTACAAGTAAAACTAGCTAAAATGTGCCTGGCTTCTCTTCACTGAAAAGCTCATTCTGAGTACATTTTTAGCATACGTTTGCTCCTGCCGGGTCAGCTGAGCAGCGAATTTCTATTTAACCACCTGCTTTCATGAGAGACCTCAGGGCTGCATGTTTTGAGCCCAGTACTGAGCCTGAAAAGCGTTTCCAACCCCACTTACAAGTGAAACTAGCTAAAATGTGCCTGGCTGCTATTCACTGAAAAGCTCATTCTGTGTACATTTTTGGCATACGTTTGCTCCTACCGGGTCAGCTGAGCAGCGAATTTCTATTTAACCACCTGATTTCATGAGAGACCTCAGGGCTGCATGTTTTGAGCCAAGTACTGAGCCTGAAAAGCATTTCCAACCCCACTTACAAGTAAAACTAGCTAAAATGTGCCTGGCTTCTCTTCACTGAAAAGCTCATTCTGAGTACATTTTTAGCATACGTTGCTCCTGCTGGGTCAGCTGAGCAGCGAATTTCTATTTAACCACCTGCTATCATGAGAGACCTCAGGGCTGCATGTTTTGAGCCCAGTACTGATCCTGAAAAGCGTTTCCAACCCCACTTACAAGTAAAACTAGCTAAAATGTGCCTGGCTGCTATTCACTGAAAAGCTCATTCTGTGTACATTTTTGGCATACGTTTGCTCCTACCGGGTCAGCTGAGCAGCGAATTTCTATTTAACCACCTGCTTTCATGAGAGACCTCAGGGCTGCATGTTTTGAGCCCAGTACTGAGCCTGAAAAGCATTTCCAACCCCACTTACAAGTAAAACTAGCTAAAATGTGCCTGGCTGCTATTCACTGAAAAGCTCATTCTGTGTACATTTTTGGCATACGTTTGCTCCTACCGGGTCAGCTGAGCAGCGAATTTCTATTTAACCACCTGCTTTCATGAGAGACCTCAGGGCTGCATGTTTTGAGCTCAGTACTGAGCCTGAAAAGCATTTCCAACCCCACTTACAAGTAAAACTAGCTAAAATGTGCCTGGCTTCTCTTCACTGAAAAGCTCATTCTGAGTACATTTTTAGCATACGTTTGCTCCTGCCGGGTCAGCTGAGCAGCGAATTTCTATTTAACCACCTGCTATCATGAGAGACCTCAGGGCTGCATGTTTTGGGCCAGTACTGATCCTGAAAAGCGTTTCCAACCCCACTTACAAGTAAAACTAGCTAAAATGTGCCTGGCTGCTATTCACTGAAAAGCTCATTCTGTGTACATTTTTGGCATACGTTTGCTCCTACCGGGTCAGCTGAGCAGCGAATTTCTATTTAACCACCTGCTTTCATGAGAGACCTCAGGGCTGCATGTTTTGAGCCCAGTACTGATCCTGAAAAGCGTTTCCAACCCCACTTACAAGTAAAACTAGCTAAAATGTGCCTGGCTGTTATTCACTGAAAAGCTCATTCTGTGTACATTTTTGGCATACGTTTGCTCCTGCTGGGTCAGCTGAGCTGCCAATTTCTATTTAACCACCTGCTTTCATGAGAGACCTCAGGGCTGCATGTTTTGAGCCCAGTACTGAGCCTGAAAAGCGTTTCCAACCCCACTTACAAGTAAAACTAGCTAAAATGTGCCTGGCTGCTATTCACTGAAAAGCTCATTCTGTGTACATTTTTGGCATACGTTTGCTCCTGCCGGGTCAGCAGAGCAGCGAATTTCTATTTAACCACCTGCTTTCATGAGAGACCTCAGGGCTGCATGTTTTGAGCCCAGTACTGAGCCTGAAAAGCGTTTCCAACCCCACTTACAAGTAAAACTAGCAAAAATGTGCCTGGCTGCTATTCACTGAAAAGCTCATTCTGAGTACATTTTTAGCATACGTTTGCTCCTGCCGGGTCAGCTGAGCAGCGAATTTCTATTTAACCACCTGCTTTCATGAGAGACCTCAGGGCTGCATGTTTTGAGCCCAGTACTGAGCCTGAAAAGCGTTTCCAACCCCACTTACAAGTGAAACTAGCTAAAATGTGCCTGGCTGCTATTCACTGAAAAGCTCATTCTGTGTACATTTTTAGCATACGTTTGCTCCTGCCGGGTCAGCTGAGCAGCGAATTTCTATTTAACCACCTGCTTTCATGAGAGACCTCAGGGCTGCATGTTTTGAGCCCAGTACTGAGCCTGAAAAGCGTTTCCAACCCCACTTACAAGTGAAACTAGCTAAAATGTGCCTGGCTGCTATTCACTGAAAAGCTCATTCTGTGTACATTTTTGGCATACGTTTGCTCCTACCGGGTCAGCTGAGCAGCGAATTTCTATTTAACTACCTGATTTCATGAGAGACCTCAGGGCTGCATGTTTTGAGCCAAGTACTGAGCCTGAAAAGCATTTCCAACCCCACTTACAAGTAAAACTAGCTAAAATGTGCCTGGCTTCTCTTCACTGAAAAGCTCATTCTGAGTACATTTTTAGCATACGTTGCTCCTGCTGGGTCAGCTGAGCAGCGAATTTCTATTTAACCACCTGCTATCATGAGAGACCTCAGGGCTGCATGTTTTGAGCCCAGTACTGATCCTGAAAAGCGTTTCCAACCCCACTTACAAGTAAAACTAGCTAAAATGTGCCTGGCTGCTATTCACTGAAAAGCTCATTCTGTGTACATTTTTGGCATACGTTTGCTCCTACCGGGTCAGCTGAGCAGCGAATTTCTATTTAACCACCTGCTTTCATGAGAGACCTCAGGGCTGCATGTTTTGAGCCCAGTACTGAGCCTGAAAAGCATTTCCAACCCCACTTACAAGTAAAACTAGCTAAAATGTGCCTGGCTGCTATTCACTGAAAAGCTCATTCTGTGTACATTTTTGGCATACGTTTGCTCCTACCGGGTCAGCTGAGCAGCGAATTTCTATTTAACCACCTGCTTTCATGAGAGACCTCAGGGCTGCATGTTTTGAGCTCAGTACTGAGCCTGAAAAGCATTTCCAACCCCACTTACAAGTAAAACTAGCTAAAATGTGCCTGGCTTCTCTTCACTGAAAAGCTCATTCTGAGTACATTTTTAGCATACGTTTGCTCCTGCCGGGTCAGCTGAGCAGCGAATTTCTATTTAACCACCTGCTATCATGAGAGACCTCAGGGCTGCATGTTTTGGGCCAGTACTGATCCTGAAAAGCGTTTCCAACCCCACTTACAAGTAAAACTAGCTAAAATGTGCCTGGCTGCTATTCACTGAAAAGCTCATTCTGTGTACATTTTTGGCATACGTTTGCTACTACCGGGTCAGCTGAGCAGTGAATTTCTATTTAACCACCTGCTTTCATGAGAGACCTCAGGGCTGCATGTTTTGAGCCAAGTACTGAGCCTGAAAAGTATTTCCAACCCCACTTACAAGTAAAACTAGCTAAAATGTGCCTGGCTTCTCTTCACTGAAAAGCTCATTCTGAGTACATTTTTAGCATACGTTTGCTCCTGCCGGGTCAGCTGAGCAGCGAATTTCTATTTAACCACCTGCTTTCATGAGAGACCTCAGGGCTGCATGTTTTGAGCCCAGTACTGAGCCTGAAAAGCGTTTCCAACCCCACTTACAAGTGAAACTAGCTAAAATGTGCCTGGCTGCTATTCACTGAAAAGCTCATTCTGTGTACATTTTTGGCATACGTTTGCTCCTACCGGGTCAGCTGAGCAGCGAATTTCTATTTAACCACCTGATTTCATGAGAGACCTCAGGGCTGCATGTTTTGAGCCAAGTACTGAGCCTGAAAAGCATTTCCAACCCCACTTACAAGTAAAACTAGCTAAAATGTGCCTGGCTTCTCTTCACTGAAAAGCTCATTCTGAGTACATTTTTAGCATACGTTGCTCCTGCTGGGTCAGCTGAGCAGCGAATTTCTATTTAACCACCTGCTATCATGAGAGACCTCAGGGCTGCATGTTTTGAGCCCAGTACTGATCCTGAAAAGCGTTTCCAACCCCACTTACAAGTAAAACTAGCTAAAATGTGCCTGGCTGCTATTCACTGAAAAGCTCATTCTGTGTACATTTTTGGCATACGTTTGCTCCTACCGGGTCAGCTGAGCAGCGAATTTCTATTTAACCACCTGCTTTCATGAGAGACCTCAGGGCTGCATGTTTTGAGCCCAGTACTGAGCCTGAAAAGCATTTCCAACCCCACTTACAAGTAAAACTAGCTAAAATGTGACTGGCTGCTATTCACTGAAAAGCTCATTCTGTGTACATTTTTGGCATACGTTTGCTCCTACCGGGTCAGCTGAGCAGCGAATTTCTATTTAACCACCTGATTTCATGAGAGACCTCAGGGCTGCATGTTTTGAGCCAAGTACTGAGCCTGAAAAGCATTTCCAACCCCACTTACAAGTAAAACTAGCTAAAATGTGCCTGGCTTCTCTTCACTGAAAAGCTCATTCTGAGTACATTTTTAGCATACGTTGCTCCTGCTGGGTCAGCTGAGCAGCGAATTTCTATTTAACCACCTGCTATCATGAGAGACCTCAGGGCTGCATGTTTTGAGCCCAGTACTGATCCTGAAAAGCGTTTCCAACCCCACTTACAAGTAAAACTAGCTAAAATGTGCCTGGCTGCTATTCACTGAAAAGCTCATTCTGTGTACATTTTTGGCATACGTTTGCTCCTACCGGGTCAGCTGAGCAGCGAATTTCTATTTAACCACCTGCTTTCATGAGAGACCTCAGGGCTGCATGTTTTGAGCCCAGTACTGATCCTGAAAAGCGTTTCCAACCCCACTTACAAGTAAAACTAGCTAAAATGTGCCTGGCTGCTATTCACTGAAAAGCTCATTCTGAGTGCATTTTTAGCATACGTTTGCTCCTGCCGGGTCAGCTGAGCAGCGAATTTCTATTTAACCACCTGCTATCATGAGAGACCTCAGGGCTGCATGTTTTGAGCCCAGTACTGAGCCTGAAAAGCGTTTCCAACCCCACTTACAAGTGAAACTAGCTAAAATGTGCCTGGCTGCTATTCACTGAAAAGCTCATTCTGTGTACATTTTTGGCATATGTTTGCTCCTACCGGGTCAGCTGAGCAGCGAATTTCTATTTAACCACCTGATTTCATGAGAGACCTCAGGGCTGCATGTTTTGAGCCAAGTACTGAGCCTGAAAAGCATTTCCAACCCCACTTACAAGTAAAACTAGCTAAAATGTGCCTGGCTTCTCTTCACTGAAAAGCTCATTCTGAGTACATTTTTAGCATACGTTGCTCCTGCTGGGTCAGCTGAGCAGCGAATTTCTATTTAACCACCTGCTATCATGAGAGACCTCAGGGCTGCATGTTTTGAGCCCAGTACTGATCCTGAAAAGCGTTTCCAACCCCACTTACAAGTAAAACTAGCTAAAATGTGCCTGGCTGCTATTCACTGAAAAGCTCATTCTGTGTACATTTTTGGCATACGTTTGCTCCTACCGGGTCAGCTGAGCAGCGAATTTCTATTTAACCACCTGCTTTCATGAGAGACCTCAGGGCTGCATGTTTTGAGCCCAGTACTGAGCCTGAAAAGCATTTCCAACCCCACTTACAAGTAAAACTAGCTAAAATGTGCCTGGCTGCTATTCACTGAAAAGCTCATTCTGTGTACATTTTTGGCATACGTTTGCTCCTACCGGGTCAGCTGAGCAGCGAATTTCTATTTAACCACCTGCTTTCATGAGAGACCTCAGGGCTGCATGTTTTGAGCTCAGTACTGAGCCTGAAAAGCATTTCCAACCCCACTTACAAGTAAAACTAGCTAAAATGTGCCTGGCTTCTCTTCACTGAAAAGCTCATTCTGAGTACATTTTTAGCATACGTTTGCTCCTGCCGGGTCAGCTGAGCAGCGAATTTCTATTTAACCACCTGCTATCATGAGAGACCTCAGGGCTGCATGTTTTGGGCCAGTACTGATCCTGAAAAGCGTTTCCAACCCCACTTACAAGTAAAACTAGCTAAAATGTGCCTGGCTGCTATTCACTGAAAAGCTCATTCTGTGTACATTTTTGGCATACGTTTGCTCCTACCGGGTCAGCTGAGCAGCGAATTTCTATTTAACCACCTGCTTTCATGAGAGACCTCAGGGCTGCATGTTTTGAGCCCAGTACTGATCCTGAAAAGCGTTTCCAACCCCACTTACAAGTAAAACTAGCTAAAATGTGCCTGGCTGTTATTCACTGAAAAGCTCATTCTGTGTACATTTTTGGCATACGTTTGCTCCTGCCGGGTCAGCTGAGCAGCGAATTTCTATTTAACCACCTGCTTTCATGAGAGACCTCAGGGCTGCATGTTTTGAGCCCAGTACTGAGCCTGAAAAGCGTTTCCAACCCCACTTACAAGTAAAACTAGCTAAAATGTGCCTGGCTGCTATTCACTGAAAAGCTCATTCTGTGTACATTTTTGGCATACGTTTGCTCCTGCCGGGTCAGCAGAGCAGCGAATTTCTATTTAACCACCTGCTTTCATGAGAGACCTCAGGGCTGCATGTTTTGAGCCCAGTACTGAGCCTGAAAAGCGTTTCCAAACCCACTTACAAGTAAAACTAGCAAAAATGTGCCTGGCTGCTATTCACTGAAAAGCTCATTCTGTGTACATTTTTGGCATACGTTTGCTACTACCGGGTCAGCTGAGCAGTGAATTTCTATTTAACCACCTGCTTTCATGAGAGACCTCAGGGCTGCATGTTTTGAGCCAAGTACTGAGCCTGAAAAGCATTTCCAACCCCACTTACAAGTAAAACTAGCTAAAATGTGCCTGGCTTCTCTTCACTGAAAAGCTCATTCTGAGTACATTTTTAGCATACGTTTGCTCCTGCCGGGTCAGCTGAGCAGCGAATTTCTATTTAACCACCTGCTTTCATGAGAGACCTCAGGGCTGCATGTTTTGAGCCCAGTACTGAGCCTGAAAAGCGTTTCCAACCCCACTTACAAGTGAAACTAGCTAAAATGTGCCTGGCTGCTATTCACTGAAAAGCTCATTCTGTGTACATTTTTGGCATACGTTTGCTCCTACCGGGTCAGCTGAGCAGCGAATTTCTATTTAACCACCTGATTTCATGAGAGACCTCAGGGCTGCATGTTTTGAGCCAAGTACTGAGCCTGAAAAGCATTTCCAACCCCACTTACAAGTAAAACTAGCTAAAATGTGCCTGGCTTCTCTTCACTGAAAAGCTCATTCTGAGTACATTTTTAGCATACGTTGCTCCTGCTGGGTCAGCTGAGCAGCGAATTTCTATTTAACCACCTGCTATCATGAGAGACCTCAGGGCTGCATGTTTTGAGCCCAGTACTGATCCTGAAAAGCGTTTCCAACCCCACTTACAAGTAAAACTAGCTAAAATGTGCCTGGCTGCTATTCACTGAAAAGCTCATTCTGTGTACATTTTTGGCATACGTTTGCTCCTACCGGGTCAGCTGAGCAGCGAATTTCTATTTAACCACCTGCTTTCATGAGAGACCTCAGGGCTGCATGTTTTGAGCCCAGTACTGAGCCTGAAAAGCATTTCCAACCCCACTTACAAGTAAAACTAGCTAAAATGTGCCTGGCTGCTATTCACTGAAAAGCTCATTCTGTGTACATTTTTGGCATACGTTTGCTCCTACCGGGTCAGCTGAGCAGCGAATTTCTATTTAACCACCTGCTTTCATGAGAGACCTCAGGGCTGCATGTTTTGAGCTCAGTACTGAGCCTGAAAAGCATTTCCAACCCCACTTACAAGTAAAACTAGCTAAAATGTGCCTGGCTTCTCTTCACTGAAAAGCTCATTCTGAGTACATTTTTAGCATACGTTTGCTCCTGCCGGGTCAGCTGAGCAGCGAATTTCTATTTAACCACCTGCTATCATGAGAGACCTCAGGGCTGCATGTTTTGGGCCAGTACTGATCCTGAAAAGCGTTTCCAACCCCACTTACAAGTAAAACTAGCTAAAATGTGCCTGGCTGCTATTCACTGAAAAGCTCATTCTGTGTACATTTTTGGCATACGTTTGCTCCTACCGGGTCAGCTGAGCAGCGAATTTCTATTTAACCACCTGCTTTCATGAGAGACCTCAGGGCTGCATGTTTTGAGCCCAGTACTGATCCTGAAAAGCGTTTCCAACCCCACTTACAAGTAAAACTAGCTAAAATGTGCCTGGCTGTTATTCACTGAAAAGCTCATTCTGTGTACATTATTGGCATACGTTTGCTCCTGCTGGGTCAGCTGAGCTGCCAATTTCTATTTAACCACCTGCTTTCATGAGAGACCTCAGGGCTGAATGTTTTGAGCCCAGTACTGAGCCTGAAAAGCGTTTCCAACCCCACTTACAAGTAAAACTAGCTAAAATGTGCCTGGCTGCTATTCACTGAAAAGCTCATTCTGTGTACATTTTTGGCATACGTTTGCTCCTGCCGGGTCAGCAGAGCAGCGAATTTCTATTTAACCACCTGCTTTCATGAGAGACCTCAGGGCTGCATGTTTTGAGCCCAGTACTGAGCCTGAAAAGCGTTTCCAACCCCACTTACAAGTAAAACTAGCAAAAATGTGCCTGGCTGCTATTCACTGAAAAGCTCATTCTGAGTACATTTTTAGCATACGTTTGCTCCTGCCGGGTCAGCTGAGCAGCGAATTTCTATTTAACCACCTGCTTTCATGAGAGACCTCAGGGCTGCATGTTTTGAGCCCAGTACTGAGCCTGAAAAGCGTTTCCAACCCCACTTACAAGTGAAACTAGCTAAAATGTGCCTGGCTGCTATTCACTGAAAAGCTCATTCTGTGTACATTTTTAGCATACGTTTGCTCCTGCCGGGTCAGCTGAGCAGCGAATTTCTATTTAACCACCTGCTTTCATGAGAGACCTCAGGGCTGCATGTTTTGAGCCCAGTACTGAGCCTGAAAAGCGTTTCCAACCCCACTTACAAGTGAAACTAGCTAAAATGTGCCTGGCTGCTATTCACTGAAAAGCTCATTCTGTGTACATTTTTGGCATACGTTTGCTCCTACCGGGTCAGCTGAGCAGCGAATTTCTATTTAACCACCTGATTTCATGAGAGACCTCAGGGCTGCATGTTTTGAGCCAAGTACTGAGCCTGAAAAGCATTTCCAACCCCACTTACAAGTAAAACTAGCTAAAATGTGCCTGGCTTCTCTTCACTGAAAAGCTCATTCTGAGTACATTTTTAGCATACGTTGCTCCTGCTGGGTCAGCTGAGCAGCGAATTTCTATTTAACCACCTGCTATCATGAGAGACCTCAGGGCTGCATGTTTTGAGCCCAGTACTGATCCTGAAAAGCGTTTCCAACCCCATTTACAAGTAAAACTAGCTAAAATGTGCCTGGCTGCTATTCACTGAAAAGCTCATTCTGTGTACATTTTTGGCATACGTTTGCTCCTACCGGGTCAGCTGAGCAGCGAATTTCTATTTAACCACCTGCTTTCATGAGAGACCTCAGGGCTGCATGTTTTGAGCCCAGTACTGAGCCTGAAAAGCATTTCCAACCCCACTTACAAGTAAAACTAGCTAAAATGTGCCTGGCTGCTATTCACTGAAAAGCTCATTCTGTGTACATTTTTGGCATACGTTTGCTCCTACCGGGTCAGCTGAGCAGCGAATTTCTATTTAACCACCTGCTTTCATGAGAGACCTCAGGGCTGCATGTTTTGAGCTCAGTACTGAGCCTGAAAAGCATTTCCAACCCCACTTACAAGTAAAACTAGCTAAAATGTGCCTGGCTTCTCTTCACTGAAAAGCTCATTCTGAGTACATTTTTAGCATACGTTTGCTCCTGCCGGGTCAGCTGAGCAGCGAATTTCTATTTAACCACCTGCTATCATGAGAGACCTCAGGGCTGCATGTTTTCCAACCCCACTTACAAGTAAAACTAGCTAAAATGTGCCTGGCTGCTATTCACTGAAAAGCTCATTCTGTGTACATTTTTGGCATACGTTTGCTCCTACCGGGTCAGCTGAGCAGCGAATTTCTATTTAACCACCTGCTTTCATGAGAGACCTCAGGGCTGCATGTTTTGAGCCCAGTACTGATCCTGAAAAGCGTTTCCAACCCCACTTACAAGTAAAACTAGCTAAAATGTGCCTGGCTGTTATTCACTGAAAAGCTCATTCTGTGTACATTTTTGGCATACGTTTGCTCCTGCCGGGTCAGCTGAGCAGCGAATTTCTATTTAACCACCTGCTTTCATGAGAGACCTCAGGGCTGCATGTTTTGAGCCCAGTACTGAGCCTGAAAAGCGTTTCCAACCCCACTTACAAGTAAAACTAGCTAAAATGTGCCTGGCTGCTATTCACTGAAAAGCTCATTCTGTGTACATTTTTGGCATACGTTTGCTCCTGCCGGGTCAGCAGAGCAGCGAATTTCTATTTAACCACCTGCTTTCATGAGAGACCTCAGGGCTGCATGTTTTGAGCCCAGTACTGAGCCTGAAAAGCGTTTCCAAACCCACTTACAAGTAAAACTAGCAAAAATGTGCCTGGCTGCTATTCACTGAAAAGCTCATTCTGTGTACATTTTTGGCATACGTTTGCTACTACCGGGTCAGCTGAGCAGTGAATTTCTATTTAACCACCTGCTTTCATGAGAGACCTCAGGGCTGCATGTTTTGAGCCAAGTACTGAGCCTGAAAAGTATTTCCAACCCCACTTACAAGTAAAACTAGCTAAAATGTGCCTGGCTTCTCTTCACTGAAAAGCTCATTCTGAGTACATTTTTAGCATACGTTTGCTCCTGCCGGGTCAGCTGAGCAGCGAATTTCTATTTAACCACCTGCTTTCATGAGAGACCTCAGGGCTGCATGTTTTGAGCCCAGTACTGAGCCTGAAAAGCGTTTCCAACCCCACTTACAAGTGAAACTAGCTAAAATGTGCCTGGCTGCTATTCACTGAAAAGCTCATTCTGTGTACATTTTTGGCATACGTTTGCTCCTACCGGGTCAGCTGAGCAGCGAATTTCTATTTAACCACCTGATTTCATGAGAGACCTCAGGGCTGCATGTTTTGAGCCAAGTACTGAGCCTGAAAAGCATTTCCAACCCCACTTACAAGTAAAACTAGCTAAAATGTGCCTGGCTTCTCTTCACTGAAAAGCTCATTCTGAGTACATTTTTAGCATACGTTGCTCCTGCTGGGTCAGCTGAGCAGCGAATTTCTATTTAACCACCTGCTATCATGAGAGACCTCAGGGCTGCATGTTTTGAGCCCAGTACTGATCCTGAAAAGCGTTTCCAACCCCACTTACAAGTAAAACTAGCTAAAATGTGCCTGGCTGCTATTCACTGAAAAGCTCATTCTGTGTACATTTTTGGCATACGTTTGCTCCTACCGGGTCAGCTGAGCAGCGAATTTCTATTTAACCACCTGCTTTCATGAGAGACCTCAGGGCTGCATGTTTTGAGCCCAGTACTGAGCCTGAAAAGCATTTCCAACCCCACTTACAAGTAAAACTAGCTAAAATGTGCCTGGCTGCTATTCACTGAAAAGCTCATTCTGTGTACATTTTTGGCATACGTTTGCTCCTACCGGGTCAGCTGAGCAGCGAATTTCTATTTAACCACCTGCTTTCATGAGAGACCTCAGGGCTGCATGTTTTGAGCCCAGTACTGATCCTGAAAAGCGTTTCCAACCCCACTTACAAGTAAAACTAGCTAAAATGTGCCTGGCTGTTATTCACTGAAAAGCTCATTCTGTGTACATTTTTGGCATACGTTTGCTCCTGCTGGGTCAGCTGAGCTGCCAATTTCTATTTAACCACCTGCTTTCATGAGAGACCTCAGGGCTGCATGTTTTGAGCCCAGTACTGAGCCTGAAAAGCGTTTCCAACCCCACTTACAAGTAAAACTAGCTAAAATGTGCCTGGCTGCTATTCACTGAAAAGCTCATTCTGTGTACATTTTTGGCATACGTTTGCTCCTGCCGGGTCAGCAGAGCAGCGAATTTCTATTTAACCACCTGCTTTCATGAGAGACCTCAGGGCTGCATGTTTTGAGCCCAGTACTGAGCCTGAAAAGCGTTTCCAACCCCACTTACAAGTAAAACTAGCAAAAATGTGCCTGGCTGCTATTCACTGAAAAGCTCATTCTGTGTACATTTTTGGCATACGTTTGCTACTACCGGGTCAGCTGAGCAGTGAATTTCTATTTAACCACCTGCTTTCATGAGAGACCTCAGGGCTGCATGTTTTGAGCCAAGTACTGAGCCTGAAAAGCATTTCCAACCCCACTTACAAGTAAAACTAGCTAAAATGTGCCTGGCTTCTCTTCACTGAAAAGCTCATTCTGAGTACATTTTTAGCATACGTTTGCTCCTGCCGGGTCAGCTGAGCAGCGAATTTCTATTTAACCACCTGCTATCATAAGAGACCTCAGGGCTGCATGTTGAGCCCAGTACTGATCCTGAAAAGCGTTTCCACCCCCACTTACAAGTAAAACTAGCTAAAATGTGCCTGGCTGCTATTCACTGAAAAGCTCATTCTGTGTACATTTTTGGCATACGTTTGCTCCTACCGGGTCAGCTGAGCAGCGAATTTCTATTTAACCACCTGCTTTCATGAGAGACCTCAGGGCTGCATGTTTTGAGCCCAGTACAGAGCCTGAAAAGCGTTTCCAACCCCACTTACAAGTAAAACTAGCTAAAATGTGCCTGGCTTCTCTTCACTGAAAAGCTCATTCTGAGTACATTTTTAGCATACGTTTGCTCCTGCCGGGTCAGCTGAGCAGCGAATTTCTATTTAACCACCTGCGAGACCTCAGGGCTGCATGTTTTGAGCCCAGTACTGAGCCTGAAAAGCATTTCCAACCGCACTTACAAGTAAAACTAGCTAAAATGTGCCTGGCTTCTCTTCACTGAAAAGCTCATTCTGAGTACATTTTTAGCATATGTTTGCTCCTGCCGGGTCAGCTGAGCAGCGAATTTTTATTTAACCACCTGCTATCATGAGAGACCTCAGGGCTGCATGTTTTGAGCAAAGTACTGATCCTGAAAAGCGTTTCCAACCCCACTTACAAGTAAAACTAGCTAAAATGTGCCTGGCTGCTATTCACTGAAAAGCTCATTCTGTGTACATTTTTGGCATACGTTTGCTCCTACCGGGTCAGCTGAGCAGCGAATTTCTATTTAGCCACCTGCTTTCATGAGAGACCTCAGGGCTGCATGTTTTGAGCCCAGTACTGAGCCTGAAAAGCGTTTCCAACCCCACTTACAAGAAAAACTAGCTAAAATGTGCCTGGCTTCTCTTCACTGAAAAGCTCATTCTGAGTACATTTTTAGCATACGTTTGCTCCTGCCGGGTCAGCTGAGCAGCGAATTTCTATTTAACCACCTGCTTTCATGAGAGACCTCAGGGCTGCATGTTTTGAGCCCAGTACTGAGCCTGAAAAGCGTTTCCAACCCCACTTACAAGTCAAACTAGCTAAAATGTGCCTGGCTGCTATTCACTGAAAAGCTCATTCTGTGTACATTTTTGGCATACGTTTGCTCCTGCCGGGTCAGCTGAGCAGCGAATTTCTATTTAACCACCTGCTATCATGAGAGACCTCAGGGCTGCATGTTTTGAGCCCAGTACTGATCCTGAAAAGCGTTTCCAACCCCACTTACAAGTAAAGCTAAAATGTGCCTGGCTTCTCTTCACTGAAAAGCTCATTCTGAGTACATTTTTAGCATACGTTTGCTCCTGCCGGGTCAGCTGAGCAGCGAATTTCTATTTAACCACCTGCTATCATGAGAGACCTCAGGGCTGCATGTTTTGAGCCCAGTACTGATCCTGAAAAGCGTTTCCAACCCCACTTACAAGTAAAACTAGCTAAAATGTGCCTGGCTGCTATTCACTGAAAAGCTCATTCTGTGTACATTTTTGGCATACGTTTGCTCCTACCGGGTCAGCTGAGCAGCGAATTTCTATTTAACCACCTGCTTTCATGAGAGACCTCAGGGCTGCATGTTTTGAGCCCAGTACTGAGCCTGAAAAGCGTTTCCGACCCCACTTACAAGTAAAACTAGCTAAAATGTGCCTGGCTGCTATTCACTGAAAAGCTCATTCTGTGTACATTTTTGGCATACGTTTGCTCCTACCGGGTCAGCTGAGCAGCGAATTTCTATTTAACCACCTGCTTTCATGAGAGACCTCAGGGCTGCATGTTTTGAGCTCAGTACTGAGCCTGAAAAGCATTTCCAACCCCACTTACAAGTAAAACTAGCTAAAATGTGCCTGGCTTCTCTTCACTGAAAAGCTCATTCTGAGTACATTTTTAGCATACGTTTGCTCCTGCCGGGTCAGCTGAGCAGCGAATTTCTATTTAACCACCTGCTATCATGAGAGACCTCAGGGCTGCATGTTTTGAGCCCAGTACTGATCCTGAAAAGCGTTTCCAACCCCACTTACAAGTAAAACTAGCTAAAATGTGCCTGGCTGCTATTCACTGAAAAGCTCATTCTGTGTACATTTTTGGCATACGTTTGCTCCTACCGGGTCAGCTGAGCAGCGAATTTCTATTTAACCACCTGCTTTCATGAGAGACCTCAGGGCTGCATGTTTTGAGCCCAGTACTGAGCCTGAAAAGCGTTTCCAACCCCACTTACAAGTAAAACTAGCTAAAATGTGCCTGGCTTCTCTTCACTGAAAAGCTCATTCTGAGTACATTTTTAGCATTTGTTTGCTCCTGCCGGGTCAGCTGAGCAGCGAAATTCTATTTAACCACCTGCTATCATGAGAGACCTCAGGGCTGCATGTTTTGAGCCCAGTACTGAGCCTGAAAAGCGTTTCCAACCCCACTTACAAGTAAAACTAGCTAAAATGTGCCTGGCTTCTCTTCACTGAAAAGCTCATTCTGAGTACATTTTTAGCATATGTTTGCTCCTGCCGGGTTAGCTGAGCTGCGAATTTCTATTTAACCACCTGCTATCATGAGAGACCTCAGGGCTGCATGTTTTGAGCCCAGTACTGATCCTGAAAAGCGTTTCCAACCCCACTTACAAGTAAAACTAGCTAAAATGTGCCTGGCTTCTCTTCACTGAAAAGCTCATTCTGAGTACATTTTTAGCATACGTTTGCTCCTGCCGGGTCAGCTGAGCAGCGAATTTCTATTTAACCACCTGCTTTCATGAGAGACCTCAGGGCTGCATGTTTTGAGCCCAGTACTGAGCCTGAAAAGCGTTTCCAACCCCACTTACAAGTAAAACTAGCTAAAATGTGCCTGGCTTCTCTTCACTGAAAAGCTCATTCTGAGTACATTTTTAGCATACGTTTGCTCCTGCCGGGTCAGCTGAGCAGCGAATTTCTATTTAACCACCTGCTTTCATGAGAGACCTCAGGGCTGCATGTTTTGAGCCCAGTACTGAGCCTGAAAAGCGTTTCCAACCCCACTTACAAGTAAAACTAGCTAAAATGTGCCTGGCTGCTATACACTGAAAAGCTCATTCTGTGTACATTTTTGGCATACGTTTGCTCCTACCGGGTCAGCTGAGCAGTGAATTTCTATTTAACCACCTGCTTTCATGAGAGACCTCAGGGCTGCATGTTTTGAGCCAAGTACTGAGCCTGAAAAGCATTTCCAACCCCACTTACAAGTAAAACTAGCTAAAATGTGCCTGGCTTCTCTTCACTGAAAGGCTCATTCTGAGTACATTTTTAGCATACGTTTGCTCCAGCCGGGTCAGCTGAGCAGCGAATTTCTATTTAACCACCTGCTATCATAAGAGACCTCAGGGCTGCATGTTGAGCCCAGTACTGATCCTGAAAAGCGTTTCCAACCCCACTTACAAGTAAAACTAGCTAAAATGTGCCTGGCTGCTATTCACTGAAAAGCTCATTCTGTGTACATTTTTGGCATACGTTTGCTCCTGCCGGGTCAGCTGAGCAGCGAATTTCTATTTAACCACCTGCTTTCATGAGAGACCTCAGGGCTGCACGTTTTGAGCCCAGTACAGAGCCTGAAAAGCGTTTCCAACCCCACTTACAAGTAAAACTAGCTAAAATGTGCCTGGCTTCTCTTCACTGAAAAGCTAATTCTGAGTACATTTTTAGCATACGTTTGCTCCTGCCGGGTCAGCTGAGCAGCGAATTTCTATTTAACCACCTGCTATCATGAGAGACCTCAGGGCTGCATGTTTTAAGCCCAGTACTGATCCTGAAAAGCGTTTCCAACCCCACTTACAAGTAAAACTAGATAAAATGTGCCTGGCTGCTATTCACTGAAAAGCTCATTCTGTGTACATTTTTGGCATTCGTTTGCTCCTGCCGGGTCAGCTGAGCAGCGAATTTCTATTTAACCACCTGCTATCATAAGAGACCTCAGGGCTGCATGTTGAGCCAAGTACTGATCCTGAAAAGCGTTTCCAACCCCACTTACAAGTAAAACTAGCTAAAATGTGCCTGGCTGCTATTCACTGAAAATCTCATTCTGTGTACATTTTTGGCATACGTTTGCTCCTACCGGGTCAGCTGAGCAGCGAATTTCTATTTAACCACCTGCTTTCATGAGAGACCTCAGTGCTGCATGTTTTGAGCCAAGTACTGAGCCTGAAAAGCATTTCCAACCCCACTTACAAGTAAAACTAGCTAAAATGTGCCTGGCTTCTCTTCACTGAAAAGCTCATTCTGAGTACATTTTTAGCATACGTTTGCTCCAGCCGGGTCAGCTGAGCAGCGAATTTCTATTTAACCACCTGCTATCATAAGAGACCTCAGGGCTGCATGTTGAGCCCAGTACTGATCCTGAAAAGCGTTTCCAACCCCACTTACAAGTAAAACTAGCTAAAATGTGCCTGGCTGCTATTCACTGAAAAGCTCATTCTGTGTACATTTTTGGCATACGTTTGCTCCTACCGGGTCAGCTGAGCAGCGAATTTCTATTTAACCACCTGCTTTCATGAGAGACCTCAGGGCTGCACGTTTTGAGCCCAGTACAGAGCCTGAAAAGCGTTTCCAACCCCACTTACAAGTAAAACTAGCTAAAATGTGCCTGGCTTCTCTTCACTGAAAAGCTAATTCTGAGTACATTTTTAGCATACGTTTGCTCCTGCCGGGTCAGCTGAGCAGCGAATTTCTATTTAACCACCTGCTATCATGAGAGACCTCAGGGCTGCATGTTTTAAGCCCAGTACTGATCCTGAAAAGCGTTTCCAACCCCACTTACAAGTAAAACTAGATAAAATGTGCCTGGCTGCTATTCACTGAAAAGCTCATTCTGTGTACATTTTTGGCATACGTTTGCTCCTACCGGGTCAGCTGAGCAGCGAATTTCTATTTAACCACCTGCTTTCATGAGAGACCTCAGGGCTGCATGTTTTGAGCCCAGTACTGAGCCTGAAAAGCGTTTCCAACCCCACTTACAAGTAAAACTAGCTAAAATGTGCATGGCTTCTCTTCACTGAAAAGCTCATTCTGAGTACATTTTTAGCATATGTTTGCTCCTGCCGGGTCAGCTGAGCAGCGAAATTCTATTTAACCCCTTCGAGGCTGACGACGAGCTGGGCTCGTCATGGTGTAGCCTCCTCAAACACTGATGACGAGCCCAGCTCGTCATGAACAATGGGTTTTTTAAAAAGTCAGCATACCAGCAGAATAAGAGCAGCGCGCATGTGGTTAACCACCTGCTATCATGAGAGACCTCAGGGCTGCATGTTTTGAGCCCAGTACTGAGCCTGAAAAGTGTTTCCAACCCCACTTACAAGTAAAACTAGCTAAAATGTGCCTGGCTTCTCTTCACTGAAAAGCTCATTCTGAGTACATTTTTAGCATACGTTTGCTCCTGCCGGGTCAGCTGAGCAGCGAATTTCTATTTAACCACCTGCTTTCATGAGAGACCTCAGGGCTGCATGTTTTGAGCCCAGTACTGATCCTGAAAAGCGTTTCCAACCCCACTTACAAGTAAAACTAGCTAAAATGTGCCTGGCTGCTATTCACTGAAAAGCTCATTCTGTGTACATTTTTGGCATACGTTTGCTCCTGCCGGGTCAGCTGAGCAGCGAATTTCTATTTAACCACCTGCTATCATGAGAGACCTCAGGGTTGCATGTTTTGAGCCCAGTACTGATCCTGAAAAGCGTTTCCAACCCCACTTACAAGTAAAACTAGCTAAAATGTGCCTGGCTGCTATTCACTGAAAAGCTCATTCTGTGTACATTTTTGGCATACGTTTGCTCCTACCTGGTCAGCTGAGCAGCGAATTTCTATTTAACCACCTGCTATCATGAGAGACCTCAGGGCTGCATGTTTTGAGCCCAGTACTGAGCCTGAAAAGCGTTTCCAACCCCACTTACAAGTAAAGCTAAAATGTGCCTGGCTGCTATTCACTGAAAAGCTCATTCTGTGTACATTTTTGGCATACGTTTGCTCCTGCCGGGTCAGCTGAGCAGCGAATTTCTATTTAACCACCTGCTATCATGAGATACCTCAGGGCTGCATGTTTTGAGCCCAGCACTGATCCTGAAAAGCGTTTCCAACCCCACTTACAAGTAAAACTAGCTAAAATGTGCCTGGCTGCTATTCACTGAAAAGCTCATTCTGAGTACATTTTTAGCATACGTTTGCTCCTGCCGGGTCAGCTGAGCAGCGAATTTCTATTTAACCACCTGCTATCACGAGAGACCTCAGGGCTGCATGTTTTGAGCCCAGTACTGAGCCTGAAAAGCGTTTCCAACCCCACTTACAAGTAAAACTAGCTAAAATGTGCCTGGCTGCTATTCACTGAAAACCTCATTCTGTGTACATTTTTGGCATACGTTTGCTCCTACCGGGTCAGCTGAGCAGCGAATTTCTATTTAACCACCTGATTTCATGAGAGACCTCAGGGCTGCATGTTTTGAGCCCAGTACTGAGCCTGAAAAGCATTTCCAAGGCCACTTACAAGTAAAACTAGTTAAAATGTGCCTGGCTTCTCTTCCCTGAAAAGCTCATTCTGAGTACATTTTTAGCATACGTTTGCTCCTGCTGGGTCAGCTGAGCAGCAAATTTCTATTTAACCACCTGCTATCATGAGAGACCTCAGGGCTGCATGTTTTGAGCCAGTACTGATCCTGAAAAGCGTTTCCAACCCCACTTACAAGTAAAACTAGCTAAAATGTGCCTGGCTGCTATTCACTGAAAAGCTCATTCTGTGTACATTTTTGGCATACGTTTGCTCCTACCGGGTCAGCTGAGCAGCGAATTTCTATTTAACCACCTGCTTTCATGAGAGACCTCAGGGCTGCATGTTTTGAGCCCAGTACTGCGCCTGAAAAGCGTTTCCAACCCCACTTACAAGTAAAACTAGCTAAAATGTGCCTGGCTTCTCTTCACTGAAAAGCTCATTCTGTGTACATTTTTGGCATACGTTTGCTCCTACCGGGTCAGCTGAGCAGCGAATTTCTATTTAACCACCTGCTTTCATGAGAGACCTCAGGGCTGCATGTTTTGAGCTCAGTACTGAGCCTGAAAAGCATTTCCAACCCCACTTACAAGTAAAACTAGCTAAAATGTGCCTGGCTTCTCTTCACTGAAAAGCTCATTCTGAGTACATTTTTAGCATATGTTTGCTCCTGCCGGGTCAGCTGAGCAGCGAATTTCTATTTAACCACCTGTTATCATGAGATACCTCAGGGCTGCATGTTTTGAGCCCAGTACTGATCCTGAAAAGCGTTTCCAACCCCACTTACAAGTAAAACTAGCTAAAATGTGCCTGGCTGCTATTCACTGAAAAGCTCATTCTGAGTGCATTTTTAGCATACGTTTGCTCCTGCCGGGTCAGCTGAGCAGCGAATTTCTATTTAACCACCTGCTATCATGAGAGACCTCAGGGCTGCATGTTTTGAGCCCAGTACTGAGCCTGAAAAGCGTTTCCAACCCCACTTACAAGTGAAACTAGCTAAAATGTGCCTGGCTGCTATTCACTGAAAAGCTCATTCTGTGTACATTTTTGGCATATGTTTGCTCCTACCGGGTCAGCTGAGCAGCGAATTTCTATTTAACCACCTGATTTCATGAGAGACCTCAGGGCTGCATGTTTTGAGCCAAGTACTGAGCCTGAAAAGCATTTCCAACCCCACTTACAAGTAAAACTAGCTAAAATGTGCCTGGCTTCTCTTCACTGAAAAGCTCATTCTGAGTACATTTTTAGCATACGTTGCTCCTGCTGGGTCAGCTGAGCAGCGAATTTCTATTTAACCACCTGCTATCATGAGAGACCTCAGGGCTGCATGTTTTGAGCCCAGTACTGATCCTGAAAAGCGTTTCCAACCCCACTTACAAGTAAAACTAGCTAAAATGTGCCTGGCTGCTATTCACTGAAAAGCTCATTCTGTGTACATTTTTGGCATACGTTTGCTCCTACCGGGTCAGCTGAGCAGCGAATTTCTATTTAACCACCTGCTTTCATGAGAGACCTCAGGGCTGCATGTTTTGAGCCCAGTACTGAGCCTGAAAAGCATTTCCAACCCCACTTACAAGTAAAACTAGCTAAAATGTGCCTGGCTGCTATTCACTGAAAAGCTCATTCTGTGTACATTTTTGGCATACGTTTGCTCCTACCGGGTCAGCTGAGCAGCGAATTTCTATTTAACCACCTGCTTTCATGAGAGACCTCAGGGCTGCATGTTTTGAGCTCAGTACTGAGCCTGAAAAGCATTTCCAACCCCACTTACAAGTAAAACTAGCTAAAATGTGCCTGGCTTCTCTTCACTGAAAAGCTCATTCTGAGTACATTTTTAGCATACGTTTGCTCCTGCCGGGTCAGCTGAGCAGCGAATTTCTATTTAACCACCTGCTATCATGAGAGACCTCAGGGCTTCATGTTTTGGGCCAGTACTGATCCTGAAAAGCGTTTCCAACCCCACTTACAAGTAAAACTAGCTAAAATGTGCCTGGCTGCTATTCACTGAAAAGCTCATTCTGTGTACATTTTTGGCATACGTTTGCTCCTGCCGGGTCAGCTGAGCAGCGAATTTCTATTTAACCACCTGCTTTCATGAGAGACCTCAGGGCTGCATGTTTTGAGCCCAGTACTGAGCCTGAAAAGCGTTTCCAACCCCACTTACAAGTAAAACTAGCTAAAATGTGCCTGGCTGCTATTCACTGAAAAGCTCATTCTGTGTACATTTTTGGCATACGTTTGCTCCTGCCGGGTCAGCAGAGCAGCGAATTTCTATTTAACCACCTGCTTTCATGAGAGACCTCAGGGCTGCATGTTTTGAGCCCAGTACTGAGCCTGAAAAGCGTTTCCAACCCCACTTACAAGTAAAACTAGCAAAAATGTGCCTGGCTGCTATTCACTGAAAAGCTCATTCTGTGTACATTTTTGGCATACGTTTGCTACTACCGGGTCAGCTGAGCAGTGAATTTCTATTTAACCACCTGCTTTCATGAGAGACCTCAGGGCTGCATGTTTTGAGCCAAGTACTGAGCCTGAAAAGCATTTCCAACCCCACTTACAAGTAAAACTAGCTAAAATGTGCCTGGCTTCTCTTCACTGAAAAGCTCATTCTGAGTACATTTTTAGCATACGTTTGCTCCTGCCGGGTCAGCTGAGCAGCGAATTTCTATTTAACCACCTGCTTTCATGAGAGACCTCAGGGCTGCATGTTTTGAGCCCAGTACTGAGCCTGAAAAGCGTTTCCAACCCCACTTACAAGTGAAACTAGCTAAAATGTGCCTGGCTGCTATTCACTGAAAAGCTCATTCTGTGTACATTTTTGGCATACGTTTGCTCCTACCGGGTCAGCTGAGCAGCGAATTTCTATTTAACCACCTGATTTCATGAGAGACCTCAGGGCTGCATGTTTTGAGCCAAGTACTGAGCCTGAAAAGCATTTCCAACCCCACTTACAAGTAAAACTAGCTAAAATGTGCCTGGCTTCTCTTCACTGAAAAGCTCATTCTGAGTACATTTTTAGCATACGTTGCTCCTGCTGGGTCAGCTGAGCAGCGAATTTCTATTTAACCACCTGCTATCATGAGAGACCTCAGGGCTGCATGTTTTGAGCCCAGTACTGATCCTGAAAAGCGTTTCCAACCCCACTTACAAGTAAAACTAGCTAAAATGTGCCTGGCTGCTATTCACTGAAAAGCTCATTCTGTGTACATTTTTGGCATACGTTTGCTCCTACCGGGTCAGCTGAGCAGCGAATTTCTATTTAACCACCTGCTTTCATGAGAGACCTCAGGGCTGCATGTTTTGAGCCCAGTACTGAGCCTGAAAAGCATTTCCAACCCCACTTACAAGTAAAACTAGCTAAAATGTGCCTGGCTGCTATTCACTGAAAAGCTCATTCTGTGTACATTTTTGGCATACGTTTGCTCCTACCGGGTCAGCTGAGCAGCGAATTTCTATTTAACCACCTGCTTTCATGAGAGACCTCAGGGCTGCATGTTTTGAGCTCAGTACTGAGCCTGAAAAGCATTTCCAACCCCACTTACAAGTAAAACTAGCTAAAATGTGCCTGGCTTCTCTTCACTGAAAAGCTCATTCTGAGTACATTTTTAGCATACGTTTGCTCCTGCCGGGTCAGCTGAGCAGCGAATTTCTATTTAACCACCTGCTATCATGAGAGACCTCAGGGCTGCATGTTTTGGGCCAGTACTGATCCTGAAAAGCCTTTCCAACCCCACTTACAAGTAAAACTAGCTAAAATGTGCCTGGCTGCTATTCACTGAAAAGCTCATTCTGTGTACATTTTTGGCATAAGTTTGCTCCTACCGGGTCAACTGAGCAGCGAATTTCTATTTAACCACCTGCTTTCATGAGAGACCTCAGGGCTGCATGTTTTGAGCCCAGTACTGATCCTGAAAAGCGTTTCCAACCCCACTTACAAGTAAAACTAGCTAAAATGTGCCTGGCTGTTATTCACTGAAAAGCTCATTCTGTGTACATTTTTGGCATACGTTTGCTCCTGCTGGGTCAGCTGAGCAGCCAATTTCTATTTAACCACCTGCTTTCATGAGAGACCTCAGGGCTGCATGTTTTGAGCCCAGTACTGAGCCTGAAAAGCGTTTCCAACCCCACTTACAAGTAAAACTAGCTAAAATGTGCCTGGCTGCTATTCACTGAAAAGCTCATTCTGTGTACATTTTTGGCATACGTTTGCTCCTGCCGGGTCAGCAGAGCAGCGAATTTCTATTTAACCACCTGCTTTCATGAGAGACCTCAGGGCTGCATGTTTTGAGCCCAGTACTGAGCCTGAAAAGCGTTTCCAACCCCACTTACAAGTAAAACTAGCAAAAATGTGCCTGGCTGCTATTCACTGAAAAGCTCATTCTGTGTACATTTTTGGCATACATTTGCTACTACCGGGTCAGCTGAGCAGTGAATTTCTATTTAACCACCTGCTTTCATGAGAGACCTCAGGGCTGCATGTTTTGAGCCAAGTACTGAGCCTGAAAAGCATTTCCAACCCCACTTACAAGTAAAACTAGCTAAAATGTGCCTGGCTTCTCTTCACTGAAAAGCTCATTCTGAGTACATTTTTAGCATACGTTTGCTCCTGCCGGGTCAGCTGAGCAGCGAATTTCTATTTAACCACCTGCTATCATAAGAGACCTCAGGGCTGCATGTTGAGCCCAGTACTGATCCTGAAAAGCGTTTCCACCCCCACTTACAAGTAAAACTAGCTAAAATGTGCCTGGCTGCTATTCACTGAAAAGCTCATTCTGTGTACATTTTTGGCATACGTTTGCTCCTACCGGGTCAGCTGAGCAGCGAATTTCTATTTAACCACCTGCTTTCATGAGAGACCTCAGGGCTGCATGTTTTGAGCCCAGTACAGAGCCTGAAAAGCGTTTCCAACCCCACTTACAAGTAAAACTAGCTAAAATGTGCCTGGCTTCTCTTCACTGAAAAGCTCATTCTGAGTACATTTTTAGCATACGTTTGCTCCTGCCGGGTCAGCTGAGCAGCGAATTTCTATTTAACCACCTGCGAGACCTCAGGGCTGCATGTTTTGAGCCCAGTACTGAGCCTGAAAAGCATTTCCAACCGCACTTACAAGTAAAACTAGCTAAAATGTGCCTTGCTTCTCTTCACTGAAAAGCTCATTCTGAGTACATTTTTAGCATACGTTTGCTCCTGCCGGGTCAGCTGAGCAGCGAATTTCTATTTAACCACCTGCTATCATGAGAGACCTCAGGGCTGCATGTTTTGAGCAAAGTACTGATCCTGAAAAGCGTTTCCAACCCCACTTACAAGTAAAACTAGCTAAAATGTGCCTGGCTGCTATTCACTGAAAAGCTCATTCTGTGTACATTTTTGGCATACGTTTGCTCCTACCGGGTCAGCTGAGCAGCGAATTTCTATTTAACCACCTGCTTTCATGAGAGACCTCAGGGCTGCATGTTTTGAGCCCAGTACTGAGCCTGAAAAGCGTTTCCAACCCCACTTACAAGAAAAACTAGCTAAAATGTGCCTGGCTTCTCTTCACTGAAAAGCTCATTCTGAGTACATTTTTAGCATACGTTTGCTCCTGCCGGGTCAGCTGAGCAGCGAATTTCTATTTAACCACCTGCTTTCATGAGAGACCTCAGGGCTGCATGTTTTGAGCCCAGTACTGAGCCTGAAAAGCGTTTCCAACCCCACTTACAAGTCAAACTAGCTAAAATGTGCCTGGCTGCTATTCACTGAAAAGCTCATTCTGTGTACATTTTTGGCATACGTTTGCTCCTGCCGGGTCAGCTGAGCAGCGAATTTCTATTTAACCACCTGCTATCATGAGAGACCTCAGGGCTGCATGTTTTGAGCCCAGTACTGATCCTGAAAAGCGTTTCCAACCCCACTTACAAGTAAAGCTAAAATGTGCCTGGCTTCTCTTCACTGAAAAGCTCATTCTGAGTACATTTTTAGCATACGTTTGCTCCTGCCGGGTCAGCTGAGCAGCGAATTTCTATTTAACCACCTGCTATCATGAGAGACCTCAGGGCTGCATGTTTTGAGCCCAGTACTGATCCTGAAAAGCGTTTCCAACCCCACTTACAAGTAAAACTAGCTAAAATGTGCCTGGCTGCTATTCACTGAAAAGCTCATTCTGTGTACATTTTTGGCATACGTTTGCTCCTACCGGGTCAGCTGAGCAGCGAATTTCTATTTAACCACCTGCTTTCATGAGAGACCTCAGGGCTGCATGTTTTGAGCCCAGTACTGAGCCTGAAAAGCGTTTCCAACCCCACTTACAAGTAAAACTAGCTAAAATGTGCCTGGCTGCTATTCACTGAAAAGCTCATTCTGTGTACATTTTTGGCATACGTTTGCTCCTACCGGGTCAGCTGAGCAGCGAATTTCTATTTAACCACCTGCTTTCATGAGAGACCTCAGGGCTGCATGTTTTGAGCTCAGTACTGAGCCTGAAAAGCATTTCCAACCCCACTTACAAGTAAAACTAGCTAAAATGTGCCTGGCTTCTCTTCACTGAAAAGCTCATTCTGAGTACATTTTTAGCATACGTTTGCTCCTGCCGGGTCAGCTGAGCAGCGAATTTCTATTTAACCACCTGCTATCATGAGAGACCTCAGGGCTGCATGTTTTGAGCCCAGTACTGATCCTGAAAAGCGTTTCCAACCCCACTTACAAGTAAAAGTAGCTAAAATGTGCCTGGCTGCTATTCACTGAAAAGCTCATTCTGAGTACATTTTAGCATACGTTTGCTCCTGCCGGGTCAGCTGAGCAGCGAATTTCTATTTAACCACCTGCTGTCATGACAGACCTCAGGGCTGCATGTTTTGAGCCCAGTACTGAGCCTGAAAAGCGTTTCCAACCCCACTTACAAGTAAAACTAGCTAAAATGTGCCTGGCTGCTATTCACTGAAAAGCTCATTCTGAGTACATTTTTAGCATACGTTTGCTCCTGCCGGGTCAGCTGAGCAGCGAATTTCTATTTAACCACCTGCTATCATAAGAGACCTCAGGGCTGTATGTTTTAAGCCCAGTACTGATCCTGAAAAGCGTTTCCAACCCCACTTACAAGTAAAACTAGCTAAAATGTGCCTGGCTGCTATTCACTGAAAAGCTCAGTCTGTGTACATTTTTGGCATACGTTTGCTCCTACCGGGTCAGCTGAGCAGCAAATTTCTATTTAACCACCTGCTTTCATGAGAGACCTCAGGGCTGCATGTTTTGAGCCCAGTACTGAGCCTGAAAAGCGTTTCCAACCCCACTTACAAGTAAAACTAGCTAAAATGTGCCTGGCTTCTCTTCACTGAAAAGCTCATTCTGAGTACATTTTTAGCATATGTTTGCTCCTGCCGGGTCAGCTGAGCAGCGAAATTCTATTTAACCACCTGCTATCATGAGAGACCTCAGGGCTGCATGTTTTGAGCCCAGTACTGAGCCTGAAAAGCGTTTCCAACCCCACTTACAAGTAAAACTAGCTAAAATGTGCCTGGCTTCTCTGCACTGAAAAGCTCATTCTGAGTACATTTTTAGCATATGTTTGCTCCTGCCGGGTCAGCTGAGCTGCGAATTTCTATTTAACCACCTGCTATCATGAGAGACCTCAGGGCTGCATGTTTTGAGCCCAGTACTGATCCTGAAAAGCGTTTCCAACCCCACTTACAAGTAAAACTAGCTAAAATGTGCCTGGCTTCTCTTCACTGAAAAGCTCATTCTGAGTACATTTTTAGCATACGTTTGCTCCTGCTGGGTCAGCTGAGCAGCGAATTTCTATTTAACCACCTGCTTTCATGAGAGACCTCAGGGCTGCATGTTTTGAGCCCAGTACTGAGCCTGAAAAGCGTTTCCAACCCCACTTACAAGTAAAACTAGCTAAAATGTGCCTGGCTGCTATTCACTGAAAAGCTCATTCTGTGTACATTTTTGGCATACGTTTGCTCCTGCCGGGTCAGCTGAGCAGCGAATTTCTATTTAACCACCTGCTTTCATGAGAGACCTCAGGGCTGCATGTTTTGAGCTCAGTACTGAGCCTGAAAAGCATTTCCAACCCCACTTACAAGTAAAACTAGCTAAAATGTGCCTGGCTTCTCTTCACTGAAAAGCTCATTCTGAGTACATTTTTAGCATACGTTTGCTCCTGCCGGGTCAGCTGAGCAGCGAATTTCTATTTAACCACCTGCTATCATGAGAGACCTCAGGGCTGCATGTTTTGAGCCCAGTACTGATCCTGAAAAGCGTTTCCAACCCCACTTACAAGTAAAAGTAGCTAAAATGTGCCTGGCTGCTATTCACTGAAAAGCTCATTCTGTGTACATTTTTGGCATACGTTTGCTCCTACCGGGTCAGCTGAGCAGCGAATTTCTATTTAACCACCTGCTTTCATGAGAGACCTCAGGGCTGCATGTTTTGAGCCCAGTACTGAGCCTGAAAAGCGTTTCCAACCCCACTTACAAGTAAAACTAGCTAAAATGTGCCTGGCTTCTCCACTGAAAAGCTCATTCTGAGTACATTTTAGCATACGTTTGCTCCTGCCGGGTCAGCTGAGCAGCGAATTTCTATTTAACCACCTGCTGTCATGACAGACCTCAGGGCTGCATGTTTTGAGCCCAGTACTGAGCCTGAAAAGCGTTTCCAACCCCACTTACAAGTAAAACTAGCTAAAATGTGCCTGGCTGCTATTCACTGAAAAGCTCATTCTGAGTACATTTTTAGCATACGTTTGCTCCTGCCGGGTCAGCTGAGCAGCGAATTTCTATTTAACCACCTGCTATCATAAGAGACCTCAGGGCTGTATGTTTTAAGCCCAGTACTGATCCTGAAAAGCGTTTCCAACCCCACTTACAAGTAAAACTAGCTAAAATGTGCCTGGCTGCTATTCACTGAAAAGCTCAGTCTGTGTACATTTTTGGCATACGTTTGCTCCTACCGGGTCAGCTGAGCAGCAAATTTCTATTTAACCACCTGCTTTCATGAGAGACCTCAGGGCTGCATGTTTTGAGCCCAGTACTGAGCCTGAAAAGCGTTTCCAACCCCACTTACAAGTAAAACTAGCTAAAATGTGCCTGGCTTCTCTTCACTGAAAAGCTCATTCTGAGTACATTTTTAGCATATGTTTGCTCCTGCCGGGTCAGCTGAGCAGCGAAATTCTATTTAACCACCTGCTATCATGAGAGACCTCAGGGCTGCATGTTTTGAGCCCAGTACTGAGCCTGAAAAGCGTTTCCAACCCCACTTACAAGTAAAACTAGCTAAAATGTGCCTGGCTTCTCTGCACTGAAAAGCTCATTCTGAGTACATTTTTAGCATATGTTTGCTCCTGCCGGGTCAGCTGAGCTGCGAATTTCTATTTAACCACCTGCTATCATGAGAGACCTCAGGGCTGCATGTTTTGAGCCCAGTACTGATCCTGAAAAGCGTTTCCAACCCCACTTACAAGTAAAACTAGCTAAAATGTGCCTGGCTTCTCTTCACTGAAAAGCTCATTCTGAGTACATTTTTAGCATACGTTTGCTCCTGCTGGGTCAGCTGAGCAGCGAATTTCTATTTAACCACCTGCTTTCATGAGAGACCTCAGGGCTGCATGTTTTGAGCCCAGTACTGAGCCTGAAAAGCGTTTCCAACCCCACTTACAAGTAAAACTAGCTAAAATGTGCCTGGCTGCTATTCACTGAAAAGCTCATTCTGTGTACATTTTTGGCATACGTTTGCTCCTGCCGGGTCAGCTGAGCAGCGAATTTCTATTTAACCACCTGCTATCATGAGAGACCTCAGGGCTGCATGTTTTGAGCCCAGTACTGAGCCTGAAAAGCGTTTCCAACCCCACTTACAAGTAAAACTAGCTAAAATGTGCCTGGCTGCTATTCACTGAAAAGCTCATTCTGTGTACATTTTTGGCATACGTTTGCTCCTACCGGGTCAGCTGAGCAGTGAATTTCTATTTAACCACCTGCTATCATGAGAGACCTCAGGGCTGCATGTTTTGAGCCCAGTACTGATCCTGAAAAGTGTTTCCAACCCCACTTACAAGTAAAGCTAAAATGTGCCTGGCTGCTATTCACTGAAAAGCTCATTCTGTGTACATTTTTGGCATACGTTTGCTCCTGCCGGGTCAGCTGAGCAGCGAATTTCTATTTAACCACCTGCTATCATGAGATACCTCAGGGCTGCATGTTTTGAGCCCAGTACTGATCCTGAAAAGCGTTTCCAACCCCACTTACAAGTAAAACTAGCTAAAATGTGCCTGGCTGCTATTCACTGAAAAGCTCATTCTGAGTACATTTTTAGCATACGTTTGCTCCTGCCGGGTCAGCTGAGCAGCGAATTTCTATTTAACCACCTGCTATCATGAGAGACCTCAGGGCTGCATGTTTTGAGCCCAGTACTGATCCTGAAAAGCGTTTCCAACCCCACTTACAAGTAAAACTAGCTAAAATGTGCCTGGCTGCTATTCACTGAAAAGCTCATTCTGTTGAGGAGTCCTGCGAGACTCTTCTGACGTTTCCTCTCGAGCTGCGAACTCCCAACTCCCTCAAGGATCAACCAAACCAATCAGGACTTTGACTCTGACTGAATTGACTTTTCCCTCAGGGAAAGGGGAAGTGGACAGAGAGACGTACAACAAATTATACAAGATTAAATCTTCGGTTGTGTCTCTCTCTAGGAAGTGCTCCAGGCCGAGGATCTTCTGTTAGGAATGTTCTGCGCTGTCTTTGCGCTAAACTGCAGTGCAATATTAACAACAATTACTAACTGCCGACTTCTTAATTAACCTTAATAATTAACTAAACATTGTTCTTACTGACCATTTGTCCGTCTGACCCTTGTTCGCACTTCTACTGAAATCTTAACTTTGGCTCTGAGTCTTGACACCTTTGAGTAAACATAACATGTCAAAATAACTTTGCACTTTTGCTAAGAAGACAGACTAATTGGATTAATTGGGTTAGTTTTAAACTAAACGCAAACTTCATGCAGGGCCATACCTGAGTCTTTACATAAATCTTCTGTTAGAAGGTCCTGCAGTAGGAAGACAGGAAATAGCAGAGCAGCCTCTCTAAATTCACTCTACTATCTAAAATAATATTTCCTAATCAACCTTGTACATATGCTACTTTCCTTCCTTCACACTGTAATTAAATCTACATAACACTGTAAAGCACACATAGATTCGAATTGGCTTTTTTACAACGTTGTCTCTACCAAGGCTTGTTTATTTCTACTGTCCGCTGTTGAGCACTTTGATTAGTTCAGAGTTTGGCTCACTTTCAAGCAGACATAAGTGTCTTTCAAGTCCTTGCTTTAGAGTCTCTCAGCACAACAAGCGCTAAGCTAGCTGATTTATTCCCAGTTCACTATTCTGAAAGCCTTGCCTTTGACAAGGCTTGTTGTCTCAATAACCAGCTTTACTCGGGGCGCTTGATTCTTAAGCGCTCCAAGCGTTTCCCAATTAACTTTCCTTGCCACTTCTTTTTACCAGTCAATTGTTCGTGGCAAATTTAAATGTAATAAAACCTCTTACTGTCCCTTTTCAACTCAGGCGGCAACGTGGTGACTGGAGACTCGAACTGGCAGCCTGCAGAGGAGAGCGGATAAACAAACCCTCCGGCTGCTTCGGGGAAATGCCGGAATACAGCCGCGTCGTCTTCAGGGCATTAATCTGCTCACTGACAGCCAGGAAACACGTGAAGCAGTTTTCGGGGAAAAGGGAAATACGGGGCCAAGAAGAACCAAGCAGGTTATTTAGGATCAAGAGGGTTAAGGAATTCTTACGCGAGGGCAGAAGCTCTCGACAGGGTCAACGAGAGACGAAGCGTTTGGCAGTTGGCTGAAGCTTGTATTTATAGCTTCAGCCACGAGACCAGCGCGAGGCTCTCACTTCAACTCACCAAGCGCGAGGACAGACACGAGCCTGTCTCACATGAGCGCACAGTCTAAGGAATTACTCATACCTAAATTAAATAACAAACAAGCATTGCTAAAGGCAATTGCTACAGGTTGCATTTCTAAAAGGATTTTTAATTACAACTGTACATTAAATAATACTGTAAATGAAATCACTAAACTAAAACTACCCATAGATTCACAATATATACACTGAGTCCATTCTGAGTCAGAATCTATTTAAGACGACCTGTAACACCCCTAACAGTTCCTCCCCCCAAAGGTCGTCTTACAGGTCTAGGTTTATCAGGATAAAGAGCATGAAAAGATCTAACAAGTCTAGGAGCATGAATATTTTTCTCAGGTTACCATGATCGCTCAGAAGGATCATAACCTTTCCAGTCAACCAAATAAAACAAGGCACCCCGAATCCTTTTGGAATCCAGAATGGATTTAACCTCGTACTCAACATGGTCACCGACAATTACTGGCGGTGGTGGGTTATCAGCACGAGTAGAAGGTTCAAAAGGTTTCAACAGAGAAACATGAAAAACAGGGTGAATAGCATATTCCTCAGGTAAAACTAATTTCACAGACACAGGGTTCAGAACTTTCTTAACTTCAAAAGGCCCAATATATCTAGGCTTCAGCTTCCTGGGACCCTCCAACTGAATGTTTCTAGTGGATAACCATACCAACTGACCTTCCTTATACAAGGGAGCAGCTTTACGATGAGAATCAGCAGTCTTTTTCATAGATAACTTACTTTTGACCCATTGTTTTCTAGCCTTATCTTGGATATCTAACAGATGAGTCAACCTATCAGTGACCGCTGGCATAGACAAATGTTCATCAGGTAAGAGTATAGGAATAGATCTTGGATGTTGCCCAGTGAGAAAATAAAAAGGAGAACAACCCAAAGCTGAATGAGTGGTGTTATTATAGGAAAATTCAGCCCACGGCAATACTTCATCCCAAGGGTAAGAGGAGGTAGTTAACAAACATCTTAAACCCTGTTCTACATGTTGATTCAATCTCTCCGTCTGACCATCCGTCCGTGGGTGAAAAGAAGAAGACAGAGCCAACTCGATTCCAAAATGTTTACTGAGTTGTGATCAGAATTTAGAAATGAATTGAGGACCCCTATCCGAAATAATCTTTGAGGGCAGACCATGAAGTTTCACAATATTAGATAAAAATACAGTACTGAATTCAGTTGCAGAGGGAATCTTGTGTAATGGAATAAAATGTCCCATTTTAGATAGCAAATCCACCACCACAAGAACCGTAGTAAAACCATTAGACTTAGGGAGGTCAGTAATAAAATCTAAACTGATTGTATGCCATGGATGAGGAGGAATAGTCATAGGACGAAGTAAACCCATTGGAACTTCATGTAGAGCCTTTTGACGTGAACAAACTGGACAGGCTTTCACGAATTGTTGAACAATAGAAATCATTTTTTCCCACCAAAAATGACGTTGACATAAATCCAAGGTTTTGTTAATACCTGGATGTGCAGCAATTGCCAAATCATGATTCCATTGCATGACCTTATCCTGTAAATCTCTTGTAGGATTAAACAATTTATCATTGTGATAGAAAAACCCATCTCTAATGGAATTACCTTTTTTTAATAACCATTCGTGAACATCAAAGTTCTTTAATTCCTTCCTAACGGAATCCAAGAAACTTTCTGAATGGATTTCAGCTACGATTTTTTCTAAAGGCAAAATGCTGGGAGGATCCTTCATAGAATTTAAATCTTTTTCACAAACTAAACGTGAAAGTGTATCAGATAACAGCTGTTTCTTCCCTGGTCGATACATGATTAAAAAAATCAAATTCGCTAAAGAATTGTAACCACCTCATTTGTCTAGGAGTAAAAGCCTTAACAGTGGAATAAAATTGTAAATTTTTATGGTCAGAATAAACAGTAATAGTGTGTTTAGCCCCCAAAAGATGATGTCTCCATTCTTGAAACACATCTTTAATGGCCAACAATTCTCGTTCCGCAATCGTATAATTCTGCTCAGCCAAAAGTAATTTCCTGGAGAAAAAGGCGATTGGATGAAGGTGACCAGTATTTGAATCCTTTTGAAGCAACACACCACCAATAGCAGTCTGTGAAGCATCCGCTTCCACAAAGAAAGGCCTATCAGGATCAGGATGAACCAAAATGGGAGCAGAGGTAAAAACCTTCTTTAACAATGAAAATGCCAGGTCAGCCTCCTCAGTCCAAGAGAAGACTTTCCCTTTTTTCAATAACTAGGTAATAGGAGTAACAATTTCTGAAAACTTAGAAATGAATCGCCTATAAAAATTAGCAAATCCTAGAATTCTCTGTGTGTCTTTTATTGAAGCTGGAATTGGCCAAGTTAAAATTGCCTCAACTTTCTTTGGATCCATATGAATTCCCTCAGGTGATAAACAATAGCCAAGAAATTCAACTTGAGAAGCATGGAAAACACATTTTTCCAATTTAGCATACAGAGAATGATCTCTCAACTTCTGTAAAACTAACTGAACATGCTGTACATGCTCTTCCATATTTTTGGAATAGATTAAGATGTCATCAATATAAACAATACAACAGACATCCAATAAATCATGCAGGACCTCATTTATAAAATATTGAAAAGCCGCTGGAGCGTTGCAAAGACCAAAAGGCATAACCATATACTCAAAAAGACCAAACTTCGTACGAAAAGCGGTCTTCCACTCGTCACCTTCTTTGACTCTAATCAAATGATACGCTCCTCTAAGATCCAGTTTGGTCTAGACACTAGAACCTTTAATTTGATTAAGAAGCACTGGAATCAAAGGCAATGGGTACCTATTCTTAATAGTTGCTTTATTTACCGCTCTGTAATCAATACAAGCCCTCAAATCACCAGACTTCTTCGCAACGAAGAAAAGAGGAGACGAAACAGGAGAAGTAGAATGTCGAATAAAACCTAATTCTAAAAGCTCATCCAAATAGCTCCTTAAATAAACATTTTCAGGTTCAGTTAAGGCGTAAATTCTGCTACATGGCAGAATAGCACCCGGAACTAAATCAATCCTGCAATCAAAAATTCTGTGTGGTGGTAATTTGGTTGCTTCAACAGGATCAAAAACCTTAGAAAAACTCCTATACTCTACTGGAAGTTTATTATCTTCAGCACTTAAAGCAGCACAAAAAAGGGGCATCACTGGATCTTTGGTCTCTTGATAACAATGTAGCTTACAAAAAGAAGACTCTAAGGTAACAGTCCTTTTGATCCAATCAATATTGGGATTATGCAATTCCAACCAAGGAATGCCTAGGATGACACCAAAACTAGGTGCATCAATAAGATCAAAAACCACTTTCTCAGTATGCCCATTATCTGCTACCAAAGTCAATGGTTCGGTGTTAAATTGAATCATACCAGAAGACAAAACTGAACCATCAACAGCTCTCACAGACTCAGGTTCCTCCTTAGTAACAAATTTCAGATTCAATTTATGAGCAAACCCAATATCGAAAAAATTCCCAGTAGCCCCAGAATCCAAAAGTACAGGAATGCTATGCCTTTGAAGAGTAGTTAAGATAAAGACCATCCGAATAGTAAAATGTTTGGGAATATGTGTAGTTACATTGGTGACAAATTTGGAGATCTTAGAAGAAATTTTGCTCGAGGAAACGATCTCTGCTTCCCTCGAGTATTTCAGTTTTCCGACGGCTTAATGGGAAGAGTTTCAACAGCTAGAACTTTCTTTTTTGTGGGTTTTACAGAACAATCCTTGACAAAATGCCCAGGTTTGCCACAGTATAAACATAAATTACCCTTACGCCTCCGTTCTTTTTCTTCAGGAGTTAAAGGCCCCTTGAACCCACCCGATAGAACAGGCTCAACAAAAACATTCTTAACTTCTGACTCTTTTTTCTCAACTTTAACAAAAGGACTTCTAAAATCACTCCTTGCTTTTTCATTTCTACGTTCACCCAATCTGTGATCAAGTCTAACCACAAGATCCTGAAAATCTTAAACTCATCAGGCAAATTCACTATGTGTGCAAGAGAATCTTTTAAATCATCTTTTAGACCTCTATAAAATAAAGAAATCCTCTTCTCCTCTGGCCAATGAGTTTCGGACAGAAGTCTATTAAAGGTAGTAATATGAGAGATAAGATCCTTAGTCCCTTGACGAAGACTCAATAACTCATTATCAGAAGATTGCATTAAGGTATGTTTAGCGAATAAATTGGACATGGCCAATTTAAAATTCTGCAAGTTATGAAGCAGAGGGTCATTATTATCTACTAAAGGCATGGCCCAATTGGCAGCCACCCCTCCCAAATAAGAAATTATAAATGCTACCTTAGCAGAATCAGAAGAAAAAATTTGAGGTTTACACATGAAGTGTAATTGGCACTGACTAAAAAAGGTCGCAAATCTGCTATTATCTCCAGTAAACCTTTCAGGGTTAGCCAAAGGGACAGGTGTAGGAGTAACAACAGTAACTTGAACTGGTTGTTTTTCAGACCGATCTTCTGAAATATGAGGCTGAACAACATCAGCTCCAAATCTTGCTGGCGCTAAAACCGGCTTCCTCTCCTTAGAGGAATCCCTCCAAGTCGAAAACCCAGCCCTAGTCTCACCTAGCTCCTGACGAAGCGATTGATTCTCTAAGCGTAAATTTTCCATCTCCACAGTCATCTTCTGGACTAACTGTGACAACTGTGAAGCATCCATGAGGGTGAGTTTGCAGACTCGAAAGGAAACGATTTAAAAATTTGGAAGATAGGCTTTGTCTACTGTTGAGGAGTCCTGCGAGACTCTTCTGACGTTTCCTCTCGAGCTGCGAACTCCCAACTCCCTCAAGGATCAACTAAACCAATCAGGACTTTGACTCTGACTGAATTGACTTTTCCCTCAGGGAAAGGGGAAGTGGACAGAGAGACGTACAACAAATTATACAAGATTAAATCTTCAGTTGTGTCTCTCTCTAGGAAGTGCTCCAGGCCGAGGATCTTCTGTTAGGAATGTTCTGCGCTGTCTTTGCGCTAAACTGCAGTGCAATATTAACAACAATTACTAACTGCCGACTTCTTAATTAACCTTAATAATTAACTAAACATTGTTCTTACTGACCATTTGTCCGTCTGACCCTTGTTCGCACTTCTACTGAAATCTTAACTTTGGCTCTGAGTCTTGACACCTTTGAGTAAACATAACATGTCAAAATAACTTTGCACTTTTGCTAAGAAGACAGACTAATTGGATTAATTGGGTTAGTTTTAAACTAAACGCAAACTTCATGCAGGGCCATACCTGAGTCTTTACATAAATCTTCTGTTAGAAGGTCCTGCAGTAGGAAGACAGGAAATAGCAGAGCAGCCTCTCTAAATTCACTCTACTATCTAAAATAATATTTCCTAATCAACCTTGTACATATGCTACTTTCCTTCCTTCACACTGTAATTAAATCTACATAACACTGTAAAGCACACATAGATTAGAATTGCCTTTTTTACAATGTTGTCTCTACCAAGGCTTGTTTTTTTCTACTGTCCGCTGTTGAGCACTTTGATTAGTTCAGAGTTTGGCTCACTTTCAAGCAGACATAAGTGTCTTTCAAGTCCTTGCTTTAGAGTCTCTCAGCACAACAAGCGCTAAGCTAGCTGATTTATTCCCAGTTCACTATTCTGAAAGCCTTGCCTTTGACAAGGCTTGTTGTCTCAATAACCAGCTTTACTCGGGGCGCTTGATTCTTAAGCGCTCCAAGCGTTTCCCAATTAACTTTCCTTGCCATTTCTTTTTACCAGTCAATTGTTCGTGGCAAATTTAAATGTAATAAAACCTCTTACTGTCCCTTTTCAACTCAGGCGGCAACGTGGTGACTGGAGACTCGAACTGGCAGCCTGCAGAGGAGAGCGGATAAACAAACCCTCCGGCTGCTTCGGGGAAATGCCGGAATACAGCCGCGTCGTCTTCAGGGCATTAATCTGCTCACTGACAGCCAGGAAACACGTGAAGCAGTTTTCGGGGAAAAGGGAAATACGGGGCCAAGAAGAACCAAGCAGGTTATTTAGGATCAAGAGGGTTAAGGAATTCTTACGCGAGGGCAGAAGCTCTCGACAGGGACAACGAGAGACGAAGCGTTTGGCAGTTGGCTGAAGCTTGTATTTATAGCTTCAGCCACGAGACCAGCGCGAGGCTCTCACTTCAACTCACCAAGCGCGAGGACAGACACGAGCCTGTCTCACATGAGCGCACAGTCTAAGGAATTACTCATACCTAAATTAAATAACAAACAAGCATTGCTAAAGGCAATTGCTACAGGTTGCATTTCTAAAAGGATTTTTAATTACAACTGTACATTAAATAATACTGTAAATGAAATCACTAAACTAAAAGTACCCATAGATTCACAATATATACACTGAGTCCATTCTGAGTCAGAATCTATTTAAGACGACCTGTAACACCCCTAACACATTCTGTGTACATTTTTGGCATACGTTTGCTCCTACCGGGTCAGCTGAGCAGCGAATTTCTATTTAACCACCTGATTTCATGAGAGACCTCAGGGCTGCATGTTTTGAGCCCAGTACTGAGCCTGAAAAGCATTTCCAAGCCCACTTACAAGTAAAACTAGCTAAAATGTGCCTGGCTTCTCTTCACTGAAAAGCTCATTCTGAGTACATTTTTAGCATACGTTTGCTCCTGCCGGGTCAGCTGAGCAGCAAATTTCTATTTAACCACCTGCTATCATGAGAGACCTCAGGGCTGCATGTTTTGAGCCCTGTACTGATCCTGAAAAGCGTTTCCAACCCCACTTACAAGTAAAACTAGCTAAAATGTGCCTGGCTGCTATTCACTGAAAAGCTAATTCTGTGTACATTTTTGGCATACGTTTGCTCCTACCGGGTCAGCTGAGCAGCGAATTTCTATTTAACCACCTGCTTTCATGAGAGACCTCAGGGCTGCATGTTTTGAGCTCAGTACTGAGCCTGAAAAGCATTTCCAACCCCACTTACAAGTAAAACTAGCTAAAATGTGCGTGGCTTCTCTTCACTGAAAAGCTCATTCTGAGTACATTTTTAGCATACGTTTGCTCCTGCCGGGTCAGCTGAGCAGCGAATTTCTATTTAACCACCTGCTATCATGAGAGACCTCAGGGCTGCATGTTTTGAGTCCAGTACTGAGCCTGAAAAGCGTTTCCAACCCCACTTACAAGTAAAACTAGCTAAAATGTGCCTGGCTGCTATTCACTGAAAAGCTCATTCTGTGTACATTTTTGGCATACGTTTGCTCCTACCGGGTCAGCTGAGCAGCGAATTTCTATTTAACCACCTGCTTTCATGAGAGACTTCAGGGCTGCATGTTTTGAGCCCAGTACTGAGCCTGGAAAGCGTTTCCAACCCCACTTACAAGTAAAACTAGCTAAAATGTGCCTGGCTTCTTTTCACTGAAAAGCTCATTCTGAGTACATTTTTAGCATATGTTTGCTCCTGCCGGGTCAGCTGAGCAGCGAATTTCTATTTAACCACCTGCTATCATGAGATACCTCAGGGCTGCATGTTTTGAGCCCAGTACTGATCCTGAAAAGCGTTTCAAACCCCACTTACAAGTAAAACTAGCTAAAATGTGCCTGGCTGCTATTTACTGAAAAGCTCATTCTGAGTACATTTTTAGCATACGTTTATTCCTGCCGGGTCAGCTGAGCAGCGAAATTCTATTTAACCACCTGCTATCATGAGAGACCTCAGGGCTGCATGTTTTGAGCCCAGTACTGAGCCTGAAAAGCGTTTCCAACCCCACTTACAAGTAAAACTAGCTAAAATGTGCCTGGCTGCTATTCACTGAAAAGCTCATTCTGTGTACATTTTTGGCATACGTTTGCTCCTACCGGGTCAGCTGAGCAGCGAATTTCTATTTAACCACCTGATTTCATGAGAGACCTCAGGGCTGCATGTTTTGAGCCAAGTACTGAGCCTGAAAAGCATTTCCAACACCACTTACAAGTGAAACTAGCTAAAATGTGCCTGGCTTCTCTTCACTGAAAAGCTCATTCTGAGTACATTTTCAGCATACGTTTGCTCCTGCCGGGTCAGCTGAGCAGCGAATTTCTATTTCACCACCTGCTATCATGAGAGACCTCAGGGCTGCATGTTTTGAGCCCAGTACTGATCCTGAAAAGCGTTTCCAACCCCACTTACAAGTAAAACTAGCTAAAATGTGCCTGGCTGCTATTCACTGAAAAGCTCATTCTGTGTACATTTTTGGCATACGTTTGCTCCTACTGGGTCAGCTGAGCAGCGAATTTCTATGTAACCACCTGCTTTCAGGGGAGACCTCAGGGCTGCATGTTTTGAGCCCAGTACTGAGCCTGAAAAGCGTTTCCAACCCCACTTACAAGTAAAACTAGCTAAAATGTGCCTGGCTGCTATTCACTGAAAAGCTCATTCTGTGTACATTTTTGGCATACGTTTGCTCCTACCGGGTCAGCTGAGCAGCGAATTTCTATTTAACCACCTGCTTTCATGAGAGACCTCAGGGCTGCATGTTTTGAGCTCAGTACTGAGCCTGAAAAGCATTTCCAACCCCACTTACACGTAAAACTAGCTAAAATGTGCCTGGCTTCTCTTCACTGAAAAGCTCATTCTGAGTACATTTTTAGCATACGTTTGCTCCTGCCGGGTTAGCTGAGCAGCGAATTTCTATTTAACCACCTGCTATCATGAGAGACCTCAGGGCTGCATGTTTTGAGCCCAGTGCTGATCCTGAAAAGCATTTCCAACCCCACTTACAAGTAAAACTAGCTAAAATGTGCCTGGCTGCTATTCACTGAAAAGCTCATTCTGTGTACATTTTTGGCATACGTTTGCTCCTACCGGGTCAGCTGAGCAGCGAATTTCTATTTAACCACCTGCTTTCATGAGAGACCTCAGGGCTGCATGTTTTGAGCCCAGTACTGAGCCTGAAAAGCGTTTCCAACCCCACTTACAAGTAAAACTAGCTAAAATGTGCCTGGCTTCTCCACTGAAAAGCTCATTCTGAGTACATTTTAGCATACGTTTGCTCCTGCCGGGTCAGCTGAGCAGCGAATTTCTATTTAACCACCTGCTGTCATGAGAGACCTCAGGGCTGCATGTTTTGAGCCCAGTACTGATCGTGAAAAGCGTTTCCAACCCCACTTACAAGTAAAACTAGCTAAAATGTGCCTGGCTGCTATTCACTGAAAAGCTCATTCTGTGTACATTTTTGGCATACGTTTGCTCCTGCCGGGTCAGCTGAGCAGCGAATTTCTATTTAACCACCTGCTTTCATGAGAGACCTCAGGGCTGCATGTTTTGAGCCCAGTACTGAGCCCGAAAAGCGTTTCCAACCCCACTTACAAGTAAAACTAGCTAAAATGTGCCTGGCTGCTATTCACTGAAAAGCTCATTCTGTGTACATTTTTGGCATACGTTTGCTCCTGCCGGGTCAGCTGAGCAGCGAATTTCTATTTAACCACCTGCTTTCATGAGAGACCTCAGGGCTGCATGTTTTGAGCCCAGTACTGAGCCTGAAAAGCGTTTCCAACCCCACTTACAAGTAAAACTAGCTAAAATGTGCCTGGCTGCTATTCACTGAAAAGCTCATTCTGTGTACATTTTTGGCATACGTTTGCTCCTACCGGGTCAGCTGAGCAGTGAATTTCTATTTAACCACCTGCTTTCATGAGAGACCTCAGGGCTGCATGTTTTGAGCCAAGTACTGAGCCTGAAAAGCATTTCCAACCCCACTTACAAGTAAAACTAGATAAATGTGCCTGGCTTCTCTTCACTGAAAAGCTGATTCTGAGTACATTTTTAGCATATGTTTGCTCCTGCCGCGTCAGCTGAGCAGCGAATTTCTATTTAACCACCTGCTATCATAAGAGACCTCAGGGCTGCATGTTGAGCCCAGTACTGATCCTGAAAAGCGTTTCCAACCCCACTTACAAGTAAAACTAGCTAAAATGTGCCTGGCTGCTATTCACTGAAAAGCTCATTCTGTGTACATTTTTGGCATACGTTTGCTCTTACCGGGTCAGCTGAGCAGCGAATTTCTATTTAACCACCTGCTTTCATGAGAGACCTCAGGGCTGCATGTTTTGAGCCCAGTACAGAGCCTGAAAAGCGTTTCCAACCCCACTTACAAGTAAAACTAGCTAAAATGTGCCTGGCTTCTCTTCACTGAAAAGCTCATTCTGAGTACATGTTTAGCATACGTTTGCTCCTGCCGGGTCAGCTGAGCAGCGAATTTCTATTTAACCACCTGCGAGACCTCAGGGCTGCATGTTTTGAGCCCAGTACTGAGCCTGAAAAGCATTTCCAACCGCACTTACAAGTAAAACTAGCTAAAATGTGCCTGGCTTCTCTTCACTGAAAAGCTCATTCTGAGTACATTTTTAGCATACGTTTGCTCCTGCCGGTTCAGCTGAGCAGCGAATTTCTATTTAACCACCTGCTATCATGAGAGACCTCAGGGCTGCATGTTTTAAGCCCAGTACTGATCCTGAAAAGCGTTTCCAACCCCACTTACAAGTAAAACTAGCTAAAATGTGCCTGGCTGCTATTCACTGAAAAGCTCATTCTGTGTACATTTTTGGCATACGTTTGCTCCTACCGGGTCAGCTGAGCAGCGAATTTCTATTTAACCACCTGCTTTCATGAGAGACCTCAGGGCTGCATGTTTTGAGCCCAGTACTGAGCCTGAAAAGCGTTTCCAACCCCACTTACAAGTAAAACTAGCTAAAATGTGCCTGGCTTCTCTACACTGAAAAGCTCATTCTGAGTACATTTTTAGCATACGTTTGCTCCTGCCGGGTCAGCTGAGCAGCGAATTTCTATTTAACCACCTGCTTTCATGAGAGACCTCAGGGCGGCATGTTTTGAGCCCAGTACTGAGCCTGAAAAGCGTTTCCAACCCCACTTACAAGTAAAACTAGCTAAAATGTGCCTGGCTGCTATGCACTGAAAAGCTCATTCTGTGTACATTTTTGGCATACGTTTGCTCCTGCCGGGTCAGCTGAGCAGCGAATTTCTATTTAACCACCTGCTTTCATGAGAGACCTCAGGGCTGCATGTTTTGAGCCCAGTACTGTGCCTGAAAAGCGTTTCCAACCCCACTTACAAGTAAAACTAGCTAAAATGTGCCTGGCTGCTATTCACTGAAAAGCTCATTCTGTGTACATTTTTGGCATACGTTTGCTCCTGCCGGGTCAGCTGAGCAGCAAATTTCTATTTAACCACCTGCTTTCATGAGAGACCTCAGGGCTGCATGTTTTGAGCCCAGTACTGAGCCTGAAAAGCGTTTCCAACCCCACTTACAAGTAAAACTAGCTAAAATGTGCCTGGCTGCTATTCACTGAAAAGCTCATTCTGTGTACATTTTTGGCATACGTTTGCTCCTACCGGGTCAGCTGAGCAGTGAATTTCTATTTAACCACCTGCTTTCATGAGAGACCTCGGGGCTGCATGTTTTGAGCCAAGTACTGAGCCTGAAAAGCATTTCCAACCCCACATACAAGTAAAACTAGCTAAAATGTGCCTGGCTTCTCTTCACTGAAAAGCTCATTCTGAGTACATTTTTAGCATACGTTTGCTCCTGCCGGGTCAGCTGAGCAGCGAATTTCTATTTAACCACCTGCCATCATAAGAGACCTCAGGGCTGCATGTTGAGCCCAGTACTGATCCTGAAAAGCGTTTCCAACCCCACTTACAAGTAAAACTAGCTAAAATGTGCCTGGCTGCTATTCACTGAAAAGCTCATTCTGTGTACATTTTTGGCATACGTTTGCTCCTACCGGGTCAGCTGAGCAGCAAATTTCTATTTAACCACCTGCTTTCATGAGAGACCTCAGGGCTGCATGTTTTGAGCCCAGTACAGAGCCTGAAAAGCGTTTCCAACCCCACTTACAAGTAAAACTAGCTAAAATGTGCCTGGCTTCTCTTCACTGAAAAGCTCATTCTGAGTACATTTTTAGCATACGTTTGTTCCTGCCGGGTCAGCTGAGCAGCGAATTTCTATTTAACCACCTGCGAGACCTCAGGGCTGCATGTTTTGAGCCCAGTACTGAGCCTGAAAAGCATTTCCAACAGCACTTACAAGTAAAACTAGCTAAAATGTGCCTGGCTTCTCTTCACTGAAAAGCTGATTCTGAGTACATTTTTAGCATACGTTTCCTCCTGCCGGGTCAGTTGAGCAGCGAAATTCTATTTAACCACCTGCTATCATGAGAGACCTCAGGGCTGCATGTTTTAAGCCCAGTACTGATCCTGAAAAGCGTTTCCAACCCCACTTACAAGTAAAACTAGCTAAAATGTGCCTGGCTGCTATTCACTGAAAAGCTCATTCTGTGTACATTTTTGGCATACGTTTGCTCCTACCGGGTCAGCTGAGCAGCGAATTTCTATTTAACCACCTGCTTTCATGAGAGACCTCAGGGCTGCATGTTTTGAGCCCAGTACTGAGCCTGAAAAGCGTTTCCAACCCCACTTACAAGTAAAACTAGCTAAAATGTGCCTGGCTTCTCTTCACTGAAAAGCTCATTCTGAGTACATTTTTAGCATACGTTTGCTCCTGCCGGGTCAGCTGAGCAGCGAATTTCTATTTAACCACCTGCTTTCATGAGAGACCTCATGGCTGCATGTTTTGAGCCCAGTACTGAGCCTGAAAAGCGTTTCCAACCCCACTTACAAGTAAAACTAGCTAAAATGTGCCTGGCTGCTATTCACTGAAAAGCTCATTCTGTGTACATTTTTGGCATACGTTTGCTCCTGCCGGGTCAGCTGAGCAGCGAATTTCTATTTAACCACCTGCTATCATAAGAGACCTCAGGGCTGCATGTTGAGCCCAGTACTGATCCTGAAAAGCGTTTCCAACCCCACTTACAAGTAAAACTAGCTAAAATGTGCCTGGCTGCTATTCACTGAAAAGCTCATTCTGAGTACATTTTTAGCATACGTTTGCTCCTGCCGGGTCAGCTGAGCAGCGAATTTCTATTTAACCACCTGCGAGACCTCAGGGCTGCATGTTTTGAGCCCAGTACTGAGCCTGAAAAGCATTTCCAACCCCACTTACAAGTAAAACTAGCTAAAATGTGCCTGGCTGCTATTCACTGAAAAGCTCATTCTGTGTACATTTTTGGCATACGTTTGCTCCTACCGGGTCAGCTGAGCAGCGAATTTCTATTTAACCACCTGCTTTCATGAGAGACCTCAGGGCTGCATGTTTTGAGCCCAGTACAGAGCCTGAAAAGGGTTTCCAACCGCACTTACAAGTAAAACTAACTAAAATGTGCCTGGCTTCTCTTCACTGAAAAGCTCATTCTGAGTACATTTTTAGCATACGTTTGCTCCTGCCGGGTCAGCTGAGCAGCGAATTTCTATTTAACCACCTGCGAGACCTCAGGGCTGCATGTTTTGAGCCCAGTACTGAGCCTGAAAAGCATTTCCAACCCCACTTACAAGTAAAACTAGCTAAAATGTGCCTGGCTTCTCTTCACTGAAAAGCTCATTCTGAGTACATTTTTAGCATACGTTTGCTCCTGCCGGGTCAGCTGAGCAGCGAATTTCTATTTAACCACCTACTATCATGAGAGACCTCAGGGCTGCATGTTTTAAGCCCAGTACTGATCCTGAAAAGCGTTTCCAACCCCACTTACAAGTAAAACTAGCTAAAATGTGCCTGGCTGCTATTCACTGAAAAGCTCATTCTGTGTACATTTTTGGGATACGTTTGCTCCTACCGGGTCAGCTGAGCAGCAAATTTCTATTTAACCACCTGCTTTCATGAGAGACCTCAGGGCTGCATGTTTTGAGCCCAGTACTGAGCCTGAAAAGCGTTTCCAACCCCACTTACAAGTAAAACTAGCTAAAATGTGCCTGGCTTCTCTTCACTGAAAAGCTCATTCTGAGTACATTTTTAGCATATGTTTGCTCCTGCCGGGTCAGCTGAGCAGCGAAATTCTATTTAACCACCTGCTATCATGAGAGACCTCAGGGCTGCATGTTTTGAGCCCAGTACTGAGCCTGAAAAGCGTTTCCAACCCCACTTACAAGTAAAACTAGCTAAAATGTGCCTGGCTTCTCTTCACTGAAAAGCTCATTCTGAGTACATTTTTAGCATATGTTTGCTCCTGCCGGGTCAGCTGAGCTGCGAATTTCTATTTAACCACCTGCTATCATGAGATACCTCAGGGCTGCATGTTTTGAGCCCAGTACTGAGCCTGAAAAGCGTTTCCAACCCCACTTACAAGTAAAACTAGCTAAAATGTGCCTGGCTGCTATTCACTGAAAAGCTCATTCTGTGTACATTTTTGGCATACGTTTGCTCCTACCGGGTCAGCTGAGCAGCGAATTTCTATTTAACCACCTGCTTTCATGAGAGACCTCAGGGCTGCATGTTTTGAGCCCAGTACTGAGCCTGAAAAGCGTTTCCAACCCCACTTACAAGTAAAACTAGCTAAAATGTGCCTGGCTGCTATTCACTGAAAAGCTCATTCTGTGTACATTTTTGGCATACGTTTGCTCCTGCCGGGTCAGCTGAGCAGCGAATTTCTATTTAACCACCTGCTATCATGAGATACCTCAGGGCTGCATGTTTTGAGCCCAGTACTGATCCTGAAAAGCGTTTCCAACCCCACTTACAAGTAAAACTAGCTAAAATGTGCCTGGCTGCTATTCACTGAAAAGCTCATTCTGAGTACATTTTTAGCATACGTTTGCTCCTGCCGGGTCAGCTGAGCAGCGAATTTCTATTTAACCACCTGCTATCATGAGAGACCTCAGGGCTGCATGTTTTGAGCCCAGTACTGAGCCTGAAAAGCGTTTCCAACCCCACTTACAAGTAAAACTAGCTAAAATGTGCCTGGCTGCTATTCACTGAAAAGCTCATTCTGTGTACATTTTTGGCATACGTTTGCTCCTACCGGGTCAGCTGAGCAGCGAATTTCTATTTAACCACCTGATTTCATGAGAGACCTCAGGGCTGCATGTTTTGAGCCCAGTACTGAGCCTGAAAAGCATTTCCAAGCCCACTTACAAGTAAAACTAGCTAAAATGTGCCTGGCTTCTCTTCACTGAAAAGCTCATTCTGAGTACATTTTTAGCATACGTTTGCTCCTGCCGGGTCAGCTGAGCAGCAAATTTCTATTTAACCACCTGCTATCATGAGAGACCTCAGGGCTGCATGTTTTGAGCCCAGTACTGATCCTGAAAAGCGTTTCCAACCCCACTTACAAGTAAAACTAGCTAAAATGTGCCTGGCTGCTATTCACTGAAAAGCTCATTCTGTGTACATTTTTGGCATACGTTTGCTCCTACCGGGTCAGCTGAGCAGCGAATTTCTATTTAACCACCTGCTTTCATGAGAGACCTCAGGGCTGCATGTTTTGAGCCCAGTACTGAGCCTGAAAAGCGTTTCCAACCCCACTTACAAGTAAAACTAGCTAAAATGTGCCTGGCTGCTATTCACTGAAAAGCTCATTCTGTGTACATTTTTGGCATACGTTTGCTCCTGCCGGGTCAGCTGAGCAGCGAATTTCTATTTAACCACCTGCTATCATGAGATACCTCAGGGCTGCATGTTTTGAGCCCAGTACTGATCCTGAAAAGCGTTTCCAACCCCACTTACAAGTAAAACTAGCTAAAATGTCCCTGGCTGCTATTCACTGAAAAGCTCATTCTGAGTACATTTTTAGCATACGTTTGCTCCTGCCGGGTCAGCTGAGCAGCGAATTTCTATTTAACCACCTGCTATCATGAGAGACCTCAGGGCTGCATGTTTTGAGCCCAGTACTGAGCCTGAAAAGCGTTTCCAACCCCACTTACAAGTAAAACTAGCTAAAATGTGCCTGGCTGCTATTCACTGAAAAGCTCATTCTGTGTACATTTTTGGCATACGTTTGCTCCTACCGGGTCAGCTGAGCAGCGAATTTCTATTTAACCACCTGATTTCATGAGAGACCTCAGGGCTGCATGTTTTGAGCCCAGTACTGAGCCTGAAAAGCATTTCCAAGCCCACGTACAAGTAAAACTAGCTAAAATGTGCCTGGCTTCTCTTCACTGAAAAGCTCATTCTGAGTACATTTTTAGCATACGTTTGCTCCTGCCGGGTCAGCTGAGCAGCAAATTTCTATTTAACCACCTGCTATCATGAGAGACCTCAGGGCTGCATGTTTTGAGCCCAGTACTGATCCTGAAAAGCGTTTCCAACCCCACTTACAAGTAAAACTAGCTAAAATGTGCCTGGCTGCTATTCACTGAAAAGCTCATTCTGTGTACATTTTTGGCATACGTTTGCTCCTACCGGGTCAGCTGAGCAGCGAATTTCTATTTAACCACCTGCTTTCATGAGAGACCTCAGGGCTGCATGTTTTGAGCCCAGTACTGAGCCTGAAAAGCGTTTCCAACCCCACTTACAAGTAAAACTAGCTAAAATGTGCCTGGCTTCTCTTCACTGAAAAGCTCATTCTGAGTACATTTTTAGCATACGTTTGCTCCTGCCGGGTCAGCTGAGCAGCGAATTTCTATTTAACCACCTGCTATCATGAGAGACCTCAGGGCTGCATGTTTTGAGCCCAGTACTGATCCTGAAAAGCATTTCCAACCCCACTTACAAGTAAAACTAGCTAAAATGTGACTGGCTGCTATTCACTGAAAAGCTCATTCTGTGTACATTTTTGGCATACGTTTGCTCCTACCGGGTCAGCTGAGCAGCGAATTTCTATTTAACCACCTGCTTTCATGAGAGACCTCAGGGCTGCATGTTTTGAGCCCAGTACTGAGCCTGAAAAGCGTTTCCAACCCCACTTACAAGTAAAACTAGCTAAAATGTGCCTGGCTTCTCCACTGAAAAGCTCATTCTGAGTACATTTTAGCATACGTTTGCTCCTGCCGGGTCAGCTGAGCAGCGAATTTCTATTTAACCACCTGCTGTCATGAGAGACCTCAGGGCTGCATGTTTTGAGCCCAGTACTGATCGTGAAAAGCGTTTCCAACCCCACTTACAAGTAAAACTAGCTAAAATGTGCCTGGCTGCTATTCACTGAAAAGCTCATTCTGTGTACATTTTTGGCATACGTTTGCTCCTGCCGGGTCAGCTGAGCAGCGAATTTCTATTTAACCACCTGCTTTCATGAGAGACCTCAGGGCTGCATGTTTTGAGCCCAGTACTGAGCCCGAAAAGCATTTCCAACCCCACTTACAAGTAAAACTAGCTAAAATGTGCCTGGCTGCTATTCACTGAAAAGCTCATTCTGTGTACATTTTTGGCATACGTTTGCTCCTGCCGGGTCAGCTGAGCAGCGAATTTCTATTTAACCACCTGCTTTCATGAGAGACCTCAGGGCTGCATGTTTTGAGCCCAGTACTGAGCCTGAAAAGCGTTTCCAACCCCACTTACAAGTAAAACTAGCTAAAATGTGCCTGGCTGCTATTCACTGAAAAGCTCATTCTGTGTACATTTTTGGCATACGTTTGCTCCTACCGGGTCAGCTGAGCAGTGAATTTCTATTTAACCACCTGCTTTAATGAGAGACCTCAGGGCTGCATGTTTTGAGCCAAGTACTGAGCCTGAAAAGCATTTCCAACCCCACTTACAAGTAAAACTAGATAAATGTGCCTGGCTTCTCTTCACTGAAAAGCTGATTCTGAGTACATTTTTAGCATATGTTTGCTCCTGCCGCGTCAGCTGAGCAGCGAATTTCTATTTAACCACCTGCTATCATAAGAGACCTCAGGGCTGCATGTTGAGCCCAGTACTGATCCTGAAAAGCGTTTCCAACCCCACTTACAAGTAAAACTAGCTAAAATGTGCCTGGCTGCTATTCACTGAAAAGCTCATTCTGTGTACATTTTTGGCATACGTTTGCTCTTACCGGGTCAGCTGAGCAGCGAATTTCTATTTAACCACCGGCTTTCATGAGAGACCTCAGGGCTGCATGTTTTGAGCCCAGTACAGAGCCTGAAATGCGTTTCCAACCCCACTTACAAGTAAAACTAGCTAAAATGTGCCTGGCTTCTCTTCACTGAAAACCTCATTCTGAGTACATGTTTAGCATACGTTTGCTCCTGCCGGGTCAGCTGAGCAGCGAATTTCTATTTAACCACCTGCGAGACCTCAGGGCTGCATGTTTTGAGCCCAGTACTGAGCCTGAAAAGCATTTCCAACCGCACTTACAAGTAAAACTAGCTAAAATGTGCCTGGCTTCTCTTCACTGAAAAGCTCATTCTGAGTACATTTTTAGCATACGTTTGCTCCTGCCGGTTCAGCTGAGCAGCGAATTTCTATTTAACCACCTGCTATCATGAGAGACCTCAGGGCTGCATGTTTTAAGCCCAGTACTGATCCTGAAAAGCGTTTCCAACCCCACTTACAAGTAAAACTAGCTAAAATGTGCCTGGCTGCTATTCACTGAAAAGCTCATTCTGTGTACATTTTTGGCATACGTTTGCTCCTACCGGGTCAGCTGAGCAGCGAATTTCTATTTAACCACCTGCTTTCATAAGAGACCTCAGGGCTGCATGTTTTGAGCCCAGTACTGAGCCTGAAAAGCGTTTCCAACCCCACTTACAAGTAAAACTAGCTAAAATGTGCCTGGCTTCTCTACACTGAAAAGCTCATTCTGAGTACATTTTTAGCATACGTTTGCTCCTGCGGGTCAGCTGAGCAGCGAATTTCTATTTAACCACCTGCTTTCATGAGAGACCTCAGGGCGGCATGTTTTGAGCCCAGTACTGAGCCTGAAAAGCGTTTCCAACCCCACTTACAAGTAAAACTAGCTAAAATGTGCCTGGCTGCTATGCACTGAAAAGCTCATTCTGTGTACATTTTTGGCATACGTTTGCTCCTGCCGGGTCAGCTGAGCAGCGAATTTCTATTTAACCACCTGCTTTCATGAGAGACCTCAGGGCTTCATGTTTTGAGCCCAGTACTGTGCCTGAAAAGCGTTTCCAACCCCACTTACAAGTAAAACTAGCTAAAATGTGCCTGGCTGCTATTCACTGAAAAGCTCATTCTGTGTACATTTTTGGCATACGTTTGCTCCTGCCGGGTCAGCTGAGCAGCAAATTTCTATTTAACCACCTGCTTTCATGAGAGACCTCAGGGCTGCATGTTTTGAGCCCAGTACTGAGCCTGAAAAGCGTTTCCAACCCCACTTACAAGTAAAACTAGCTAAAATGTGCCTGGCTGCTATTCACTGAAAAGCTCATTCTGTGTACATTTTTGGCATGCGTTTGCTCCTACCGGGTCAGCTGAGCAGTGAATTTCTATTTAACCACCTGCTTTCATGAGAGACCTCGGGGCTGCATGTTTTGAGCCAAGTACTGAGCCTGAAAAGCATTTCCAACCCCACATACAAGTAAAACTAGCTAAAATGTGCCTGGCTTCTCTTCACTGAAAAGCTCATTCTGAGTACATTTTTAGCATACGTTTGCTCCTGCCGGGTCAGCTGAGCAGCGAATTTCTATTTAACCACCTGCCATCATAAGAGACCTCAGGGCTGCATGTTGAGCCCAGTACTGATCCTGAAAAGCGTTTCCAACCCCACTTACAAGTAAAACTAGCTAAAATGTGCCTGGCTGCTATTCACTGAAAAGCTCATTCTGTGTACATTTTTGGCATACGTTTGCTCCTACCGGGTCAGCTGAGCAGCAAATTTCTATTTAACCACCTGCTTTCATGAGAGACCTCAGGGCTGCATGTTTTGAGCCCAGTACAGAGCCTGAAAAGCGTTTCCAACCCCACTTACAAGTAAAACTAGCTAAAATGTGCCTGGCTTCTCTTCACTGAAAAGCTCATTCTGAGTACATTTTTAGCATACGTTTGTTCCTGCCGGGTCAGCTGAGCAGCGAATTTCTATTTAACCACCTGTGAGACCTCAGGGCTGCATGTTTTGAGCCCAGTACTGAGCCTGAAAAGCATTTCCAACAGCACTTACAAGTAAAACTAGCTAAAATGTGCCTGGCTTCTCTTCACTGAAAAGCTCATTCTGAGTACATTTTTAGCATACGTTTCCTCCTGCCGGGTCAGTTGAGCAGCGAAATTCTATTTAACCACCTGCTATCATGAGAGACCTCAGGGCTGCATGTTTTAAGCCCAGTGCTGATCCTGAAAAGCGTTTCCAACCCCACTTACAAGTAAAACTAGCTAAAATGTGCCTGGCTGCTATTCACTGAAAAGCTCATTCTGTGTACATTTTTGGCATACGTTTGCTCCTACCGGGTCAGCTGAGCAGCGAATTTCTATTTAACCACCTGCTTTCATGAGAGACCTCAGGGCTGCATGTTTTGAGCCCAGTACTGAGCCTGAAAAGCGTTTCCAACCCCACTTACAAGTAAAACTAGCTAAAATGTGCCTGGCTTCTCCACTGAAAAGCTCATTCTGAGTACATTTTAGCATACGTTTGCTCCTGCCGGGTCAGCTGAGCAGCGAATTTCTATTTAACCACCTGCTGTCATGAGAGACCTCAGGGCTGCATGTTTTGAGCCCAGTACTGATCGTGAAAAGCGTTTCCAACCCCACTTACAAGTAAAACTAGCTAAAATGTGCCTGGCTGCTATTCACTGAAAAGCTCATTCTGTGTACATTTTTGGCATACGTTTGCTCCTGCCGGGTCAGCTGAGCAGCGAATTTCTATTTAACCACCTGCTTTCATGAGAGACCTCAGGGCTGCATGTTTTGAGCCCAGTACTGAGCCCGAAAAGCGTTTCCAACCCCACTTACAAGTAAAACTAGCTAAAATGTGCCTGGCTGCTATTCACTGAAAAGCTCATTCTGTGTACATTTTTGGCATACGTTTGCTCCTGCCGGGTCAGCTGAGCAGCGAATTTCTATTTAACCACCTGCTTTCATGAGAGACCTCAGGGCTGCATGTTTTGAGCCCAGTACTGAGCCTGAAAAGCGTTTCCAACCCCACTTACAAGTAAAACTAGCTAAAATGTGCCTGGCTGCTATTCACTGAAAAGCTCATTCTGTGTACATTTTTGGCATACGTTTGCTCCTACCGGGTCAGCTGAGCAGTGAATTTCTATTTAACCACCTGCTTTCATGAGAGACCTCAGGGCTGCATGTTTTGAGCCAAGTACTGAGCCTGAAAAGCATTTCCAACCCCACTTACAAGTAAGACTAGATAAATGTGCCTGGCTTCTCTTCACTGAAAAGCTGATTCTGAGTACATTTTTAGCATATGTTTGCTCCTGCCGCGTCAGCTGAGCAGCGAATTTCTATTTAACCACCTGCTATCATAAGAGACCTCAGGGCTGCATGTTGAGCCCAGTACTGATCCTGAAAAGCGTTTCCAACCCCACTTACAAGTAAAACTAGCTAAAATGTGCCTGGCTGCTATTCACTGAAAAGCTCATTCTGTGTACATTTTTGGCATACGTTTGCTCTTACCGGGTCAGCTGAGCAGCGAATTTCTATTTAACCACCTGCTTTCATGAGAGACCTCAGGGCTGCATGTTTTGAGCCCAGTACAGAGCCTGAAAAGCGTTTCCAACCCCACTTACAAGTAAAACTAGCTAAAATGTGCCTGGCTTCTCTTCACTGAAAAGCTCATTCTGAGTACATGTTTAGCATACGTTTGCTCCTGCCGGGTCAGCTGAGCAGCGAATTTCTATTTAACCACCTGCGAGACCTCAGGGCTGCATGTTTTGAGCCCAGTACTGAGCCTGAAAAGCATTTCCAACCGCACTTACAAGTAAAACTAGCTAAAATGTGCCTGGCTTCTCTTCACTGAAAAGCTCATTCTGAGTACATTTTTAGCATACGTTTGCTCCTGCCGGTTCAGCTGAGCAGCGAATTTCTATTTAACCACCTGCTATCATGAGAGACCTCAGGGCTGCATGTTTTAAGCCCAGTACTGATCCTGAAAAGCGTTTCCAACCCCACTTACAAGTAAAACTAGCTAAAATGTGCCTGGCTGCCATTCACTGAAAAGCTCATTCTGTGTACATTTTTGGCATACGTTTGCTCCTACCGGGTCAGCTGAGCAGCGAATTTCTATTTAACCACCTGCTTTCATGAGAGACCTCAGGGCTGCATGTTTTGAGCCCAGTACTGAGCCTGAAAAGCGTTTCCAACCCCACTTACAAGTAAAACTAGCTAAAATGTGCCTGGCTTCTCTACACTGAAAAGCTCATTCTGAGTACATTTTTAGCATACGTTTGCTCCTGCCGGGTCAGCTGAGCAGCGAATTTCTATTTAACCACCTGCTTTCATGAGAGACCTCAGGGCGGCATGTTTTGAGCCCAGTACTGAGCCTGAAAAGCGTTTCCAACCCCACTTACAAGTAAAACTAGCTAAAATGTGCCTGGCTGCTATGCACTGAAAAGCTCATTCTGTGTACATTTTTGGCATACGTTTGCTCCTGCCGGGTCAGCTGAGCAGCGAATTTCTATTTAACCACCTGCTTTCATGAGAGACCTCAGGGCTGCATGTTTTGAGCCCAGTACTGTGCCTGAAAAGCGTTTCCAACCCCACTTACAAGTAAAACTAGCTAAAATGTGCCTGGCTGCTATTCACTGAAAAGCTCATTCTGTGTACATTTTTGGCATACGTTTGCTCCTGCCGGGTCAGCTGAGCAGCAAATTTCTATTTAACCACCTGCTTTCATGAGAGACCTCAGGGCTGCATGTTTTGAGCCCAGTACTGAGCCTGAAAAGCGTTTCCAACCCCACTTACAAGTAAAACTAGCTAAAATGTGCCTGGCTGCTATTCACTGAAAAGCTCATTCTGTGTACATTTTTGGCATACGTTTGCTCCTACCGGGTCAGCTGAGCAGTGAATTTCTATTTAACCACCTGCTTTCATGAGAGACCTCGGGGCTGCATGTTTTGAGCCAAGTACTGAGCCTGAAAAGCATTTCCAACCCCACATACAAGTAAAACTAGCTAAAATGTGCCTGGCTTCTCTTCACTGAAAAGCTCATTCTGAGTACATTTTTAGCATACGTTTGCTCCTGCCGGGTCAGCTGAGCAGCGAATTTCTATTTAACCACCTGCCATCATAAGAGACCTCAGGGCTGCATGTTGAGCCCAGTACTGATCCTGAAAAGCGTTTCCAACCCCACTTACAAGTAAAACTAGCTAAAATGTGCCTGGCTGCTATTCACTGAAAAGCTCATTCTGTGTACATTTTTGGCATACGTTTGCTCCTACCGGGTCAGCTGAGCAGCAAATTTCTATTTAACCACCTGCTTTCATGAGAGACCTCAGGGCTGCATGTTTTGAGCCCAGTATAGAGCCTGAAAAGCGTTTCCAACCCCACTTACAAGTAAAACTAGCTAAAATGTGCCTGGCTTCTCTTCACTGAAAAGCTCATTCTGAGTACATTTTTAGCATACGTTTGTTCCTGCCGGGTCAGCTGAGCAGCGAATTTCTATTTAACCACCTGCGAGACCTCAGGGCTGCATGTTTTGAGCCCAGTACTGAGCCTGAAAAGCATTTCCAACAGCACTTACAAGTAAAACTAGCTAAAATGTGCCTGGCTTCTCTTCACTGAAAAGCTCATTCTGAGTACATTTTTAGCATACGTTTCCTCCTGCCGGGTCAGTTGAGCAGCGAAATTCTATTTAACCACCTGCTATCATGAGAGACCTCAGGGCTGCATGTTTTAAGCCCAGTACTGATCCTGAAAAGCGTTTCCAACCCCACTTACAAGTAAAACTAGCTAAAATGTGCCTGGCTGCTATTCACTGAAAAGCTCATTCTGTGTACATTTTTGGCATACGTTTGCTCCTACCGGGTCAGCTGAGCAGCGAATTTCTATTTAACCACCTGCTTTCATGAGAGACCTCAGGGCTGCATGTTTTGAGCCCAGTACTGAGCCTGAAAAGCGTTTCCAACCCCACTTACAAGTAAAACTAGCTAAAATGTGCCTGGCTTCTCTTCACTGAAAAGCTCATTCTGAGTACATTTTTAGCATACGTTTGCTCCTGCCGGGTCAGCTGAGCAGCGAATTTCTATTTAACCACCTGCTTTTATGAGAGACCTCATGGCTGCATGTTTTGAGCCCAGTACTGAGCCTGAAAAGCGTTTCCAACCCCACTTACAAGTAAAACTAGCTAAAATGTGCCTGGCTGCTATTCACTGAAAAGCTCATTCTGTGTACATTTTTGGCATACGTTTGCTCCTGCCGGGTCAGCTGAGCAGCGAATTTCTATTTAACCACCTGCTATCATAAGAGACCTCAGGGCTGCATGTTGAGCCCAGTACTGATCCTGAAAAGCGTTTCCAACCCCACTTACAAGTAAAACTAGCTAAAATGTGCCTGGCTGCTATTCACTGAAAAGCTCATTCTGAGTACATTTTTAGCATACGTTTGCTCCTGCCGGGTCAGCTGAGCAGCGAATTTCTATTTAACCACCTGCGAGACCTCAGGGCTGCATGTTTTGAGCCCAGTACTGAGCCTGAAAAGCATTTCCAACCCCACTTACAAGTAAAACTAGCTAAAATGTGCCTGGCTGCTATTCACTGAAAAGCTCATTCTGTGTACATTTTTGGCATACGTTTGCTCCTACCGGGTCAGCTGAGCAGCGAATTTCTATTTAACCACCTGCTTTCATGAGAGACCTCAGGGCTGCATGTTTTGAGCCCAGTACAGAGCCTGAAAAGCGTTTCCAACCGCACTTACAAGTAAAACTAACTAAAATGTGCCTGGCTTCTCTTCACTGAAAAGCTCATTCTGAGTACATTTTTAGCATACGTTTGCTCCTGCCGGGTCAGCTGAGCAGCGAATTTCTATTTAACCACCTGCGAGACCTCAGGGCTGCATGTTTTGAGCCCAGTACTGAGCCTGAAAAGCATTTCCAACCCCACTTACAAGTAAAACTAGCTAAAATGTGCCTGGCTTCTCTTCACTGAAAAGCTCATTCTGAGTACATTTTTAGCATACGTTTGCTCCTGCCGGGTCAGCTGAGCAGCGAATTTCTATTTAACCACCTACTATCATGAGAGACCTCAGGGCTGCATGTTTTAAGCCCAGTACTCATCCTGAAAAGCGTTTCCAACCCCACTTACAAGTAAAACTATCTAAAATGTGCCTGGCTGCTATTCACTGAAAAGCTCATTCTGTGTACATTTTTGGGATACGTTTGCTCCTACCGGGTCAGCTGAGCAGCAAATTTCTATTTAACCACCTGCTTTCATGAGAGACCTCAGGGCTGCATGTTTTGAGCCCAGTACTGAGCCTGAAAAGCGTTTCCAACCCCACTTACAAGTAAAACTAGCTAAAATGTGCCTGGCTTCTCTTCACTGAAAAGCTCATTCTGAGTACATTTTTAGCATATGTTTGCTCCTGCCGGGTCAGCTGAGCAGCGAAATTCTATTTAACCACCTGCTATCATGAGAGACCTCAGGGCTGCATGTTTTGAGCCCAGTACTGAGCCTGAAAAGCGTTTCCAACCCCACTTACAAGTAAAACTAGCTAAAATGTGCCCTGCTTCTCTTCACTGAAAAGCTCATTCTGAGTACATTTTTAGCATATGTTTGCTCCTGCCGGGTCAGCTGAGCTGCGAATTTCTATTTAACCACCTGCTATCATGAGAGACCTCAGGGCTGCATGTTTTGAGCCCAGTACTGAGCCTGAAAAGCGTTTCCAACCCCACTTACAAGTAAAACTAGCTAAAATGTGCCTGGCTGCTATTCACTGAAAAGCTCATTCTGTGTACATTTTTGGCATACGTTTGCTCCTACCGGGTCAGCTGAGCAGCGAATTTCTATTTAACCACCTGCTTTCATGAGAGACCTCAGGGCTGCATGTTTTGAGCCCAGTACTGAGCCTGAAAAGCGTTTCCAACCCCACTTACAAGTAAAACTAGCTAAAATGTGCCTGGCTGCTATTCACTGAAAAGCTCATTCTGTGTACATTTTTGGCATACGTTTGCTCCTGCCGGGTCAGCTGAGCAGCGAATTTCTATTTAACCACCTGCTATCATGAGATACCTCAGGGCTGCATGTTTTGAGCCCAGTACTGATCCTGAAAAGCGTTTCCAACCCCACTTACAAGTAAAACTAGCTAAAATGTGCCTGGCTGCTATTCACTGAAAAGCTCATTCTGAGTACATTTTTAGCATACGTTTGCTCCTGCCGGGTCAGCTGAGCAGCGAATTTCTATTTAACCACCTGCTATCATGAGAGACCTCAGGGCTGCATGTTTTGAGCCCAGTACTGAGCCTGAAAAGCGTTTCCAACCCCACTTACAAGTAAAACTAGCTAAAATGTGCCTGGCTGCTATTCACTGAAAAGCTCATTCTGTGTACATTTTTGGCATACGTTTGCTCCTACCGGGTCAGCTGAGCAGCGAATTTATATTTAACCACCTGATTTCATGAGAGACCTCAGGGCTGCATGTTTTGAGCCCAGTACTGAGCCTGAAAAGCATTTCCAAGCCCACTTACAAGTAAAACTAGCTAAAATGTGCCTGGCTTCTCTTCACTGAAAAGCTCATTCTGAGTACATTTTTAGCATACGTTTGCTCCTGCCGGGTCAGCTGAGCAGCAAATTTCTATTTAACCACCTGCTATCATGAGAGACCTCAGGGCTGCATGTTTTGAGCCCAGTACTGATCCTGAAAAGCGTTTCCAACCCCACTTACAAGTAAAACTAGCTAAAATGTGCCTGGCTGCTATTCACTGAAAAGCTCATTCTGTGTACATTTTTGGCATACGTTTGCTCCTACCGGGTCAGCTGAGCAGCGAATTTCTATTTAACCACCTGCTTTCATGAGAGACCTCAGGGCTGCATGTTTTGAGCCCAGTACTGAGCCTGAAAAGCGTTTCCAACCCCACTTACAAGTAAAACTAGCTAAAATGTGCCTGGCTGCTATTCACTGAAAAGCTCATTCTGTGTACATTTTTGGCATACGTTTGCTCCTGCCGGGTCAGCTGAGCAGCGAATTTCTATTTAACCACCTGCTATCATGAGATACCTCAGGGCTGCATGTTTTGAGCCCAGTACTGATCCTGAAAAGCGTTTCCAACCCCACTTACAAGTAAAACTAGCTAAAATGTGCCTGGCTGCTATTCACTGAAAAGCTCATTCTGAGTACATTTTTAGCATACGTTTGCTCCTGCCGGGTCAGCTGAGCAGCGAATTTCTATTTAACCACCTGCTATCATGAGAGACCTCAGGGCTGCATGTTTTGAGCCCAGTACTGAGCCTGAAAAGCGTTTCCAACCCCACTTACAAGTAAAACTAGCTAAAATGTGCCTGGCTGCTATTCACTGAAAAGCTCATTCTGTGTACATTTTTGGCATACGTTTGCTCCTACCGGGTCAGCTGAGCAGCGAATTTCTATTTAACCACCTGATTTCATGAGAGACCTCAGGGCTGCATGTTTTGAGCCCAGTACTGAGCCTGAAAAGCATTTCCAAGCCCACGTACAAGTAAAACTAGCTAAAATGTGCCTGGCTTCTCTTCACTGAAAAGCTCATTCTGAGTACATTTTTAGCATACGTTTGCTCCTGCCGGGTCAGCTGAGCAGCAAATTTCTATTTAACCACCTGCTATCATGAGAGACCTCAGGGCTGCATGTTTTGAGCCCAGTACTGATCCTGAAAAGCGTTTCCAACCCCACTTACAAGTAAAACTAGCTAAAATGTGCCTGGCTGCTATTCACTGAAAAGCTCATTCTGTGTACATTTTTGGCATACGTTTGCTCCTACCGGGTCAGCTGAGCAGCGAATTTCTATTTAACCACCTGCTTTCATGAGAGACCTCAGGGCTGCATGTTTTGAGCCCAGTACTGAGCCTGAAAAGCGTTTCCAACCCCACTTACAAGTAAAACTAGCTAAAATGTGCCTGGCTTCTCTTCACTGAAAAGCTCATTCTGAGTACATTTTTAGCATACGTTTGCTCCTGCCGGGTCAGCTGAGCAGCGAATTTCTATTTAACCACCTGCTATCATGAGAGACCTCAGGGCTGCATGTTTTGAGCCCAGTACTGATCCTGAAAAGCATTTCCAACCCCACTTATAAGTAAAACTAGCTAAAATGTGACTGGCTGCTATTCACTGAAAAGCTCATTCTGTGTACATTTTTGGCATACGTTTGCTCCTACCGGGTCAGCTGAGCAGCGAATTTCTATTTAACCACCTGCTTTCATGAGAGACCTCAGGGCTGCATGTTTTGAGCCCAGTACTGAGCCTGAAAAGCGTTTCCAACCCCACTTACAAGTAAAACTAGCTAAAATGTGCCTGGCTTCTCCACTGAAAAGCTCATTCTGAGTACATTTTAGCATACGTTTGCTCCTGCCGGGTCAGCTGAGCAGCGAATTTCTATTTAACCACCTGCTGTCATGAGAGACCTCAGGGCTGCATGTTTTGAGCCCAGTACTGATCGTGAAAAGCGTTTCCAACCCCACTTACAAGTAAAACTAGCTAAAATGTGCCTGGCTGCTATTCACTGAAAAGCTCATTCTGTGTACATTTTTGGCATACGTTTGCTCCTGCCGGGTCAGCTGAGCAGCGAATTTCTATTTAACCACCTGCTTTCATGAGAGACCTCAGGGCTGCATGTTTTGAGCCCAGTACTGAGCCCGAAAAGCGTTTCCAACCCCACTTACAAGTAAAACTAGCTAAAATGTGCCTGGCTGCTATTCACTGAAAAGCTCATTCTGTGTACATTTTTGGCATACGTTTGCTCCTGCCGGGTCAGCTGAGCAGCGAATTTCTATTTAACCACCTGCTTTCATGAGAGACCTCAGGGCTGCATGTTTTGAGCCCAGTACTGAGCCTGAAAAGCGTTTCCAACCCCACTTACAAGTAAAACTAGCTAAAATGTGCCTGGCTGCTATTCACTGAAAAGCTCATTCTGTGTACATTTTTGGCATACGTTTGCTCCTACTGGGTCAGCTGAGCAGTGAATTTCTATTTAACCACCTGCTTTCATGAGAGACCTCGGGGCTGCATGTTTTGAGCCAAGTACTGAGCCTGAAAAGCATTTCCAACCCCACATACAAGTAAAACTAGCTAAAATGTGCCTGGCTTCTCTTCACTGAAAAGCTCATTCTGAGTACATTTTTAGCATACGTTTGCTCCTGCCGGGTCAGCTGAGCAGCGAATTTCTATTTAACCACCTGCCATCATAAGAGACCTCAGGGCTGCATGTTGAGCCCAGTACTGATCCTGAAAAGCGTTTCCAACCCCACTTACAAGTAAAACTAGCTAAAATGTGCCTGGCTGCTATTCACTGAAAAGCTCATTCTGTGTACATTTTTGGCATACGTTTGCTCCTACCGGGTCAGCTGAGCAGCAAATTTCTATTTAACCACCTGCTTTCATGAGAGACCTCAGGGCTGCATGTTTTAAGCCCAGTACAGAGCCTGAAAAGCGTTTCCAACCCCACTTACAAGTAAAACTAGCTAAAATGTGCCTGGCTTCTCTTCACTGAAAAGCTCATTCTGAGAACATTTTTAGCATACGTTTGTTCCTGCCGGGTCAGCTGAGCAGCGAATTTCTATTTAACCACCTGTGAGACCTCAGGGCTGCATGTTTTGAGCCCAGTACTGAGCCTGAAAAGCATTTCCAACAGCACTTACAAGTAAAACTAGCTAAAATGTGCCTGGCTTCTCTTCACTGAAAAGCTCATTCTGAGTACATTTTTAGCATACGTTTCCTCCTGCCGGGTCAGTTGAGCAGCGAAATTCTATTTAACCACCTGCTATCATGAGAGACCTCAGGGCTGCATGTTTTAAGCCCAGTACTGATCCTGAAAAGCGTTTCCAACCCCACTTACAAGTAAAACTAGCTAAAATGTGCCTGGCTGCTATTCACTGAGAAGCTCATTCTGTGTACATTTTTGGCATACGTTTGCTCCTACCGGGTCAGCTGAGCAGCGAATTTCTATTTAACCACCTGCTTTCATGAGAGACCTCAGGGCTGCATGTTTTGAGCCCAGTACTGAGCCTGAAAAGCGTTTCCAACCCCACTTACAAGTAAAACTAGCTAAAATGTGCCTGGCTTCTCCACTGAAAAGCTCATTCTGAGTACATTTTAGCATACGTTTGCTCCTGCCGGGTCAGCTGAGCAGCGAATTTCTATTTAACCACCTGCTGTCATGAGAGACCTCAGGGCTGCATGTTTTGAGCCCAGTACTGATCGTGAAAAGCGTTTCCAACCCCACTTACAAGTAAAACTAGCTAAAATGTGCCTGGCTGCTATTCACTGAAAAGCTCATTCTGTGTACATTTTTGGCATACGTTTGCTCCTGCCGGGTCAGCTGAGCAGCGAATTTCTATTTAACCACCTGCTTTCATGAGAGACCTCAGGGCTGCATGTTTTGAGCCCAGTACTGAGCCCGAAAAGCGTTTCCAACCCCACTTACAAGTAAAACTAGCTAAAATGTGCCTGGCTGCTATTCACTGAAAAGCTCATTCTGTGTACATTTTTGGCATACGTTTGCTCCTGCCGGGTCAGCTGAGCAGCGAATTTCTATTTAACCACCTGCTTTCATGAGAGACCTCAGGGCTGCATGTTTTGAGCCCAGTACTGAGCCTGAAAAGCGTTTCCAACCCCACTTACAAGTAAAACTAGCTAAAATGTGCCTGGCTGCTATTCACTGAAAAGCTCATTCTGTGTACATTTTTGGCATACGTTTGCTCCTACCGGGTCAGCTGAGCAGTGAATTTCTATTTAACCACCTGCTTTCATGAGAGACCTCAGGGCTGCATGTTTTGAGCCAAGTACTGAGCCTGAAAAGCATTTCCAACCCCACTTACAAGTAAAACTAGATAAATGTGCCTGGCTTCTCTTCACTGAAAAGCTGATTCTGAGTACATTTTTAGCATATGTTTGCTCCTGCCGCGTCAGCTGAGCAGCGAATTTCTATTTAACCACCTGCTATCATAAGAGACCTCAGGGCTGCATGTTGAGCCCAGTACTGATCCTGAAAAGCGTTTCCAACCCCACTTACAAGTAAAACTAGCTAAAATGTGCCTGGCTGCTATTCACTGAAAAGCTCATTCTGTGTACATTTTTGGCATACGTTTGCTCTTACCGGGTCAGCTGAGCAGCGAATTTCTATTTAACCACCTGCTTTCATGAGAGACCTCAGGGCTGCATGTTTTGAGCCCAGTACAGAGCCTGAAAAGCGTTTCCAACCCCACTTACAAGTAAAACTAGCTAAAATGTGTCTGGCTTCTCTTCACTGAAAAGCTCATTCTGAGTACATGTTTAGCATACGTTTGCTCCTGCCGGGTCAGCTGAGCAGCGAATTTCTATTTAACCACCTGCGAGACCTCAGGGCTGCATTTTTTGAGCCCAGTACTGAGCCTGAAAAGCATTTCCAACCGCACTTACAAGTAAAACTAGCTAAAATGTGCCTGGCTTCTCTTCACTGAAAAGCTCATTCTGAGTACATTTTTAGCATACGTTTGCTCCTGCCGGTTCAGCTGAGCAGCGAATTTCTATTTAACCACCTGCTATCATGAGAGACCTCAGGGCTGCATGTTTTAAGCCCAGTACTGATCCTGAAAAGCGTTTCCAACCCCACTTACAAGTAAAACTAGCTAAAATGTGCCTGGCTGCTATTCACTGAAAAGCTCATTCTGTGTACATTTTTGGCATACGTTTGCTCCTACCGGGTCAGCTGAGCAGCGAATTTCTATTTAACCACCTGCTTTCATGAGAGACCTCAGGGCTGCATGTTTTGAGCCCAGTACTGAGCCTGAAAAGCGTTTCCAACCCCACTTACAAGTAAAACTAGCTAAAATGTGCCTGGCTTCTCTACACTGAAAAGCTCATTCTGAGTACATTTTTAGCATACGTTTGCTCCTGCCGGGTCAGCTGAGCAGCGAATTTCTATTTAACCACCTGCTTTCATGAGAGACCTCAGGGCGGCATGTTTTGAGCCCAGTACTGAGCCTGAAAAGCGTTTCCAACCCCACTTACAAGTAAAACTAGCTAAAATGTGCCTGGCTGCTATGCACTGAAAAGCTCATTCTGTGTACATTTTTGGCATACGTTTGCTCCTGCCGGGTCAGCTGAGCAGCGAATTTCTATTTAACCACCTGCTTTCATGAGAGACCTCAGGGCTGCATGTTTTGAGCCCAGTACTGTGCCTGAAAAGCGTTTCCAACCCCACTTACAAGTAAAACTAGCTAAAATGTGCCTGGCTGCTATTCACTGAAAAGCTCATTCTGTGTACATTTTTGGCATACGTTTGCTCCTGCCGGGTCAGCTGAGCAGCAAATTTCTATTTAACCACCTGCTTTCATGAGAGACCTCAGGGCTGCATGTTTTGAGCCCAGTACTGAGCCTGAAAAGCGTTTCCAACCCCACTTACAAGTAAAACTAGCTAAAATGTGCCTGGCTGCTATTCACTGAAAAGCTAATTCTGTGTACATTTTTGGCATACGTTTGCTCCTACCGGGTCAGCTGAGCAGTGAATTTCTATTTAACCACCTGCTTTCATGAGAGACCTCGGGGCTGCATGTTTTGAGCCAAGTACTGAGCCTGAAAAGCATTTCCAACCCCACATACAAGTAAAACTAGCTAAAATGTGCCTGGCTTCTCTTCACTGAAAAGCTCATTCTGAGTACATTTTTAGCATACGTTTGCTCCTGCCGGGTCAGCTGAGCAGCGAATTTCTATTTAACCACCTGGCATCATAAGAGACCTCAGGGCTGCATGTTGAGCCCAGTACTGATCCTGAAAAGCGTTTCCAACCCCACTTACAAGTAAAACTAGCTAAAATGTGCCTGGCTGCTATTCACTGAAAAGCTCATTCTGTGTACATTTTTGGCATACGTTTGCTCCTACCGGGTCAGCTGAGCAGCAAATTTCTATTTAACCACCTGCTTTCATGAGAGACCTCAGGGCTGCATGTTTTGAGCCCAGTACAGAGCCTGAAAAGCGTTTCCAACCCCACTTACAAGTAAAACTAGCTAAAATGTGCCTGGCTTCTCTTCACTGAAAAGCTCATTCTGAGTACATTTTTAGCATACGTTTGTTCCTGCCGGGTCAGCTGAGCAGCGAATTTCTATTTAACCACCTGCGAGACCTCAGGGCTGCATGTTTTGAGCCCAGTACTGAGCCTGAAAAGCATTTCCAACAGCACTTACAAGTAAAACTAGCTAAAATGTGCCTGGCTTCTCTTCACTGAAAAGCTCATTCTGAGTACATTTTTAGCATACGTTTCCTCCTGCCGGTTCAGCTGAGCAGCGAATTTCTATTTAACCACCTGCTATCATGAGAGACCTCAGGGCTGCATGTTTTAAGCCCAGTACTGATCCTGAAAAGCGTTTCCAACCCCACTTACAAGTAAAACTAGCTAAAATGTGCCTGGCTGCTATTCACTGAAAAGCTCATTCTGTGTACATTTTTGGCATACGTTTGCTCCTACCGGGTCAGCTGAGCAGCGAATTTCTATTTAACCACCTGCTTTCATGAGAGACCTCAGGGCTGCATGTTTTGAGCCCAGTACTGAGCCTGAAAAGCGTTTCCAACCCCACTTACAAGTAAAACTAGCTAAAATGTGCCTGGCTTCTCTACACTGAAAAGCTCATTCTGAGTACATTTTTAGCATACGTTTGCTCCTGCCGGGTCAGCTGAGCAGCGAATTTCTATTTAACCACCTGCTTTCATGAGAGACCTCAGGGCGGCATGTTTTGAGCCCAGTACTGAGCCTGAAAAGCGTTTCCAACCCCACTTACAAGTAAAACTAGCTAAAATGTGCCTGGCTGCTATGCACTGAAAAGCTCATTCTGTGTACATTTTTGGCATACGTTTGCTCCTGCCGGGTCAGCTGAGCAGCGAATTTCTATTTAACCACCTGCTTTCATGAGAGACCTCAGGGCTGCATGTTTTGAGCCCAGTACTGTGCCTGAAAAGCGTTTCCAACCCCACTTACAAGTAAAACTAGCTAAAATGTGCCTGGCTGCTATTCACTGAAAAGCTCATTCTGTGTACATTTTTGGCATACGTTTGCTCCTGCCGGGTCAGCTGAGCAGCAAATTTCTATTTAACCACCTGCTTTCATGAGAGACCTCAGGGCTGCATGTTTTGAGCCCAGTACTGAGCCTGAAAAGCGTTTCCAACCCCACTTACAAGTAAAACTAGCTAAAATGTGCCTGGCTGCTATTCACTGAAAAGCTAATTCTGTGTACATTTTTGGCATACGTTTGCTCCTACCGGGTCAGCTGAGCAGTGAATTTCTATTTAACCACCTGCTTTCATGAGAGACCTCGGGGCTGCATGTTTTGAGCCAAGTACTGAGCCTGAAAAGCATTTCCAACCCCACATACAAGTAAAACTAGCTAAAATGTGCCTGGCTTCTCTTCACTGAAAAGCTCATTCTGAGTACATTTTTAGCATACGTTTGCTCCTGCCGGGTCAGCTGAGCAGTGAATTTCTATTTAACCACCTGCCATCATAAGAGACCTCAGGGCTGCATGTTGAGCCCAGTACTGATCCTGAAAAGCGTTTCCAACCCCACTTACAAGTAAAACTAGCTAAAATGTGCCTGGCTGCTATTCACTGAAAAGCTCATTCTGTGTACATTTTTGGCATACGTTTGCTCCTACCGGGTCAGCTGAGCAGCAAATTTCTATTTAACCACCTGCTTTCATGAGAGACCTCAGGGCTGCATGTTTTGAGCCCAGTACAGAGCCTGAAAAGCGTTTCCAACCCCACTTACAAGTAAAACTAGCTAAAATGTGCCTGGCTTCTCTTCACTGAAAAGCTCATTCTGAGTACATTTTTAGCATACGTTTGTTCCTGCCGGGTCAGCTGAGCAGCGAATTTCTATTTAACCACCTGCGAGACCTCAGGGCTGCATGTTTTGAGCCCAGTACTGAGCCTGAAAAGCATTTCCAACAGCACTTACAAGTAAAACTAGCTAAAATGTGCCTGGCTTCTCTTCACTGAAAAGCTCATTCTGAGTACATTTTTAGCATACGTTTCCTCCTGCCGGGTCAGTTGAGCAGCGAAATTCTATTTAACCACCTGCTATCATGAGAGACCTCAGGGCTGCATGTTTTAAGCCCAGTACTGATCCTGAAAAGCGTTTCCAACCCCACTTACAAGTAAAACTAGCTAAAATGTGCCTGGCTGCTATTCACTGAAAAGCTCATTCTGTGTACATTTTTGGCATACGTTTGCTCCTACCGGGTCAGCTGAGCAGCGAATTTCTATTTAACCACCTGCTTTCATGAGAGACCTCAGGGCTGCATGTTTTGAGCCCAGTACTGAGCCTGAAAAGCGTTTCCAACCCCACTTACAAGTAAAACTAGCTAAAATGTGCCTGGCTTCTCTTCACTGAAAAGCTCATTCTGAGTACATTTTTAGCATACGTTTGCTCCTGCCGGGTCAGCTGAGCAGCGAATTTCTATTTAACCACCTGCTTTCATGAGAGACCTCAGGGCTGCATGTTTTGAGCCCAGTACTGAGCCTGAAAAGCGTTTCCAACCCCACTTACAAGTAAAACTAGCTAAAATGTGCCTGGCTGCTATTCACTGAAAAGCTCATTCTGTGTACATTTTTGGCATACGTTTGCTCCTGCCGGGTCAGCTGAGCAGCGAATTTCTATTTAACCACCTGCTATCATAAGAGACCTCAGGGCTGCATGTTGAGCCCAGTACTGATCCTGAGAAGCGTTTCCAACCCCACTTACAAGTAAAACTAGCTAAAATGTGCCTGGCTGCTATTCACTGAAAAGCTCATTCTGAGTACATTTTTAGCATACGTTTGCTCCTGCCGGGTCAGCTGAGCAGCGAATTTCTATTTAACCACCTGCGAGACCTCAGGGCTGCATGTTTTGAGCCCAGTACTGAGCCTGAAAAGCATTTCCAACCCCACTTACAAGTAAAACTAGCTAAAATGTGCCTGGCTGCTATTCACTGAAAAGCTCATTCTGTGTACATTTTTGGCATACGTTTGCTCCTACCGGGTCAGCTGAGCAGCGAATTTCTATTTAACCACCTGCTTTCATGAGAGACCTCAGGGCTGCATGTTTTGAGCCCAGTACAGAGCCTGAAAAGCGTTTCCAACCGCACTTACAAGTAAAACTAACTAAAATGTGCCTGGCTTCTCTTCACTGAAAAGCTCATTCTGAGTACATTTTTAGCATACGTTTGCTCCTGCCGGGTCAGCTGAGCAGCGAATTTCTATTTAACCACCTGCGAGACCTCAGGGCTGCATGTTTTGAGCCCAGTACTGAGCCTGAAAAGCATTTCCAACCCCACTTACAAGTAAAACTAGCTAAAATGTGCCTGGCTTCTCTTCACTGAAAAGCTCATTCTGAGTACATTTTTAGCATACGTTTGCTCCTGCCGGGTCAGCTGAGCAGCGAATTTCTATTTAACCACCTACTATCATGAGAGACCTCAGGGCTGCATGTTTTAAGCCCAGTACTGATCCTGAAAAGCGTTTCCAACCCCACTTACAAGTAAAACTAGCTAAAATGTGCCTGGCTGCTATTCACTGAAAAGCTCATTCTGTGTACATTTTTGGGATACGTTTGCTCCTACCGGGTCAGCTGAGCAGCAAATTTCTATTTAACCACCTGCTTTCATGAGAGACCTCAGGGCTGCATGTTTTGAGCCCAGTACTGAGCCTGAAAAGCGTTTCCAACCCCACTTACAAGTAAAACTAGCTAAAATGTGCCTGGCTTCTCTTCACTGAAAAGCTCATTCTGAGTACATTTTTAGCATATGTTTGCTCCTGCCGGGTCAGCTGAGCAGCGAAATTCTATTTAACCACCTGCTATCATGAGAGACCTCAGGGCTGCATGTTTTGAGCCCAGTACTGAGCCTGAAAAGCGTTTCCAACCCCACTTACAAGTAAAACTAGCTAAAATGTGCCTGGCTTCTCTTCACTGAAAAGCTCATTCTGAGTACATTTTTAGCATATGTTTGCTCCTGCCGGGTCAGCTGAGCTGCGAATTTCTATTTAACCACCTGCTATCACGAGAGACCTCAGGGCTGCATGTTTTGAGCCCAGTACTGAGCCTGAAAAGCGTTTCCAACCCCACTTACAAGTAAAACTAGCTAAAATGTGCCTGGCTGCTATTCACTGAAAAGCTCATTCTGTGTACATTTTTGGCATACGTTTGCTCCTACTGGGTCAGCTGAGCAGTGAATTTCTATTTAACCACCTGCTTTCATGAGAGACCTCGGGGCTGCATGTTTTGAGCCAAGTACTGAGCCTGAAAAGCATTTCCAACCCCACATACAAGTAAAACTAGCTAAAATGTGCCTGGCTTCTCTTCACTGAAAAGCTCATTCTGAGTACATTTTTAGCATACGTTTGCTCCTGCCGGGTCAGCTGAGCAGCGAATTTCTATTTAACCACCTGCCATCATAAGAGACCTCAGGGCTGCATGTTGAGCCCAGTACTGATCCTGAAAAGCGTTTCCAACCCCACTTACAAGTAAAACTAGCTAAAATGTGCCTGGCTGCTATTCACTGAAAAGCTCATTCTGTGTACATTTTTGGCATACGTTTGCTCCTACCGGGTCAGCTGAGCAGCAAATTTCTATTTAACCACCTGCTTTCATGAGAGACCTCAGGGCTGCATGTTTTAAGCCCAGTACAGAGCCTGAAAAGCGTTTCCAACCCCACTTACAAGTAAAACTAGCTAAAATGTGCCTGGCTTCTCTTCACTGAAAAGCTCATTCTGAGAACATTTTTAGCATACGTTTGTTCCTGCCGGGTCAGCTGAGCAGCGAATTTCTATTTAACCACCTGTGAGACCTCAGGGCTGCATGTTTTGAGCCCAGTACTGAGCCTGAAAAGCATTTCCAACAGCACTTACAAGTAAAACTAGCTAAAATGTGCCTGGCTTCTCTTCACTGAAAAGCTCATTCTGAGTACATTTTTAGCATACGTTTCCTCCTGCCGGGTCAGTTGAGCAGCGAAATTCTATTTAACCACCTGCTATCATGAGAGACCTCAGGGCTGCATGTTTTAAGCCCAGTACTGATCCTGAAAAGCGTTTCCAACCCCACTTACAAGTAAAACTAGCTAAAATGTGCCTGGCTGCTATTCACTGAGAAGCTCATTCTGTGTACATTTTTGGCATACGTTTGCTCCTACCGGGTCAGCTGAGCAGCGAATTTCTATTTAACCACCTGCTTTCATGAGAGACCTCAGGGCTGCATGTTTTGAGCCCAGTACTGAGCCTGAAAAGCGTTTCCAACCCCACTTACAAGTAAAACTAGCTAAAATGTGCCTGGCTTCTCCACTGAAAAGCTCATTCTGAGTACATTTTAGCATACGTTTGCTCCTGCCGGGTCAGCTGAGCAGCGAATTTCTATTTAACCACCTGCTGTCATGAGAGACCTCAGGGCTGCATGTTTTGAGCCCAGTACTGATCGTGAAAAGCGTTTCCAACCCCACTTACAAGTAAAACTAGCTAAAATGTGCCTGGCTGCTATTCACTGAAAAGCTCATTCTGTGTACATTTTTGGCATACGTTTGCTCCTGCCGGGTCAGCTGAGCAGCGAATTTCTATTTAACCACCTGCTTTCATGAGAGACCTCAGGGCTGCATGTTTTGAGCCCAGTACTGAGCCCGAAAAGCGTTTCCAACCCCACTTACAAGTAAAACTAGCTAAAATGTGCCTGGCTGCTATTCACTGAAAAGCTCATTCTGTGTACATTTTTGGCATACGTTTGCTCCTGCCGGGTCAGCTGAGCAGCGAATTTCTATTTAACCACCTGCTTTCATGAGAGACCTCAGGGCTGCATGTTTTGAGCCCAGTACTGAGCCTGAAAAGCGTTTCCAACCCCACTTACAAGTAAAACTAGCTAAAATGTGCCTGGCTGCTATTCACTGAAAAGCTCATTCTGTGTACATTTTTGGCATACGTTTGCTCCTACCGGGTCAGCTGAGCAGTGAATTTCTATTTAACCACCTGCTTTCATGAGAGACCTCAGGGCTGCATGTTTTGAGCCAAGTACTGAGCCTGAAAAGCATTTCCAACCCCACTTACAAGTAAAACTAGATAAATGTGCCTGGCTTCTCTTCACTGAAAAGCTGATTCTGAGTACATTTTTAGCATATGTTTGCTCCTGCCGCGTCAGCTGAGCAGCGAATTTCTATTTAACCACCTGCTATCATAAGAGACCTCAGGGCTGCATGTTGAGCCCAGTACTGATCCTGAAAAGCGTTTCCAACCCCACTTACAAGTAAAACTAGCTAAAATGTGCCTGGCTGCTATTCACTGAAAAGCTCATTCTGTGTACATTTTTGGCATACGTTTGCTCTTACCGGGTCAGCTGAGCAGCGAATTTCTATTTAACCACCTGCTTTCATGAGAGACCTCAGGGCTGCATGTTTTGAGCCCAGTACAGAGCCTGAAAAGCGTTTCCAACCCCACTTACAAGTAAAACTAGCTAAAATGTGTCTGGCTTCTCTTCACTGAAAAGCTCATTCTGAGTACATGTTTAGCATACGTTTGCTCCTGCCGGGTCAGCTGAGCAGCGAATTTCTATTTAACCACCTGCGAGACCTCAGGGCTGCATTTTTTGAGCCCAGTACTGAGCCTGAAAAGCATTTCCAACCGCACTTACAAGTAAAACTAGCTAAAATGTGCCTGGCTTCTCTTCACTGAAAAGCTCATTCTGAGTACATTTTTAGCATACGTTTGCTCCTGCCGGTTCAGCTGAGCAGCGAATTTCTATTTAACCACCTGCTATCATGAGAGACCTCAGGGCTGCATGTTTTAAGCCCAGTACTGATCCTGAAAAGCGTTTCCAACCCCACTTACAAGTAAAACTAGCTAAAATGTGCCTGGCTGCTATTCACTGAAAAGCTCATTCTGTGTACATTTTTGGCATACGTTTGCTCCTACCGGGTCAGCTGAGCAGCGAATTTCTATTTAACCACCTGCTTTCATGAGAGACCTCAGGGCTGCATGTTTTGAGCCCAGTACTGAGCCTGAAAAGCGTTTCCAACCCCACTTACAAGTAAAACTAGCTAAAATGTGCCTGGCTTCTCTACACTGAAAAGCTCATTCTGAGTACATTTTTAGCATACGTTTGCTCCTGCCGGGTCAGCTGAGCAGCGAATTTCTATTTAACCACCTGCTTTCATGAGAGACCTCAGGGCGGCATGTTTTGAGCCCAGTACTGAGCCTGAAAAGCGTTTCCAACCCCACTTACAAGTAAAACTAGCTAAAATGTGCCTGGCTGCTATGCACTGAAAAGCTCATTCTGTGTACATTTTTGGCATACGTTTGCTCCTGCCGGGTCAGCTGAGCAGCGAATTTCTATTTAACCACCTGCTTTCATGAGAGACCTCAGGGCTGCATGTTTTGAGCCCAGTACTGTGCCTGAAAAGCGTTTCCAACCCCACTTACAAGTAAAACTAGCTAAAATGTGCCTGGCTGCTATTCACTGAAAAGCTCATTCTGTGTACATTTTTGGCATACGTTTGCTCCTGCCGGGTCAGCTGAGCAGCAAATTTCTATTTAACCACCTGCTTTCATGAGAGACCTCAGGGCTGCATGTTTTGAGCCCAGTACTGAGCCTGAAAAGCGTTTCCAACCCCACTTACAAGTAAAACTAGCTAAAATGTGCCTGGCTGCTATTCACTGAAAAGCTAATTCTGTGTACATTTTTGGCATACGTTTGCTCCTACCGGGTCAGCTGAGCAGTGAATTTCTATTTAACCACCTGCTTTCATGAGAGACCTCGGGGCTGCATGTTTTGAGCCAAGTACTGAGCCTGAAAAGCATTTCCAACCCCACATACAAGTAAAACTAGCTAAAATGTGCCTGGCTTCTCTTCACTGAAAAGCTCATTCTGAGTACATTTTTAGCATACGTTTGCTCCTGCCGGGTCAGCTGAGCAGCGAATTTCTATTTAACCACCTGGCATCATAAGAGACCTCAGGGCTGCATGTTGAGCCCAGTACTGATCCTGAAAAGCGTTTCCAACCCCACTTACAAGTAAAACTAGCTAAAATGTGCCTGGCTGCTATTCACTGAAAAGCTCATTCTGTGTACATTTTTGGCATACGTTTGCTCCTACCGGGTCAGCTGAGCAGCAAATTTCTATTTAACCACCTGCTTTCATGAGAGACCTCAGGGCTGCATGTTTTGAGCCCAGTACAGAGCCTGAAAAGCGTTTCCAACCCCACTTACAAGTAAAACTAGCTAAAATGTGCCTGGCTTCTCTTCACTGAAAAGCTCATTCTGAGTACATTTTTAGCATACGTTTGTTCCTGCCGGGTCAGCTGAGCAGCGAATTTCTATTTAACCACCTGCGAGACCTCAGGGCTGCATGTTTTGAGCCCAGTACTGAGCCTGAAAAGCATTTCCAACAGCACTTACAAGTAAAACTAGCTAAAATGTGCCTGGCTTCTCTTCACTGAAAAGCTCATTCTGAGTACATTTTTAGCATACGTTTCCTCCTGCCGGTTCAGCTGAGCAGCGAATTTCTATTTAACCACCTGCTATCATGAGAGACCTCAGGGCTGCATGTTTTAAGCCCAGTACTGATCCTGAAAAGCGTTTCCAACCCCACTTACAAGTAAAACTAGCTAAAATGTGCCTGGCTGCTATTCACTGAAAAGCTCATTCTGTGTACATTTTTGGCATACGTTTGCTCCTACCGGGTCAGCTGAGCAGCGAATTTCTATTTAACCACCTGCTTTCATGAGAGACCTCAGGGCTGCATGTTTTGAGCCCAGTACTGAGCCTGAAAAGCGTTTCCAACCCCACTTACAAGTAAAACTAGCTAAAATGTGCCTGGCTTCTCTACACTGAAAAGCTCATTCTGAGTACATTTTTAGCATACGTTTGCTCCTGCCGGGTCAGCTGAGCAGCGAATTTCTATTTAACCACCTGCTTTCATGAGAGACCTCAGGGCGGCATGTTTTGAGCCCAGTACTGAGCCTGAAAAGCGTTTCCAACCCCACTTACAAGTAAAACTAGCTAAAATGTGCCTGGCTGCTATGCACTGAAAAGCTCATTCTGTGTACATTTTTGGCATACGTTTGCTCCTGCCGGGTCAGCTGAGCAGCGAATTTCTATTTAACCACCTGCTTTCATGAGAGACCTCAGGGCTGCATGTTTTGAGCCCAGTACTGTGCCTGAAAAGCGTTTCCAACCCCACTTACAAGTAAAACTAGCTAAAATGTGCCTGGCTGCTATTCACTGAAAAGCTCATTCTGTGTACATTTTTGGCATACGTTTGCTCCTGCCGGGTCAGCTGAGCAGCAAATTTCTATTTAACCACCTGCTTTCATGAGAGACCTCAGGGCTGCATGTTTTGAGCCCAGTACTGAGCCTGAAAAGCGTTTCCAACCCCACTTACAAGTAAAACTAGCTAAAATGTGCCTGGCTGCTATTCACTGAAAAGCTAATTCTGTGTACATTTTTGGCATACGTTTGCTCCTACCGGGTCAGCTGAGCAGTGAATTTCTATTTAACCACCTGCTTTCATGAGAGACCTCGGGGCTGCATGTTTTGAGCCAAGTACTGAGCCTGAAAAGCATTTCCAACCCCACATACAAGTAAAACTAGCTAAAATGTGCCTGGCTTCTCTTCACTGAAAAGCTCATTCTGAGTACATTTTTAGCATACGTTTGCTCCTGCCGGGTCAGCTGAGCAGTGAATTTCTATTTAACCACCTGCCATCATAAGAGACCTCAGGGCTGCATGTTGAGCCCAGTACTGATCCTGAAAAGCGTTTCCAACCCCACTTACAAGTAAAACTAGCTAAAATGTGCCTGGCTGCTATTCACTGAAAAGCTCATTCTGTGTACATTTTTGGCATACGTTTGCTCCTACCGGGTCAGCTGAGCAGCAAATTTCTATTTAACCACCTGCTTTCATGAGAGACCTCAGGGCTGCATGTTTTGAGCCCAGTACAGAGCCTGAAAAGCGTTTCCAACCCCACTTACAAGTAAAACTAGCTAAAATGTGCCTGGCTTCTCTTCACTGAAAAGCTCATTCTGAGTACATTTTTAGCATACGTTTGTTCCTGCCGGGTCAGCTGAGCAGCGAATTTCTATTTAACCACCTGCGAGACCTCAGGGCTGCATGTTTTGAGCCCAGTACTGAGCCTGAAAAGCATTTCCAACAGCACTTACAAGTAAAACTAGCTAAAATGTGCCTGGCTTCTCTTCACTGAAAAGCTCATTCTGAGTACATTTTTAGCATACGTTTCCTCCTGCCGGGTCAGTTGAGCAGCGAAATTCTATTTAACCACCTGCTATCATGAGAGACCTCAGGGCTGCATGTTTTAAGCCCAGTACTGATCCTGAAAAGCGTTTCCAACCCCACTTACAAGTAAAACTAGCTAAAATGTGCCTGGCTGCTATTCACTGAAAAGCTCATTCTGTGTACATTTTTGGCATACGTTTGCTCCTACCGGGTCAGCTGAGCAGCGAATTTCTATTTAACCACCTGCTTTCATGAGAGACCTCAGGGCTGCATGTTTTGAGCCCAGTACTGAGCCTGAAAAGCGTTTCCAACCCCACTTACAAGTAAAACTAGCTAAAATGTGCCTGGCTTCTCTTCACTGAAAAGCTCATTCTGAGTACATTTTTAGCATACGTTTGCTCCTGCCGGGTCAGCTGAGCAGCGAATTTCTATTTAACCACCTGCTTTCATGAGAGACCTCAGGGCTGCATGTTTTGAGCCCAGTACTGAGCCTGAAAAGCGTTTCCAACCCCACTTACAAGTAAAACTAGCTAAAATGTGCCTGGCTGCTATTCACTGAAAAGCTCATTCTGTGTACATTTTTGGCATACGTTTGCTCCTGCCGGGTCAGCTGAGCAGCGAATTTCTATTTAACCACCTGCTATCATAAGAGACCTCAGGGCTGCATGTTGAGCCCAGTACTGATCCTGAGAAGCGTTTCCAACCCCACTTACAAGTAAAACTAGCTAAAATGTGCCTGGCTGCTATTCACTGAAAAGCTCATTCTGAGTACATTTTTAGCATACGTTTGCTCCTGCCGGGTCAGCTGAGCAGCGAATTTCTATTTAACCACCTGCGAGACCTCAGGGCTGCATGTTTTGAGCCCAGTACTGAGCCTGAAAAGCATTTCCAACCCCACTTACAAGTAAAACTAGCTAAAATGTGCCTGGCTGCTATTCACTGAAAAGCTCATTCTGTGTACATTTTTGGCATACGTTTGCTCCTACCGGGTCAGCTGAGCAGCGAATTTCTATTTAACCACCTGCTTTCATGAGAGACCTCAGGGCTGCATGTTTTGAGCCCAGTACAGAGCCTGAAAAGCGTTTCCAACCGCACTTACAAGTAAAACTAACTAAAATGTGCCTGGCTTCTCTTCACTGAAAAGCTCATTCTGAGTACATTTTTAGCATACGTTTGCTCCTGCCGGGTCAGCTGAGCAGCGAATTTCTATTTAACCACCTGCGAGACCTCAGGGCTGCATGTTTTGAGCCCAGTACTGAGCCTGAAAAGCATTTCCAACCCCACTTACAAGTAAAACTAGCTAAAATGTGCCTGGCTTCTCTTCACTGAAAAGCTCATTCTGAGTACATTTTTAGCATACGTTTGCTCCTGCCGGGTCAGCTGAGCAGCGAATTTCTATTTAACCACCTACTATCATGAGAGACCTCAGGGCTGCATGTTTTAAGCCCAGTACTGATCCTGAAAAGCGTTTCCAACCCCACTTACAAGTAAAACTAGCTAAAATGTGCCTGGCTGCTATTCACTGAAAAGCTCATTCTGTGTACATTTTTGGGATACGTTTGCTCCTACCGGGTCAGCTGAGCAGCAAATTTCTATTTAACCACCTGCTTTCATGAGAGACCTCAGGGCTGCATGTTTTGAGCCCAGTACTGAGCCTGAAAAGCGTTTCCAACCCCACTTACAAGTAAAACTAGCTAAAATGTGCCTGGCTTCTCTTCACTGAAAAGCTCATTCTGAGTACATTTTTAGCATATGTTTGCTCCTGCCGGGTCAGCTGAGCAGCGAAATTCTATTTAACCACCTGCTATCATGAGAGACCTCAGGGCTGCATGTTTTGAGCCCAGTACTGAGCCTGAAAAGCGTTTCCAACCCCACTTACAAGTAAAACTAGCTAAAATGTGCCTGGCTTCTCTTCACTGAAAAGCTCATTCTGAGTACATTTTTAGCATATGTTTGCTCCTGCCGGGTCAGCTGAGCTGCGAATTTCTATTTAACCACCTGCTATCACGAGAGACCTCAGGGCTGCATGTTTTGAGCCCAGTACTGAGCCTGAAAAGCGTTTCCAACCCCACTTACAAGTAAAACTAGCTAAAATGTGCCTGGCTGCTATTCACTGAAAAGCTCATTCTGTGTACATTTTTGGCATACGTTTGCTCCTACCGGGTCAGCTGAGCAGCGAATTTCTATTTAACCACCTGCTTTCATGAGAGACCTCAGGGCTGCATGTTTTGAGCCCAGTACTGAGCCTGAAAAGCGTTTCCAACCCCACTTACAAGTAAAACTAGCTAAAATGTGCCTGGCTGCTATTCACTGAAAAGCTCATTCTGTGTACATTTTTGGCATACGTTTGCTCCTGCCGGGTCAGCTGAGCAGCGAATTTCTATTTAACCACCTGCTATCATGAGATACCTCAGGGCTGCATGTTTTGAGCCCAGTACTGATCCTGAAAAGCGTTTCCAACCCCACTTACAAGTAAAACTAGCTAAAATGTGCCTGGCTGCTATTCACTGAAAAGCTCATTCTGAGTACATTTTTAGCATACGTTTGCTCCTGCCGGGTCAGCTGAGCAGCGAATTTCTATTTAACCACCTGCTATCATGAGAGACCTCAGGGCTGCATGTTTTGAGCCCAGTACTGAGCCTGAAAAGCGTTTCCAACCCCACTTACAAGTAAAACTAGCTAAAATGTGCCTGGCTGCTATTCACTGAAAAGCTCATTCTGTGTACATTTTTGGCATACGTTTGCTCCTACCGGGTCAGCTGAGCAGCGAATTTCTATTTAACCACCTGATTTCATGCGATACCTCAGGGCTGCATGTTTTGAGCCCAGTACTGAGCCTGAAAAGCATTTCCAAGCCCACTTACAAGTAAAACTAGCTAAAATGTGCCTGGCTTCTCTTCACTGAAAAGCTCATTCTGAGTACATTTTTAGCATACGTTTGCTCCTGCCGGGTCAGCTGAGCAGCAAATTTCTATTTAACCACCTGCTATCATGAGAGACCTCAGGGCTGCATGTTTTGAGCCCAGTACTGATCCTGAAAAGCGTTTCCAACCCCACTTACAAGTAAAACTAGCTAAAATGTGCCTGGCTGCTATTCACTGAAAAGCTCATTCTGTGTACATTTTTGGCATACGTTTGCTCCTACCGGGTCAGCTGAGCAGCGAATTTCTATTTAACCACCTGCTTTCATGAGAGACCTCAGGGCTGCATGTTTTGAGCCCAGTACTGAGCCTGAAAAGCGTTTCCAACCCCACTTACAAGTAAAACTAGCTAAAATGTGCCTGGCTTCTCTTCACTGAAAAGCTCATTCTGAGTACATTTTTAGCATACGTTTGCTCCTGCCGGGTCAGCTGAGCAGCGAATTTCTATTTAACCACCTGCTATCATGAGAGACCTCAGGGCTGCATGTTTTGAGCCCAGTACTGATCCTGAAAAGCATTTCCAACCCCACTTACAAGTAAAACTAGCTAAAATGTGCCTGGCTGCTATTCACTGAAAAGCTCATTCTGTGTACATTTTTGGCATACGTTTGCTCCTACCGGGTCAGCTGAGCAGCGAATTTCTATTTAACCACCTGCTTTCATGAGAGACCTCAGGGCTGCATGTTTTGAGCCCAGTACTGAGCCTGAAAAGCGTTTCCAACCCCACTTACAAGTAAAACTAGCTAAAATGTGCCTGGCTTCTCTTCACTGAAAAGCTCATTCTGAGTACATTTTTAGCATATGTTTGCTCCTGCCGGGTCAGCTGAGCAGCGAATTTCTATTTAACCACCTGCTATCATGAGATACCTCAGGGCTGCATGTTTTGAGCCCAGTACTGATCCTGAAAAGCGTTTCCAACCCCACTTACAAGTAAAACTAGCTAAAATGTGCCTGGCTGCTATTTACTGAAAAGCTCATTCTGAGTACATTTTTAGCATACGTTTGCTCCTGCCGGGTCAGCTGAGCAGCGAATTTCTATTTAACCACCTGCTATCATGAGAGACCTCAGGGCTGCATGTTTTGAGCCCAGTACTGAGCCTGAAAAGCGTTTCCAACCCCACTTACAAGTAAAACTAGCTAAAATGTGCCTGGCTGCTATTCACTGAAAAGCTCATTCTGTGTACATTTTTGGCATACGTTTGCTCCTACCGGGTCAGCTGAGCAGCGAATTTCTATTTAACCACCTGATTTCATGAGAGACCTCAGGGCTGCATGTTTTGAGCCAAGTACTGAGCCTGAAAAGCATTTCCAACCCCACTTACAAGTAAAACTAGCTAAAATGTGCCTGGCTTCTCTTCACTGAAAAGCTCATTCTGAGTACATTTTGTGCATACGTTTTCTCCTGCCCGGTCAGCTGAGCAGCGAATTTCTATTTCACCACCTGCTATCATGAGAGACCTCAGGGCTGCATGTTTTGAGCCCAGTACTGATCCTGAAAAGCGTTTCCAACACCACTTACAAGTAAAACTAGCTAAAATGTGCCTGGCTGCTATTCACTGAAAAGCTCATTCTGTGTACATTTTTGGCATACGTTTGCTCCTACCGGGTCAGCTGAGCAGCGAATTTCTATTTAACCACCTGCTTTCATGAGAGACCTCAGGGCTGCATGTTTTGAGCTCAGTACTGAGCCTGAAAAGCATTTCCAACCCCACTTACAAGTAAAACTAGCTAAAATGTGCCTGGCTTCTCTTCACTGAAAAGCTCATTCTGAGTACATTTTTAGCATACGTTTGCTCCTGCCGGGTTAGCTGAGCAGCGAATTTCTATTTAACCACCTGCTATCATGAGAGACCTCAGGGCTGCATGTGTTGAGCCCAGTACTGATCCTGAAAAGCGTTTCCAACCCCACTTACAAGTAAAACTAGCTAAAATGTGCCTGGCTGCTATTCACTGAAAAGCTCATTCTGTGTACATTTTTGGCATACGTTTGCTCCTACCGGGTCAGCTGAGCAGCGAATTTCTATTTAACCACCTGCTTTCATGAGAGACCTCAGGGCTGCATGTTTTGAGCCCAGTACTGAGCCTGAAAAGCGTTTCCAACCCCACTTACAAGTAAAACTAGCTAAAATGTGCCTGGCTTCTCCACTGAAAAGCTCATTCTGAGTACATTTTAGCATACGTTTGCTCCTGCCGGGTCAGCTGAGCAGCGAATTTCTATTTAACCACCTGCTGTCACGAGAGACCTCAGGGCTGCATGTTTTGAGCCCAGTACTGATCCTGAAAAGCGTTTCCAACCCCACTTACAAGTAAAACTAGCTAAAATGTGCCTGGCTGCTATTCACTGAAAAGCTCATTCTGTGTACATTTTTGGCATACGTTTGCTCCTGCCGGGTCAGCTGAGCAGCGAATTTCTATTTAACCACCTGCTTTCATGAGAGACCTCAGGGCTGCATGTTTTGGGCCCAGTACTGAGCCTGAAAAGCGTTTCCAACCCCACTTACAAGTAAAACTAGCTAAAATGTGCCTGGCTGCTATTCACTGAAAAGCTCATTCTGTGTACATTTTTGGCATATGTTTGCTCCTACCGGGTCAGCTGAGCAGTGAATTTCTATTTAACCACCTGCTTTCATGAGAGACCTCAGGGCTGCATGTTTTGAGCCAAGTACTGAGCCTGAAAAGCATTTCCAACCCCACTTACAAGTAAAACTAGCTAAAATGTGCCTGGCTTCTCTTCACTGAAAAGCTGATTCTGAGTACATTTTTAGCATACGTTTGCTCCTGCCGGGTCAGCTGAGCAGCGAATTTCTATTTAACCACCTGCGAGACCTCAGGGCTGCATGTTTTGAGCCAAGTACTGAGCCTGAAAAGCATTTCCAACCCCACTTACAAGTAAAACTAGCTAAAATGTGCCTGGCTTCTCTTCACTGAAAAGCTCATTCTGAGTACATTTTTAGCATACGTTTGCTCCTGCCGGGTCAGCTGAGCAGCGAATTTCTATTTAACCACCTGCTATCATAAGAGACCTCAGGGCTGCATGTTGAACCCAGTACTGATCCTGAAAAGCGTTTCCAACCCCACTTACAAGTAAAACTAGCTAAAATGTGCCTGGCTGCTATTCACTGAAAAGCTCATTCTGTGTACATTTTTGGCATACGTTTGCTCCTACCGGGTCAGCTGAGCAGCAAATTTCTTTTTAACCACCTGCTTTCATGAGAGACCTCAGGGCTGCATGTTTTGAGCCCAGTACAGAGCCTGAAAAGCGTTTCCAACCCCACTTACAAGTAAAACTAGCTAAAATGTGCCTGGCTTCTCTTCACTGAAAAGCTCATTCTGAGTACATTTTTAGCATACGTTTGCTCCTGCCGGGTCAGCTGAGCAGCGAATTTCTATTTAACCACCTGCGAGACCTCAGGGCTGCATGTTTTGAGCCCAGTACTGAGCCTGAAAAGCATTTCCAACAGCACTTACAAGTAAAACTAGCTAAAATGTGCCTGGCTTCTCTTCACTGAAAAGCTCATTCTGAGTACATTTTTAGCATACGTTTGCTCCTGCCGGGTCAGTTGAGCAGCGAAATTCTATTTAACCACCTGCTATCATGAGAGACCTCAGGGCTGCATGTTTTAAGCCCAGTACTGATCCTGAAAAGCGTTTCCAACCCCACTTACAAGTAAAACTAGCTAAAATGTGCCTTTCTGCTATTCACTGAAAAGCTCATTCTGTGTACATTTTTGGCATACGTTTGCTCCTACCGGGTCAGCTGAGCAGCGAATTTCTATTTAACCACCTGCTATCATGAGAGACCTCAGGGCTGCATGTTTTGAGCCCAGTACTGAGCCTGAAAAGCGTTTCCAACCCCACTTACAAGTAAAACTAGCTAAAATGTGCCTGGCTGCTATTCACTGAAAAGCTCATTCTGTGTACATTTTTGGCATACGTTTGCTCCTGCCGGGTCAGCTGAGCAGCGAATTTCTATTTAACCACCTGCTATCATGAGAGACCTCAGGGCTGCATGTTTTGAGCCCAGTACTGATCCTGAAAAGCGTTTCCAACCCCACTTACAAGTACAACTAGCTAAAATGTGCCTGGCTTCTCTTCACTGAAAAGCTCATTCTGAGTACATTTTTAGCATACGTTTGCTCCTGCCGGGTCAGCTGAGCAGCGAATTTCTATTTAACCACCTGCTTTCATGAGAGACCTCAGGGCTGCATGTTTTGAGCTCAGTACTGAGCCTGAAAAGCATTTCCAACCCCACTCACAAGTAAAACTAGCTAAAATGTGCCTGGCTTCTCTTCACTGAAAAGCTCATTCTGAGTACATTTTTAGCATACGTTTGCTCCTGCCGGGTCAGCTGAGCAGCGAATTTCTATTTAACCACCTGCTATCATGAGAGACCTCAGGGCTGCATGTTTTGAGCCCAGTACTGAGCCTGAAAAGCGATTCCAACCCCACTTACAAGTAAAACTAGCTAAAATGTGCCTGGCTGCTATTCACTGAAAAGCTCGTTCTGTGTACATTTTTGGCATACGTTTGCTCCTACCGGGTCAGCTGAGCAGCGAATTTCTATTTAACCACCTGCTTTCATGAGAGACCTCAGGGCTGCATGTTTTGAGCCCAGTACTGAGCCTGAAAAGCGTTTCCAACCCCACTTACAAGTAAAACTAGCTAAAATGTGCCTGGCTTCTCTTCACTGAAAAGCTCATTCTGAGTACATTTTTAGCATATGTTTGCTCCTGCCGGGTCAGCTGAGCAGCGAATTTCTATTTAACCACCTGCTATCATGAGATACCTCAGGGCTGCATGTTTTGAGCCCAGTACTGATCCTGAAAAGCGTTTCCAACCCCACTTACAAGTAAAACTAGCTAAAATGTGCCTGGCTGCTATTTACTGAAAAGCTCATTCTGAGTACATTTTTAGCATACGTTTGCTCCTGCCGGGTCAGCTGAGCAGCGAATTTCTATTTAACCACCTGCTATCATGAGAGACCTCAGGGCTGCATGTTTTGAGCCCAGTACTGAGCCTGAAAAGCGTTTCCAACCCCACTTACAAGTAAAACTAGCTAAAATGTGCCTGGCTGCTATTCACTGAAAAGCTCATTCTGTGTACATTTTTGGCATACGTTTGCTCCTACCGGGTCAGCTGAGCAGCGAATTTCTATTTAACCACCTGATTTCATGAGAGACCTCAGGGCTGCATGTTTTGAGCCAAGTACTGAGCCTGAAAAGCATTTCCAACCCCACTTACAAGTAAAACTAGCTAAAATGTGCCTGGCTTCTCTTCACTGAAAAGCTCATTCTGAGTACATTTTTAGCATACGTTTGCTCCTGCCGGGTCAGCTGAGCAGCGAATTTCTATTTCACCACCTGCTATCATGAGAGACCTCAGGGCTGCATGTTTTGAGCCCAGTACTGATCCTGAAAAGCGTTTCCAACCCCACTTACAAGTAAAACTAGCTAAAATGTGCCTGGCTGCTATTCACTGAAAAGCTCATTCTGTGTACATTTTTGGCATACGTTTGCTCCTACCGGGTCAGCTGAGCATTGAATTTCTATGTAACCACCTGCTTTCAGGAGAGACCTCAGGGCTGCATGTTTTGAGCCCAGTACTGAGCCTGAAAAGCGTTTCCAACCCCACTTACAAGTAAAACTAGCTAAAATGTGCCTGGCTGCTATCCACTGAAAAGCTCATTCTGTGTACATTTTTGGCATACGTTTGCTCCTACCGGGTCAGCTGAGCAGCGAATTTCTATTTAACCACCTGCTTTCATGAGAGACCTCAGGGCTGCATGTTTTGAGCTCAGTACTGAGCCTGAAAAGCATTTCCAACCCCACTTACAAGTAAAACTAGCTAAAATGTGCCTGGCTTCTCTTCACTGAAAAGCTCATTCTGAGTACATTTTTAGCATACGTTTGCTCCTGCCGGGTTAGCTGAGCAGCGAATTTCTATTTAACCACCTGCTATCATGAGAGACCTCAGGGCTGCATGTTTTGAGCCCAGTACTGATCCTGAAAAGCGTTTCCAACCCCACTTACAAGTAAAACTAGCTAAAATGTGCCTGGCTGCTATTCACTGAAAAGCTCATTCTGTGTACATTTTTGGCATACGTTTGCTCCTACCGGGTCAGCTGAGCAGCGAATTTCTATTTAACCACCTGCTTTCATGAGAGACCTCAGGGCTGCATGTTTTGAGCCCAGTACTGAGCCTGAAAAGCGTTTCCAACCCCACTTACAAGTAAAACTAGCTAAAATGTGCCTGGCTTCTCCACTGAAAAGCTCATTCTGAGTACATTTTAGCATACGTTTGCTCCTGCCGGGTTAGCTGAGCAGCGAATTTCTATTTAACCACCTGCTGTCATGAGAGACCTTAGGGCTGCATGTTTTGAGCCCAGTACTGATCCTGAAAAGCGTTTCCAACCCCACTTACAAGTAAAACTAGCTAAAATGTGCCTGGCTGCTATTCACTGAAAAGCTCATTCTGTGTACATTTTTGGCATACGTTTGCTCCTGCCGGGTCAGCTGAGCAGCGAATTTCTATTTAACCACCTGCTTTCATGAGAGACCTCAGGGCTGCATGTTTTGAGCCCAGTACTGAGCCTGAAAAGCGTTTCCAACCCCACTTACAAGTAAAACTAGCTAAAATGTGCCTGGCTGCTATTCACTGAAAAGCTCATTCTGTGTACATTTTTGGCATACGTTTGCTCCTACCGGGTCAGCTGAGCAGTGAATTTCTATTTAACCACCTGCTTTCATGAGAGACCTCAGGGCTGCATGTTTTGAGCCAAGTACTGAGCCTGAAAAGCATTTCCAACCCCACTTACAAGTAAAACTAGCTAAAATGTGCCTGGCTGCTATTCACTGAAAAGCTCATTCTGTGTACATTTTTGGCATACGTTTGCTCCTGCCGGGTCAGCTGAGCAGCGAATTTCTATTTAACCACCTGCTTTCATGAGAGACCTCAGGGCTGCATGTTTTGAGCCCAGTACTGAGCCTGAAAAGCGTTTCCAACCCCACTTACAAGTAAAACTAGCTAAAATGTGCCTGGCTGCTATTCACTGAAAAGCTCAGTCTGTGTACATTTTTGGCATACGTTTGCTCCTGCCGGGTCAGCTGAGCAGCGAATTTCTATTTAACCACCTGCTATCATAAGAGACCTCAGGGCTGCATGTTGAGCCCAGTACTGATCCTGAAAAGCGTTTCCAACCCCACTTACAAGTAAAACTAGCTAAAATGTGCCTGGCTGCTATTCACTGAAAAGCTCATTCTGAGTACATTTTTAGCATACGTTTGCTCCTGCCGGGTCAGCTGAGCAGCGAATTTCTATTTAACCACCTGCGAGACCTCAGGGCTGCATGTTTTGAGCCCAGTACTGAGCCTGAAAAGCATTTCCAACCCCACTTACAAGTAAAACTAGCTAAAATGTGCCTGGCTGCTATTCACTGAAAAGCTCATTCTGTGTACATTTTTGGCATACGTTTGCTCCTACCGGGTCAGCTGAGCAGCGAATTTCTATTTAACCACCTGCTTTCATGAGAGACCTCAGGGCTGCATATTTTGAGCCCAGTACAGAGCCTGAAAAGCGTTTCCAACCGCACTTACAAGTAAAACTAACTAAAATGTGCCTGGCTTCTCTTCACTGAAAAGCTCATTCTGAGTACATTTTTAGCATACGTTTGCTCCTGCCGGGTCAGCTGAGCAGCGAATTTCTATTTAACCACCTGCGAGACCTCAGGGCTGCATGTTTTGAGCCCAGTACTGAGCCTGAAAAGCATTTCCAACCCCACTTACAAGTAAAACTAGCTAAAATGTGCCTGGCTTCTCTTCACTGAAAAGCTCATTCTGAGTACATTTTTAGCATACGTTTGCTCCTGCCGGGTCAGCTGAGCAGCGAATTTCTATTTAACCACCTACTATCATGAGAGACCTCAGGGCTGCATGTTTTAAGCCCAGTACTCATCCTGAAAAGCGTTTCCAACCCCACTTACAAGTAAAACTATCTAAAATGTGCCTGGCTGCTATTCACTGAAAAGCTCATTCTGTGTACATTTTTGGGATACGTTTGCTCCTACCGGGTCAGCTGAGCAGCAAATTTCTATTTAACCACCTGCTTTCATGAGAGACCTCAGGGCTGCATGTTTTGAGCCCAGTACTGAGCCTGAAAAGCGTTTCCAACCCCACTTACAAGTAAAACTAGCTAAAATGTGCCTGGCTTCTCTTCACTGAAAAGCTCATTCTGAGTACATTTTTAGCATATGTTTGCTCCTGCCGGGTCAGCTGAGCAGCGAAATTCTATTTAACCACCTGCTATCATGAGAGACCTCAGGGCTGCATGTTTTGAGCCCAGTACTGAGCCTGAAAAGCGTTTCCAACCCCACTTACAAGTAAAACTAGCTAAAATGTGCCTGGCTTCTCTTCACTGAAAAGCTCATTCTGAGTACATTTTTAGCATATGTTTGCTCCTGCCGGGTCAGCTGAGCTGCGAATTTCTATTTAACCACCTGCTATCATGAGAGACCTCAGGGCTGCATGTTTTGAGCCCAGTACTGAGCCTGAAAAGCGTTTCCAACCCCACTTACAAGTAAAACTAGCTAAAATGTGCCTGGCTGCTATTCACTGAAAAGCTCATTCTGTGTACATTTTTGGCATACGTTTGCTCCTACCGGGTCAGCTGAGCAGCGAATTTCTATTTAACCACCTGCTTTCATGAGAGACCTCAGGGCTGCATGTTTTGAGCCCAGTACTGAGCCTGAAAAGCGTTTCCAACCCCACTTACAAGTAAAACTAGCTAAAATGTGCCTGGCTGCTATTCACTGAAAAGCTCATTCTGTGTACATTTTTGGCATACGTTTGCTCCTGCCGGGTCAGCTGAGCAGCGAATTTCTATTTAACCACCTGCTATCATGAGATACCTCAGGGCTGCATGTTTTGAGCCCAGTACTGATCCTGAAAAGCGTTTCCAACCCCACTTACAAGTAAAACTAGCTAAAATGTGCCTGGCTGCTATTCACTGAAAAGCTCATTCTGAGTACATTTTTAGCATACGTTTGCTCCTGCCGGGTCAGCTGAGCAGCGAATTTCTATTTAACCACCTGCTATCATGAGAGACCTCAGGGCTGCATGTTTTGAGCCCAGTACTGAGCCTGAAAAGCGTTTCCAACCCCACTTACAAGTAAAACTAGCTAAAATGTGCCTGGCTGCTATTCACTGAAAAGCTCATTCTGTGTACATTTTTGGCATACGTTTGCTCCTACCGGGTCAGCTGAGCAGCGAATTTCTATTTAACCACCTGATTTCATGAGAGACCTCAGGGCTGCATGTTTTGAGCCCAGTACTGAGCCTGAAAAGCATTTCCAAGCCCACTTACAAGTAAAACTAGCTAAAATGTGCCTGGCTTCTCTTCACTGAAAAGCTCATTCTGAGTACATTTTTAGCATACGTTTGCTCCTGCCGGGTCAGCTGAGCAGCAAATTTCTATTTAACCACCTGCTATCATGAGAGACCTCAGGGCTGCATGTTTTGAGCCCAGTACTGATCCTGAAAAGCGTTTCCAACCCCACTTACAAGTAAAACTAGCTAAAATGTGCCTGGCTGCTATTCACTGAAAAGCTCATTCTGTGTACATTTTTGGCATACGTTTGCTCCTACCGGGTCAGCTGAGCAGCGAATTTCTATTTAACCACCTGCTTTCATGAGAGACCTCAGGGCTGCATGTTTTGAGCCCAGTACTGAGCCTGAAAAGCGTTTCCAACCCCACTTACAAGTAAAACTAGCTAAAATGTGCCTGGCTGCTATTCACTGAAAAGCTCATTCTGTGTACATTTTTGGCATACGTTTGCTCCTGCCGGGTCAGCTGAGCAGCGAATTTCTATTTAACCACCTGCTATCATGAGATACCTCAGGGCTGCATGTTTTGAGCCCAGTACTGATCCTGAAAAGCGTTTCCAACCCCACTTACAAGTAAAACTAGCTAAAATGTGCCTGGCTGCTATTCACTGAAAAGCTCATTCTGAGTACATTTTTAGCATACGTTTGCTCCTGCCGGGTCAGCTGAGCAGCGAATTTCTATTTAACCACCTGCTATCATGAGAGACCTCAGGGCTGCATGTTTTGAGCCCAGTACTGAGCCTGAAAAGCGTTTCCAACCCCACTTACAAGTAAAACTAGCTAAAATGTGCCTGGCTGCTATTCACTGAAAAGCTCATTCTGTGTACATTTTTGGCATACGTTTGCTCCTACCGGGTCAGCTGAGCAGCGAATTTCTATTTAACCACCTGATTTCATGAGAGACCTCAGGGCTGCATGTTTTGAGCCCAGTACTGAGCCTGAAAAGCATTTCCAAGCCCACGTACAAGTAAAACTAGCTAAAATGTGCCTGGCTTCTCTTCACTGAAAAGCTCATTCTGAGTACATTTTTAGCATACGTTTGCTCCTGCCGGGTCAGCTGAGCAGCAAATTTCTATTTAACCACCTGCTATCATGAGAGACCTCAGGGCTGCATGTTTTGAGCCCAGTACTGATCCTGAAAAGCGTTTCCAACCCCACTTACAAGTAAAACTAGCTAAAATGTGCCTGGCTGCTATTCACTGAAAAGCTCATTCTGTGTACATTTTTGGCATACGTTTGCTCCTACCGGGTCAGCTGAGCAGCGAATTTCTATTTAACCACCTGCTTTCATGAGAGACCTCAGGGCTGCATGTTTTGAGCCCAGTACTGAGCCTGAAAAGCGTTTCCAACCCCACTTACAAGTAAAACTAGCTAAAATGTGCCTGGCTTCTCTTCACTGAAAAGCTCATTCTGAGTACATTTTTAGCATACGTTTGCTCCTGCCGGGTCAGCTGAGCAGCGAATTTCTATTTAACCACCTGCTATCATGAGAGACCTCAGGGCTGCATGTTTTGAGCCCAGTACTGATCCTGAAAAGCATTTCCAACCCCACTTATAAGTAAAACTAGCTAAAATGTGACTGGCTGCTATTCACTGAAAAGCTCATTCTGTGTACATTTTTGGCATACGTTTGCTCCTACCGGGTCAGCTGAGCAGCGAATTTCTATTTAACCACCTGCTTTCATGAGAGACCTCAGGGCTGCATGTTTTGAGGCCAGTACTGAGCCTGAAAAGCGTTTCCAACCCCACTTACAAGTAAAACTAGCTAAAATGTGCCTGGCTTCTCCACTGAAAAGCTCATTCTGAGTACATTTTAGCATACGTTTGCTCCTGCCGGGTCAGCTGAGCAGCGAATTTCTATTTAACCACCTGCTGTCATGAGAGACCTCAGGGCTGCATGTTTTGAGCCCAGTACTGATCGTGAAAAGCGTTTCCAACCCCACTTACAAGTAAAACTAGCTAAAATGTGCCTGGCTGCTATTCACTGAAAAGCTCATTCTGTGTACATTTTTGGCATACGTTTGCTCCTGCCGGGTCAGCTGAGCAGCGAATTTCTATTTAACCACCTGCTTTCATGAGAGACCTCAGGGCTGCATGTTTTGAGCCCAGTACTGAGCCCGAAAAGCGTTTCCAACCCCACTTACAAGTAAAACTAGCTAAAATGTGCCTGGCTGCTATTCACTGAAAAGCTCATTCTGTGTACATTTTTGGCATACGTTTGCTCCTGCCGGGTCAGCTGAGCAGCGAATTTCTATTTAACCACCTGCTTTCATGAGAGACCTCAGGGCTGCATGTTTTGAGCCCAGTACTGAGCCTGAAAAGCGTTTCCAACCCCACTTACAAGTAAAACTAGCTAAAATGTGCCTGGCTGCTATTCACTGAAAAGCTCATTCTGTGTACATTTTTGGCATACGTTTGCTCCTACTGGGTCAGCTGAGCAGTGAATTTCTATTTAACCACCTGCTTTAATGAGAGACCTCAGGGCTGCATGTTTTGAGCCAAGTACTGAGCCTGAAAAGCATTTCCAACCCCACTTACAAGTAAAACTAGATAAATGTGCCTGGCTTCTCTTCACTGAAAAGCTGATTCTGAGTACATTTTTAGCATATGTTTGCTCCTGCCGCGTCAGCTGAGCAGCGAATTTCTATTTAACCACCTGCTATCATAAGAGACCTCAGGGCTGCATGTTGAGCCCAGTACTGATCCTGAAAAGCGTTTCCAACCCCACTTACAAGTAAAACTAGCTAAAATGTGCCTGGCTGCTATTCACTGAAAAGCTCATTCTGTGTACATTTTTGGCATACGTTTGCTCTTACCGGGTCAGCTGAGCAGCGAATTTCTATTTAACCACCTGCTTTCATGAGAGACCTCAGGGCTGCATGTTTTGAGCCCAGTACAGAGCCTGAAAAGCGTTTCCAACCCCACTTACAAGTAAAACTAGCTAAAATGTGCCTGGCTTCTCTTCACTGAAAACCTCATTCTGAGTACATGTTTAGCATACGTTTGCTCCTGCCGGGTCAGCTGAGCAGCGAATTTCTATTTAACCACCTGCGAGACCTCAGGGCTGCATGTTTTGAGCCCAGTACTGAGCCTGAAAAGCATTTCCAACCGCACTTACAAGTAAAACTAGCTAAAATGTGCCTGGCTTCTCTTCACTGAAAAGCTCATTCTGAGTACATTTTTAGCATACGTTTGCTCCTGCCGGTTCAGCTGAGCAGCGAATTTCTATTTAACCACCTGCTATCATGAGAGACCTCAGGGCTGCATGTTTTAAGCCCAGTACTGATCCTGAAAAGCGTTTCCAACCCCACTTACAAGTAAAACTAGCTAAAATGTGCCTGGCTGCTATTCACTGAAAAGCTCATTCTGTGTACATTTTTGGCATACGTTTGCTCCTACCGGGTCAGCTGAGCAGCGAATTTCTATTTAACCACCTGCTTTCATGAGAGACCTCAGGGCTGCATGTTTTGAGCCCAGTACTGAGCCTGAAAAGCGTTTCCAACCCCACTTACAAGTAAAACTAGCTAAAATGTGCCTGGCTTCTCTACACTGAAAAGCTCATTCTGAGTACATTTTTAGCATACGTTTGCTCCTGCGGGTCAGCTGAGCAGCGAATTTCTATTTAACCACCTGCTTTCATGAGAGACCTCAGGGCGGCATGTTTTGAGCCCAGTACTGAGCCTGAAAAGCGTTTCCAACCCCACTTACAAGTAAAACTAGCTAAAATGTGCCTGGCTGCTATGCACTGAAAAGCTCATTCTGTGTACATTTTTGGCATACGTTTGCTCCTGCCGGGTCAGCTGAGCAGCGAATTTCTATTTAACCACCTGCTTTCATGAGAGACCTCAGGGCTGCATGTTTTGAGCCCAGTACTGTGCCTGAAAAGCGTTTCCAACCCCACTTACAAGTAAAACTAGCTAAAATGTGCCTGGCTGCTATTCACTGAAAAGCTCATTCTGTGTACATTTTTGGCATACGTTTGCTCCTGCCGGGTCAGCTGAGCAGCAAATTTCTATTTAACCACCTGCTTTCATGAGAGACCTCAGGGCTGCATGTTTTGAGCCCAGTACTGAGCCTGAAAAGCGTTTCCAACCCCACTTACAAGTAAAACTAGCTAAAATGTGCCTGGCTGCTATTCACTGAAAAGCTCATTCTGTGTACATTTTTGGCATGCGTTTGCTCCTACCGGGTCAGCTGAGCAGTGAATTTCTATTTAACCACCTGCTTTCATGAGAGACCTCGGGGCTGCATGTTTTGAGCCAAGTACTGAGCCTGAAAAGCATTTCCAACCCCACATACAAGTAAAACTAGCTAAAATGTGCCTGGCTTCTCTTCACTGAAAAGCTCATTCTGAGTACATTTTTAGCATACGTTTGCTCCTGCCGGGTCAGCTGAGCAGCGAATTTCTATTTAACCACCTGCCATCATAAGAGACCTCAGGGCTGCATGTTGAGCCCAGTACTGATCCTGAAAAGCGTTTCCAACCCCACTTACAAGTAAAACTAGCTAAAATGTGCCTGGCTGCTATTCACTGAAAAGCTCATTCTGTGTACATTTTTGGCATACGTTTGCTCCTACCGGGTCAGCTGAGCAGCAAATTTCTATTTAACCACCTGCTTTCATGAGAGACCTCAGGGCTGCATGTTTTAAGCCCAGTACAGAGCCTGAAAAGCGTTTCCAACCCCACTTACAAGTAAAACTAGCTAAAATGTGCCTGGCTTCTCTTCACTGAAAAGCTCATTCTGAGAACATTTTTAGCATACGTTTGTTCCTGCCGGGTCAGCTGAGCAGCGAATTTCTATTTAACCACCTGTGAGACCTCAGGGCTGCATGTTTTGAGCCCAGTACTGAGCCTGAAAAGCATTTCCAACAGCACTTACAAGTAAAACTAGCTAAAATGTGCCTGGCTTCTCTTCACTGAAAAGCTCATTCTGAGTACATTTTTAGCATACGTTTCCTCCTGCCGGGTCAGTTGAGCAGCGAAATTCTATTTAACCACCTGCTATCATGAGAGACCTCAGGGCTGCATGTTTTAAGCCCAGTACTGATCCTGAAAAGCGTTTCCAACCCCACTTACAAGTAAAACTAGCTAAAATGTGCCTGGCTGCTATTCACTGAGAAGCTCATTCTGTGTACATTTTTGGCATACGTTTGCTCCTACCGGGTCAGCTGAGCAGCGAATTTCTATTTAACCACCTGCTTTCATGAGAGACCTCAGGGCTGCATGTTTTGAGCCCAGTACTGAGCCTGAAAAGCGTTTCCAACCCCACTTACAAGTAAAACTAGCTAAAATGTGCCTGGCTTCTCCACTGAAAAGCTCATTCTGAGTACATTTTAGCATACGTTTGCTCCTGCCGGGTCAGCTGAGCAGCGAATTTCTATTTAACCACCTGCTGTCATGAGAGACCTCAGGGCTGCATGTTTTGAGCCCAGTACTGATCGTGAAAAGCGTTTCCAACCCCACTTACAAGTAAAACTAGCTAAAATGTGCCTGGCTGCTATTCACTGAAAAGCTCATTCTGTGTACATTTTTGGCATACGTTTGCTCCTGCCGGGTCAGCTGAGCAGCGAATTTCTATTTAACCACCTGCTTTCATGAGAGACCTCAGGGCTGCATGTTTTGAGCCCAGTACTGAGCCCGAAAAGCGTTTCCAACCCCACTTACAAGTAAAACTAGCTAAAATGTGCCTGGCTGCTATTCACTGAAAAGCTCATTCTGTGTACATTTTTGGCATACGTTTGCTCCTGCCGGGTCAGCTGAGCAGCGAATTTCTATTTAACCACCTGCTTTCATGAGAGACCTCAGGGCTGCATGTTTTGAGCCCAGTACTGAGCCTGAAAAGCGTTTCCAACCCCACTTACAAGTAAAACTAGCTAAAATGTGCCTGGCTGCTATTCACTGAAAAGCTCATTCTGTGTACATTTTTGGCATACGTTTGCTCCTACCGGGTCAGCTGAGCAGTGAATTTCTATTTAACCACCTGCTTTCATGAGAGACCTCAGGGCTGCATGTTTTGAGCCAAGTACTGAGCCTGAAAAGCATTTCCAACCCCACTTACAAGTAAAACTAGATAAATGTGCCTGGCTTCTCTTCACTGAAAAGCTGATTCTGAGTACATTTTTAGCATATGTTTGCTCCTGCCGCGTCAGCTGAGCAGCGAATTTCTATTTAACCACCTGCTATCATAAGAGACCTCAGGGCTGCATGTTGAGCCCAGTACTGATCCTGAAAAGCGTTTCCAACCCCACTTACAAGTAAAACTAGCTAAAATGTGCCTGGCTGCTATTCACTGAAAAGCTCATTCTGTGTACATTTTTGGCATACGTTTGCTCTTACCGGGTCAGCTGAGCAGCGAATTTCTATTTAACCACCTGCTTTCATGAGAGACCTCAGGGCTGCATGTTTTGAGCCCAGTACAGAGCCTGAAAAGCGTTTCCAACCCCACTTACAAGTAAAACTAGCTAAAATGTGTCTGGCTTCTCTTCACTGAAAAGCTCATTCTGAGTACATGTTTAGCATACGTTTGCTCCTGCCGGGTCAGCTGAGCAGCGAATTTCTATTTAACCACCTGCGAGACCTCAGGGCTGCATTTTTTGAGCCCAGTACTGAGCCTGAAAAGCATTTCCAACCGCACTTACAAGTAAAACTAGCTAAAATGTGCCTGGCTTCTCTTCACTGAAAAGCTCATTCTGAGTACATTTTTAGCATACGTTTGCTCCTGCCGGTTCAGCTGAGCAGCGAATTTCTATTTAACCACCTGCTATCATGAGAGACCTCAGGGCTGCATGTTTTAAGCCCAGTACTGATCCTGAAAAGCGTTTCCAACCCCACTTACAAGTAAAACTAGCTAAAATGTGCCTGGCTGCTATTCACTGAAAAGCTCATTCTGTGTACATTTTTGGCATACGTTTGCTCCTACCGGGTCAGCTGAGCAGCGAATTTCTATTTAACCACCTGCTTTCATGAGAGACCTCAGGGCTGCATGTTTTGAGCCCAGTACTGAGCCTGAAAAGCGTTTCCAACCCCACTTACAAGTAAAACTAGCTAAAATGTGCCTGGCTTCTCTACACTGAAAAGCTCATTCTGAGTACATTTTTAGCATACGTTTGCTCCTGCCGGGTCAGCTGAGCAGCGAATTTCTATTTAACCACCTGCTTTCATGAGAGACCTCAGGGCGGCATGTTTTGAGCCCAGTACTGAGCCTGAAAAGCGTTTCCAACCCCACTTACAAGTAAAACTAGCTAAAATGTGCCTGGCTGCTATGCACTGAAAAGCTCATTCTGTGTACATTTTTGGCATACGTTTGCTCCTGCCGGGTCAGCTGAGCAGCGAATTTCTATTTAACCACCTGCTTTCATGAGAGACCTCAGGGCTGCATGTTTTGAGCCCAGTACTGTGCCTGAAAAGCGTTTCCAACCCCACTTACAAGTAAAACTAGCTAAAATGTGCCTGGCTGCTATTCACTGAAAAGCTCATTCTGTGTACATTTTTGGCATACGTTTGCTCCTGCCGGGTCAGCTGAGCAGCAAATTTCTATTTAACCACCTGCTTTCATGAGAGACCTCAGGGCTGCATGTTTTGAGCCCAGTACTGAGCCTGAAAAGCGTTTCCAACCCCACTTACAAGTAAAACTAGCTAAAATGTGCCTGGCTGCTATTCACTGAAAAGCTAATTCTGTGTACATTTTTGGCATACGTTTGCTCCTACCGGGTCAGCTGAGCAGTGAATTTCTATTTAACCACCTGCTTTCATGAGAGACCTCGGGGCTGCATGTTTTGAGCCAAGTACTGAGCCTGAAAAGCATTTCCAACCCCACATACAAGTAAAACTAGCTAAAATGTGCCTGGCTTCTCTTCACTGAAAAGCTCATTCTGAGTACATTTTTAGCATACGTTTGCTCCTGCCGGGTCAGCTGAGCAGCGAATTTCTATTTAACCACCTGGCATCATAAGAGACCTCAGGGCTGCATGTTGAGCCCAGTACTGATCCTGAAAAGCGTTTCCAACCCCACTTACAAGTAAAACTAGCTAAAATGTGCCTGGCTGCTATTCACTGAAAAGCTCATTCTGTGTACATTTTTGGCATACGTTTGCTCCTACCGGGTCAGCTGAGCAGCAAATTTCTATTTAACCACCTGCTTTCATGAGAGACCTCAGGGCTGCATGTTTTGAGCCCAGTACAGAGCCTGAAAAGCGTTTCCAACCCCACTTACAAGTAAAACTAGCTAAAATGTGCCTGGCTTCTCTTCACTGAAAAGCTCATTCTGAGTACATTTTTAGCATACGTTTGTTCCTGCCGGGTCAGCTGAGCAGCGAATTTCTATTTAACCACCTGCGAGACCTCAGGGCTGCATGTTTTGAGCCCAGTACTGAGCCTGAAAAGCATTTCCAACAGCACTTACAAGTAAAACTAGCTAAAATGTGCCTGGCTTCTCTTCACTGAAAAGCTCATTCTGAGTACATTTTTAGCATACGTTTCCTCCTGCCGGTTCAGCTGAGCAGCGAATTTCTATTTAACCACCTGCTATCATGAGAGACCTCAGGGCTGCATGTTTTAAGCCCAGTACTGATCCTGAAAAGCGTTTCCAACCCCACTTACAAGTAAAACTAGCTAAAATGTGCCTGGCTGCTATTCACTGAAAAGCTCATTCTGTGTACATTTTTGGCATACGTTTGCTCCTACCGGGTCAGCTGAGCAGCGAATTTCTATTTAACCACCTGCTTTCATGAGAGACCTCAGGGCTGCATGTTTTGAGCCCAGTACTGAGCCTGAAAAGCGTTTCCAACCCCACTTACAAGTAAAACTAGCTAAAATGTGCCTGGCTTCTCTACACTGAAAAGCTCATTCTGAGTACATTTTTAGCATACGTTTGCTCCTGCCGGGTCAGCTGAGCAGCGAATTTCTATTTAACCACCTGCTTTCATGAGAGACCTCAGGGCGGCATGTTTTGAGCCCAGTACTGAGCCTGAAAAGCGTTTCCAACCCCACTTACAAGTAAAACTAGCTAAAATGTGCCTGGCTGCTATGCACTGAAAAGCTCATTCTGTGTACATTTTTGGCATACGTTTGCTCCTGCCGGGTCAGCTGAGCAGCGAATTTCTATTTAACCACCTGCTTTCATGAGAGACCTCAGGGCTGCATGTTTTGAGCCCAGTACTGTGCCTGAAAAGCGTTTCCAACCCCACTTACAAGTAAAACTAGCTAAAATGTGCCTGGCTGCTATTCACTGAAAAGCTCATTCTGTGTACATTTTTGGCATACGTTTGCTCCTGCCGGGTCAGCTGAGCAGCAAATTTCTATTTAACCACCTGCTTTCATGAGAGACCTCAGGGCTGCATGTTTTGAGCCCAGTACTGAGCCTGAAAAGCGTTTCCAACCCCACTTACAAGTAAAACTAGCTAAAATGTGCCTGGCTGCTATTCACTGAAAAGCTAATTCTGTGTACATTTTTGGCATACGTTTGCTCCTACCGGGTCAGCTGAGCAGTGAATTTCTATTTAACCACCTGCTTTCATGAGAGACCTCGGGGCTGCATGTTTTGAGCCAAGTACTGAGCCTGAAAAGCATTTCCAACCCCACATACAAGTAAAACTAGCTAAAATGTGCCTGGCTTCTCTTCACTGAAAAGCTCATTCTGAGTACATTTTTAGCATACGTTTGCTCCTGCCGGGTCAGCTGAGCAGCGAATTTCTATTTAACCACCTGCCATCATAAGAGACCTCAGGGCTGCATGTTGAGCCCAGTACTGATCCTGAAAAGCGTTTCCAACCCCACTTACAAGTAAAACTAGCTAAAATGTGCCTGGCTGCTATTCACTGAAAAGCTCATTCTGTGTACATTTTTGGCATACGTTTGCTCCTACCGGGTCAGCTGAGCAGCAAATTTCTATTTAACCACCTGCTTTCATGAGAGACCTCAGGGCTGCATGTTTTGAGCCCAGTACAGAGCCTGAAAAGCGTTTCCAACCCCACTTACAAGTAAAACTAGCTAAAATGTGCCTGGCTTCTCTTCACTGAAAAGCTCATTCTGAGTACATTTTTAGCATACGTTTGTTCCTGCCGGGTCAGCTGAGCAGCGAATTTCTATTTAACCACCTGCGAGACCTCAGGGCTGCATGTTTTGAGCCCAGTACTGAGCCTGAAAAGCATTTCCAACAGCACTTACAAGTAAAACTAGCTAAAATGTGCCTGGCTTCTCTTCACTGAAAAGCTCATTCTGAGTACATTTTTAGCATACGTTTCCTCCTGCCGGGTCAGTTGAGCAGCGAAATTCTATTTAACCACCTGCTATCATGAGAGACCTCAGGGCTGCATGTTTTAAGCCCAGTACTGATCCTGAAAAGCGTTTCCAACCCCACTTACAAGTAAAACTAGCTAAAATGTGCCTGGCTGCTATTCACTGAAAAGCTCATTCTGTGTACATTTTTGGCATACGTTTGCTCCTACCGGGTCAGCTGAGCAGCGAATTTCTATTTAACCACCTGCTTTCATGAGAGACCTCAGGGCTGCATGTTTTGAGCCCAGTACTGAGCCTGAAAAGCGTTTCCAACCCCACTTACAAGTAAAACTAGCTAAAATGTGCCTGGCTTCTCTTCACTGAAAAGCTCATTCTGAGTACATTTTTAGCATACGTTTGCTCCTGCCGGGTCAGCTGAGCAGCGAATTTCTATTTAACCACCTGCTTTCATGAGAGACCTCAGGGCTGCATGTTTTGAGCCCAGTACTGAGCCTGAAAAGCGTTTCCAACCCCACTTACAAGTAAAACTAGCTAAAATGTGCCTGGCTGCTATTCACTGAAAAGCTCATTCTGTGTACATTTTTGGCATACGTTTGCTCCTGCCGGGTCAGCTGAGCAGCGAATTTCTATTTAACCACCTGCTATCATAAGAGACCTCAGGGCTGCATGTTGAGCCCAGTACTGATCCTGAGAAGCGTTTCCAACCCCACTTACAAGTAAAACTAGCTAAAATGTGCCTGGCTGCTATTCACTGAAAAGCTCATTCTGAGTACATTTTTAGCATACGTTTGCTCCTGCCGGGTCAGCTGAGCAGCGAATTTCTATTTAACCACCTGCGAGACCTCAGGGCTGCATGTTTTGAGCCCAGTACTGAGCCTGAAAAGCATTTCCAACCCCACTTACAAGTAAAACTAGCTAAAATGTGCCTGGCTGCTATTCACTGAAAAGCTCATTCTGTGTACATTTTTGGCATACGTTTGCTCCTACCGGGTCAGCTGAGCAGCGAATTTCTATTTAACCACCTGCTTTCATGAGAGACCTCAGGGCTGCATGTTTTGAGCCCAGTACAGAGCCTGAAAAGCGTTTCCAACCGCACTTACAAGTAAAACTAACTAAAATGTGCCTGGCTTCTCTTCACTGAAAAGCTCATTCTGAGTACATTTTTAGCATACGTTTGCTCCTGCCGGGTCAGCTGAGCAGCGAATTTCTATTTAACCACCTGCGAGACCTCAGGGCTGCATGTTTTGAGCCCAGTACTGAGCCTGAAAAGCATTTCCAACCCCACTTACAAGTAAAACTAGCTAAAATGTGCCTGGCTTCTCTTCACTGAAAAGCTCATTCTGAGTACATTTTTAGCATACGTTTGCTCCTGCCGGGTCAGCTGAGCAGCGAATTTCTATTTAACCACCTACTATCATGAGAGACCTCAGGGCTGCATGTTTTAAGCCCAGTACTGATCCTGAAAAGCGTTTCCAACCCCACTTACAAGTAAAACTAGCTAAAATGTGCCTGGCTGCTATTCACTGAAAAGCTCATTCTGTGTACATTTTTGGGATACGTTTGCTCCTACCGGGTCAGCTGAGCAGCAAATTTCTATTTAACCACCTGCTTTCATGAGAGACCTCAGGGCTGCATGTTTTGAGCCCAGTACTGAGCCTGAAAAGCGTTTCCAACCCCACTTACAAGTAAAACTAGCTAAAATGTGCCTGGCTTCTCTTCACTGAAAAGCTCATTCTGAGTACATTTTTAGCATATGTTTGCTCCTGCCGGGTCAGCTGAGCAGCGAAATTCTATTTAACCACCTGCTATCATGAGAGACCTCAGGGCTGCATGTTTTGAGCCCAGTACTGAGCCTGAAAAGCGTTTCCAACCCCACTTACAAGTAAAACTAGCTAAAATGTGCCTGGCTTCTCTTCACTGAAAAGCTCATTCTGAGTACATTTTTAGCATATGTTTGCTCCTGCCGGGTCAGCTGAGCTGCGAATTTCTATTTAACCACCTGCTATCACGAGAGACCTCAGGGCTGCATGTTTTGAGCCCAGTACTGAGCCTGAAAAGCGTTTCCAACCCCACTTACAAGTAAAACTAGCTAAAATGTGCCTGGCTGCTATTCACTGAAAAGCTCATTCTGTGTACATTTTTGGCATACGTTTGCTCCTACCGGGTCAGCTGAGCAGCGAATTTCTATTTAACCACCTGCTTTCATGAGAGACCTCAGGGCTGCATGTTTTGAGCCCAGTACTGAGCCTGAAAAGCGTTTCCAACCCCACTTACAAGTAAAACTAGCTAAAATGTGCCTGGCTGCTATTCACTGAAAAGCTCATTCTGTGTACATTTTTGGCATACGTTTGCTCCTGCCGGGTCAGCTGAGCAGCGAATTTCTATTTAACCACCTGCTATCATGAGATACCTCAGGGCTGCATGTTTTGAGCCCAGTACTGATCCTGAAAAGCGTTTCCAACCCCACTTACAAGTAAAACTAGCTAAAATGTGCCTGGCTGCTATTCACTGAAAAGCTCATTCTGAGTACATTTTTAGCATACGTTTGCTCCTGCCGGGTCAGCTGAGCAGCGAATTTCTATTTAACCACCTGCTATCATGAGAGACCTCAGGGCTGCATGTTTTGAGCCCAGTACTGAGCCTGAAAAGCGTTTCCAACCCCACTTACAAGTAAAACTAGCTAAAATGTGCCTGGCTGCTATTCACTGAAAAGCTCATTCTGTGTACATTTTTGGCATACGTTTGCTCCTACCGGGTCAGCTGAGCAGCGAATTTCTATTTAACCACCTGATTTCATGCGATACCTCAGGGCTGCATGTTTTGAGCCCAGTACTGAGCCTGAAAAGCATTTCCAAGCCCACTTACAAGTAAAACTAGCTAAAATGTGCCTGGCTTCTCTTCACTGAAAAGCTCATTCTGAGTACATTTTTAGCATACGTTTGCTCCTGCCGGGTCAGCTGAGCAGCAAATTTCTATTTAACCACCTGCTATCATGAGAGACCTCAGGGCTGCATGTTTTGAGCCCAGTACTGATCCTGAAAAGCGTTTCCAACCCCACTTACAAGTAAAACTAGCTAAAATGTGCCTGGCTGCTATTCACTGAAAAGCTCATTCTGTGTACATTTTTGGCATACGTTTGCTCCTACCGGGTCAGCTGAGCAGCGAATTTCTATTTAACCACCTGCTTTCATGAGAGACCTCAGGGCTGCATGTTTTGAGCCCAGTACTGAGCCTGAAAAGCGTTTCCAACCCCACTTACAAGTAAAACTAGCTAAAATGTGCCTGGCTTCTCTTCACTGAAAAGCTCATTCTGAGTACATTTTTAGCATACGTTTGCTCCTGCCGGGTCAGCTGAGCAGCGAATTTCTATTTAACCACCTGCTATCATGAGAGACCTCAGGGCTGCATGTTTTGAGCCCAGTACTGATCCTGAAAAGCATTTCCAACCCCACTTACAAGTAAAACTAGCTAAAATGTGCCTGGCTGCTATTCACTGAAAAGCTCATTCTGTGTACATTTTTGGCATACGTTTGCTCCTACCGGGTCAGCTGAGCAGCGAATTTCTATTTAACCACCTGCTTTCATGAGAGACCTCAGGGCTGCATGTTTTGAGCCCAGTACTGAGCCTGAAAAGCGTTTCCAACCCCACTTACAAGTAAAACTAGCTAAAATGTGCCTGGCTTCTCTTCACTGAAAAGCTCATTCTGAGTACATTTTTAGCATATGTTTGCTCCTGCCGGGTCAGCTGAGCAGCGAATTTCTATTTAACCACCTGCTATCATGAGATACCTCAGGGCTGCATGTTTTGAGCCCAGTACTGATCCTGAAAAGCGTTTCCAACCCCACTTACAAGTAAAACTAGCTAAAATGTGCCTGGCTGCTATTTACTGAAAAGCTCATTCTGAGTACATTTTTAGCATACGTTTGCTCCTACCGGGTCAGCTGAGCAGCGAATTTCTATTTAACCACCTGCTATCATGAGAGACCTCAGGGCTGCATGTTTTGAGCCCAGTACTGAGCCTGAAAAGCGTTTCCAACCCCACTTACAAGTAAAACTAGCTAAAATGTGCCTGGCTGCTATTCACTGAAAAGCTCATTCTGTGTACATTTTTGGCATACGTTTGCTCCTACCGGGTCAGCTGAGCAGCGAATTTCTATTTAACCACCTGATTTCATGAGAGACCTCAGGGCTGCATGTTTTGAGCCAAGTACTGAGCCTGAAAAGCATTTCCAACCCCACTTACAAGTAAAACTAGCTAAAATGTGCCTGGCTTCTCTTCACTGAAAAGCTCATTCTGAGTACATTTTGTGCATACGTTTTCTCCTGCCCGGTCAGCTGAGCAGCGAATTTCTATTTCACCACCTGCTATCATGAGAGACCTCAGGGCTGCATGTTTTGAGCCCAGTACTGATCCTGAAAAGCGTTTCCAACACCACTTACAAGTAAAACTAGCTAAAATGTGCCTGGCTGCTATTCACTGAAAAGCTCATTCTGTGTACATTTTTGGCATACGTTTGCTCCTACCGGGTCAGCTGAGCAGCGAATTTCTATTTAACCACCTGCTTTCATGAGAGACCTCAGGGCTGCATGTTTTGAGCTCAGTACTGAGCCTGAAAAGCATTTCCAACCCCACTTACAAGTAAAACTAGCTAAAATGTGCCTGGCTTCTCTTCACTGAAAAGCTCATTCTGAGTACATTTTTAGCATACGTTTGCTCCTGCCGGGTTAGCTGAGCAGCGAATTTCTATTTAACCACCTGCTATCATGAGAGACCTCAGGGCTGCATGTGTTGAGCCCAGTACTGATCCTGAAAAGCGTTTCCAACCCCACTTACAAGTAAAACTAGCTAAAATGTGCCTGGCTGCTATTCACTGAAAAGCTCATTCTGTGTACATTTTTGGCATACGTTTGCTCCTACCGGGTCAGCTGAGCAGCGAATTTCTATTTAACCACCTGCTTTCATGAGAGACCTCAGGGCTGCATGTTTTGAGCCCAGTACTGAGCCTGAAAAGCGTTTCCAACCCCACTTACAAGTAAAACTAGCTAAAATGTGCCTGGCTTCTCCACTGAAAAGCTCATTCTGAGTACATTTTAGCATACGTTTGCTCCTGCCGGGTCAGCTGAGCAGCGAATTTCTATTTAACCACCTGCTGTCACGAGAGACCTCAGGGCTGCATGTTTTGAGCCCAGTACTGATCCTGAAAAGCGTTTCCAACCCCACTTACAAGTAAAACTAGCTAAAATGTGCCTGGCTGCTATTCACTGAAAAGCTCATTCTGTGTACATTTTTGGCATACGTTTGCTCCTGCCGGGTCAGCTGAGCAGCGAATTTCTATTTAACCACCTGCTTTCATGAGAGACCTCAGGGCTGCATGTTTTGGGCCCAGTACTGAGCCTGAAAAGCGTTTCCAACCCCACTTACAAGTAAAACTAGCTAAAATGTGCCTGGCTGCTATTCACTGAAAAGCTCATTCTGTGTACATTTTTGGCATATGTTTGCTCCTACCGGGTCAGCTGAGCAGTGAATTTCTATTTAACCACCTGCTTTCATGAGAGACCTCAGGGCTGCATGTTTTGAGCCAAGTACTGAGCCTGAAAAGCATTTCCAACCCCACTTACAAGTAAAACTAGCTAAAATGTGCCTGGCTTCTCTTCACTGAAAAGCTGATTCTGAGTACATTTTTAGCATACGTTTGCTCCTGCCGGGTCAGCTGAGCAGCGAATTTCTATTTAACCACCTGCGAGACCTCAGGGCTGCATGTTTTGAGCCAAGTACTGAGCCTGAAAAGCATTTCCAACCCCACTTACAAGTAAAACTAGCTAAAATGTGCCTGGCTTCTCTTCACTGAAAAGCTCATTCTGAGTACATTTTTAGCATACGTTTGCTCCTGCCGGGTCAGCTGAGCAGCGAATTTCTATTTAACCACCTGCTATCATAAGAGACCTCAGGGCTGCATGTTGAACCCAGTACTGATCCTGAAAAGCGTTTCCAACCCCACTTACAAGTAAAACTAGCTAAAATGTGCCTGGCTGCTATTCACTGAAAAGCTCATTCTGTGTACATTTTTGGCATACGTTTGCTCCTACCGGGTCAGCTGAGCAGCAAATTTCTTTTTAACCACCTGCTTTCATGAGAGACCTCAGGGCTGCATGTTTTGAGCCCAGTACAGAGCCTGAAAAGCGTTTCCAACCCCACTTACAAGTAAAACTAGCTAAAATGTGCCTGGCTTCTCTTCACTGAAAAGCTCATTCTGAGTACATTTTTAGCATACGTTTGCTCCTGCCGGGTCAGCTGAGCAGCGAATTTCTATTTAACCACCTGCGAGACCTCAGGGCTGCATGTTTTGAGCCCAGTACTGAGCCTGAAAAGCATTTCCAACAGCACTTACAAGTAAAACTAGCTAAAATGTGCCTGGCTTCTCTTCACTGAAAAGCTCATTCTGAGTACATTTTTAGCATACGTTTGCTCCTGCCGGGTCAGTTGAGCAGCGAAATTCTATTTAACCACCTGCTATCATGAGAGACCTCAGGGCTGCATGTTTTAAGCCCAGTACTGATCCTGAAAAGCGTTTCCAACCCCACTTACAAGTAAAACTAGCTAAAATGTGCCTGGCTGCTATTCACTGAAAAGCTCATTCTGTGTACATTTTTGGCATACGTTTGCTCCTACCGGGTCAGCTGAGCAGCGAATTTCTATTTAACCACCTGCTATCATGAGAGACCTCAGGGCTGCATGTTTTGAGCCCAGTACTGAGCCTGAAAAGCGTTTCCAACCCCACTTACAAGTAAAACTAGCTAAAATGTGCCTGGCTGCTATTCACTGAAAAGCTCATTCTGTGTACATTTTTGGCATACGTTTGCTCCTGCCGGGTCAGCTGAGCAGCGAATTTCTATTTAACCACCTGCTATCATGAGAGACCTCAGGGCTGCATGTTTTGAGCCCAGTACTGATCCTGAAAAGCGTTTCCAACCCCACTTACAAGTACAACTAGCTAAAATGTGCCTGGCTTCTCTTCACTGAAAAGCTCATTCTGAGTACATTTTTAGCATACGTTTGCTCCTGCCGGGTCAGCTGAGCAGCGAATTTCTATTTAACCACCTGCTATCATGAGAGACCTCAGGGCTGCATGTTTTGAGCCCAGTACTGATCCTGAAAAGCATTTCCAACCCCACTTACAAGTAAAACTAGCTAAAATGTGACTGGCTGCTATTCACTGAAAAGCTCATTCTGTGTACATTTTTGGCATACGTTTGCTCCTACCGGGTCAGCTGAGCAGCGAATTTCTATTTAACCACCTGCTTTCATGAGAGACCTCAGGGCTGCATGTTTTGAGCTCAGTACTGAGCCTGAAAAGCATTTCCAACCCCACTCACAAGTAAAACTAGCTAAAATGTGCCTGGCTTCTCTTCACTGAAAAGCTCATTCTGAGTACATTTTTAGCATACGTTTGCTCCTGCCGGGTCAGCTGAGCAGCGAATTTCTATTTAACCACCTGCTATCATGAGAGACCTCAGGGCTGCATGTTTTGAGCCCAGTACTGAGCCTGAAAAGCGATTCCAACCCCACTTACAAGTAAAACTAGCTAAAATGTGCCTGGCTGCTATTCACTGAAAAGCTCGTTCTGTGTACATTTTTGGCATACGTTTGCTCCTACCGGGTCAGCTGAGCAGCGAATTTCTATTTAACCACCTGCTTTCATGAGAGACCTCAGGGCTGCATGTTTTGAGCCCAGTACTGAGCCTGAAAAGCGTTTCCAACCCCACTTACAAGTAAAACTAGCTAAAATGTGCCTGGCTTCTCTTCACTGAAAAGCTCATTCTGAGTACATTTTTAGCATATGTTTGCTCCTGCCGGGTCAGCTGAGCAGCGAATTTCTATTTAACCACCTGCTATCATGAGATACCTCAGGGCTGTATGTTTTGAGCCCAGTACTGATCCTGAAAAGCGTTTCCAACCCCACTTACAAGTAAAACTAGCTAAAATGTGCCTGGCTGCTATTTACTGAAAAGCTCATTCTGAGTACATTTTTAGCATACGTTTGCTCCTGCCGGGTCAGCTGAGCAGCGAATTTCTATTTAACCACCTGCTATCATGAGAGACCTCAGGGCTGCATGTTTTGAGCCCAGTACTGAGCCTGAAAAGCGTTTCCAACCCCACTTACAAGTAAAACTAGCTAAAATGTGCCTGGCTGCTATTCACTGAAAAGCTCATTCTGTGTACATTTTTGGCATACGTTTGCTCCTACCGGGTCAGCTGAGCAGCGAATTTCTATTTAACCACCTGATTTCATGAGAGACCTCAGGGCTGCATGTTTTGAGCCAAGTACTGAGCCTGAAAAGCATTTCCAACCCCACTTACAAGTAAAACTAGCTAAAATGTGCCTGGCTTCTCTTCACTGAAAAGCTCATTCTGAGTACATTTTTAGCATACGTTTGCTCCTGCCGGGTCAGCTGAGCAGCGAATTTCTATTTCACCACCTGCTATCATGAGAGACCTCAGGGCTGCATGTTTTGAGCCCAGTACTGATCCTGAAAAGCGTTTCCAACCCCACTTACAAGTAAAACTAGCTAAAATGTGCCTGGCTGCTATTCACTGAAAAGCTCATTCTGTGTACATTTTTGGCATACGTTTGCTCCTACCGGGTCAGCTGAGCATCGAATTTCTATGTAACCACCTGCTTTCAGGAGAGACCTCAGGGCTGCATGTTTTGAGCCCAGTACTGAGCCTGAAAAGCGTTTCCAACCCCACTTACAAGTAAAACTAGCTAAAATGTGCCTGGCTGCTATCCACTGAAAAGCTCATTCTGTGTACATTTTTGGCATACGTTTGCTCCTACCGGGTCAGCTGAGCAGCGAATTTCTATTTAACCACCTGCTTTCATGAGAGACCTCAGGGCTGCATGTTTTGAGCTCAGTACTGAGCCTGAAAAGCATTTCCAACCCCACTTACAAGTAAAACTAGCTAAAATGTGCCTGGCTTCTCTTCACTGAAAAGCTCATTCTGAGTACATTTTTAGCATACGTTTGCTCCTGCCGGGTTAGCTGAGCAGCGAATTTCTATTTAACCACCTGCTATCATGAGAGACCTCAGGGCTGCATGTTTTGAGCCCAGTACTGATCCTGAAAAGCGTTTCCAACCCCACTTACAAGTAAAACTAGCTAAAATGTGCCTGGCTGCTATTCACTGAAAAGCTCATTCTGTGTACATTTTTGGCATACGTTTGCTCCTACCGGGTCAGCTGAGCAGCGAATTTCTATTTAACCACCTGCTTTCATGAGAGACCTCAGGGCTGCATGTTTTGAGCCCAGTACTGAGCCTGAAAAGCGTTTCCAACCCCACTTACAAGTAAAACTAGCTAAAATGTGCCTGGCTTCTCCACTGAAAAGCTCATTCTGAGTACATTTTAGCATACGTTTGCTCCTGCCGGGTTAGCTGAGCAGCGAATTTCTATTTAACCACCTGCTGTCATGAGAGACCTTAGGGCTGCATGTTTTGAGCCCAGTACTGATCCTGAAAAGCGTTTCCAACCCCACTTACAAGTAAAACTAGCTAAAATGTGCCTGGCTGCTATTCACTGAAAAGCTCATTCTGTGTACATTTTTGGCATACGTTTGCTCCTGCCGGGTCAGCTGAGCAGCGAATTTCTATTTAACCACCTGCTTTCATGAGAGACCTCAGGGCTGCATGTTTTGAGCCCAGTACTGAGCCTGAAAAGCGTTTCCAACCCCACTTACAAGTAAAACTAGCTAAAATGTGCCTGGCTGCTATTCACTGAAAAGCTCATTCTGTGTACATTTTTGGCATACGTTTGCTCCTACCGGGTCAGCTGAGCAGTGAATTTCTATTTAACCACCTGCTTTCATGAGAGACCTCAGGGCTGCATGTTTTGAGCCAAGTACTGAGCCTGAAAAGCATTTCCAACCCCACTTACAAGTAAAACTAGCTAAAATGTGCCTGGCTGCTATTCACTGAAAAGCTCATTCTGTGTACATTTTTGGCATACGTTTGCTCCTGCCGGGTCAGCTGAGCAGCGAATTTCTATTTAACCACCTGCTTTCATGAGAGACCTCAGGGCTGCATGTTTTGAGCCCAGTACTGAGCCTGAAAAGCGTTTCCAACCCCACTTACAAGTAAAACTAGCTAAAATGTGCCTGGCTGCTATTCACTGAAAAGCTCATTCTGTGTACATTTTTGGCATACGTTTGCTCCTACCGGGTCAGCTGAGCAGTGAATTTCTATTTAACCACCTTCTTTCATGAGAGACCTCAGGGCTGCATGTTTTGAGCCAAGTACTGAGCCTGAAAAGCATTTCCAACCCCACTTACAAGTAAAACTAGCTAAAATGTGCCTGGCTTCTCTTCACTGAAAAGCTCATTCTGAGTACATTTTTAGCATACGTTTGCTCCTGCCGGGTCAGCTGAGCAGCGAATTTCTATTTAACCACCTGCTATCATAAGAGACCTCAGGGCTGCATGTTGAACCCAGTACTGATCCTGAAAAGCTTTTCCAACCCCACTTACAAGTAAAACTAGCTAAAATGTGCCTGGCTGCTATTCACTGAAAAGCTCATTCTGTGTACATTTTTGGCATACGTTTGCTCCTACCGGGTCAGCTGAGCAGCAAATTTCTTTTTAACCACCTGCTTTCATGAGAGACCTCAGGGCTGCATGTTTTGAGCCCAGTACAGAGCCTGAAAAGCGTTTCCAACCCCACTTACAAGTAAAACTAGCTAAAATGTGCCTGGCTTCTCTTCACTGAAAAGCTCATTCTGAGTACATTTTTAGCATACGTTTGCTCCTGCCGGGTCAGCTGAGCATCGAATTTCTATTTAACCACCTGCGAGACCTCAGGGCTGCATGTTTTGAGCCCAGTACTGAGCCTGAAAAGCATTTCCAACAGCACTTACAAGTAAAACTAGCTAAAATGTGCCTGGCTTCTCTTCACTGAAAAGCTCATTCTGAGTACATTTTTAGCATACGTTTGCTCCTGCCGGGTCAGTTGAGCAGCGAAATTCTATTTAACCACCTGCTATCATGAGAGACCTCAGGGCTGCATGTTTTAAGCCCAGTACTGATCCTGAAAAGCGTTTCCAACCCCACTTACAAGTAAAACTAGCTAAAATGTGCCTGGCTGCTATTTACTGAAAAGCTCATTCTGTGTACATTTTTGGCATACGTTTGCTCCTACCGGGTCAGCTGAGCAGCGAATTTCTATTTAACCACCTGCTATCATGAGAGACCTCAGGGCTGCATGTTTTGAGCCCAGTACTGAGCCTGAAAAGCGTTTCCAACCCCACTTACAAGTAAAACTAGCTCAAATGTGCCTGGCTGCTATTCACTGAAAAGCTCATTCTGTGTACATTTTTGGCATACGTTTGCTCCTGCCGGGTCAGCTGAGCAGCGAATTTCTATTTAACCACCTGCTATCATGAGAGACCTCAGGGCTGCATGTTTTGAGCCCAGTACTGATCCTGAAAAGCGTTTCCAACCCCACTTACAAGTAAAACTAGCTAAAATGTGCCTGGCTTCTCTTCACTGAAAAGCTCATTCTGAGTACATTTTTAGCATACGTTTGCTCCTGCCGGGTCAGCTGAGCAGCGAATTTCTATTTAACCACCTGCTATCATGAGAGACCTCAGGGCTGCATGTTTTGAGCTCAGTACTGAGCCTGAAAAGCATTTCCAACCCCACTCACAAGTAAAACTAGCTAAAATGTGCCTGGCTTCTCTTCACTGAAAAGCTCATTCTGAGTACATTTTTAGCATACGTTTGCTCCTGCCGGGTCAGCTGAGCAGCGAATTTCTATTTAACCACCTGCTATCATGAGAGACCTCAGGGCTGCATGTTTTGAGCCCAGTACTGATCCTGAAAAGCATTTCCAACCCCACTTACAAGTAAAACTAGCTAAAATGTGACTGGCTGCTATTCACTGAAAAGCTCATTCTGTGTACATTTTTGGCATACGTTTGCTCCTACCGGGTCAGCTGAGCAGCGAATTTCTATTTAACCACCTGCTTTCATGAGAGACCTCAGGGCTGCATGTTTTGAGCTCAGTACTGAGCCTGAAAAGCATTTCCAACCCCACTCACAAGTAAAACTAGCTAAAATGTGCCTGGCTTCTCTTCACTGAAAAGCTCATTCTGAGTACATTTTTAGCATACGTTTGCTCCTGCCGGGTCAGCTGAGCAGCGAATTTCTATTTAACCACCTGCTATCATGAGAGACCTCAGGGCTGCATGTTTTGAGCCCAGTACTGAGCCTGAAAAGCGATTCCAACCCCACTTACAAGTAAAACTAGCTAAAATGTGCCTGGCTGCTATTCACTGAAAAGCTCATTCTGTGTACATTTTTGGCATACGTTTGCTCCTACCGGGTCAGCTGAGCAGCGAATTTCTATTTAACCACCTGCTTTCATGAGAGACCTCAGGGCTGCATGTTTTGAGCCCAGTACTGAGCCTGAAAAGCGTTTCCAACCCCACTTACAAGTAAAACTAGCTAAAATGTGCCTGGCTTCTCTTCACTGAAAAGCTCATTCTGAGTACATTTTTAGCATATGTTTGCTCCTGCCGGGTCAGCTGAGCAGCGAATTTCTATTTAACCACCTGCTATCATGAGATACCTCAGGGCTGCATGTTTTGAGCCCAGTACTGATCCTGAAAAGCGTTTCCAACCCCACTTACAAGTAAAACTAGCTAAAATGTGCCTGGCTGCTATTTACTGAAAAGCTCATTCTGAGTACATTTTTAGCATACGTTTGCTCCTGCCGGGTCAGCTGAGCAGCGAATTTCTATTTAACCACCTGCTATCATGAGAGACCTCAGGGCTGCATGTTTTGAGCCCAGTACTGAGCCTGAAAAGCGTTTCCAACCCCACTTACAAGTAAAACTAGCTAAAATGTGCCTGGCTGCTATTCACTGAAAAGCTCATTCTGTGTACATTTTTGGCATACGTTTGCTCCTACCGGGTCAGCTGAGCAGCGAATTTCTATTTAACCACCTGATTTCATGAGAGACCTCAGGGCTGCATGTTTTGAGCCAAGTACTGAGCCTGAAAAGCATTTCCAACCCCACTTACAAGTAAAACTAGCTAAAATGTGCCTGGCTTCTCTTCACTGAAAAGCTCATTCTGAGTACATTTTTAGCATACGTTTGCTCCTGCCGGGTCAGCTGAGCAGCGAATTTCTATTTCACCACCTGCTATCATGAGAGACCTCAGGGCTGCATGTTTTGAGCCCAGTACTGATCCTGAAAAGCGTTTCCAACCCCACTTACAAGTAAAACTAGCTAAAATGTGCCTGGCTGCTATTCACTGAAAAGCTCATTCTGTGTACATTTTTGGCATACGTTTGCTCCTACCGGGTCAGCTGAGCATCGAATTTCTATGTAACCACCTGCTTTCAGGAGAGACCTCAGGGCTGCATGTTTTGAGCCCAGTACTGAGCCTGAAAAGCGTTTCCAACCCCACTTACAAGTAAAACTAGCTAAAATGTGCCTGGCTGCTATCCACTGAAAAGCTCATTCTGTGTACATTTTTGGCATACGTTTGCTCCTACCGGGTCAGCTGAGCAGCGAATTTCTATTTAACCACCTGCTTTCATGAGAGACCTCAGGGCTGCATGTTTGGAGCTCAGTACTGAGCCTGAAAAGCATTTCCAACCCCACTTACAAGTAAAACTAGCTAAAATGTGCCTGGCTTCTCTTCACTGAAAAGCTCATTCTGAGTACATTTTTAGCATACGTTTGCTCCTGCCGGGTTAGCTGAGCAGCGAATTTCTATTTAACCACCTGCTATCATGAGAGACCTCAGGGCTGCATGTTTTGAGCCCAGTACTGATCCTGAAAAGCGTTTCCAACCCCACTTACAAGTAAAACTAGCTAAAATGTGCCTGGCTGCTATTCACTGAAAAGCTCATTCTGTGTACATTTTTGGCATACGTTTGCTCCTACCGGGTCAGCTGAGCAGCGAATTTCTATTTAACCACCTGCTTTCATGAGAGACCTCAGGGCTGCATGTTTTGAGCCCAGTACTGAGCCTGAAAAGCGTTTCCAACCCCACTTACAAGTAAAACTAGCTAAAATGTGCCTGGCTTCTCCACTGAAAAGCTCATTCTGAGTACATTTTAGCATACGTTTGCTCCTGCCGGGTTAGCTGAGCAGCGAATTTCTATTTAACCACCTGCTGTCATGAGAGACCTCAGGGCTGCATGTTTTGAGCCCAGTACTGATCCTGAAAAGCGTTTCCAACCCCACTTACAAGTAAAACTAGCTAAAATGTGCCTGGCTGCTATTCACTGAAAAGCTCATTCTGTGTACATTTTTGGCATACGTTTGCTCCTGCCGGGTCAGCTGAGCAGCGAATTTCTATTTAACCACCTGCTTTCATGAGAGACCTCAGGGCTGCATGTTTTGAGCCCAGTACTGAGCCTGCAAAGCGTTTCCAACCCCACTTACAAGTAAAACTAGCTAAAATGTGCCTGGCTGCTATTCACTGAAAAGCTCATTCTGTGTACATTTTTGGCATACGTTTGCTCCTACCGGGTCAGCTGAGCAGTGAATTTCTATTTAACCACCTGCTTTCATGAGAGACCTCAGGGCTGCATGTTTTGAGCCAAGTACTGAGCCTGAAAAGCATTTCCAACCCCACTTACAAGTAAAACTAGCTAAAATGTGCCTGGCTTCTCTTCACTGAAAAGCTGATTCTGAGTACATTTTTAGCATACGTTTGCTCCTGCCGGGTCAGCTGAGCAGCGAATTTCTATTTAACCACCTGCGAGACCTCAGGGCTGCATGTTTTGAGCCCAGTACTGAGCCTGAAAAGCATTTCCAACCGCACTTACAAGTAAAACTAGCTAAAATGTGCCTGGCTTCTCTTCACTGAAAAGCTCATTCTGAGTACATTTTTAGCATACGTTTGCTCCTGCCGGTTCAGCTGAGCAGCGAATTTCTATTTAACCACCTGCTATCATGAGAGACCTCAGGGCTGCATGTTTTAGGCCCAGTACTGATCCTGAAAAGCGTTTCCTACCCCACTTACAAGTAAAACTAGCTAAAATGTGCCTGGCTGCTATTCACTGAAAAGCTCATTCTGTGTACATTTTTGGCATACGTTTGCTCCTACCGGGTCAGCTGAGCAGCGAATTTCTATTTAACCACCTGCTTTCATGAGAGACCTCAGGGCTGCATGTTTTGAGCCCAGTACTGAGCCTGAAAAGCGTTTCCAACCCCACTTACAAGTCAAACTAGCTAAAATGTGCCTGTCTTCTCTTCACTGAAAAGCTCATTCTGAGTACATTTTTAGCATACGTTTGCTCCTGCCGGGTCAGCTGAGCAGCGAATTTCTATTTAACCACCTGCTTTCATGAGAGACCTCAGGGCGGCATGTTTTGAGCCCAGTACTGAGCCTGAAAAGCGTTTCCAACCCCACTTACAAGTAAAACTAGCTAAAATGTGCCTGGCTGCTATGCACTGAAAAGCTCATTCTGTGTACATTTTTGGCATACGTTTGCTCCTGCCGGGTCAGCTGAGCAGCGAATTTCTATTTAACCACCTGCTTTCATGAGAGACCTCAGGGCTGCATGTTTTGAGCCCAGTACTGAGCCTGAAAAGCGTTTCCAACCCCACTTACAAGTAAAACTAGCTAAAATGTGCCTGGCTGCTATTCACTGAAAAGCTCATTCTGTGTACATTTTTGGCATACGTTTGCTCCTACCGGGTCAGCTGAGCAGTGAATTTCTATTTAACCACCTGCTTTCATGAGAGACCTCAGGGCTGCATGTTTTGAGCCAAGTACTGATCCTGAAAAGCATTTCCAACCCCACTTACAAGTAAAACTAGCTAAAATGTGCCTGGCTTCTCTTCACTGAAAAGCTCATTCTGAGTACATTTTTAGCATACGTTTGCTCCTGCCGGGTCAGCTGAGCAGCGAATTTCTATTTAACCACCTGCTATCATAAGAGACCTCAGGGCTGCATGTTGAGCCCAGTACTGATCCTGAAAAGCTTTTCCAACCCCACTTACAAGTAAAACTAGCTAAAATGTGCCTGGCTGCTATTCACTGAAAAGCTCATTCTGTGTACATTTTTGGCATACGTTTGCTCCTACCGGGTCAGCTGAGCAGCAAATTTCTTTTTAACCACCTGCTTTCATGAGAGACCTCAGGGCTGCATGTTTTGAGCCCAGTACAGAGCCTGAAAAGCGTTTCCAACCCCACTTACAAGTAAAACTAGCTAAAATGTGCCTGGCTTCTCTTCACTGAAAAGCTCATTCTGAGTACATTTTTAGCATACGTTTGCTCCTGCCGGGTCAGCTGAGCAGCGAATTTCTATTTAACCACCTGCGAGACCTCAGGGCTGCATGTTTTGAGCCCAGTACTGAGCCTGAAAAGCATTTCCAACAGCACTTACAAGTAAAACTAGCTAAAATGTGCCTGGCTTCTCTTCACTGAAAAGCTCATTCTGAGTACATTTTTAGCATACGTTTGCTCCTGCCGGGTCAGTTGAGCAGCGAAATTCTATTTAACCACCTGCTATCATGAGAGACCTCAGGGCTGCATGTTTTAAGCCCAGTACTGATCCTGAAAAGCGTTTCCAACCCCACTTACAAGTAAAACTAGCTAAAATGTGCCTGGCTGCTATTCACTGAAAAGCTCATTCTGTGTACATTTTTGGCATACGTTTACTCCTACTGGGTCAGCTGAGCAGCGAATTTCTATTTAACCACCTGCTATCATGAGAGACCTCAGGGCTGCATGTTTTGAGCCCAGTACTGAGCCTGAAAAGCGTTTCCAACCCCACTTACAAGTAAAACTAGCTAAAATGTGCCTGGCTGCAATTCACTGAAAAGCTCATTCTGTGTACATTTTTGGCATACGTTTGCTCCTGCCGGGTCAGCTGAGCAGCGAATTTCTATTTAACCACCTGCTATCATGAGAGACCTCAGGGCTGCATGTTTTGAGCCCAGTACTGATCCTGAAAAGCGTTTCCAACCCCACTTACAAGTAAAACTAGCTAAAATGTGCCTGGCTGCTATTCACTGAAAAGCTCATTCTGTGTACATTTTTGGCATACGTTTGCTCCTACCGGGTCAGCTGAGCAGCGAATTTCTATTTAACCACCTGCTATCATGAGAGACCTCAGGGCTGCATGTTTTGAGCCCAGTACTGAGCCTGAAAAGCGTTTCCAACCCCACTTACAAGTAAAACTAGCTAAAATGTGCCTGGCTTCTCTTCACTGAAAAGCTCATTCTGAGTACATTTTTAGCATACGTTTGCTCCTGCCGGGTCAGCTGAGCAGCGAATTTCTATTTAACCACCTGCTATCATGAGAGACCTCAGGGCTGCATGTTTTGAACCCAGTACTGATCCTGAAAAGCGTTTCCAACCCCACTTACAAGTAAAGCTAAAATGTGCCTGGCTTCTCTTCACTGAAAAGCTCATTCTGAGTACATTTTTAGCATACGTTTGCTCCTGCCGGGTCAGCTGAGCAGCAAATTTCTATTTAACCACCTGCTATCATGAGAGACCTCAGGGCTGCATGTTTTGAGCCCAGTACTGATCCTGAAAAGCGTTTCCAACCCCACTTACAAGTAAAACTAGCTAAAATGTGCCTGGCTGCTATTCACTGAAAAGCTCATTCTGTGTACATTTTTTGGCATATATTTGCTCCTACCGGGTCAGCTGAGCAGCGAATTTCTATTTAACCACCTGCTTTCATGAGAGACCTCAGGGCTGCATGTTTTGAGCCCAGTACTGAGCCTGAAAAGCGTTTCCAACCCCACTTACAAGTAAAACTAGCTAAAATGTGCCTGGCTTCTCTTCACTGAAAAGCTCATTCTGAGTACATTTTTAGCATACATTTGCTCCTGCCGGGTCAGCTGAGCAGCGAATTTCTATTTAACCACCTGCTATCATGAGAGGCCTCATGGCTGCATGTTTTGAGCCCAGTACTGATCCTGAAAAGCGTTTCCAACCCCACTTACAAGTAAAACTAGCAAAATGTGCCTGGCTGCTATTCACTGAAAAGCTCATTCTGTGTACATGTTTGGCATACGTTTGCTCCTGCCGGGTCAGCTGAGCAGCGAATTTCTATTTAACCACCTGCTTTCATGAGAGACCTCAGGGCTGCATGTTTTGAGCCCAGTACTGAGCCTGAAAAGCGTTTCCAACCCCACTTACAAGTAAAACTAGCTAAAATGTGCCTGGCTTCTCTTCACTGAAAAGCTCATTCTGAGTACATTTTTAGCATAGGTTTGCTCCTGCCGGGTTAGCTGAGCAGCGAATTTCTATTTAACCACCTGCTATCATGAGAGACCTCAGGGCTGCATGTTTTGAGCCCAGTACTGAGCCTGAAAAGCGTTTCCAACCCCACTTACAAGTAAAACTAGCTAAAATGTGCCTGGCTGCTATTCACTGAAAAGCTCATTCTGTGTACATTTTTGGCATACGTTTGCTCCTGCCGGGTCAGCTGAGCAGCGAATTTCTATTTAACCACCTGCTTTCATGAGAGACCTCGGGGCTGCATGTTTTGAGCCCAGTACTGAGCCTGAAAAGCGTTTCCAACCCCACTTACAAGTAAAACTAGCTAAAATGTGCCTGGCTGCTATTCACTGAAAAGCTCATTCTGTGTACATTTTTGGCATACGTTTGCTCCTACCGGGTCAGCTGAGCAGTGAATTTCTATTTAAGCACCTGCTTTCATGAGAGACCTCAGGGCTGCATGTTTTGAGCCCAGTACTGATCCTGAAAAGCGTTTCCAACCCCACTTACAAGTAAAACTAGCTAAAATGTGCCTGGCTGCTATTCACTGAAAAGCTCATTCTGTGTACATTTTTAGCATACGTTTGCTCCTGCCGGGTCAGCTGAGCAGCGAATTTCTATTTAACGACCCGCTTTCATGAGAGACCTCAGGGCTGCATGTTTTGAGCCCAGTACAGAGCCTGAAAAGCGTTTCCAACCCCACTTACAAGTAAAACTAGCTAAAATGTGCCTGGCTTCTCTTCACTGAAAAGCTCATTCTGAGTACATTTTTAGCATACGTTTGCTCCTGCCGGGTCAGCTGAGCAGCGAATTTCTATTTAACCACGTGCTGTCATGAGAGACCTCAGGGCTGCATGTTTTGAGCCCAGTATTGATCCTGAAAATCGTTTCCAACCCCACTTACAAGTAAAACTAGCTAAAATGTGCCTGGCTGCTATTCACTGAAAAGCTCATTCTGTGTACATTTTTGGCATACGTTTGCTCCTACCGGGTCAGCTGAGCAGCGAATTTCTATTTAACCACCCGCTTTCATGAGAGACCTCAGGGCTGCATGTTTTGAGCCCAGTACAGAGCCTGAAAAGCGTTTCCAACCCCACTTACAAGTAAAGCTAAAATGTGCCTGGCTACTCTTCACTGAAAAGCTCATTCTGAGTACATTTTTAGCATACGTTTGCTCCTGCCGGGTCAGCTGAGCAGCGAATTTCTATTTAACCACCTGCTATCATGAGAGACCTCAGGGCTGCATGTTTTGAGCCCAGTACTGAGCCTGAAAAGCGTTTCCAACCCCACTTACAAGTAAAACTAGCTCAAATGTGCCTGGCTTCTCTTCACTGAAAAGCTCATTCTGAGTACATTTTTAGCATACGTTTGCTCCTGCCGGGTCAGCTGAGCAGCGAATTTCTATTTAACCACCTGCTATCATGAGAGACCTCAGGTCTGCATGTTTTGAGCCCAGTACTGAGCCTGAAAAGCATTTCCAACCCCACTTACAAGTAAAACTAGCTAAAATGTGCCTGGCTTCTCTTCACTGAAAAGCTCATTCTGAGTACATTTTTAGCATACTTTTGCTCCTGCCGGGTCAGCTGAGCAGCAAATTTCTATTTAACCACCTGCTATCATGAGAGACCTCAGGGCTGCATGTTTTGAGCCCAGTACTGATCCTGAAAAGCGTTTCCAACCCCACTTACAAGTAAAACTAGCAAAATGTGCCTGGCTGCTATTCACTGAAAAGCTCATTCTGTGTACATTTTTGGCATACGTTTGCTCCTACCGGGTCAGCTGAGCAGCGAATTTCTATTTAACCACCTGCTTTCATGAGAGACCTCAGGGCTGCATGTTTTGAGCTCAGTACTGAGCCTGAAAAGCATTTCCAACCCCACTTACAAGTAAAACTAGCTAAAATGTGCCTGGCTTCTCTTCACTGAAAAGCTCATTCTGAGTACATTTTTAGCATACGTTTGCTCCTGCCGGGTGCTGAGCAGCGAATTTCTGTTTAACCACCTGCTATCATGAGAGACCTCAGGGCTGCATGTTTAGAGCCCAGTATTGATCCTGAAAAGCGTTTCCAACCCCACTTACAAGTAAAACTAGCTAAAATGTGCCTGGCTGCTTTTCACTGAAAAGCTCATTCTGTGTACATTTTTGGCATACGTTTGCTCCTGCCGGGTCAGCTGAGCAGCGAATTTCTATTTAACCACCTGCTTTCATGAGAGACCTCAGGGCTGCATGTTTTGAGCCCAGTACTGAGCCTGAAAAGCGTTTCCAACCCCACTTACAAGTAAAACTAGCTAAAATGTGCCTGGCTTCTCTTCACTGAAAAGCTCATTCTGTGTACATTTTTAGCATACGTTTGCTCCTGCCGGGTCAGCTGAGCAGCGAATTTCTATTTAACCACCTGCTATCATGAGATACCTCAGGGCTGCATGTTTTGAGCCCAGTACTGATCCTGAAAAGCGTTTCCAACCCCACTTACAAGTAAAACTAGCTAAAATGTGCCTGGCTGCTATTTACTGAAAAGCTCATTCTGAGTACATTTTTAGCATACGTTTGCTCCTGCCGGGTCAGCTGAGCAGCGAATTTCTATTTAACCACCTGCTATCATGAGAGACCTCAGGGCTGCATGTTTTGAGCCCAGTACTGAGCCTGAAAAGCGTTTCCAACCCCACTTACAAGTAAAACTAGCTAAAATGTGCCTGGCTGCTATTCACTGAAAAGCTCATTCTGTGTACATTTTTGGCATACGTTTGCTCCTACCGGGTCAGCTGAGCAGCGAATTTCTATTTAACCACCTGATTTCATGAGAGACCTCAGGGCTGCATGTTTTGAGCCAAGTACTGAGCCTGAAAAGCATTTCCAACCCCACTTACAAGTAAAACTAGCTAAAATGTGCCTGGCTTCTCTTCACTGAAAAGCTCATTCTGAGTACATTTTTAGCATACGTTTGCTCCTGCCGGGTCAGCTGAGCAGCGAATTTCTATTTCACCACCTGCTATCATGAGAGACCTCAGGGCTGCATGTTTTGAGCCCAGTACTGATCCTGAAAAGCGTTTCCAACCCCACTTACAAGTAAAACTAGCTAAAATGTGCCTGGCTGCTATTCACTGAAAAGCTCATTCTGTGTACATTTTTGGCATACGTTTGCTCCTACCGGGTCAGCTGAGCATCGAATTTCTATGTAACCACCTGCTTTCAGGAGAGACCTCAGGGCTGCATGTTTTGAGCCCAGTACTGAGCCTGAAAAGCGTTTCCAACCCCACTTACAAGTAAAACTAGCTAAAATGTGCCTGGCTGCTATCCACTGAAAAGCTCATTCTGTGTACATTTTTGGCATACGTTTGCTCCTACCGGGTCAGCTGAGCAGCGAATTTCTATTTAACCACCTGCTTTCATGAGAGACCTCAGGGCTGCATGTTTGGAGCTCAGTACTGAGCCTGAAAAGCATTTCCAACCCCACTTACAAGTAAAACTAGCTAAAATGTGCCTGGCTTCTCTTCACTGAAAAGCTCATTCTGAGTACATTTTTAGCATACGTTTGCTCCTGCCGGGTTAGCTGAGCAGCGAATTTCTATTTAACCACCTGCTATCATGAGAGACCTCAGGGCTGCATGTTTTGAGCCCAGTACTGATCCTGAAAAGCGTTTCCAACCCCACTTACAAGTAAAACTAGCTAAAATGTGCCTGGCTGCTATTCACTGAAAAGCTCATTCTGTGTACATTTTTGGCATACGTTTGCTCCTACCGGGTCAGCTGAGCAGCGAATTTCTATTTAACCACCTGCTTTCATGAGAGACCTCAGGGCTGCATGTTTTGAGCCCAGTACTGAGCCTGAAAAGCGTTTCCAACCCCACTTACAAGTAAAACTAGCTAAAATGTGCCTGGCTTCTCCACTGAAAAGCTCATTCTGAGTACATTTTAGCATACGTTTGCTCCTGCCGGGTTAGCTGAGCAGCGAATTTCTATTTAACCACCTGCTGTCATGAGAGACCTCAGGGCTGCATGTTTTGAGCCCAGTACTGATCCTGAAAAGCGTTTCCAACCCCACTTACAAGTAAAACTAGCTAAAATGTGCCTGGCTGCTATTCACTGAAAAGCTCATTCTGTGTACATTTTTGGCATACGTTTGCTCCTGCCGGGTCAGCTGAGCAGCGAATTTCTATTTAACCACCTGCTTTCATGAGAGACCTCAGGGCTGCATGTTTTGAGCCCAGTACTGAGCCTGCAAAGCGTTTCCAACCCCACTTACAAGTAAAACTAGCTAAAATGTGCCTGGCTGCTATTCACTGAAAAGCTCATTCTGTGTACATTTTTGGCATACGTTTGCTCCTACCGGGTCAGCTGAGCAGTGAATTTCTATTTAACCACCTGCTTTCATGAGAGACCTCAGGGCTGCATGTTTTGAGCCAAGTACTGAGCCTGAAAAGCATTTCCAACCCCACTTACAAGTAAAACTAGCTAAAATGTGCCTGGCTTCTCTTCACTGAAAAGCTGATTCTGAGTACATTTTTAGCATACGTTTGCTCCTGCCGGGTCAGCTGAGCAGCGAATTTCTATTTAACCACCTGCGAGACCTCAGGGCTGCATGTTTTGAGCCCAGTACTGAGCCTGAAAAGCATTTCCAACCGCACTTACAAGTAAAACTAGCTAAAATGTGCCTGGCTTCTCTTCACTGAAAAGCTCATTCTGAGTACATTTTTAGCATACGTTTGCTCCTGCCGGTTCAGCTGAGCAGCGAATTTCTATTTAACCACCTGCTATCATGAGAGACCTCAGGGCTGCATGTTTTAGGCCCAGTACTGATCCTGAAAAGCGTTTCCTACCCCACTTACAAGTAAAACTAGCTAAAATGTGCCTGGCTGCTATTCACTGAAAAGCTCATTCTGTGTACATTTTTGGCATACGTTTGCTCCTACCGGGTCAGCTGAGCAGCGAATTTCTATTTAACCACCTGCTTTCATGAGAGACCTCAGGGCTGCATGTTTTGAGCCCAGTACTGAGCCTGAAAAGCGTTTCCAACCCCACTTACAAGTCAAACTAGCTAAAATGTGCCTGTCTTCTCTTCACTGAAAAGCTCATTCTGAGTACATTTTTAGCATACGTTTGCTCCTGCCGGGTCAGCTGAGCAGCGAATTTCTATTTAACCACCTGCTTTCATGAGAGACCTCAGGGCGGCATGTTTTGAGCCCAGTACTGAGCCTGAAAAGCGTTTCCAACCCCACTTACAAGTAAAACTAGCTAAAATGTGCCTGGCTGCTATGCACTGAAAAGCTCATTCTGTGTACATTTTTGGCATACGTTTGCTCCTGCCGGGTCAGCTGAGCAGCGAATTTCTATTTAACCACCTGCTTTCATGAGAGACCTCAGGGCTGCATGTTTTGAGCCCAGTACTGAGCCTGAAAAGCGTTTCCAACCCCACTTACAAGTAAAACTAGCTAAAATGTGCCTGGCTGCTATTCACTGAAAAGCTCATTCTGTGTACATTTTTGGCATACGTTTGCTCCTACCGGGTCAGCTGAGCAGTGAATTTCTATTTAACCACCTGCTTTCATGAGAGACCTCAGGGCTGCATGTTTTGAGCCAAGTACTGATCCTGAAAAGCATTTCCAACCCCACTTACAAGTAAAACTAGCTAAAATGTGCCTGGCTTCTCTTCACTGAAAAGCTCATTCTGAGTACATTTTTAGCATACGTTTGCTCCTGCCGGGTCAGCTGAGCAGCGAATTTCTATTTAACCACCTGCTATCATAAGAGACCTCAGGGCTGCATGTTGAGCCCAGTACTGATCCTGAAAAGCTTTTCCAACCCCACTTACAAGTAAAACTAGCTAAAATGTGCCTGGCTGCTATTCACTGAAAAGCTCATTCTGTGTACATTTTTGGCATACGTTTGCTCCTACCGGGTCAGCTGAGCAGCAAATTTCTTTTTAACCACCTGCTTTCATGAGAGACCTCAGGGCTGCATGTTTTGAGCCCAGTACAGAGCCTGAAAAGCGTTTCCAACCCCACTTACAAGTAAAACTAGCTAAAATGTGCCTGGCTTCTCTTCACTGAAAAGCTCATTCTGAGTACATTTTTAGCATACGTTTGCTCCTGCCGGGTCAGCTGAGCAGCGAATTTCTATTTAACCACCTGCGAGACCTCAGGGCTGCATGTTTTGAGCCCAGTACTGAGCCTGAAAAGCATTTCCAACAGCACTTACAAGTAAAACTAGCTAAAATGTGCCTGGCTTCTCTTCACTGAAAAGCTCATTCTGAGTACATTTTTAGCATACGTTTGCTCCTGCCGGGTCAGTTGAGCAGCGAAATTCTATTTAACCACCTGCTATCATGAGAGACCTCAGGGCTGCATGTTTTAAGCCCAGTACTGATCCTGAAAAGCGTTTCCAACCCCACTTACAAGTAAAACTAGCTAAAATGTGCCTGGCTGCTATTCACTGAAAAGCTCATTCTGTGTACATTTTTGGCATACGTTTACTCCTACTGGGTCAGCTGAGCAGCGAATTTCTATTTAACCACCTGCTATCATGAGAGACCTCAGGGCTGCATGTTTTGAGCCCAGTACTGAGCCTGAAAAGCGTTTCCAACCCCACTTACAAGTAAAACTAGCTAAAATGTGCCTGGCTGCAATTCACTGAAAAGCTCATTCTGTGTACATTTTTGGCATACGTTTGCTCCTGCCGGGTCAGCTGAGCAGCGAATTTCTATTTAACCACCTGCTATCATGAGAGACCTCAGGGCTGCATGTTTTGAGCCCAGTACTGATCCTGAAAAGCGTTTCCAACCCCACTTACAAGTAAAACTAGCTAAAATGTGCCTGGCTGCTATTCACTGAAAAGCTCATTCTGTGTACATTTTTGGCATACGTTTGCTCCTACCGGGTCAGCTGAGCAGCGAATTTCTATTTAACCACCTGCTATCATGAGAGACCTCAGGGCTGCATGTTTTGAGCCCAGTACTGAGCCTGAAAAGCGTTTCCAACCCCACTTACAAGTAAAACTAGCTAAAATGTGCCTGGCTTCTCTTCACTGAAAAGCTCATTCTGAGTACATTTTTAGCATACGTTTGCTCCTGCCGGGTCAGCTGAGCAGCGAATTTCTATTTAACCACCTGCTATCATGAGAGACCTCAGGGCTGCATGTTTTGAACCCAGTACTGATCCTGAAAAGCGTTTCCAACCCCACTTACAAGTAAAGCTAAAATGTGCCTGGCTTCTCTTCACTGAAAAGCTCATTCTGAGTACATTTTTAGCATACGTTTGCTCCTGCCGGGTCAGCTGAGCAGCAAATTTCTATTTAACCACCTGCTATCATGAGAGACCTCAGGGCTGCATGTTTTGAGCCCAGTACTGATCCTGAAAAGCGTTTCCAACCCCACTTACAAGTAAAACTAGCTAAAATGTGCCTGGCTGCTATTCACTGAAAAGCTCATTCTGTGTACATTTTTTGGCATATATTTGCTCCTACCGGGTCAGCTGAGCAGCGAATTTCTATTTAACCACCTGCTTTCATGAGAGACCTCAGGGCTGCATGTTTTGAGCCCAGTACTGAGCCTGAAAAGCGTTTCCAACCCCACTTACAAGTAAAACTAGCTAAAATGTGCCTGGCTTCTCTTCACTGAAAAGCTCATTCTGAGTACATTTTTAGCATACATTTGCTCCTGCCGGGTCAGCTGAGCAGCGAATTTCTATTTAACCACCTGCTATCATGAGAGGCCTCATGGCTGCATGTTTTGAGCCCAGTACTGATCCTGAAAAGCGTTTCCAACCCCACTTACAAGTAAAACTAGCAAAATGTGCCTGGCTGCTATTCACTGAAAAGCTCATTCTGTGTACATGTTTGGCATACGTTTGCTCCTGCCGGGTCAGCTGAGCAGCGAATTTCTATTTAACCACCTGCTTTCATGAGAGACCTCAGGGCTGCATGTTTTGAGCCCAGTACTGAGCCTGAAAAGCGTTTCCAACCCCACTTACAAGTAAAACTAGCTAAAATGTGCCTGGCTTCTCTTCACTGAAAAGCTCATTCTGAGTACATTTTTAGCATAGGTTTGCTCCTGCCGGGTTAGCTGAGCAGCGAATTTCTATTTAACCACCTGCTATCATGAGAGACCTCAGGGCTGCATGTTTTGAGCCCAGTACTGAGCCTGAAAAGCGTTTCCAACCCCACTTACAAGTAAAACTAGCTAAAATGTGCCTGGCTGCTATTCACTGAAAAGCTCATTCTGTGTACATTTTTGGCATACGTTTGCTCCTGCCGGGTCAGCTGAGCAGCGAATTTCTATTTAACCACCTGCTTTCATGAGAGACCTCGGGGCTGCATGTTTTGAGCCCAGTACTGAGCCTGAAAAGCGTTTCCAACCCCACTTACAAGTAAAACTAGCTAAAATGTGCCTGGCTGCTATTCACTGAAAAGCTCATTCTGTGTACATTTTTGGCATACGTTTGCTCCTACCGGGTCAGCTGAGCAGTGAATTTCTATTTAAGCACCTGCTTTCATGAGAGACCTCAGGGCTGCATGTTTTGAGCCCAGTACTGATCCTGAAAAGCGTTTCCAACCCCACTTACAAGTAAAACTAGCTAAAATGTGCCTGGCTGCTATTCACTGAAAAGCTCATTCTGTGTACATTTTTAGCATACGTTTGCTCCTGCCGGGTCAGCTGAGCAGCGAATTTCTATTTAACGACCCGCTTTCATGAGAGACCTCAGGGCTGCATGTTTTGAGCCCAGTACAGAGCCTGAAAAGCGTTTCCAACCCCACTTACAAGTAAAACTAGCTAAAATGTGCCTGGCTTCTCTTCACTGAAAAGCTCATTCTGAGTACATTTTTAGCATACGTTTGCTCCTGCCGGGTCAGCTGAGCAGCGAATTTCTATTTAACCACGTGCTGTCATGAGAGACCTCAGGGCTGCATGTTTTGAGCCCAGTATTGATCCTGAAAATCGTTTCCAACCCCACTTACAAGTAAAACTAGCTAAAATGTGCCTGGCTGCTATTCACTGAAAAGCTCATTCTGTGTACATTTTTGGCATACGTTTGCTCCTACCGGGTCAGCTGAGCAGCGAATTTCTATTTAACCACCCGCTTTCATGAGAGACCTCAGGGCTGCATGTTTTGAGCCCAGTACAGAGCCTGAAAAGCGTTTCCAACCCCACTTACAAGTAAAGCTAAAATGTGCCTGGCTACTCTTCACTGAAAAGCTCATTCTGAGTACATTTTTAGCATACGTTTGCTCCTGCCGGGTCAGCTGAGCAGCGAATTTCTATTTAACCACCTGCTATCATGAGAGACCTCAGGGCTGCATGTTTTGAGCCCAGTACTGAGCCTGAAAAGCGTTTCCAACCCCACTTACAAGTAAAACTAGCTCAAATGTGCCTGGCTTCTCTTCACTGAAAAGCTCATTCTGAGTACATTTTTAGCATACGTTTGCTCCTGCCGGGTCAGCTGAGCAGCGAATTTCTATTTAACCACCTGCTATCATGAGAGACCTCAGGTCTGCATGTTTTGAGCCCAGTACTGAGCCTGAAAAGCATTTCCAACCCCACTTACAAGTAAAACTAGCTAAAATGTGCCTGGCTTCTCTTCACTGAAAAGCTCATTCTGAGTACATTTTTAGCATACTTTTGCTCCTGCCGGGTCAGCTGAGCAGCAAATTTCTATTTAACCACCTGCTATCATGAGAGACCTCAGGGCTGCATGTTTTGAGCCCAGTACTGATCCTGAAAAGCGTTTCCAACCCCACTTACAAGTAAAACTAGCAAAATGTGCCTGGCTGCTATTCACTGAAAAGCTCATTCTGTGTACATTTTTGGCATACGTTTGCTCCTACCGGGTCAGCTGAGCAGCGAATTTCTATTTAACCACCTGCTTTCATGAGAGACCTCAGGGCTGCATGTTTTGAGCTCAGTACTGAGCCTGAAAAGCATTTCCAACCCCACTTACAAGTAAAACTAGCTAAAATGTGCCTGGCTTCTCTTCACTGAAAAGCTCATTCTGAGTACATTTTTAGCATACGTTTGCTCCTGCCGGGTGCTGAGCAGCGAATTTCTGTTTAACCACCTGCTATCATGAGAGACCTCAGGGCTGCATGTTTAGAGCCCAGTATTGATCCTGAAAAGCGTTTCCAACCCCACTTACAAGTAAAACTAGCTAAAATGTGCCTGGCTGCTTTTCACTGAAAAGCTCATTCTGTGTACATTTTTGGCATACGTTTGCTCCTGCCGGGTCAGCTGAGCAGCGAATTTCTATTTAACCACCTGCTTTCATGAGAGACCTCAGGGCTGCATGTTTTGAGCCCAGTACTGAGCCTGAAAAGCGTTTCCAACCCCACTTACAAGTAAAACTAGCTAAAATGTGCCTGGCTTCTCTTCACTGAAAAGCTCATTCTGTGTACATTTTTAGCATACGTTTGCTCCTGCCGGGTCAGCTGAGCAGCGAATTTCTATTTAACCACCTGCTATCATGAGAGACCTCAGGGCTGCATGTTTTGAGCCCAGTACTGAGCCTGAAAAGCGTTTCCAACCCCACTTACAAGTAAAACTAGCTAAAATGTGCCTGGCTGCTATTCACTGAAAAGCTCATTCTGTGTACATTTTTGGCATACGTTTGCTCCTGCCGGGTCAGCTGAGCAGCGAATTTCTATTTAACCACCTGCTTTCATGAGAGACCTCGGGGCTGCATGTTTTGAGCCCAGTACTGAGCCTGAAAAGCGTTTCCAACCCCACTTACAAGTAAAACTAGCTAAAATGTGCCTGGCTGCTATTCACTGAAAAGCTCATTCTGTGTACATTTTTGGCATACGTTTGCTCCTACCGGGTCAGCTGAGCAGTGAATTTCTATTTAAGCACCTGCTTTCATGAGAGACCTCAGGGCTGCATGTTTTGAGCCAAGTACTGAGCCTGAAAAGCATTTCCAACCCCACTTACAAGTAAAACTAGCTAAAATGTGCCTGGCTTCTCTTCACTGAAAAGGTCATTCTGAGTACATTTTTAGCATACGTTTGCTCCTGCCGGGTCAGCTGAGCAGCGAATTTCTATTTAACCACCTGCTATCATAAGAGACCTCAGGGCTGCATGTTTTGAGCCCAGTACTGATCCTGAAAAGCGTTTCCAACCCCACTTACAAGTAAAACTAGCTAAAATGTGCCTGGCTGCTATTCACTGAAAAGCTCATTCTGTGTACATTTTTGGCATACGTTTGCTCCTACCGGGTCAGCTGAGCAGCGAATTTCTATTTAACGACCCGCTTTCATGAGAGACCTCAGGGCTGCATGTTTTGAGCCCAGTACAGAGCCTGAAAAGCGTTTCCAACCCCACTTACAAGTAAAACTTGCTAAAATGTGCCTGGCTTCTCTTCACTGAAAAGCTCATTCTGAGTACATTTTTAGCATACGTTTGCTCCTGCCGGGTCAGCTGAGCAGCGAATTTCTATTTAACCACCTGCTATCATGAGAGACCTCAGGGCTGCATGTTTTGAGCCTGAAAAGCATTTCTAATCCCACTTACAAGTAAAACTAGCTAAAATGTGCCTGGCTTCTCTTCACTGAAAAGCTCATTCTGAGTACATTTTTAGCATACGTTTGCTCCTGCCGGGTCAGCTGAGCAGCGAATTTCTATTTAACCACCTGCTATCATGAGAGACCTCAGGGTTGCATGTTTTGAGCCCAGTACTGAGCCTGAAAAGCGTTTCCAACCCCACTTACAAGTAAAATTAGCTAAAATGTGCCTGGCTGCTATTCACTGAAAAGCTCATTCTGTGTACATTTTTGGCATACGTTTGCTCCTACCGGGTCAGCTGAGCAGCGAATTTCTATTTAACCACCTGCTTTCATGAGAGACCTCAGGGCTGCATGTTTTGAGCCCAGTACTGATCCTGAAAAGCGTTTCCAACCCCACTTACAAGTAAAACTAGCTAAAATGTGCCTGGCTGCTATTCACTGAAAAGCTCATTCTGTGTACATTTTTGGCATACGTTTGCTCCTACCGGGTCAGCTGAGCAGCGAATTTCTATTTAACCACCTGCTTTCATGAGAGACCTCAGGGCTGCATGTTTTGAGCCCAGTACTGAGCCTGAAAAGCGTTTCCAACCCCACTTACAAGTAAAACTAGCTAAAATGTGCCTGGCTTCTCTTCACTGAAAAGCTCATTCTGAGTACATTTTAGCATACGTTTGCTCCTGCTGGGTCAGCTGAGCAGCGAATTTCTATTTAACCATGTGCTGTCATGAGAGACCTCAGGGCTGCATGTTTTGAGCCCAGTATTGATCCTGAAAAGCGTTTCCAACCCCACTTACAAGTAAAACTAGCTAAAATGTGCCTGGCTGCTATTCACTGAAAAGCTCATTCTGTGTACATTTTTGGCATACGTTTGCTCCTACCGGGTCAGCTGAGCAGCGAATTTCTATTTAACCACCCGCTTTCATGAGAGACCTCAGGGCTGCATGTTTTGAGCCCAGTACAGAGCCTGAAAAGCGTTTCCAACCCCACTTACAAGTAAAGCTAAAATGTGCCTGGCTTCTCTTCACTGAAAAGCTCATTCTGAGTACATTTTTAGCATATGTTTGCTCGTGCCGGTTCAGCTGAGCAGCGAATTTCTATTTAACCACCTGCTATCATGAGAGACCTCAGGGCTGCATGTTTTGAGCCCAGTACTGAGCCTGAAAAGCGTTTCCAACCCCACTTACAAGTAAAACTAGCTAAAATGTGCCTGGCTTCTCTTCACTGAAAAGCTCATTCTGAGTACATTTTTAGCATACGTTTGCTCCTGCCGGGTCAGCTGAGCAGCGAATTTCTATTTAACCACCTGCTATCATGAGAGACCTCAGGGCTGCATGTTTTGAGCCCAGTACTGAGCCTGAAAAGCATTTCCAACCCCACTTACAAGTAAAACTAGCTAAAATGTGCCTGGCTTCTCTTCACTGAAAAGCTCATTCTGAGTACATTTTTAGCATACTTTTGCTCCTGCCGGGTCAGCTGAGCAGCAAATTTCTATTTAACCACCTGCTATCATGAGAGACCTCAGGGCTGCATGTTTTGAGCCCAGTACTGATCCTGAAAAGCGTTTCCAACCCCACTTACAAGTAAAACTAGCAAAATGTGCCTGGCCGCTATTCACTGAAAAGCTCATTCTGTGTACATTTTTGGCATACGTTTGCTCCTACCGGGTCAGCTGAGCAGCGAATTTCTATTTAACCACCTGCTTTCATGAGAGACCTCAGGGCTGCATGTTTTGAGCTCAGTACTGAGCCTGAAAAGCATTTCCAACCCCACTTACAAGTAAAACTAGCTAAAATGTGGCTGGCTTCTCTTCACTGAAAAGCTCATTCTGAGTACATTTTTAGCATACGTTTGCTCCTGCCGGGTGCTGAGCAGCGAATTTCTATTTAACCACATGCTATCATGAGAGACCTCAGGGCTGCATGTTTTGAGCCCAGTATTGATCCTGAAAAGCGTTTCCAACCCCACTTACAAGTAAAACTAGCTAAAATGTGCCTGGCTGCTATTCACTGAAAAGCTCATTCTGTGTACATTTTTGGCATACGTTTGCTCCTGCCGGGTCAGCTGAGCAGCGAATTTCTATTTAACCACCTGCTATCATGAGAGACCTCAGGGCTGCATGTTTTGAGCCTGAAAAGCATTTCCAATCCCACTTACAAGTAAAACTAGCTAAAATGTGCCTGGCTTCTCTTCACTGAAAAGCTCATTCTGAGTACATTTTTAGCATACGTTTGCTCCTGCCGGGTCAGCTGAGCAGCGAATTTCTATTTAACCACCTGCTATCATGAGAGACCTCAGGGTTGCATGTTTTGAGCCCAGTACTGAGCCTGAAAAGCGTTTCCAACCCCACTTACAAGTAAAATTAGCTAAAATGTGCCTGGCTGCTATTCACTGAAAAGCTCATTCTGTGTACATTTTTGGCATACGTTTGCTCCTACCGGGTCAGCTGAGCAGCGAATTTCTATTTAACCACCTGCTTTCATGAGAGACCTCAGGGCTGCATGTTTTGAGCCCAGTACTGAGCCTGAAAAGCGTTTCCAACCCCACTTACAAGTAAAACTAGCTAAAATGTGCCTGGCTTCTCTTCACTGAAAAGCTCATTCTGAGTACATTTTTAGCATACGTTTGCTCCTGCCGGGTCAGCTGAGCAGCGAATTTCTATTTAACCACGTGCTGTCATGAGAGACCTCAGGGCTGCATGTTTTGAGCCCAGTATTGATCCTGAAAAGCGTTTCCAACCCCACTTACAAGTAAAACTAGCTAAAATGTGCCTGGCTGCTATTCACTGAAAAGCTCATTCTGTGTACATTTTTGGCATACCTTTGCTCCTACCGGGTCAGCTGAGCAGTGAATTTCTATTTAACCACCCGCTTTCATGAGAGACCTCAGGGCTGCATGTTTAGAGCCCAGTACAGAGCCTGAAAAGCGTTTCCAACCCCACTTACAAGTAAAGCTAAAATGTGCCTGGCTTCTCTTCACTGAAAAGCTCATTCTGAGTACATTTTTAGCATACGTTTGCTCCTGCCGGGTCAGCTGAGCAGCGAATTTCTATTTAACCACCTGCTATCATGAGAGACCTCAGGGCTGCATGTTTTGAGCCCAGTACTGAGCCTGAAAAGCGTTTCCAACCCCACTTACAAGTAAAACTAGCTAAAATGTGCCTGGCTTCTCTTCACTGAAAAGCTCATTCTGAGTAAATTTTTAGCATACTTTTGCTCCTGCCGGGTCAGCTGAGCAGCAAATTTCTATTTAACCACCTGCTATCATGAGAGACCTCAGGGCTGCATGTTTTAAGCCCAGTACTGATCCTGAAAAGCGTTTCCAACCCCTCTTACAAGTAATACTAGCTAAAATGTGCCTGGCTGCTATTCACTGAAAAGCTCATTCTGTGTACATTTTTGGCATACGTTTGCTCCTACCGGGTCAGCTGAGCAGCGAATTTCTATTTAACTACCTGCTTTCATGAGAGACCTCAGGGCTGCATGTTTTGAGCCCAGTACTGAGCCTGAACAGCGTTTCCAACCCCACTTACAAGTAAAACTAGCTAAAATGTGCCTGGCTTCTCTTCACTGAAAAGCTCATTCTGAGTACATTTTTGGCATACGTTAGCTCCTACCGGGTCAGCTGAGCAGCGAATTTCTATTTAACCACCTGCTTTCATGAGAGACCTCAGGGCTGCATGTTTTGAGCCCAGTACTTAGCCTGAAAAGCGTTTCCAACCCCACTTACAAGTAAAACTAGCTAAAATGTGCCTGGCTTCTCCACTGAAAAGCTCATTCTGAGTACATTTTAGCATACGTTTGCTCCTGCCGGGTCAGCTGAGCAGCGAATTTCTATTTAACCACCTGCTGTCATGAGAGACCTCAGGGCTGCATGTTTTGAGCCCAGTACTGAGCCTGAAAAGCGTTTCCAACCCCACTTACAAGTAAAACTAGCTAAAATGTGCCTGGCTTCTCTTCACTGAAAAGCTCATTCTGAGTACATTTTTAGCATACGTTTGCTCCTGCCGGGTCAGCTGAGCAGCGAATTTCTATTTAACCACCTGCTATCATAAGAGACCTCAGGGCTGCATGTTGAGCCCAGTACTGATCCTGAAAAGCGTTTCCAACCCCACTTACAAGTAAAACTAGCTAAAATGTGCCTAGCTGCTATTCACTGAAAAGCTCATTCTGTGTACATTTTTGGCATACGTTTGCTCCTGCCGGGTCAGCTGAGCAGCGAATTTCTATTTAACCACCTGCTTTCATGAGAGACCTCAGGGCTGCATGTTTTGAGCCCAGTACTGAGCTTGAAAAGCGTTTCCAACCCCACTTACAAGTAAAACTAGCTAAAATGTGCCTGGCTGCTATTCACTGAAAAGCTCATTCTGTGTACATTTTTGGCATACGTTTGCTCCTACCGGGTCAGCTGAGCAGTGAATTTCTATTTAACCACCTGCTTTCATGACAGACCTCAGGGCTGCATGTTTTGAGTCAAGTACTGAGCCTGAAAAGCATTTCCAACCCCACTTACAAGTAAAACTAGCTAAAATGTGCCTGGCTTCTCTTCACTGAAAAGCTCATTCTGAGTACATTTTTAGCATACGTTTGCTCCTGCCGGGTCAGCTGAGCAGCGAATTTCTATTTAACCACCTGCTATCATAAGAGACCTCAGGGCTGCATGTTTTGAGCCCAGTACTGATCCTGAAAAGCGTTTCCAACCCCACTTACAAGTAAAACTAGCTAAAATGTGCCTGGCTGCTATTCACTGAAAAGCTCATTCTGTGTACATTTTTGGCATACGTTTGCTCCTACCAGGTCAGCTGAGCAGCGAATTTCTATTTAACCACCTGCTTTCATGAGAGACCTCAGGGCTGCATGTTTTGAGCCCAGTACAGAGCCTGAAAAGCGTTTCCAACCCCACTTACAAGTAAAGCTAAAATGTGCCTGGCTTCTCTTCACTGAAAAGCTCATTCTGAATACATTTTTAGCATACGTTTGCTCCTGCCGGGTCAGCTGAGCAGCGAATTTCTATTTAACCACCTGCTATCATGAGAGACCTCAGGGCTGCATGTTTTGAGCCCAGTACTGATCCAGAAAAGCGTTTCCAACCCCACTTACAAGTAAAACTAGCTAAAATGTGCCTGGCTTCTCTTCACTGAAAAGCTCATTCTGAGTACATTTTTAGCATACGTTTGCTCCTGCCGGGTCAGCTGAGCAGCGAATTTCTATTTAACCACCTGCTATCATGAGAGACCTCAGGGCTGCATGTTTTGAGCCCATTACTGAGCCTGAAAAGCATTTCCAACCCCACTTACAAGTAAAACTAGCTAAAATGTGCCTGGCTTCTCTTCACTGAAAAGCTCATTCTGAGTACATTTTTAGCATACCTTTGCTCCTGCCAGGTCAGCTGAGCAGCAAATTTCTATTTAACCACCTGCTATCATGAGAGACCTCAGGGCTGCATGTTTTAAGCCCAGTACTGATCCTGAAAAGCGTTTCCAACCCCACTTACAAGTAATACTAGCTAAAATGTGACTGACTGCTATTCACTGAAAAGCTCATTCTGTGTACATTTTTGGCATACGTTTGCTCCTACCGGGTCAGCTGAGCAGCGAATTTCTATTTAACCACCTGCTTTCATGAGAGACCTCAGGGCTGCATGTTTTGAGCCCAGTACTGAGCCTGAACAGCGTTTCCAACCCCACTTACAAGTAAACCTAGCTAAAATGTGCCTGGCTTCTCTTCACTGAAAAGCTCATTCTGAGTACATTTTAGCATACGTTTGCTCCTGCCGGGTCAGCTGAGCAGCGAATTTCTATTTAACCACCTGCTGTCATGAGAGACCTCAGCTGCATGTTTTGAGCCCAGTACTGATCCTGAAAAGCGTGTCCAACCCCACTTACAAGTAAAACTGCTAAAATGTGCCTGGCTGCTATTCACTGAAAAGCTCATTCTGTGTACATTTTTGGCATACGTTTGCTCCTGCCGGGTCAGCTGAGCAGCAAATTTCTATTTAACCACCTGCTATCATGAGAGACCTCAGGGCTGCATGTTTTGAGCCCAGTACTGAGCCTGAAAAGCGTTTCCAACCCTACTTACAAGTAAAACTAGCTAAAATGTGCCTGGCTGCTATTCACTGAAAAGCTCATTCTGTGTACATTTTTGGCATACGTTTGCTCCTACCGGGTCAGCTGAGCAGCAAATTTCTATTTAACCACCTGATTTCATGAGAGACCTCAGGGCTGCATGTTTTGAGCCCAGTACTGAGCCTGAAAAGTATTTCCAAGCCCACTTACAAGTAAAACTAGCTAAAATGTGCCTGGCTTCTCTTCACTGAAAAGCTCATTCTGAGTACATTTTTAGCATACGTTTGCTCCTGCCGGGTCAGCTGAGCAGCAAATTTCTATTTAACCACCTGCTATCATGAGAGACCTCAGGGCTGCATGTTTTGAGCCCAGTACTGATCCTGAAAAGCGTTTCCAACCCCACTTACAAGTAAAAAAGGCTAAAATGTGCCTGGCTGATATTCACTGAAAAGCTCATTCTGTGTACATTTTTGGCATACGTTTGCTCCTACCGGGTCAGCAGAGCAGCGAATTTCTATTTAACCACCTGCTTTCATGAGAGACCTCAGGGCTGCATGTTTTGAGCCCAGTACTGAGCCTGAAAAGTGTTTCCAACCCCACTTACAAGTAAAACTAGCTAAAATGTGCCTGGCTTCTCTTCACTGAAAAGCTCATTCTGAGTACATTTTTAGCATACGTTTGCTCCTGCCGGGTCAGCTGAGCAGCGAATTTCTATTTAACCACCTGCTATCATGAGAGACCTCAGGGCTGCATGTTTTGAGCCCAGTACTGATCCTGAAAAGCGTTTCCAACCCCACTTACAAGTAAAACTAGCTAAAATGTGCCTGGCTGCTATTCACTGAAAAGCTCATTCTGTGTACATTTTTGGCATACGTTTGTTCCTACCGGGTCAGCTGAGCAGCGAATTTCTATTTAACCACCTGCTTTCATGAGAGACCTCAGGGCTGCATGTTTTGAGCTCAGTACTGAGCCTGAAAAGCATTTCCAACCCCACTTACAAGTAAAACTAGCTAAAATGTGCCTGGCTTCTCTTCACTGAAAAGCTCATTCTGAGTACATTTTTAGCATACGTTTGCTCCTGCCGGGTCAACTGAGCAGCGGATTTCTATTTAACCACCTGCTTTCATGAGAGACCTCAGGGCTGCATGTTTTGAGCCCAGTACTGATCCTGAAAAGCGTTTCCAACCCCACTTACAAGTAAAACTAGCTAAAATGTGCCTGGCTTCTCTTCACTGAAAAGCTCATTCTGAGTACATTTTTAGCATACGTTTGCTCCTGCCGGGTCAGCTGAGCAGCGAATTTCTATTTAACCACCTGCTATCATGAGAGACCTCAGGGCTGCATGTTTTGAGCCCATTACTGAGCCTGAAAAGCATTTCCAACCCCACTTACAAGTAAAACTAGCTAAAATGTGCCTGGCTTCTCTTCACTGAAAAGCTCATTCTGAGTACATTTTTAGCATACCTTTGCTCCTGCCAGGTCAGCTGAGCAGCAAATTTCTATTTAACCACCTGCTATCATGAGAGACCTCAGGGCTGCATGTTTTAAGCCCAGTACTGATCCTGAAAAGCGTTTCCAACCCCACTTACAAGTAATACTAGCTAAAATGTGCCTGGCTTCTCTTCACTGAAAAGCTCATTCTGAGTACATTTTAGCATACGTTTGCTCCTGCCGGGTCAGCTGAGCAGCGAATTTCTATTTAACCACCTGCTGTCATGAGAGACCTCAGCTGCATGTTTTGAGCCCAGTACTGATCCTGAAAAGCGTGTCCAACCCCACTTACAAGTAAAACTGCTAAAATGTGCCTGGCTGCTATTCACTGAAAAGCTAATTCTGTGTACATTTTTGGCATACGTTTGCTCCTGCCGGGTCAGCTGAGCAGCAAATTTCTATTTAACCACCTGCTATCATGAGAGACCTCAGGGCTGCATGTTTTGAGCCCAGTACTGATCCTGAAAAGCGTTTCCAACCCCACTTACAAGTAAAACTAGCTAAAATGTGCCTGGCTGCTATTCACTGAAAAGCTCATTCTGTGTACATTTTTGGCATACGTTTGCTCCTACCGGGTCAGCTGAGCAGCGAATTTCTTTTTAACCACCTGCTATCATGAGAGACCTCAGGGCTGCATGTTTTGAGCCCAGTACTGAGCCTGAAAAGCGTTTCCAACCCTACTTACAAGTAAAACTAGCTAAAATGTGCCTGGCTGCTATTCACTGAAAAGCTCATTCTGTGTACATTTTTGGCATACGTTTGCTCCTACCGGGTCAGCTGAGCAGCAAATTTCTATTTAACCACCTGATTTCATGAGAGACCTCAGGGCTGCATGTTTTGAGCCCAGTACTGAGCCTGAAAAGTATTTCCAAGCCCACTTACAAGTAAAACTAGCTAAAATGTGCCTGGCTTCTCTTCACTGAAAAGCTCATTCTGAGTACATTTTTAGCATACGTTTGCTCCTGCCGGGTCAGCTGAGCAGCAAATTTCTATTTAACCACCTGCTATCATGAGAGACCTCAGGGCTGCATGTTTTGAGCCCAGTACTGATCCTGAAAAGCGTTTCCAACCCCACTTACAAGTAAAAAAGGCTAAAATGTGCCTGGCTGATATTCACTGAAAAGCTCATTCTGTGTACATTTTTGGCATACGTTTGCTCCTACCGGGTCAGCAGAGCAGCGAATTTCTATTTAACCACCTGCTTTCATGAGAGACCTCAGGGCTGCATGTTTTGAGCCCAGTACTGAGCCTGAAAAGTGTTTCCAACCCCACTTACAAGTAAAACTAGCTAAAATGTGCCTGGCTTCTCTTCACTGAAAAGCTCATTCTGAGTACATTTTTAGCATACGTTTGCTCCTGCCGGGTCAGCTGAGCAGCGAATTTCTATTTAACCACCTGCTATCATGAGAGACCTCAGGGCTGCATGTTTTGAGCCCAGTACTGATCCTGAAAAGCGTTTCCAACCCCACTTACAAGTAAAACTAGCTAAAATGTGCCTGGCTGCTATTCACTGAAAAGCTCATTCTGTGTACATTTTTGGCATACGTTTGTTCCTACCGGGTCAGCTGAGCAGCGAATTTCTATTTAACCACCTTGCTTTCATGAGAGACCTCAGGGCTGCATGTTTTGAGCTCAGTACTGAGCCTGAAAAGCATTTCCAACCCCACTTACAAGAAACTCTAGCTAAAATGTGCCTGGCTTCTCTTCACTGAAAAGCTCATTCTGAGTACATTTTTAGCATACGTTTGCTCCTGCCGGGTCAACTGAGCAGCGGATTTCTATTTAACCACCTGCTTTCATGAGAGACCTCAGGGCTGCATGTTTTGAGCCCAGTACTGAGCCTGAAAAGCGTTTCCAACCCCACTTACAAGTAAAACTAGCTAAAATGTGCCTGGCTTCTCCACTGAAAAGCTCATTCTGAGTACATTTTAGCATACGTTTGCTCCTGCCGGGTCAGCTGAGCAGCGAATTTCTATTTAACCACCTGCTGTCATGAGAGACCTCAGGGCTGCATGTTTTGAGCCCAGTACTGAGCCTGAAAAGCGTTTCCAACCCCACTTACAAGTAAAACTAGCTAAAATGTGCCTGGCTTCTCTTCACTGAAAAGCTCATTCTGAGTACATTTTTAGCATACGTTTGCTCCTGCCGGGTCAGCTGAGCAGCGAATTTCTATTTAACCACCTGCTATCATAAGAGACCTCAGGGCTGCATGTTGAGCCCAGTACTGATCCTGAAAAGCGTTTCCAACCCCACTTACAAGTAAAACTAGCTAAAATGTGCCTAGCTGCTATTCACTGAAAAGCTCATTCTGTGTACATTTTTGGCATACGTTTGCTCCTGCCGGGTCAGCTGAGCAGCGAATTTCTATTTAACCACCTGCTTTCATGAGAGACCTCAGGGCTGCATGTTTTGAGCCCAGTACTGAGCTTGAAAAGCGTTTCCAACCCCACTTACAAGTAAAACTAGCTAAAATGTGCCTGGCTGCTATTCACTGAAAAGCTCATTCTGTGTACATTTTTGGCATACGTTTGCTCCTACCGGGTCAGCTGAGCAGTGAATTTCTATTTAACCACCTGCTTTCATGACAGACCTCAGGGCTGCATGTTTTGAGTCAAGTACTGAGCCTGAAAAGCATTTCCAACCCCACTTACAAGTAAAACTAGCTAAAATGTGCCTGGCTTCTCTTCACTGAAAAGCTCATTCTGAGTACATTTTTAGCATACGTTTGCTCCTGCCGGGTCAGCTGAGCAGCGAATTTCTATTTAACCACCTGCTATCATAAGAGACCTCAGGGCTGCATGTTTTGAGCCCAGTACTGATCCTGAAAAGCGTTTCCAACCCCACTTACAAGTAAAACTAGCTAAAATGTGCCTGGCTGCTATTCACTGAAAAGCTCATTCTGTGTACATTTTTGGCATACGTTTGCTCCTACCAGGTCAGCTGAGCAGCGAATTTCTATTTAACCACCCGCTTTCATGAGAGACCTCAGGGCTGCATGTTTTGAGCCCAGTACAGAGCCTGAAAAGCGTTTCCAACCCCACTTACAAGTAAAGCTAAAATGTGCCTGGCTTCTCTTCACTGAAAAGCTCATTCTGAATACATTTTTAGCATACGTTTGCTCCTGCCGGGTCAGCTGAGCAGCGAATTTCTATTTAACCACCTGCTATCATGAGAGACCTCAGGGCTGCATGTTTTGAGCCCAGTACTGATCCAGAAAAGCGTTTCCAACCCCACTTACAAGTAAAACTAGCTAAAATGTGCCTGGCTTCTCTTCACTGAAAAGCTCATTCTGAGTACATTTTTAGCATACCTTTGCTCCTGCCAGGTCAGCTGAGCAGCAAATTTCTATTTAACCACCTGCTATCATGAGAGACCTCAGGGCTGCATGTTTTAAGCCCAGTACTGATCCTGAAAAGCGTTTCCAACCCCACTTACAAGTAATACTAGCTAAAATGTGCCTGGCTGCTATTCACTGAAAAGCTCATTCTGTGTACATTTTTGGCATACGTTTGCTCCTACCGGGTCAGCTGAGCAGCGAATTTCTATTTAACCACCTGCTTTCATGAGAGACCTCAGGGCTGCATGTTTTGAGCCCAGTACTGAGCCTGAACAGCGTTTCCAACCCCACTTACAAGTAAAACTAGCTAAAATGTGCCTGGCTTCTCTTCACTGAAAAGCTCATTCTGAGTACATTTTAGCATACGTTTGCTCCTGCCGGGTCAGCTGAGCAGCGAATTTCTATTTAACCACCTGCTGTCATGAGAGACCTCAGCTGCATGTTTTGAGCCCAGTACTGATCCTGAAAAGCGTGTCCAACCCCACTTACAAGTAAAACTGCTAAAATGTGCCTGGCTGCTATTCACTGAAAAGCTCATTCTGTGTACATTTTTGGCATACGTTTGCTCCTGCCGGGTCAGCTGAGCAGCAAATTTCTATTTAACCACCTGCTATCATGAGAGACCTCAGGGCTGCATGTTTTGAGCCCAGTACTGATCCTGAAAAGCGTTTCCAACCCCACTTACAAGTAAAACTAGCTAAAATGTGCCTGGCTGCTATTCACTGAAAAGCTCATTCTGTGTACATTTTTGGCATACGTTTGCTCCTACCGGGTCAGCTGAGCAGCGAATTTCTTTTTAACCACCTGCTATCATGAGAGACCTCAGGGCTGCATGTTTTGAGCCCAGTACTGAGCCTGAAAAGCGTTTCCAACCCTACTTACAAGTAAAACTAGCTAAAATGTGCCTGGCTGCTATTCACTGAAAAGCTCATTCTGTGTACATTTTTGGCATACGTTTGCTCCTACCGGGTCAGCTGAGCAGCAAATTTCTATTTAACCACCTGATTTCATGAGAGACCTCAGGGCTGCATGTTTTGAGCCCAGTACTGAGCCTGAAAAGTATTTCCAAGCCCACTTACAAGTAAAACTAGCTAAAATGTGCCTGGCTTCTCTTCACTGAAAAGCTCATTCTGAGTACATTTTTAGCATACGTTTGCTCCTGCCGGGTCAGCTGAGCAGCAAATTTCTATTTAACCACCTGCTATCATGAGAGACCTCAGGGCTGCATGTTTTGAGCCCAGTACTGATCCTGAAAAGCGTTTCCAACCCCACTTACAAGTAAAAAAGGCTAAAATGTGCCTGGCTGATATTCACTGAAAAGCTCATTCTGTGTACATTTTTGGCATACGTTTGCTCCTACCGGGTCAGCAGAGCAGCGAATTTCTATTTAACCACCTGCTTTCATGAGAGACCTCAGGGCTGCATGTTTTGAGCCCAGTACTGAGCCTGAAAAGTGTTTCCAACCCCACTTACAAGTAAAACTAGCTAAAATGTGCCTGGCTTCTCTTCACTGAAAAGCTCATTCTGAGTGCATTTTTAGCATACGTTTGCTCCTGCCGGGTCAGCTGAGCAGCGAATTTCTATTTAACCACCTGCTATCATGAGAGACCTCAGGGCTGCATGTTTTGAGCCCAGTACTGATCCTGAAAAGCGTTTCCAACCCCACTTACAAGTAAAACTAGCTAAAATGTGCCTGGCTGCTATTCACTGAAAAGCTCATTCTGTGTACATTTTTGGCATACGTTTGTTCCTACCGGGTCAGCTGAGCAGCGAATTTCTATTTAACCACCTGCTTTCATGAGAGACCTCAGGGCTGCATGTTTTGAGCTCAGTACTGAGCCTGAAAAGCATTTCCAACCCCACTTACAAGTAAAACTAGCTAAAATGTGCCTGGCTTCTCTTCACTGAAAAGCTCATTCTGAGTACATTTTTAGCATACGTTTGCTCCTGCCGGGTCAACTGAGCAGCGGATTTCTATTTAACCACCTGCTTTCATGAGAGACCTCAGGGCTGCATGTTTTGAGCCCAGTACTGATCCTGAAAAGCGTTTCCAACCCCACTTACAAGTAAAACTAGCTAAAATGTGCCTGGCTTCTCTTCACTGAAAAGCTCATTCTGAGTACATTTTTAGCATACGTTTGCTCCTGCCGGGTCAGCTGAGCAGCGAATTTCTATTTAACCACCTGCTATCATGAGAGACCTCAGGGCTGCATGTTTTGAGCCCATTACTGAGCCTGAAAAGCATTTCCAACCCCACTTACAAGTAAAACTAGCTAAAATGTGCCTGGCTTCTCTTCACTGAAAAGCTCATTCTGAGTACATTTTTAGCATACCTTTGCTCCTGCCAGGTCAGCTGAGCAGCAAATTTCTATTTAACCACCTGCTATCATGAGAGACCTCAGGGCTGCATGTTTTAAGCCCAGTACTGATCCTGAAAAGCGTTTCCAACCCCACTTACAAGTAATACTAGCTAAAATGTGCCTGGCTTCTCTTCACTGAAAAGCTCATTCTGAGTACATTTTAGCATACGTTTGCTCCTGCCGGGTCAGCTGAGCAGCGAATTTCTATTTAACCACCTGCTGTCATGAGAGACCTCAGCTGCATGTTTTGAGCCCAGTACTGATCCTGAAAAGCGTGTCCAACCCCACTTACAAGTAAAACTGCTAAAATGTGCCTGGCTGCTATTCACTGAAAAGCTCATTCTGTGTACATTTTTGGCATACGTTTGCTCCTACCGGGTCAGCTGAGCAGCGAATTTCTTTTTAACCACCTGCTATCATGAGAGACCTCAGGGCTGCATGTTTTGAGCCCAGTACTGAGCCTGAAAAGCGTTTCCAACCCTACTTACAAGTAAAACTAGCTAAAATGTGCCTGGCTGCTATTCACTGAAAAGCTCATTCTGTGTACATTTTTGGCATACGTTTGCTCCTACCGGGTCAGCTGAGCAGCAAATTTCTATTTAACAACCTGATTTCATGAGAGACCTCAGGGCTGCATGTTTTGAGCCCAGTACTGAGCCTGAAAAAGTATTTCCAAGCCCACTTACAAGTAAAACTAGCTAAAATGTGCCTGGCTTCTCTTCACTGAAAAGCTCATTCTGAGTACATTTTTAGCATACGTTTGCTCCTGCCGGGTCAGCTGAGCAGCAAATTTCTATTTAACCACCTGCTATCATGAGAGACCTCAGGGCTGCATGTTTTGAGCCCAGTACTGATCCTGAAAAGCGTTTTCAACCCCACTTACAAGTAAAAAAGGCTAAAATGTGCCTGGCTGATATTCACTGAAAAGCTCATTCTATGTACATTTTTGGCATACGTTTGCTCCTACCGGGTCAGCAGAGCAGCAAATTTCTATTTAACCACCTGCTTTCATGAGAGACCTCAGGGCTGCATGTTTTGAGCCCAGTACTGAGCCTGAAAAGTGTTTCCAACCCCACTTACAAGTAAAACTAGCTAAAATGTGCCTGGCTTCTCTTCACTGAAAAGCTCATTCTGAGTACATTTTTAGCATACGTTTGCTCCTGCCGGGTCAGCTGAGCAGCGAATTTCTATTTAACCACCTGCTATCATGAGAGACCTCAGGGCTGCATGTTTTGAGCCCAGTACTGATCCTGAAAAGCGTTTCCAACCCCACTTACAAGTAAAACTAGCTAAAATGTGCCTGGCTGCTATTCACTGAAAAGCTCATTCTGTGTACATTTTTGGCATACGTTTGTTCCTACCGGGTCAGCTGAGCAGCGAATTTCTATTTAACCACCTGCTTTCATGAGAGACCTCAGGGCTGCATGTTTTGAGCCAAGTACTGAGCCTGAAAAGCATTTCCAACCCCACTTACAAGTAAAACTAGCTAAAATGTGCCTGGCTTCTCTTCACTGAAAAGCTCATTCTGAGTACATTTTTAGCGTACGTTTGCTCCTGCCGGGTCAGCTGAGCAGCGAATTTCTATTTAACCACCTGCTATCATGAGAGACCTCAGGGCTGCATGTTTTGAGCCCAGTACTGATCCTGAAAAGCGTTTCCAACCCCACTTACAAGTAAAATTAGATAAAATGTGCCTGGCTGCTATTCACTGAAAAGCTCATTCTGTGTACATTTTTGGCATACGTTTGCTCCTGCCGGGTCAGCTAAGCAGCGAATTTCTACTTAACCACCTGCTATCATGAGATACCTCAGGGCTGCATGTTTTGAGCCCAGTACTGATCCTGAAAAGCGTTTCCAACCCCACTTACAAGTAAAACTAGCTAAAATGTGCCTTGCTGCTATTCACTGAAAAGCTCATTCTGTGTACATTTTTGGCATACGTTTGCTCCTGCCGGGTCAGCTGAGCAGCGAATTTCTATTTAACCACCTGCTATCATGAGAGACCTCAGGGCTGCATGTTTTGAGCCCAGTACTGAGCCTGAAAAGCGTTTCCAACCCCACTTACATGTAAAACTAGCTAAAATGTGCCTGGCTGCTATTCACTGAAAAGCTCATTCTGTGTACATTTTTGGCATACGATTGCTCCTGCCGGGTCAGCTGAGCAGCGAATTTCTATTTAACCACCTGCTTTCAGGAGAGACCTCAGGGCTGCATGTTTTGAGGCCAGTACTGAGCCTGAAAAGCGTTTCCAACCCCACTTACAAGTAAAACTAGCTAAAATGTGCCTGGCTTCTCTTCACTGAAAAGCTCATTCTGAGTACATTTTTAGCATACGTTTGCTCCTGCCGGGTCAGCTGAGCAGTGAATTTCTATTTAACCACCTGCTATCATGAGAGACCTCAGGGCTGCATGTTTTGAGCCCAGTACTGATCCTGAAAAGCGTTTCCAACCCCACTTACAAGTAAAACTAGCTAAAATGTGCCTGGCTGCTATTCACTGAAAAGCTCATTCTGTGTACATTTTTGGCATACGTTTGCTCCTACCGGGTCAGCTGAGCAGCGAATTTCTATTTAACCACCTGCTTTCATGAGAGACCTCAGGGCTGCATGTTTTGAGCTCAGTACTGAGCCTGAAAAGCATTTCCAACCCCACTTACAAGTAAAACTAGCTAAAATGTGCCTGGCTTCTCTTCACTGAAAAGCTCATTCTGAGTACATTTTTAGCATACGTTTGCTCCTGCCGGGTCAGCTGAGCAGCGAATTTCTATTTAACCACCTGCTATCATGAGAGACCTCAGGGCTGCATGTTTTGAGCCCAGTACTGATCCTGAAAAGCGTTTCCAACCCCACTTACAAGTAAAACTAGCTAAAATGTGCCTGGCTGCTATTCACTGAAAAGCTCATTCTGTGTACATTTTTGGCATACGTTTGCTCCTACCGGGTCAGCTGAGCAGCAAATTTCTATTTAACCACCTGCTTTCATGAGAGACCTCAGGGCTGCATGTTTTGAGCCCAGTACTGAGCCTGAACAGCGTTTCCAACCCCACTTACAAGTAAAACTAGCTAAAATGTGCCTGGCTTCTCTTCACTGAAAAGCTCATTCTGAGTACATTTTTGGCATACGTTTGCTCCTACCGGGTCAGCTGAGCAGTGAATTTCTATTTAACCACCTGCTTTCATGACAGACCTCAGGGCTGCATGTTTTGAGTCAAGTACTGAGCCTGAAAAGCATTTCCAACCCCACTTACAAGTAAAACTAGCTAAAATGTGCCTGGCTTCTCTTCACTGAAAAGCTCATTCTGAGTACATTTTTAGCATACGTTTGCTCCTGCTGGGTCAGCTGAGCAGCGAATTTCTATTTAACCACCTGCTATCATAAGAGACCTCAGGGCTGCATGTTTTGAGCCCAGTACTGATCCTGAAAAGCGTTTCCAACCCCACTTACAAGTAAAACTAGCTAAAATGTGCCTGGCTGCTATTCACTGAAAAGCTCATTCTGTGTACATTTTTGGCATACGTTTGCTCCTACCGGGTCAGCTGAGCAGCGAATTTCTATTTAACCACCCGCTTTCATGAGAGACCCCAGGGCTGCATGTTTTGAGCCCAGTACAGAGCCTGAAAAGCGTTTCCAACCCCACTTACAAGTAAAGCTAAAATGTGCCTGGCTTCTCTTCACTGAAAAGCTCATTCTGAGTACATTTTTAGCATATGTTTGCTCCTGCCGGGTCAGCTGAGCAGCGAATTTCTATTTAACCACCTGCTTTCATGAGAGACCTCAGGGCTGCATGTTTTGAGCCCAGTACTGATCCTGAAAAGCGTTTCCAACTCCACTTACAAGTAAAACTAGCTAAAATGTGCCTGGCTTCTCTTCACTGAAAAGCTCATTCTGAGTACATTTTTAGCATACGTTTGCTCCTGCCGGGTCAGCTGAGCAGCGAATTTCTATTTAACCACCTGCTATCATGAGAGACCTCAGGGCTGCATGTTTTGAGCCCATTACTGAGCCTGAAAAGCATTTCCAACCCCACTTACAAGTAAAACTAGCTAAAATGTGCCTGGCTTCTCTTCACTGAAAAGCTCATTCTGAGTACATTTTTAGCATACGTTTGCTCCTGCCAGGTCAGCTGAGCAGCAAATTTCTATTTAACCACCTGCTATCATGAGAGACCTCAGGGCTGCATGTTTTAAGCCCAGTACTGATCCTGAAAAGCGTTTCCAACCCCACTTACAAGTAATACTAGCTAAAATGTGCCTGGCTGCTATTCACTGAAAAGCTCATTCTGTGTACATTTTTGGCATACGTTTGCTCCTACCGGGTCAGCTGAGCAGCGAATTTCTATTTAACCACCTGCTTTCATGAGAGACCTCAGGGCTGCATGTTTTGAGCCCAGTACTGAGCCTGAACAGCGTTTCCAACCCCACTTACAAGTAAAACTAGCTAAAATGTGCCTGGCTTCTCTTCACTGAAAAGCTCATTCTGAGTACATTTTAGCATACGTTTGCTCCTGCCGGGTCAGCTGAGCAGCGAATTTCTATTTAACCACCTGCTGTCATGAGAGACCTCAGCTGCATGTTTTGAGCCCAGTACTGATCCTGAAAAGCGTGTCCAACCCCACTTACAAGTAAAACTGCTAAAATGTGCCTGGCTGCTATTCACTGAAAAGCTCATTCTGTGTACATTTTTGGCATACGTTTGCTCCTGCCGGGTCAGCTGAGCAGCAAATTTCTATTTAACCACCTGCTTTCATGAGAGACCTCAGGGCTGCATGTTTTGAGCCCAGTACTGATCCTGAAAAGCGTTTCCAACCCCACTTACAAGTAAAACTAGCTAAAATGTGCCTGGCTGCTATTCACTGAAAAGCTCATTCTGTGGACATTTTTGGCATACGTTTGCTCCTACCGGGTCAGCTGAGCAGCAAATTTCTATTTAACCACCTGCTTTCATGAGAGACCTCAGGGCTGCATGTTTTGAGCCCAGTACTGAGCCTGAACAGCGTTTCCAACCCCACTTACAAGTAAAACTAGCTAAAATGTGCCTGGCTTCTCTTCACTGAAAAGCTCATTCTGAGTACATTTTTGGCATACGTTTGCTCCTACCGGGTCAGCTGAGCAGTGAATTTCTATTTAACTACCTGCTTTCATGACAGACCTCAGGGATGCATGTTTTGAGTCAAGTACTGAGCCTGAAAAGCATTTCCAACCCCACTTACAAGTAAAACTAGCTAAAATGTGCCTGGCTTCTCTTCACTGAAAAGCTCATTCTGAGTACATTTTTAGCATACGTTTGCTCCTGCCGGGTCAGCTGAGCAGCGAATTTCTATTTAACCACCTGCTATCATAAGAGACCTCAGGGCTGCATGTTTTGAGCCCAGTACTGATCCTGAAAAGCGTTTCCAACCCCACTTACAAGTAAAACTAGCTAAAATGTGCCTGGCTGCTATTCACTGAAAAGCTCATTCTGTGTACATTTTTGGCATACGTTTGCTCCTACCGGGTCAGCTGAGCAGCGAATTGCTATTTAACCACCCGCTTTCATGAGAGACCCCAGGGCTGCATGTTTTGAGCCCAGTACAGAGCCTGAAAAGCGTTTCCAACCCCACTTACAAGTAAAGCTAAAATGTGCCTGGCTTCTCTTCACTGAAAAGCTCATTCTGAGTACATTTTTAGCATATGTTTGCTCCTGCCGGGTCAGCTGAGCAGCGAATTTCTATTTAACCACCTGCTTTCATGAGAGACCTCAGGGCTGCATGTTTTGAGCCCAGTACTGATCCTGAAAAGCGTTTCCAACTCCACTTACAAGTAAAACTAGTTAAAATGTGCCTGGCTTCTCTTCACTGAAAAGCTCATTCTGAGTACATTTTTAGCATACGTTTGCTCCTGCCGGGTCAGCTGAGCAGCGAATTTCTATTTAACCACCTGCTATCATGAGAGACCTCAGGGCTGCATGTTTTGAGCCCATTACTGAGCCTGAAAAGCATTTCCAACCCCACTTACAAGTAAAACTAGCTAAAATGTGCCTGGCTTCTCTTCACTGAAAAGCTCATTCTGAGTACATTTTTAGCATACGTTTGCTCCTGCCAGGTCAGCTGAGCAGCAAATTTCTATTTAACCACCTGCTATCATGAGAGACCTCAGGGCTGCATGTTTTAAGCCCAGTACTGATCCTGAAAAGCGTTTCCAACCCCACTTACAAGTAATACTAGCTAAAATGTGCCTGGCTGCTATTCACTGAAAAGCTCATTCTGTGTACATTTTTGGCATACGTTTGCTCCTACCGGGTCAGCTGAGCAGCGAATTTCTATTTAACCACCTGCTTTCATGAGAGACCTCAGGGCTGCATGTTTTGAGCCCAGTACTGAGCCTGAACAGCGTTTCCAACCCCACTTACAAGTAAAACTAGCTAAAATGTGCCTGGCTTCTCTTCACTGAAAAGCTCATTCTGAGTACATTTTAGCATACGTTTGCTCCTGCCGGGTCAGCTGAGCAGCGAATTTCTATTTAACCACCTGCTGTCATGAGAGACCTCAGCTGCATGTTTTGAGCCCAGTACTGATCCTGAAAAGCGTGTCCAACCCCACTTACAAGTAAAACTGCTAAAATGTGCCTGGCTGCTATTCACTGAAAAGCTCATTCTGTGTACATTTTTGGCATACGTTTGCTCCTGCCGGGTCAGCTGAGCAGCAAATTTCTATTTAACCACCTGCTATCATGAGAGACCTCAGGGCTGCATGTTTTGAGCCCAGTACTGATCCTGAAAAGCGTTTCCAACCCCACTTACAAGTAAAACTAGCTAAAATGTGCCTGGCTGCTATTCACTGAAAAGCTCATTCTGTGTACATTTTTGGCATACGTTTACTCCTACCGGGTCAGCTGAGCAGCGAATTTCTTTTTAACCACCTGCTATCATGAGAGACCTCAGGGCTGCATGTTTTGAGCCCAGTACTGAGCCTGAAAAGCGTTTCCAACCCTACTTACAAGTAAAACTGGCTAAAATGTGCCTGGCTGCTATTCACTGAAAAGCTCATTCTGTGTACATTTTTGGCATACGTTTGCTCCTACCGGGTCAGCTGAGCAGCAAATTTCTATTTAACCACCTGATTTCATGAGAGACCTCAGGGCTGCATGTTTTGAGCCCAGTACTGAGCCTGAAAAGTATTTCCAAGCCCACTTACAAGTAAAACTAGCTAAAATGTGCCTGGCTTCTCTTCACTGAAAAGCTCATTCTGAGTACATTTTTAGCATACGTTTGCTCCTGCCGGGTCAGCTGAGCAGCAAATTTCTATTTAACCACCTGCTATCATGAGAGACCTCAGGGCTGCATGTTTTGAGCCCAGTACTGATCCTGAAAAGCGTTTCCAACCCCACTTACAAGTAAAAAAGGCTAAAATGTGCCTGGCTGATATTCACTGAAAAGCTCATTCTGTGTACATTTTTGGCATACGTTTGCTCCTACCGGGTCAGCTGAGCAGCGAATTTCTATTTAACCACCTGCTTTCATGAGAGACCTCAGGGCTGCATGTTTTGAGCCCAGTACTGAGCCTGAAAAGCGTTTCCAACCCCACTTACAAGTAAAACTAGCTAAAATGTGCCTGGCTTCTCTTCACTGAAAAGCTCATTCTGAGTACATTTTTAGCATACGTTTGCTCCTGCCGGGTCAGCTGAGCAGCGAATTTCTATTTAACCACCTGCTATCATGAGAGACCTCAGGGCTGCATGTTTTGAGCCCAGTACTGATCCTGAAAAGCGTTTCCAACCCCACTTACAAGTAAAACTAGCTAAAATGTGCCTGGCTGCTATTCACTGAAAAGCTCATTCTGTGTACATTTTTGGCATACGTTTGCTCCTACCGGGTCAGCTGTGCAGCGAATTTCTATTTAACCACCTGCTTTCATGAGAGACCTCAGGGCTGCATGTTTTGAGCTCAGTACTGAGCCTGAAAAGCATTTCCAACCCCACTTACAAGTAAAACTAGCTAAAATAAGCCTGGCTTCTCTTCACTGAAAAGCTCATTCTGAGTACATTTTTAGCATACGTTTGCTCCTGCCGGGTCAGCTGAGCAGCGAATTTCTATTTAACCACCTGCTTTCATGAGAGACCTCAGGGCTGCATGTTTTGAGCCCAGTACTGAGCCTGAAAAGCGTTTCCAACCCCACTTACAAGTAAAACTAGCTAAAATGTGCCTGGCTTCTCTTCACTGAAAAGCTCATTCTGAGTACATTTTTAGCATACGTTTGCTCCTGCCGGGTCAGCTGAGCAGCGAATTTCTATTTAACCACCTGCTATCATGAGAGACCTCAGGGCTGCATGTTTTGAGCCCAGTACTGAGCCTGAAAAGCGTTTCCAACCCCACTTACAAGTAAAACTAGCTAAAATGTGCCTGGCTGCTATTCACTGAAAAGCTCATTCTGTGTACATTTTTGGCATACGTTTGCTCCTGCCGGGTCAGCTGAGCAGCGAATTTCTATTTAACCACCTGCTATCATGAGAGACCTCAGGGCTGCATGTTTTGAGCCCAGTACTGATCCTGAAAAGCGTTTCCAACCCCACTTACAAGTAAAACTAGCTAAAATGTGCCTGGCTGCTATTCACTGAAAAGCTCATTCTGTGTACATTTTTGGCATACGTTTGCTCCTACCGGGTCAGCTGAGCAGTAAATTTCTATTTAACCACCTGCTTTCATGAGAGACCTCAGGGCTGCATGTTTTGAGCCAAGTACTGAGCCTGAAAAGCATTTCCAACCCCACTTACAAGTGAAACTAGCTATAATGTGCCTGGCTTCTCTTCACTGAAAAGCTCATTCTGAGTACATTTTTAGCATACGTTTGCTCCTGCCGGGTCAGCTGAGCAGCGAATTTCTATTTAACCACCTGCTATCATGAGAGACCTCAGGGCTGCATGTTTTGAGCCCAGTACTGATCCTGAAAAGCGTTTCCAACCCCACTTACAAGTAAAATTAGCTAAAATGTGCCTGGCTGCTATTCACTGAAAAGCTCATTCTGTGTACATTTTTGGCATACGTTTGCTCCTACCGGGTCAGCTGAGCAGTGAATTTCTATTTAACCACCTGCTTTCATGAGAGACCTCAGGGCTGCATGTTTTGAGCCAAGTACTGAGCCTGAAAAGCATTTCCAACCCCACTTACAAGTAAAACTAGCTAAAATGTGCCTGGCTTCTCTTCACTGAAAAGCTCATTCTGAGTACATCTTTAGCATACGTTTGCTCCTGCCGGGTCAGCTGAGCAGCGAATTTCTATTTAACCACCTGCTATCATGAGAGACCTCAGGGCTGCATGTTTTGAGCCCAGTACTGATCCTGAAAAGTGTTTCCAACCCCACTTACAAGTAAAATTAGATAAAATGTGCCTGGCTGCTATTCACTGAAAAGCTCATTCTGTGTACATTTTTGGCATACGTTTGCTCGTGCCGGGTCAGCTAAGCAGCGAATTTCTACTTAACCACCTGCTATCATGAGATACCTCAGGGCTGCATGTTTTGAGCCCAGTACTGATCCTGAAAAGCGTTTCCAACCCCACTTACAAGTAAAACTAGCTAAAATGTGCCTGGCTGCTATTCACTGAAAAGCTCATTCTGTGTACATTTTTGGCATACGTTTGCTCCTGCCGGGTCAGCTGAGCAGCGAATTTCTATTTAACTACCTGTTATCATGAGAGACCTCAGGGCTGCATGTTTTGAGCCCAGTACTGAGCCTGAAAAGCGTTTCCAACCCCACTTACAAGTAAAACTAGCTAAAATGTGCCTGGCTGCTATTCACTGAAAAGCTCATTCTGTGTACATTTTTGGCATACGTTTGCTCCTGCCGGGTCAGCTGAGCAGCGAATTTCTCTTTAACCACCTGCTTTCACGAGAGACCTCAGGGCTGCATGTTTTGAGGCCAGTACTGAGCCTGAAAAGCGTTTCCAACCCCACTTACAAGTAAAACTAGCTAAAATGTGCCTGGCTTCTCTTCACTGAAAAGCTCATTCTGAGTACATTTTTAGCATACGTTTGCTCCTGCCGGGTCAGCTGAGCAGCGAATTTCTATTTAACCACCTGCTATCATGAGAGACCTCAGGGCTGCATGTTTTGAGCCCAGTACTGATCCTGAAAAGCGTTTCCAACCCCACTTACAAGTAAAACTAGCTAAAATGTGCCTGGCTGCTATTCACTGAAAAGCTCATTCTGTGCACATTTTTGGCATACGTTTGCTCCTACCAGGTCAGCTGAGCAGCGAATTTCTATTTAACCACCTGCTTTCATGAGAGACCTCAGGGCTGCATGTTTTGAGCCCAGTACTGATCCTGAAAAGCGTTTCCAACCCCACTTACAAGTAAAACTAGCTAAAATGTGCCTGGCTGCTATTCACTGAAAAGCTCATTCTGTGGACATTTTTGGCATACGTTTGCTCCTACCGGGTCAGCTGAGCAGCAAATTTCTATTTAACCACCTGCTTTCATGAGAGACCTCAGGGCTGCATGTTTTGAGCCCAGTACTGAGCCTGAACAGCGTTTCCAACCCCACTTACAAGTAAAACTAGCTAAAATGTGCCTGGCTTCTCTTCACTGAAAAGCTCATTCTGAGTACATTTTTGGCATACGTTTGCTCCTACCGGGTCAGCTGAGCAGTGAATTTCTATTTAACTACCTGCTTTCATGACAGACCTCAGGGATGCATGTTTTGAGTCAAGTACTGAGCCTGAAAAGCATTTCCAACCCCACTTACAAGTAAAACTAGCTAAAATGTGCCTGGCTTCTCTTCACTGAAAAGCTCATTCTGAGTACATTTTTAGCATACGTTTGCTCCTGCCGGGTCAGCTGAGCAGCGAATTTCTATTTAACCACCTGCTATCATAAGAGACCTCAGGGCTGCATGTTTTGAGCCCAGTACTGATCCTGAAAAGCGTTTCCAACCCCACTTACAAGTAAAACTAGCTAAAATGTGCCTGGCTGCTATTCACTGAAAAGCTCATTCTGTGTACATTTTTGGCATACGTTTGCTCCTACCGGGTCAGCTGAGCAGCGAATTTCTATTTAACCACCCGCTTTCATGAGAGACCCCAGGGCTGCATGTTTTGAGCCCAGTACAGAGCCTGAAAAGCGTTTCCAACCCCACTTACAAGTAAAGCTAAAATGTGCCTGGCTTCTCTTCACTGAAAAGCTCATTCTGAGTACATTTTTAGCATATGTTTGCTCCTGCCGGGTCAGCTGAGCAGCGAATTTCTATTTAACCACCTGCTTTCATGAGAGACCTCAGGGCTGCATGTTTTGAGCCCAGTACTGATCCTGAAAAGCGTTTCCAACTCCACTTACAAGTAAAACTAGCTAAAATGTGCCTGGCTTCTCTTCACTGAAAAGCTCATTCTGAGTACATTTTTAGCATACGTTTGCTCCTGCCGGGTCAGCTGAGCAGCGAATTTCTATTTAACCACCTGCTATCATGAGAGACCTCAGGGCTGCATGTTTTGAGCCCATTACTGAGCCTGAAAAGCATTTCCAACCCCACTTACAAGTAAAACTAGCTAAAATGTGCCTGGCTTCTCTTCACTGAAAAGCTCATTCTGAGTACATTTTTAGCATACGTTTGCTCCTGCCAGGTCAGCTGAGCAGCAAATTTCTATTTAACCACCTGCTATCATGAGAGACCTCAGGGCTGCATGTTTTAAGCCCAGTACTGATCCTGAAAAGCGTTTCCAACCCCACTTACAAGTAATACTAGCTAAAATGTGCCTGGCTGCTATTCACTGAAAAGCTCATTCTGTGTACATTTTTGGCATACGTTTGCTCCTACCGGGTCAGCTGAGCAGCGAATTTCTATTTAACCACCTGCTTTCATGAGAGACCTCAGGGCTGCATGTTTTGAGCCCAGTACTGAGCCTGAACAGCGTTTCCAACCCCACTTACAAGTAAAACTAGCTAAAATGTGCCTGGCTTCTCTTCACTGAAAAGCTCATTCTGAGTACATTTTAGCATACGTTTGCTCCTGCCGGGTCAGCTGAGCAGCGAATTTCTATTTAACCACCTGCTGTCATGAGAGACCTCAGCTGCATGTTTTGAGCCCAGTACTGATCCTGAAAAGCGTGTCCAACCCCACTTACAAGTAAAACTGCTAAAATGTGCCTGGCTGCTATTCACTGAAAAGCTCATTCTGTGTACATTTTTGGCATACGTTTGCTCCTGCCGGGTCAGCTGAGCAGCAAATTTCTATTTAACCACCTGCTATCATGAGAGACCTCAGGGCTGCATGTTTTGAGCCCAGTACTGATCCTGAAAAGCGTTTCCAACCCCACTTACAAGTAAAACTAGCTAAAATGTGCCTGGCTGCTATTCACTGAAAAGCTCATTCTGTGTACATTTTTGGCATACGTTTACTCCTACCGGGTCAGCTGAGCAGCGAATTTCTTTTTAACCACCTGCTATCATGAGAGACCTCAGGGCTGCATGTTTTGAGCCCAGTACTGAGCCTGAAAAGCGTTTCCAACCCTACTTACAAGTAAAACTGGCTAAAATGTGCCTGGCTGCTATTCACTGAAAAGCTCATTCTGTGTACATTTTTGGCATACGTTTGCTCCTACCGGGTCAGCTGAGCAGCAAATTTCTATTTAACCACCTGATTTCATGAGAGACCTCAGGGCTGCATGTTTTGAGCCCAGTACTGAGCCTGAAAAGTATTTCCAAGCCCACTTACAAGTAAAACTAGCTAAAATGTGCCTGGCTTCTCTTCACTGAAAAGCTCATTCTGAGTACATTTTTAGCATACGTTTGCTCCTGCCGGGTCAGCTGAGCAGCAAATTTCTATTTAACCACCTGCTATCATGAGAGACCTCAGGGCTGCATGTTTTGAGCCCAGTACTGATCCTGAAAAGCGTTTCCAACCCCACTTACAAGTAAAAAAGGCTAAAATGTGCCTGGCTGATATTCACTGAAAAGCTCATTCTGTGTACATTTTTGGCATACGTTTGCTCCTACCGGGTCAGCTGAGCAGCGAATTTCTATTTAACCACCTGCTTTCATGAGAGACCTCAGGGCTGCATGTTTTGAGCCCAGTACTGAGCCTGAAAAGCGTTTCCAACCCCACTTACAAGTAAAACTAGCTAAAATGTGCCTGGCTTCTCTTCACTGAAAAGCTCATTCTGAGTACATTTTTAGCATACGTTTGCTCCTGCCGGGTCAGCTGAGCAGCGAATTTCTATTTAACCACCTGCTATCATGAGAGACCTCAGGGCTGCATGTTTTGAGCCCAGTACTGATCCTGAAAAGCGTTTCCAACCCCACTTACAAGTAAAACTAGCTAAAATGTGCCTGGCTGCTATTCACTGAAAAGCTCATTCTGTGTACATTTTTGGCATACGTTTGCTCCTACCGGGTCAGCTGTGCAGCGAATTTCTATTTAACCACCTGCTTTCATGAGAGACCTCAGGGCTGCATGTTTTGAGCTCAGTACTGAGCCTGAAAAGCATTTCCAACCCCACTTACAAGTAAAACTAGCTAAAATAAGCCTGGCTTCTCTTCACTGAAAAGCTCATTCTGAGTACATTTTTAGCATACGTTTGCTCCTGCCGGGTCAGCTGAGCAGCGAATTTCTATTTAACCACCTGCTTTCATGAGAGACCTCAGGGCTGCATGTTTTGAGCCCAGTACTGAGCCTGAAAAGCGTTTCCAACCCCACTTACAAGTAAAACTAGCTAAAATGTGCCTGGCTTCTCTTCACTGAAAAGCTCATTCTGAGTACATTTTTAGCATACGTTTGCTCCTGCCGGGTCAGCTGAGCAGCGAATTTCTATTTAACCACCTGCTATCATGAGAGACCTCAGGGCTGCATGTTTTGAGCCCAGTACTGAGCCTGAAAAGCGTTTCCAACCCCACTTACAAGTAAAACTAGCTAAAATGTGCCTGGCTGCTATTCACTGAAAAGCTCATTCTGTGTACATTTTTGGCATACGTTTGCTCCTGCCGGGTCAGCTGAGCAGCGAATTTCTATTTAACCACCTGCTATCATGAGAGACCTCAGGGCTGCATGTTTTGAGCCCAGTACTGATCCTGAAAAGCGTTTCCAACCCCACTTACAAGTAAAACTAGCTAAAATGTGCCTGGCTGCTATTCACTGAAAAGCTCATTCTGTGTACATTTTTGGCATACGTTTGCTCCTACCGGGTCAGCTGAGCAGTAAATTTCTATTTAACCACCTGCTTTCATGAGAGACCTCAGGGCTGCATGTTTTGAGCCAAGTACTGAGCCTGAAAAGCATTTCCAACCCCACTTACAAGTGAAACTAGCTATAATGTGCCTGGCTTCTCTTCACTGAAAAGCTCATTCTGAGTACATTTTTAGCATACGTTTGCTCCTGCCGGGTCAGCTGAGCAGCGAATTTCTATTTAACCACCTGCTATCATGAGAGACCTCAGGGCTGCATGTTTTGAGCCCAGTACTGATCCTGAAAAGCGTTTCCAACCCCACTTACAAGTAAAATTAGCTAAAATGTGCCTGGCTGCTATTCACTGAAAAGCTCATTCTGTGTACATTTTTGGCATACGTTTGCTCCTACCGGGTCAGCTGAGCAGTGAATTTCTATTTAACCACCTGCTTTCATGAGAGACCTCAGGGCTGCATGTTTTGAGCCAAGTACTGAGCCTGAAAAGCATTTCCAACCCCACTTACAAGTAAAACTAGCTAAAATGTGCCTGGCTTCTCTTCACTGAAAAGCTCATTCTGAGTACATCTTTAGCATACGTTTGCTCCTGCCGGGTCAGCTGAGCAGCGAATTTCTATTTAACCACCTGCTATCATGAGAGACCTCAGGGCTGCATGTTTTGAGCCCAGTACTGATCCTGAAAAGTGTTTCCAACCCCACTTACAAGTAAAATTAGATAAAATGTGCCTGGCTGCTATTCACTGAAAAGCTCATTCTGTGTACATTTTTGGCATACGTTTGCTCGTGCCGGGTCAGCTAAGCAGCGAATTTCTACTTAACCACCTGCTATCATGAGATACCTCAGGGCTGCATGTTTTGAGCCCAGTACTGATCCTGAAAAGCGTTTCCAACCCCACTTACAAGTAAAACTAGCTAAAATGTGCCTGGCTGCTATTCACTGAAAAGCTCATTCTGTGTACATTTTTGGCATACGTTTGCTCCTGCCGGGTCAGCTGAGCAGCGAATTTCTATTTAACTACCTGTTATCATGAGAGACCTCAGGGCTGCATGTTTTGAGCCCAGTACTGAGCCTGAAAAGCGTTTCCAACCCCACTTACAAGTAAAACTAGCTAAAATGTGCCTGGCTGCTATTCACTGAAAAGCTCATTCTGTGTACATTTTTGGCATACGTTTGCTCCTGCCGGGTCAGCTGAGCAGCGAATTTCTCTTTAACCACCTGCTTTCACGAGAGACCTCAGGGCTGCATGTTTTGAGGCCAGTACTGAGCCTGAAAAGCGTTTCCAACCCCACTTACAAGTAAAACTAGCTAAAATGTGCCTGGCTTCTCTTCACTGAAAAGCTCATTCTGAGTACATTTTTAGCATACGTTTGCTCCTGCCGGGTCAGCTGAGCAGCGAATTTCTATTTAACCACCTGCTATCATGAGAGACCTCAGGGCTGCATGTTTTGAGCCCAGTACTGATCCTGAAAAGCGTTTCCAACCCCACTTACAAGTAAAACTAGCTAAAATGTGCCTGGCTGCTATTCACTGAAAAGCTCATTCTGTGCACATTTTTGGCATACGTTTGCTCCTACCAGGTCAGCTGAGCAGCGAATTTCTATTTAACCACCTGCTTTCATGAGAGACCTCAGGGCTGCATGTTTTGAGCTCAGTACTGAGCCTGAAAAGCATTTCCAACCCCACTTACAAGTAAAACTAGCTAAAATGTGCCTGGCTTCTCTTCACTGAAAAGCTCATTCTGAGTACATTTTTAGCATACGTTTGCTCCTGCCGGGTCAGCTGAGCGGCGAATTTCTATTTAACCACCTGCTATCATGAGAGACCTCAGGGCTGCATGTTTTGAGCCCAGTACTGATCCTGAAAAGCGCTTCCAACCCCACTTACAAGTAAAACTAGCTAAAATGTGCCTGGCTGCTATTCACTGAAAAGCTCATTCTGTGTACATTTTTGGCATACGTTTGCTCCTACCGGGTCAGCTGAGCAGCAAATTTCTATTTAACCACCTGCTTTCATGAGAGACCTCAGGGCTGCATGTTTTGAGCCCAGTACTGAGCCTGAACAGCGTTTCCAACCCCACTTACAAGTAAAACTAGCTAAAATGTGCCTGGCTTCTCTTCACTGAAAAGCTCATTCTGAGTACATTTTAGCATACGTTTGCTCCTGCCGGGTCAACTGAGCAGCGAATTTCTATTTAACCACCTGCTGTCATGAGAGACCTCAGGGCTGCATGTTTTGAGCCCAGTACTGATCCTGAAAAGCGTTTCCAACCCCACTTACAAGTAAAACTAGCTAAAATGTGCCTGGCTGCTATTCACTGAAAAGCTCATTCTGTGTACATTTTTGGCATATGTTTGCTCCTGCCGGGTCAGCTGAGCAGCGAATTTCTATTTAACCACCTGCTTTCATGAGAGACCTCAGGGCTGCATGTTTTGAGCCCAGTACTGAGCCTGAAAAGCGTTTCCAACCCCACTTACAAGTAAAACTAGCTAAAATGTGCCTGGCTGCTATTCACTGAAAAGCTCATTCTGTGTACATTTTTGGCATACGTTTGCTCCTGCCGGGTCAGCTGAGCAGCGAATTTCTATTTAACCACCTGCTATCATGAGAGACCTCAGGGCTGCATGTTTTGAGCCTAGTACTGAGCCTGAAAAGCGTTTCCAACCCCACTTACAAGTAAAACTAGCTAAAATGTGCCTGGCTGCTATTCATTGAAAAGCTCATTCTGTGTACATTTTTGGCATACGTTTTCTCCTACCGGGTCAGCTGAGCAGCGAATTTCTATTTAACCACCTGCTATCATGAGAGACCTCAGGGCTGCATGTTTTGAGCCCAGTACTGAGCCTGAAAAGCGTTTCCAACCCCACTTACAAGTAAAACTAGCTAAAATGTGCCTGGCTGCTATTCACTGAAAAGCTCATTCTGTGTACATTTTTGGCATACGTTTGCTCCTACCGGGTCAGCTGAGCAGCGAATTTCTATTTAACCACCTGATTTCATGAGAGACCTCGGGGCTGCATGTTTTGAGCCCAGTACTGAGCCTGAAAAGCATTTCCAAGCCCACTTACAAGTAAAACTAGCTAAAATGTGCCTGGCTTCTCTTCACTGAAAAGCTCATTCTGAGTACATTTTTAGCATACGTTTGCTCCTGCCGGGTCAGCTGAGCAGCAAATTTCTATTTAACCACCTGCTATCATGAGAGACCTCAGGGCTGCATGTTTTGAGCCCAGTACTGATCCTGAAAAGCGTTTCCAACCCCACTTACAAGTAAAACTAGCTAAAATGTGCCTGGCTGCTATTCACTGAAAAGCTCATTCTGTGTACATTTTTGGCATACGTTTGCTCCTACCGGGTCAGCTGAGCAGCGAATTTCTATTTAACCACCTGCTTTCATGAGAGACCTCAGGGCTGCATGTTTTGAGCCCAGTACTGAGCCTGAAAAGCGTTTCCAACCCCACTTACAAGTAAAACTAGCTAAAATGTGCCTGGCTTCTCTTCACTGAAAAGCTCATTCTGAGTACATTTTTAGCATACGTTTGCTCCTGCCGGGTCAGCTGAGCAGCGAATTTCTATTTAACCACCTGCTATCATGAGAGACCTCAGGGCTGCATGTTGTGAGCCCAGTACTGATCCTGAAAAGAGTTTCCAACCCCACTTACAAGTAAAACTAGCTAAAATGTGCCTGGCTGCTATTCACTGAAAAGCTCATTCTGTGTACATTTTTGGCATACGTTTGCTCCTACCGGGTCAGCTGAGCAGCGAATTTCTATTTAACCACCTGCTATCATGAGAGTCCTCAGGGCTGCATGTTTTGAGCCCAGTACTGATCCTGAAAAGAGTTTCCAACCCCACTTACAAGTAAAACTAGCTAAAATGTGCCTGCCTTCTCTTCACTGAAAAGCTCATTCTGAGTACATTTTTAGCATACGTTTGCTCCTGCCGGGTCAGCTGAGCAGCGAATTTCTATTTAACCACCTGCTATCATGAGAGACCTCAGGGCTGCATGTTTTGAGCCCAGTACTGATCCTGAAAAGCGTTTCCAACCCCACTCACAAGTAAAACTAGCTAAAATGTGCCTGGCTGCTATTCAATGAAAAGCTCATTCTGTATACATTTTTGGCATACGTTTGCTCCTGCCGGGTCAGCTGAGCAGCGAATTTCTATTTAACCGTCTGCTATCATGAGAGACCTCAGGGCTGCATGTTTTGAGCCCAGTACTGATCCTGAAAAGCGTTTCCAACCCCACTTACAAGTAAAACTAGCTAAAATGTGCCTGGCTGCTATTCACTGAAAAGCTCATTCTGTGTACATTTTTGGCATACGTTTGCTCCTACCGGGTCAGCTGAGCAGTGAATTTCTATTTAACCACCTGCTTTCATGAGAGACCTCAGGGCTGCATGTTTTGAGCCAAGTACTGAGCCTGAAAAGCATTTCCAACCCCACTTACAAGTAAAACTAGCTAAAATGTGCCTGGCTTCTCTTCACTGAAAAGCTCATTCTGAGTACATTTTTAGCATACGTTTGCTCCTGCCGGGTCAGCTGAGCAGCGAATTTCTATTTAACCACCTGCTATCATGAGAGACCTCAGGGCTGCATGTTGTGAGCCCAGTACTGATCCTGAAAAGAGTTTCCAACCCCACTTACAAGTAAAACTAGCTAAAATGTGCCTGGCTGCTATTCACTGAAAAGCTCATTCTGTGTACATTTTTGGCATACGTTTGCTCCTACCGGGTCAGCTGAGCAGCGAATTTCTATTTAACCACCTGCTATCATGAGAGTCCTCAGGGCTGCATGTTTTGAGCCCAGTACTGATCCTGAAAAGAGTTTCCAACCCCACTTACAAGTAAAACTAGCTAAAATGTGCCTGCCTTCTCTTCACTGAAAAGCTCATTCTGAGTACATTTTTAGCATACGTTTGCTCCTGCCGGGTCAGCTGAGCAGCGAATTTCTATTTAACCACCTGCTATCATGAGAGACCTCAGGGCTGCATGTTTTGAGCCCAGTACTGATCCTGAAAAGCGTTTCCAACCCCACTCACAAGTAAAACTAGCTAAAATGTGCCTGGCTGCTATTCACTGAAAAGCTCATTCTGTATACATTTTTGGCATACGTTTGCTCCTGCCGGGTCAGCTGAGCAGCGAATTTCTATTTAACCGTCTGCTATCATGAGAGACCTCAGGGCTGCATGTTTTGAGCCCAGTACTGATCCTGAAAAGCGTTTCCAACCCCACTTACAAGTAAAACTAGCTAAAATGTGCCTGGCTGCTATTCACTGAAAAGCTCATTCTGTGTACATTTTTGGCATACGTTTGCTCCTACCGGGTCAGCTGAGCAGTGAATTTCTATTTAACCACCTGCTTTCATGAGAGACCTCAGGGCTGCATGTTTTGAGCCAAGTACTGAGCCTGAAAAGCATTTCCAACCCCACTTACAAGTAAAACTAGCTAAAATGTGCCTGGCTTCTCTTCACTGAAAAGCTCATTCTGAGTATATTTTTAGCATACGTTTGCTCCTGCCGGGTCAGCTGAGCAGCGAATTTCTATTTAACCACCTGCTATCATGAGAGACCTCAGGGCTGCATGTTTTGAGCCCAGTACTGATCCTGAAAAGCGTTTCGAACCCCACTTACAAGTAAAACTAGCTAAAATGTGCCTGGCTGCTATTCACTGAAAAGCTCATTCTGTGTACATTTTTGGCATACGTTTGCTCCTGCCGGGTCAGCTGAGCAGCGAATTACTATTTAACCACCTGCTATCATGAGATACCTCAGGGCTGCATGTTTTGAGCCCAGTACTGAGCCTGAAAAGCATTTCCAACCCCACTTACAAGTAAAACTAGCTAAAATGTGCCTGGCTTCTCTTCACTGAAAAGCTCATTCTGAGTATATTTTTAGCATACGTTTGCTCCTGCCGGGTCAGCTGAGCAGCGAATTTCTATTTAACCACCTGCTATCATGAGAGACCTCAGGGCTGCATGTTTTGAGCCCAGTACTGAGCCTGAAAAGCATTTCCAACCCCACTTACAAGTAAAACTAGCTAAAATGTGCCTGGCTTCTCTTCACTGAAAAGCTCATTCTGAGTATATTTTTAGCATACGTTTGCTCCTGCCGGGTCAGCTGAGCAGCGAATTTCTATTTAACCACCTGCTATCATGAGAGACCTCAGGGCTGCATGTTTTGAGCCCAGTACTGAGCCTGAACAGCGTTTCCAACCCCACTTACAAGTAAAACTAGCTAAAATGTGCCTGGCTTCTCTTCACTGAAAAGCTCATTCTGAGTACATTTTAGCATACGTTTGCTCCTGCCGGGTCAGCTGAGCAGCGAATTTCTATTTAACCACCTGCTGTCATGAGAGACCTCAGGGCTGCATGTTTTGAGCCCAGTACTGATCCTGAAAAGCGTTTCCAACCCCACTTACAAGTAAAACTAGCTAAAATGTGCCTGGCTGCTATTCACTGAAAAGCTCATTCTGTGTACATTTTTGGCATACGTTTGCTCCTGCCGGGTCAGCTGAGCAGCGAATTTCTATTTAACCACCTGCTTTCATGAGAGACCTCAGGGCTGCATGTTTTGAGCCCAGTACTGAGCCTGAAAAGCGTTTCCAACCCCACTTACAAGTAAAACTAGCTAAAATGTGCCTGGCTGCTATTCACTGAAAAGCTCATTCTGTGTACATTTTTGGCATACGTTTGCTCCTGCCGGGTCAGCTGAGCAGCGAATTTCTATTTAACCACCTGCTATCATGAGAGACCTCAGGGCTGCATGTTTTGAGCCTAGTACTGAGCCTGAAAAGCGTTTCCAACCCCACTTACAAGTAAAACTAGCTAAAATGTGCCTGGCTGCTATTCATTGAAAAGCTCATTCTGTGTACATTTTTGGCATACTTTTTCTCCTACCGGGTCAGCTGAGCAGCGAATTTCTATTTAACCACCTGCTATCATGAGAGACCTCAGGGCTGCATGTTTTGAGCCCAGTACTGATCCTGAAAAGCGTTTCGAACCCCACTTACAAGTAAAACTAGCTAAAATGTGCCTGGCTGCTATTCACTGAAAAGCTCATTCTGTGTACATTTTTGGCATACGTTTGCTCCTGCCGGGTCAGCTGAGCAGCGAATTACTATTTAACCACCTGCTATCATGAGATACCTCAGGGCTGCATGTTTTGAGCCCAGTACTGAGCCTGAAAAGCATTTCCAACCCCACTTACAAGTAAAACTAGCTAAAATGTGCCTGGCTTCTCTTCACTGAAAAGCTCATTCTGAGTATATTTTTAGCATACGTTTGCTCCTGCCGGGTCAGCTGAGCAGCGAATTTCTATTTAACCACCTGCTATCATGAGAGACCTCAGGGCTGCATGTTTTGAGCCCAGTACTGAGCCTGAAAAGCGTTTCCAACCCCACTTACAAGTAAAACTAGCTAAAATGTGCCTGGCTGCTATTCACTGAAAAGCTCATTCTGTGTACATTTTTGGCATACGTTTGCTCCTACCGGGTCAGCTGAGCAGCGAATTTCTATTTAACCACCTGATTTCATGAGAGACCTCAGGGCTGCATGTTTTGAGCCCAGTACTGAGCCTGAAAAGCATTTCCAAGCCCACTTACAAGTAAAACTAGCTAAAATGTGCCTGGCTTCTCTTCACTGAAAAGCTCATTCTGAGTACATTTTAGCATACGTTTGCTCCTGCCGGGTCAGCTGAGCAGCGAATTTCTATTTAACCACCTGCTGTCATGAGAGACCTCAGGGCTGCATGTTTTGAGCCCAGTACTGATCCTGAAAAGCGTTTCCAACCCCACTTACAAGTAAAACTAGCTAAAATGTGCCTGGCTGCTATTCACTGAAAAGCTCATTCTGTGTACATTTTTGGCATACGTTTGCTCCTGCCGGGTCAGCTGAGCAGCGAATTTCTATTTAACCACCTGCTTTCATGAGAGACCTCAGGGCTGCATGTTTTGAGCCCAGTACTGAGCCTGAAAAGCGTTTCCAACCCCACTTACAAGTAAAACTAGCTAAAATGTGCCTGGCTGCTATTCACTGAAAAGCTCATTCTGTGTACATTTTTGGCATACGTTTGCTCCTGCCGGGTCAGCTGAGCAGCGAATTTCTATTTAACCACCTGCTATCATGAGAGACCTCAGGGCTGCATGTTTTGAGCCTAGTACTGAGCCTGAAAAGCGTTTCCAACCCCACTTACAAGTAAAACTAGCTAAAATGTGCCTGGCTGCTATTCATTGAAAAGCTCATTCTGTGTACATTTTTGGCATACGTTTTCTCCTACCGGGTCAGCTGAGCAGCGAATTTCTATTTAACCACCTGCTATCATGAGAGACCTCAGGGCTGCATGTTTTGAGCCCAGTACTGATCCTGAAAAGCGTTTCGAACCCCACTTACAAGTAAAACTAGCTAAAATGTGCCTGGCTGCTATTCACTGAAAAGCTCATTCTGTGTACATTTTTGGCATACGTTTGCTCCTGCCGGGTCAGCTGAGCAGCGAATTACTATTTAACCACCTGCTATCATGAGATACCTCAGGGCTGCATGTTTTGAGCCCAGTACTGAGCCTGAAAAGCATTTCCAACCCCACTTACAAGTAAAACTAGCTAAAATGTGCCTGGCTTCTCTTCACTGAAAAGCTCATTCTGAGTATATTTTTAGCATACGTTTGCTCCTGCCGGGTCAGCTGAGCAGCGAATTTCTATTTAACCACCTGCTATCATGAGAGACCTCAGGGCTGCATGTTTTGAGCCCAGTACTGAGCCTGAAAAGCGTTTCCAACCCCACTTACAAGTAAAACTAGCTAAAATGTGCCTGGCTTCTCTTCACTGAAAAGCTCATTCTGAGTACATTTTTATCATACGTTTGCTCCTGCCGGGTCAGCTGAGCAGCGAATTTCTATTTAACCACCTGCTATCATGAGAGACCTCAGGGCTGCATGTTTTGAGCCCAGTACTGATCCTGAAAAGCGCTTCCAACCCCACTTACAAGTAAAACTAGCTAAAATGTGCCTGGCTGCTATTCACTGAAAAGCTCATTCTGTGTACATTTTTGGCATACGTTTGCTCCTACCGGGTCAGCTGAGCAGTGAATTTCTATTTAACCACCTGCTTTCATGAGAGACCTCAGGGCTGCATGTTTTGAGCCAAGTACTGAGCCTGAAAAGCATTTCCAACCCCACTTACAAGTAAAACTAGCTAAAATGTGCCTGGCTTCTCTTCACTGAAAAGCTCATTCTGAGTACATTTTTAGCATACGTTTGCTCCTGCCGGGTCAGCTGAGCAGCGAATTTCTATTTAACCACCTGCTATCATGAGAGACCTCAGGGCTGCATGTTTTGAGCCCAGTACTGATCCTGAAAAGCGTTTCGAACCCCACTTACAAGTAAAACTAGCTAAAATGTGCCTGGCTGCTATTCACTGAAAAGCTCATTCTGTGTACATTTTTGGCATACGTTTGCTCCTGCCGGGTCAGCTGAGCAGCGAATTACTATTTAACCACCTGCTATCATGAGAGACCTCAGGGCTGCATGTTTTGAGCCCAGTACTGAGCCTGAAAAGCGTTTCCAACCCCACTTACAAGTAAAACTAGCTAAAATGTGCCTGGCTGCTATTCACTGAAAAGCTCATTCTGTGTACATTTTTGGCATACGTTTGCTCCTACCGGGTCAGCTGAGCAGCGAATTTCTATTTAACCACCCGATTTCATGAGAGACCTCAGGGCTGCATGTTTTGAGCCCAGTACTGAGCCTGAAAAGCATTTCCAAGCCCACTTACAAGTAAAACTAGCTAAAATGTGCCTGGCTTCTCTTCACTGAAAAGCTCATTCTGAGTACATTTTTAGCATACGTTTGCTCCTGCCGGGTCAGCTGAGCAGCAAATTTCTATTTAACCACCTGCTATCATGAGAGACCTCAGGGCTGCATGTTTTGAGCCCAGTACTGATCCTGAAAAGCGTTTCCAACCCCACTTACAAGTAAAACTAGCTAAAATGTGCCTGGCTGCTATTCACTGAAAAGCTCATTCTGTGTACATTTTTGGCATACGTTTGCTCCTACCGGGTCAGCTGAGCAGCGAATTTCTATTTAACCACCTGCTTTCATGAGAGACCTCAGGGCTGCATGTTTTGAGCCCAGTACTGAGCCTGAAAAGCGTTTCCAACCCCACTTACAAGTAAAACTAGCTAAAATGTGCCTGGCTTCTCTTCACTGAAAAGCTCATTCTGAGTACATTTTTAGCATACGTTTGCTCCTGCCGGGTCAGCTGAGCAGCGAATTTCTATTTAACCACCTGCTATCATGAGAGACCTCAGGGCTGCATGTTGTGAGCCCAGTACTGATCCTGAAAAGAGTTTCCAACCCCACTTACAAGTAAAACTAGCTAAAATGTGCCTGGCTGCTATTCACTGAAAAGCTCATTCTGTGTACATTTTTGGCATACGTTTGCTCCTACCGGGTCAGCTGAGCAGCGAATTTCTATTCAACCACCTGCTATCATGAGAGTCCTCAGGGCTGCATGTTTTGAGCCCAGTACTGATCCTGAAAAGAGTTTCCAACCCCACTTACAAGTAAAACTAGCTAAAATGTGCCTGCCTTCTCTTCACTGAAAAGCTCATTCTGAGTACATTTTTAGCATACGTTTGCTCCTGCCGGGTCAGCTGAGCAGCGAATTTCTATTTAACCACCTGCTATCATGAGAGACCTCAGGGCTGCATGTTTTGAGCCCAGTACTGATCCTGAAAAGCGTTTCCAACCCCACTCACAAGTAAAACTAGCTAAAATGTGCCTGGCTGCTATTCACTGAAAAGCTCATTCTGTGTACATTTTTGGCATACGTTTGCTCCTGCCGGGTCAGCTGAGCAGCGAATTTCTATTTAACCGTCTGCTATCATGAGAGACCTCAGGGCTGCATGTTTTGAGCCCAGTACTGATCCTGAAAAGCGTTTCCAACCCCACTTACAAGTAAAACTAGCTAAAATGTGCCTGGCTGCTATTCACTGAAAAGCTCATTCTGTGTACATTTTTGGCATACGTTTGCTCCTACCGGGTCAGCTGAGCAGTGAATTTCTATTTAACCACCTGCTTTCATGAGAGACCTCAGGGCTGCATGTTTTGAGCCAAGTACTGAGCCTGAAAAGCATTTCCAACCCCACTTACAAGTAAAACTAGCTAAAATGTGCCTGGCTTCTCTTCACTGAAAAGCTCATTCTGAGTATATTTTTAGCATACGTTTGCTCCTGCCGGGTCAGCTGAGCAGCGAATTTCTATTTAACCACCTGATATCATGAGAGACCTCAGGGCTGCATGTTTTGAGCCCAGTACTGATCCTGAAAAGCGTTTCGAACCCCACTTACAAGTAAAACTAGCTAAAATGTGCCTGGCTGCTATTCACTGAAAAGCTCATTCTGTGTACATTTTTGGCATACGTTTGCTCCTGCCGGGTCAGCTGAGCAGCGAATTACTATTTAACCACCTGCTATCATGAGATACCTCAGGGCTGCATGTTTTGAGCCCAGTACTGAGCCTGAAAAGCATTTCCAACCCCACTTACTAAAATGTGCCTGGCTTCTCTTCACTGAAAAGCTCATTCTGAGTATATTTTTAGCATACGTTTGCTCCTGCCGGGTCAGCTGAGCAGCGAATTTCTATTTAACCACCTGCTATCATGAGAGACCTCAGGGCTGCATGTTTTGAGCCCAGTACTGAGCCTGAAAAGCGTTTCCAACCCCACTTACAAGTAAAACTAGCTAAAATGTGCCTGGCTTCTCTTCACTGAAAAGCTCATTCTGAGTACATTTTTATCATACGTTTGCTCCTGCCGGGTCAGCTGAGCAGCGAATTTCTATTTAACCACCTGCTATCATGAGAGACCTCAGGGCTGCATGTTTTGAGCCCAGTACTGATCCTGAAAAGCGCTTCCAACCCCACTTACAAGTAAAACTAGCTAAAATGTGCCTGGCTGCTATTCACTGAAAAGCTCATTCTGTGTACATTTTTGGCATACGTTTGCTCCTACCGGGTCAGCTGAGCAGTGAATTTCTATTTAACCACCTGCTTTCATGAGAGACCTCAGGGCTGCATGTTTTGAGCCCAGTACTGAGCCTGAACAGCGTTTCCAACCCCACTTACAAGTAAAACTAGCTAAAATGTGCCTGGCTTCTCTTCACTGAAAAGCTCATTCTGAGTACATTTTAGCATACGTTTGCTCCTGCCGGGTCAGCTGAGCAGCGAATTTCTATTTAACCACCTGCTGTCATGAGAGACCTCAGGGCTGCATGTTTTGAGCCCAGTACTGATCCTGAAAAGCGTTTCCAACCCCACTTACAAGTAAAACTAGCTAAAATGTGCCTGGCTGCTATTCACTGAAAAGCTCATTCTGTGTACATTTTTGGCATACGTTTGCTCCTGCCGGGTCAGCTGAGCAGCGAATTTCTATTTAACCACCTGCTTTCATGAGAGACCTCAGGGCTGCATGTTTTGAGCCCAGTACTGAGCCTGAAAAGCGTTTCCAACCCCACTTACAAGTAAAACTAGCTAAAATGTGCCTGGCTGCTATTCACTGAAAAGCTCATTCTGTGTACATTTTTGGCATACGTTTGCTCCTGCCGGGTCAGCTGAGCAGCGAATTTCTATTTAACCACCTGCTATCATGAGAGACCTCAGGGCTGCATGTTTTGAGCCTAGTACTGAGCCTGAAAAGCGTTTCCAACCCCACTTACAAGTAAAACTAGCTAAAATGTGCCTGGCTGCTATTCATTGAAAAGCTCATTCTGTGTACATTTTTGGCATACGCTTTCTCCTACCGGGTCAGCTGAGCAGCGAATTTCTATTTAACCACCTGCTATCATGAGAGACCTCAGGGCTGCATGTTTTGAGCCTAGTACTGAGCCTGAAAAGCGTTTCCAACCCCACTTACAAGTAAAACTAGCTAAAATGTGCCTGGCTGCTATTCATTGAAAAGCTCATTCTGTGTACATTTTTGGCATACGCTTTCTCCTACCGGGTCAGCTGAGCAGCGAATTTCTATTTAACCACCTGCTATCATGAGAGACCTCAGGGCTGCATGTTTTGAGCCCAGTACTGATCCTGAAAAGCGTTTCGAACCCCACTTACAAGTAAAACTAGCTAAAATGTGCCTGGCTGCTATTCACTGAAAAGCTCATTCTGTGTACATTTTTGGCATACGTTTGCTCCTGCCGGGTCAGCTGAGCAGCGAATTACTATTTAACCACCTGCTATCATGAGATACCTCAGGGCTGCATGTTTTGAGCCCAGTACTGAGCCTGAAAAGCATTTCCAACCCCACTTACAAGTAAAACTAGCTAAAATGTGCCTGGCTTCTCTTCACTGAAAAGCTCATTCTGAGTATATTTTTAGCATACGTTTGCTCCTGCCGGGTCAGCTGAGCTGCGAATTTCTATTTAACCACCTGCTATCATGAGAGACCTCAGGGCTGCATGTTTTGAGCCCAGTACTGAGCCTGAAAAGCGTTTCCAACCCCACTTACAAGTAAAACTAGCTAAAATGTGCCTGGCTTCTCTTCACTGAAAAGCTCATTCTGAGTACATTTTTATCATACGTTTGCTCCTGCCGGGTCAGCTGAGCAGCGAATTTCTATTTAACCACCTGCTATCATGAGAGACCTCAGGGCTGCATGTTTTGAGCCCAGTACTGATCCTGAAAAGCGCTTCCAACCCCACTTACAAGTAAAACTAGCTAAAATGTGCCTGGCTGCTATTCACTGAAAAGCTCATTCTGTGTACATTTTTGGCATACGTTTGCTCCTACCGGGTCAGCTGAGCAGTGAATTTCTATTTAACCACCTGCTTTCATGAGAGACCTCAGGGCTGCATGTTTTGAGCCAAGTACTGAGCCTGAAAAGCATTTCCAACCCCACTTACAAGTAAAACTAGCTAAAATGTGCCTGGCTTCTCTTCACTGAAAAGCTCATTCTGAGTACATTTTTAGCATACGTTTGCTCCTGCCGGGTCAGCTGAGCAGCGAATTTCTATTTAACCACCTGCTATCATGAGAGACCTCAGGGCTGCATGTTTTGAGCCCAGTACTGATCCTGAAAAGCGTTTCGAACCCCACTTACAAGTAAAACTAGCTAAAATGTGCCTGGCTGCTATTCACTGAAAAGCTCATTCTGTGTACATTTTTGGCATACGTTTGCTCCTGCCGGGTCAGCTGAGCAGCGAATTACTATTTAACCACCTGCTATCATGAGATACCTCAGGGCTGCATGTTTTGAGCCCAGTACTGATCCTGAAAAGCGTTTCCAACCCCACTTACAAGTAAAACTAGCTAAAATGTGCCTGGCTGCTATTCACTGAAAAGCTCATTCTGTGTACATTTTTAGCATACGTTTGCTCCTGCCGGGTCAGCTGAGCAGCGAATTTCTATTTAACCACCTGCTATCATGAGAGACCTCAGGGCTGCATGTTTTGAGCCCAGTACTGAGCCTGAAAAGCGTTTCCAACCCCACTTACAAGTAAAACTAGCTAAAATGTGCCTGGCTTCTCTTCACTGAAAAGCTCATTCTGAGTACATTTTTATCATACGTTTGCTCCTGCCGGGTCAGCTGAGCAGCGAATTTCTATTTAACCACCTGCTATCATAAGAGACCTCAGGGCTGCATGTTGAGCCCAGTACTGATCCTGAAAAGCGTTTCCAACCCCACTTACAAGTAAAACTAGCTAAAATGTGCCTGGCTGCTATTCACTAAAAAGCTCATTCTGTGTACATTTTTGGCATACGTTTGCTCCTACCGGGTCAGCTGAGCAGCGAATTTCTATTTAACCACCTGTTTTCATGAGAGACCTCAGGGCTGCATGTTTTGAGCCCAGTACAGAGCCTGAAAAGCGTTTCCAACCCCACTTACAAGTAAAACTAGCTAAAATGTGCCTGGCTTCTCTTCACTGAAAAGCTCATTCTGAGTACATTTTTAGCATACGTTTGCTCCTGCCGGGTCAGCTGAGCAGCGAATTTCTATTTAACCACCTGCGAGACCTCAGGGCTGCATGTTTTGAGCCCAGTACTGAGCCTGAAAAGCATTTCCAACCCCACTTACAAGTAAAACTAGCTAAAATGTGCCTGGCTTCTCTTCACTGAAAAGCTCATTCTGAGTACATTTTTAGCATACGTTTGCTCCTGCCGGGTCAGCTGAGCAGCGAATTTCTATTTAACCACCTGCTATCATGAGAGACCTCAGGGCTGCATGTGTTAAGCCCAGTACTGATCCTGAAAAGCATTTCCAACCCCACTTACAAGTAAAACTAGCTAAAATGTGCCTGGCTGCTATTCACTGAAAAGCTCATTCTGTGTACATTTTTGGCATACGTTTGCTCCTACCGGGTCAGCTGAGCAGAGAATTTCTATTTAACCACCTGCTTTCATGAGAGACCTCAGGGCTGCATGTTTTGAGCCCAGTACTGAGCCTGAAAAGCGTTTCCAACCCCACTTACAAGTAAAACTAGCTAAAATGTGCCTGGCTTCTCTTCACTGAAAAGCTCATTCTGAGTACATTTTTAGCATATGTTTGCTCCTGCCGGGTCAGCTGAGCAGCGAATTTCTATTTAACCACCTGCTATCATGAGAGACCTCAGGGCTGCATGTTTTGAGCCCAGTACTGATCCTGAAAAGCGTTTCCAACCCCACTTACAGATAAAACTAGCTAAAATGTGCCTGGCTTCTCTTCACTGAAAAGCTCATTCTGAGTACATTTTTAGCATATGTTTGCTCCTGCCGGGTCAGCTGAGCAGCGAATTTCTATTTAACCACCTGCTTTCATGAGAGATCTCAGGGCTGCATGTTTTGAGCCCAGTACTGAGCCTGAAAAGCGTTTCCAACCCCACTTACAAATAAAACTAGCTAAAATGTGCCTGGCTGCTATTCACTGAAAAGCTCATTCTGTGTACATTTTTGGCAGACGTTTGCTCCTACCGGGTTAGCTGAGCAGCGAATTTCTATTTAACCACCTGCTTTCATGAGAGACCTCAGGGCTGCATGTTTTGAGCCCAGTACTGAGCCTGAAAAGCGTTTCCAACCCCACTTACAAGTAAAACTAGCTAAAATGTGCCTGGCTGCTATTCACTGAAAAGCTCATTCTGTGTACATTTTTGGCATACGTTTGCTCCTGCCGGGTCAGCTGAGCAGTGAATTTCTATTTAACCACCTGCTTTCATGAGAGACCTCAGGGCTGCATGTTTTGAGCCCAGTACTGAGCCTGAAAAGCGTTTCCAACCCCACTTACAAGTAAAACTAGCTAAAATGTGCCTGGCTTCTCTTCACTGAAAAGCTAATTCTGAGTACATTTTTAGCATACGTTTGCTCCTGCCGGGTCAGCTGAGCAGCGAATTTCTATTTAACCACCTGCTATCATAAGAGACCTCAGGGCTGCATGTTGAGCCCAGTACTGATCCTGAAAAGCGTTTCCAACCCAACTTACAAGTAAAACTAGCTAAAATGTGCCTGGCTGCTATTCACTGAAAAGCTCATTCTGTGTACATTTTTGGCATACGTTTGCTCCTACCGGGTCAGCTGAGCAGCGAATTTCTATTTAACCACCTGCTTGGACAGACCTACCCCTCCTGAGGCGGAAAGCCGGGAGACGCTCTAACCATTTTAAAACTGTATTATTGTGCTCACTTGTTGTGTTTTTAAAAACCCTTCCACTCGCTTCGCCTCGCGTTTCAGACAGCTCCCTGCACAGCTGATTGGAAGCTGTCGCGGAGGGAGACACGCCCACTCAATCAGGCCACGCCCCCTGCAACCTCTACAAAGCGCGCGCTGACTGGAAGCGGCGCTTTGACAGACCTACCCCTCCTGAGGCGGAAAGCCGGGAGACGCTCTAACCATTTTAAAACTGTATTATTGTGCTCACTTGTTGTGTTTTTAAAAACCCTTCCACTCGCTTCGCCTCGCGTTTCAGACAGCTCCCCGCACAGCTGATTGGAAGCTGTCGCGGAGGGAGACACGCCCACTCAATCAGGCCACGCCCCCTTCTACCCCTCCTCTCCCATATAGCCATGTGCAACCATAGGACGCGCAGCGGACGAGCGCAGCGGGCGCGCCGATTGCGCGCCGAAGGCGCGCTTAAGGCAAGCTCGTCTGCGCTCGTCCGCGCCCGGCCGGGCCCAAGGGCTACGTCCCCTGGCTCCCCCAGAGACGACAGACTGGCATACAGTCCAGACCTACTACGGCAGCTACGGCCACCTATCTCTCCTAAATGCGGCAGTCCGCTATACCCTTTGGAGATTCCTCGACGCTGTAAGTACTGCAACTTAGACTTATGTACTTCAACTACCAAACCAACAGACGAGTTAATGAATTACTCCATGCTCCTTTTAAACTGTAGGTCCCTCGTGAAACACTGCCTTGAGATCTCCCTACTATTAGAGGAACACTCTCCTGATGCAATGTTCCTGACGGAGACCTGGCTGAACCAAGACTCCCAGCCAGACCTAGCACAAGCCATCATCCCAGGGTATCAGATAGCTCGAGTAGACCGTCCACTGGGCAGAGGTGGAGGCCTCGCGATTATATATAAAGATAGCTACACTTGTCGTCACTTACCAGAAAATATTGAGGACTGCGAAAATTTCCCTTTCGCCATCGAATTTTCTCCTAATGCCTGTTTTTCCGGCATTCTCATCTACCGCCCCCCCGGTCCTACAGGACAATTCAATACTTCCCTGCTCTCTGTGACCTCTCAGTCGGTTGTCTCCCCTTCCAATTTCTCCCTACTGGGAGACTTTAACATTCATTTTGACAACCCATTAGACTCTTCGGCACAAGAGACCCAGTCAAGCCTGGCTGCATATCAACTCGAGCAACGAGTTCCATCTGCCACACACGAAAAGGGACACCTGTTGGACCCTATTTTTAGTAATTGTGACCAGCTTAAAGTAGGAAATATAACCAGACTTCCCTGGTCAGACCACTTCTTAATAGCCTTTAATTGGACCACAAGTAAACCATCCTCGACCTCATTTACTATTAGAAAAACTCGTAACTGGTCCAAACTCCCTATTGATAACTGGGCACAAACTCTTTGCACTATGAGACCCTCCCTTTCTCAAAACCCAACTGTTAACAACGAAAAATATGAAGAATGGATAACCACCTCTCTGAACCAGGTTCTCCCAGAACACGCATCAAAATCTAAGAGACATAGCAAAACAGCTCCCTGGTTCACAGAAGAGCTCAGGAACCATAAACGTCTCTGTAAAAAGCAGGAGAGAAAGTGGCGCACCTTCTACAACCCTGAAGAAAAAACCATCTACAGGGAAATGATCAGGAATTATAAATTGGCCATTAAATCTTCACAAGCTGCCTTTTACAATCTTAAAATAACCACGGCAAAATCCAAATCTAAAGAAATCTACCGTATAGTCAACTCCTTGATCAAACCCCCGCCTCCGGCTACAGATAACAACAACTCGCCGGCTAAATGTAATGACCTGGCAGAATTCTTCTTCCAAAAAATTAATAAAATTTATCTCTCCTTCCCCAACCCTCCCCCGGACTCCCCCGGCCAGAACCTGTACCTGACCCCAAACTCGACCAAGCGCCTGGAGTCTCTCCCCCTGCTAACACTGGAAATTGTACAGACACTGGCACAACAAATAAAATCCGGTTCCCCGTGCGACCCTGCCCCCCCAGGCTCATTAAACCTTGCCAGCACTACTATTTTCCCCACACTCCTGGAGCTCATGAACTCCTCCATAACTAGCAGGACGGTCCCTTCAACATGGAAGCATGCCATGGTGCGGGCCCTGCTGAAAAAACCTTCCCTAGACCCGGCCAACCCCAGTAACTATCGTCCGATCTCATTACTCCCCTGGGCATCGAAAATTCTGGAAAAACATGTTAACACCACTCTGACAACGTTTTTTGAGGAAAACCACCTCCTCGACTCCTCTCAAACAGGTTTTCGTACCAAACACGGGACAGAGACGGCTTTACTGGCTGTGACTGAGGAGGCAAGACGGCTTCTGGATCGAGGGGGATCAGTGGCAGTGATCCTCCTCGATCTAAGTGCCGCATTCGATACGGTACACCACGAAATCTTGTTAACCCGCCTTGCCGACTTAGGAGTGACCGGAGATGCCCTGACATGGTTCAACTCTTTCCTGTCCGACAGAACCTTTCAGGTCTTCGACGGCGCATCACGCTCATCCACTCATCCCCTGGGATGTGGAGTCCCCCAGGGCTCCTCCTTAAGCCCTACGCTCTTCAACGCTTATATGAGGCCACTGGCTGAGGTTGTTCGTCCGCATGGTGTAAAGATCATCTCCTATGCGGACGACACCCAGCTGGTGGTCTCCCTGGCAGAGAAGAGCGGCCTCCAGGCGCCACCAGACCTAGCGGCGTGTCTGGAGGACGTAAAGAAGTGGATGATGAGCTCATGCTTAAAGCTGAATGACGACAAAACCGAGCTGATGATCTTAGGCACAGCCCCCCCTGTTTCCTTAGAGCCGATTTGGCCATCAAGTATGGGAGTGGCACCACCCCCCAGAGACAACATCAAAAGCTTAGGGGTCTGGCTTGACAAGTCTCTGAGCTTCAACACACAGGCCACTAAGATATCAGCCACTTGTTTTGGCCTCCTCAGAGTGATCAAGAAAGTCCTTCCCCTCCTCTGCTTTGAGGCTAAACAGATAATTATACAGGGCCTTATCCAATCCCGTTTGGACTTTAATAACGCCCTATACCTCGGAGCCCCGGATTATACCCTACAAAAGCTTCAACGCACCCAGAACTGTGCTGCTAGAGCGCTGCTGGGCATTCCCCGGAGGACCTCAGTGAGAGCCAGTTTAAAGACCCTACACTGGTTACCTGTCAGGGACAGAGTAAAGTTCAAGTCGCTCTGCATTGCCCACCAGACCTTCTGGGAAACAGGCCCAGACATCAACCAGCCCCTGATTTCTCCCTACAGGCCTAACAAATCCCTCCGCTCTTCTACAGCATTCTTGGCTGAGATTCCCAGAATTCGCAGAGCCAGAGCGGGAGGACGTTCCTTCTCGTATAACGTTTCCAAACTTTGGAACTCTCTCCCTCTGCAGCTGAGAAGTAACCCCAATCTGACTACTTTTCGAAAACAGCTAAAAACCTTGCTGTTTAATGCCTAATAAAGTAACCTCAAGAGGGCTCCATCTGTTTTTAGCGCCTGGACGCCTCAGGGCAACTGTAGCGCTCTACAAGTCACATTTTCATTTCATTTCATTTCATTTCATTTCATTTCATTTCATGAGAGACCTCAGGGCTGCATGTTTTGAGGCCAGTACAGAGCCTGAAAAGCGTTTCCAACCCCACTTACAAGTAAAACTAGCTAAAATGTGCCTGGCTTCTCTTCACTGAAAAGCTCATTCTGAGTACATTTTTAGCATACGTTTGCTCGTGCCGGGTCAGCTGAGCGGCAAATTTCTATTTAACCACCTGCGAGACCTCAGGGCTGCATGTTTTGAGCCCAGTACTGAGCCTGAAAAGCATTTCCAACCCCACTTACAAGTAAAACTAGCTAAAATGTGCCTGGCTTCTCTTCACTGAAAAGCTCATTCTGTGTACATTTTTGGCATACGTTTGCTCCTGCCGGGTCAGCTGAGCAGCGAATTTCTATTTAACCACCTGCTATCATGAGAGACCTCAGGGCTGCATGTTTTGAGCCCAGTACTGAGCCTGAAAAGCGTTTCCAACCCCACTTACAAGTAAAACTAGCTAAAATGTGCCTGGCTGCTATTCACTGAAAAGCTCATTCTGTGTACATTTTTTGGCATACGTTTGCTCCTACCGGGTCAGCTGAGCAGTGAATTTCTATTTAACCACCTGCTTTCATGAGGGACCTCAGGGCTGCATGTTTTGAGCCAAGTACTGAGCCTGAAAAGCATTTTCAACCCCACTTACAAGTAAAACTAGCTAAAATGTGCCTGGCTTCTCTTTACTGAAAAGCTCATTCTGAGTACATTTTTAGCATACGTTTGCTCCTGCCGGGTCAGCTGAGCAGCGAATTTCTATTTAACCACCTGCTATCATGAGAGACCTCAGGGCTGCATGTTTTGAGCCCAGTACTGATCCTGAAAAGCGTTTCCAACCCCACTTACAAGTAAAGCTAAAATGTGCCTGGCTTCTCTTCACTGAAAAGCTCATTCTGAGTACATTTTTAGCATACGTTTGCTCCTGCCGGGTCAGCTGAGCAGCGAATTTCTATTTAACCACCTGCTGTCATGAGAGACCTCAGCTGCATGTTTTGAGCCCAGTACTGATCCTGAAAAGCGTGTCCAACCCCACTTACAAGTAAAACTGCTAAAATGTGCCTGGCTGCTATTCACTGAAAAGCTCATTCTGTGTACATTTTTGGCATACGTTTGCTCCTGCCGGGTCAGCTGAGCAGCAAATTTCTATTTAACCACCTGCTATCATGAGAGACCTCAGGGCTGCATGTTTTGAGCCCAGTACTGATCCTGAAAAGAGTTTCCAACCCCACTTACAAGTAAAACGAGCTAAAATGTGCCTGGCTGCTATTCACTGAAAAGCTCATTCTGTGTACATTTTTGGCATACGTTTGCTCCTACCGGGTCAGCTGAGCAGCGAATTTCTATTTAACCACCTGCTATCATGAGAGTCCTCAGGGCTGCATGTTTTGAGCCCAGTACTGATCCTGAAAAGAGTTTCCAACCCCACTTACAAGTAAAACTAGCTAAAATGTGCCTGCCTTCTCTTCACTGAAAAGCTCATTCTGAGTACATTTTTAGCATACGTTTGCTCCTGCCGGGTCAGCTGAGCAGCGAATTTCTATTTAACCACCTGCTATCATGAGAGACCTCAGGGCTGCATGTTTTGAGCCCAGTACTGAGCCTGAAAAGCGTTTCCAACCCCACTCACAAGTAAAACTAGCTAAAATGTGCCTGGCTGCTATTCACTGAAAAGCTCATTCTGTGTACATTTTTGGCATACGTTTGTTCCTGCCGGGTCAGCTGAGCAGCGAATTTCTATTTAACCACCTGCTATCATGAGAGACCTCAGGGCTGCATGTTTTGAGCCCAGTACTGATCCTGAAAAGCGTTTCCAACCCCACTTACAAGTAAAACTAGCTAAAATGTGCCTGGCTGCTATTCACTGAAAAGCTCATTCTGTGTACATTTTTGGCATACGTTTGCTCCTACCGGGTCAGCTGAGCAGTGAATTTCTATTTAACCACCTGCTTTCATGAGAGACCTCAGGGCTGCATGTTTTGAGCCAAGTACTGAGCCTGAAAAGCATTTCCAACCCCACTTACAAGTAAAACTAGCTAAAATGTGCCTGGCTTCTCTTCACTGAAAAGCTCATTCTGAGTACATTTTTAGCATACGTTTGCTCCTGCCGGGTCAGCTGAGCAGCGAATTTCTATTTAACCACCTGCTATCATGAGAGACCTCAGGGCTGCATGTTTTGAGCCCAGTACTGATCCTGAAAAGCGTTTCGAACCCCACTTACAAGTAAAACTAGCTAAAATGTGCCTGGCTGCTATTCACTGAAAAGCTCATTCTGTGTACATTTTTGGCATACGTTTGCTCCTGCCGGGTCAGCTGAGCAGCGAATTACTATTTAACCACCTGCTATCATGAGATACCTCAGGGCTGCATGTTTTGAGCCCAGTACTGATCCTGAAAAGCGTTTCCAACCCCACTTACAAGTAAAACTAGCTAAAATGTGCCTGGCTGCTATTCACTGAAAAGCTCATTCTGTGTACATTTTTAGCATACGTTTGCTCCTGCCGGGTCAGCTGAGCAGCGAATTTCTATTTAACCACCTGCTATCATGAGAGACCTCAGGGCTGCATGTTTAGAGCCCAGTACTGAGCCTGAAAAGCGTTTCCAACCCCATTTACAAGTAAAACTAGCTAAAATGTGCCTGGCTTCTCTTCACTGAAAAGCTCATTCTGAGTACATTTTTATCATACGTTTGCTCCTGCCGGGTCAGCTGAGCAGCGAATTTCTATTTAACCACCTGCTATCATGAGAGACCTCAGGGCTGCATGTTTTGAGCCCAGTACTGATCCTGAAAAGCGTTTCCAACCCCACTTACAAGTAAAACTAGCTAAAATGTGCCTGGCTGCTATTCACTGAAAAGCTCATTCTGTGTACATTTTTGGCATACGTTTGCTCCTACCGGGTCAGCTGAGCAGTGAATTTCTATTTAACCACCTGCTTTCATGAGAGACCTCAGGGCTGCATGTTTTGAGCCAAGTACTGAGCCTGAAAAGCATTTCCAACCCCACTTACAAGTAAAACTAGCTAAAATGTGCCTGGCTTCTCTTCACTGAAAAGCTCATTCTGAGTACATTTTTAGCATACGTTTGCTCCTGCCGGGTCAGCTGAGCAGCAAATTTCTATTTAACCACCTGCTATCATGAGAGACCTCAGGGCTGCATGTTTTGAGCCCAGTACTGATCCTGAAAAGCGTTTCGAACCCCACTTACAAGTAAAACTAGCTATAATGTGCCTGGCTGCTATTCACTGAAAAGCTCATTCTGTGTACATTTTTGGCATACGTTTGCTCCTGCCGGGTCAGCTGAGCAGCGAATTACTATTTAACCACCTGCTATCATGAGATACCTCAGGGCTGCATGTTTTGAGCCCAGTACTGATCCTGAAAAGCGTTTCCAACCCCACTTACAAGTAAAACTAGCTAAAATGTGCCTGGCTGCTATTCACTGAAAAGCTCATTCTGTGTACATTTTTAGCATACGTTTGCTCCTGCCGGGTCAGCTGAGCAGCGAATTTCTATTTAACCACCTGCTATCATGAGAGACCTCAGGGCTGCATGTTTTGAGCCCAGTACTGAGCCTGAAAAGCGTTTCCAACCCCACTTACAAGTAAAACTAGCTAAAATGTGCCTGGCTTCTCTTCACTGAAAAGCTCATTCTGAGTACATTTTTATCATACGTTTGCTCCTGCCGGGTCAGCTGAGCAGCGAATTTCTATTTAACCACCTGCTATCATAAGAGACCTCAGGGCTGCATGTTGAGCCCAGTACTGATCCTGAAAACCGTTTCCAACCCCACTTACAAGTAAAACTAGCTAAAATGTGCCTGGCTGCTATTCACTAAAAAGCTCATTCTGTGTACATTTTTGGCATACGTTTGCTCCTACCGGGTCAGCTGAGCAGCGAATTTCTATTTAACCACCTGTTTTCATGAGAGACCTCAGGGCTGCATGTTTTGAGCCCAGTACAGAGCCTGAAAAGCGTTTCCAACCCCACTTACAAGTAAAACTAGCTAAAATGTGCCTGGCTTCTCTTCACTGAAAAGCTCATTCTGAGTACATTTTTAGCATACGTTTGCTCCTGCCGGGTCAGCTGAGCAGCTAATTTCTATTTAACCACCTGCGAGACCTCAGGGCTGCATGTTTTGAGCCCAGTACTGAGCCTGAAAAGCATTTCCAACCCCACTTACAAGTAAAACTAGCTAAAATGTGCCTGGCTTCTCTTCACTGAAAAGCTCATTCTGAGTACATTTTTAGCATACGTTTGCTCCTGCCGGGTCAGCTGAGCAGCGAATTTCTATTTAACCACCTGCTATCATGAGAGACCTCAGGGCTGCATGTGTTAAGCCCAGTACTGATCCTGAAAAGCGTTTCCAACCCCACTTACAAGTAAAACTAGCTAAAATGTGCCTGGCTGCTATTCACTGAAAAGCTCATTCTGTGTACATTTTTGGCATACGTTTGCTCCTACCGGGTCAGCTGAGCAGAGAATTTTTATTTAACCACCTGCTTTCATGAGAGACCTCAGGGCTGCATGTTTTGAGCCCAGTACTGAGCCTGAAAAGCGTTTCCAACCCCACTTACAAGTAAAACTAGCTAAAATGTGCCTGGCTTCTCTTCACTGAAAAGCTCATTCTGAGTACATTTTTAGCATATGTTTGCTCCTGCCGGGTCAGCTGAGCAGCGAATTTCTATTTAACCACCTGCTATCATGAGAGACCTCAGGGCTGCATGTTTTGAGCCCAGTACTGATCCTGAAAAGCGTTTCCAACCCCACTTACAGATAAAACTAGCTAAAATGTGCCTGGCTGCTATTCACTGGAAAGCTCATTCTGTGTACATTTTTGGCAGACGTTTGCTCCTACCGGGTCAGCTGAGCAGCGAATTTCTATTTAACCACCTGCTTTCATGAGAGACCTCAGGGCTGCATGTTTTGAGCCCAGTACTGAGCCTGAAAAGCGTTTCCAACCCCACTTACAAGTAAAACTAGCTAAAATGTGCCTGGCTGCTATTCACTGAAAAGCTCATTCTGTGTACATTTTTGGCATACGTTTGCTCCTGCCGGGTCAGCTGAGCAGTGAATTTCTATTTAACCACCTGCTTTCATGAGAGACCTCAGGGCTGCATGTTTTGAGCCCAGTACTGAGCCTGAAAAGCGTTTCCAACCCCACTTACAAGTAAAACTAGCTAAAATGTGCCTGGCTTCTCTTCACTGAAAAGCTCATTCTGAGTACATTTTTAGCATACGTTTGCTCCTGCCGCGTCAGCTGAGCAGCGAATTTCTATTTAACCACCTGCTATCATAAGAGACCTCAGGGCTGCATGTTGAGCCCAGTACTGATCCTGAAAAGCGTTTCCAACCCAACTTACAAGTAAAACTAGCTAAAATGTGCCTGGCTGCTATTCACTGAAAAGCTCATTCTGTGTACATTTTTGGCATACGTTTGCTCCTACCGGGTCAGCTGAGCAGCGAATTTCTATTTAACCACCTGCTTTCATGAGAGACCTCAGGGCTGCATGTTTTGAGGCCAGTACAGAGCCTGAAAAGCGTTTCCAACCCCACTTACAAGTAAAACTAGCTAAAATGTGCCTGGCTTCTCTTCACTGAAAAGCTCATTCTGAGTACATTTTTAGCATACGTTTGCTCCTGCCGGGTCAGCTGAGCGGCAAATTTCTATTTAACCACCTGCGAGACCTCAGGGCTGCATGTTTTGAGCCCAGTACTGAGCCTGAAAAGCATTTCCAACCCCACTTACAAGTAAAACTAGCTAAAATGTGCCTGGCTTCTCTTCACTGAAAAGCTCATTCTGTGTACATTTTTGGCATACGTTTGCTCCTGCCGGGTCAGCTGAGCAGCGAATTTCTATTTAACCACCTGCTATCATGAGAGACCTCAGGGCTGCATGTTTTGAGCCCAGTACTGAGCCTGAAAAGCGTTTCCAACCCCACTTACAAGTAAAACTAGCTAAAATGTGCCTGGCTGCTATTCACTGAAAAGCTCATTCTGTGTACATTTTTTGGCATACGTTTGCTCCTACCGGGTCAGCTGAGCAGTGAATTTCTATTTAACCACCTGCTTTCATGAGGGACCTCAGGGCTGCATGTTTTGAGCCAAGTACTGAGCCTGAAAAGCATTTTCAACCCCACTTACAAGTAAAACTAGCTAAAATGTGCCTGGCTTCTCTTTACTGAAAAGCTCATTCTGAGTACATTTTTAGCATACGTTTGCTCCTGCCGGGTCAGCTGAGCAGCGAATTTCTATTTAACCACCTGCTATCATGAGAGACCTCAGGGCTGCATGTTTTGAGCCCAGTACTGATCCTGAAAAGCGTTTCCAACCCCACTTACAAGTAAAGCTAAAATGTGCCTGGCTTCTCTTCACTGAAAAGCTCATTCTGAGTACATTTTTAGCATACGTTTGCTCCTGCCGGGTCAGCTGAGCAGCGAATTTCTATTTAACCACCTGCTGTCATGAGAGACCTCAGCTGCATGTTTTGAGCCCAGTACTGATCCTGAAAAGCGTGTCCAACCCCACTTACAAGTAAAACTGCTAAAATGTGCCTGGCTGCTATTCACTGAAAAGCTCATTCTGTGTACATTTTTGGCATACGTTTGCTCCTGCCGGGTCAGCTGAGCAGCAAATTTCTATTTAACCACCTGCTATCATGAGAGACCTCAGGGCTGCATGTTTTGAGCCCAGTACTGATCCTGAAAAGCGTTTCCAACCCCACTTACAAGTAAAACTAGCTAAAATGTGCCTGGCTGCTATTCACTGAAAAGCTCATTCTGTGTACATTTTTGGCATACGTTTGCTCCTACCGGGTCAGCTGAGCAGCGAATTTCTTTTTAACCACCTGCTATCATGAGAGACCTCAGGGCTGCATGTTTTGAGCCCAGTACTGAGCCTGAAAAGCGTTTCCAACCCTACTTACAAGTAAAACTAGCTAAAATGTGCCTGGCTGCTATTCACTGAAAAGCTCATTCTGTGTACATTTTTGGCATACGTTTGCTCCTACCGGGTCAGCTGAGCAGCAAATTTCTATTTAACCACCTGATTTCATGAGAGACCTCAGGGCTGCATGTTTTGAGCCCAGTACTGAGCCTGAAAAGTATTTCCAAGCCCACTTACAAGTAAAACTAGCTAAAATGTGCCTGGCTTCTCTTCACTGAAAAGCTCATTCTGAGTACATTTTTAGCATACGTTTGCTCCTGCCGGGTCAGCTGAGCAGCAAATGCCTATTTAACCACCTGCTATCATGAGAGACCTCAGGGCTGCATGTTTTGAGCCCAGTACTGATCCTGAAAAGCGTTTCCAACCCCACTTACAAGTAAAAAAGGCTAAAATGTGCCTGGCTGATATTCACTGAAAAGCTCATTCTGTGTACATTTTTGGCATACGTTTGCTCCTACCGGGTCAGCTGAGCAGCGAATTTCTATTTAACCACCTGCTTTCATGAGAGACCTCAGGGCTGCATGTTTTGAGCCCAGTACTGAGCCTGAAAAGCGTTTCCAACCCCACTTACAAGTAAAACTAGCTAAAATGTGCCTGGCTTCTCTTCACTGAAAAGCTCATTCTGAGTACATTTTTAGCATACATTTGCTCCTGCCGGGTCAGCTGAGCAGCGAATTTCTATTTAACCACCTGCAAGGCTGCATGTTTTGAGCCCAGTACTGATCCTGAAAAGCGTTTCCAACCCCACTTACAAGTAAAACTAGATAAAATGTGCCTGGCTGCTATTCACTGAAAAGCTCATTCTGTGTACATTTTTGGCATACGTTTGTTCCTACCGGGTCAGCTGAGCAGCGAATTTCTATTTAACCACCTGCTATCATGAGAGACCTCAGGGCTGCATGTTTTGAGCCCAGTACTGAGCCTGAAAAGCATTTCCAACCCCACTTACAAGTAAAACTAGCTAAAATGTGCCTGGCTTCTCTTCACTGAAAAGCTCATTCTGAGTACATTTTTAGCATACGTTTGCTCCTGCCGGGTCAGCTGAGCAGCGAATTTCTATTTAACCACCTGCTATCATGAGAGACCTCAGGGCTGCATGTTTTGAGCCCAGTACTGATCCTGAAAAGCGTTTCGAACCCCACTTACAAGTAAAACTAGCTAAAATGTGCCTGGCTGCTATTCACTGAAAAGCTCATTCTGTGTACATTTTTGGCATACGTTTGCTCCTGCCGGGTCAGCTGAGCAGCGAATTACTATTTAACCACCTGCCATCATGAGATACCTCAGGGCTGCATGTTTTGAGCCCAGTACTGATCCTGAAAAGCGTTTCCAACCCCACTTACAAGTAAAACTAGCTAAAATGTGCCTGGCTGCTATTCACTGAAAAGCTCATTCTGTGTACATTTTTAGCATACGTTTGCTCCTGCCGGGTCAGCTGAGCAGCGAATTTCTATTTAACCACCTGCTATCATGAGAGACCTCAGGGCTGCATGTTTTGAGCCCAGTACTGAGCCTGAAAAGCGTTTCCAACCCCACTTACAAGTAAAACTAGCTAAAATGTGCCTGGCTTCTCTTCACTGAAAAGCTCATTCTGAGTACATTTTTATCATACGTTTGCTCCTGCCGGGTCAGCTGAGCAGCGAATTTCTATTTAACCACCTGCTATCATGAGAGACCTCAGGGCTGCATGTTTTGAGCCCAGTACTGATCCTGAAAAGCGTTTCCAACCCCACTTACAAGTAAAACTAGCTAAAATGTGCCTGGCTGCTATTCACTGAAAAGCTCATTCTGTGTACATTTTTGGCATACGTTTGCTCCTACCGGGTCAGCTGAGCAGTGAATTTCTATTTAACCACCTGCTTTCATGAGAGACCTCAGGGCTGCATGTTTTGAGCCAAGTACTGAGCCTGAAAAGCATTTCCAACCCCACTTACAAGTAAAACTAGCTAAAATGTGCCTGGCTTCTCTTCACTGAAAAGCTCATTCTGAGTACATTTTTAGCATACGTTTGCTCCTGCCGGGTCAGCTGAGCAGCGAATTTCTATTTAACCACCTGCTATCATGAGAGACCTCAGGGCTGCATGTTTTGAGCCCAGTACTGATCCTGAAAAGCGTTTCGAACCCCACTTACAAGTAAAACTAGCTAAAATGTGCCTGGCTGCTATTCACTGAAAAGCTCATTCTGTGTACATTTTTGGCATACGTTTGCTCCTGCCGGGTCAGCTGAGCAGCGAATTACTATTTAACCACCTGCTATCATGAGATACCTCAGGGCTGCATGTTTTGAGCCCAGTACTGATCCTGAAAAGCGTTTCCAACCCCACTTACAAGTAAAACTAGCTAAAATGTGCCTGGCTGCTATTCACTGAAAAGCTCATTCTGTGTACATTTTTAGCATACGTTTGCTCCTGCCGGGTCAGCTGAGCAGCGAATTTCTATTTAACCACCTGCTATCATGAGAGACCTCAGGGCTGCATGTTTTGAGCCCAGTACTGAGCCTGAAAAGCGTTTCCAACCCCACTTACAAGTAAAACTAGCTAAAATGTGCCTGGCTTCTCTTCACTGAAAAGCTCATTCTGAGTACATTTTTATCATACGTTTGCTCCTGCCGGGTCAGCTGAGCAGCGAATTTCTATTTAACCACCTGCTATCATGAGAGACCTCAGGGCTGCATGTTTTGAGCCCAGTACTGATCCTGAAAAGCGTTTCCAACCCCACTTACAAGTAAAACTAGCTAAAATGTGCCTGGCTGCTATTCACTGAAAAGCTCATTCTGTGTACATGTTTGGCATACGTTTGCTCCTACCGGGTCAGCTGAGCAGTGAATTTCTATTTAACCACCTGCTTTCATGAGAGACCTCAGGGCTGCATGTTTTGAGCCAAGTACTGAGCCTGAAAAGCATTTCCAACCCCACTTACAAGTAAAACTAGCTAAAATGTGCCTGGCTTCTCTTCACTGAAAAGCTCATTCTGAGTACATTTTTAGCATACGTTTGCTCCTGCCGGGTCAGCTGAGCAGCGAATTTCTATTTAACCACCTGCTATCATGAGAGACCTCAGGGCTGCATGTTTTGAGCCCAGTACTGATCCTGAAAAGCGTTTCGAACCCCACTTACAAGTAAAACTAGCTAAAATGTGCCTGGCTGCTATTCACTGAAAAGCTCATTCTGTGTACATTTTTGGCATACGTTTGCTCCTGCCGGGTCAGCTGAGCAGCGAATTACTATTTAACCACCTGCTATCATGAGATACCTTAGGGCTGCATGTTTTGAGCCCAGTACTGATCCTGAAAAGCGTTTCCAACCCCACTTACAAGTAAAACTAGCTAAAATGTGCCTGGCTGCTATTCACTGAAAAGCTCATTCTGTGTACATTTTTAGCATACGTTTGCTCCTGCCGGGTCAGCTGAGCAGCGAATTTCTATTTAACCACCTGCTATCATGAGAGACCTCAGGGCTGCATGTTTTGAGCCCAGTACTGAGCCTGAAAAGCGTTTCCAACCCCACTTACAAGTAAAACTAGCTAAAATGTGCCTGGCTTCTCTTCACTGAAAAGCTCATTCTGAGTACATTTTTATCATACGTTTGCTCCTGCCGGGTCAGCTGAGCAGCGAATTTCTATTTAACCACCTGCTATCATAAGAGACCTCAGGGCTGCATGTTGAGCCCAGTACTGATCCTGAAAAGCGTTTCCAACCCCACTTACAAGTAAAACTAGCTAAAATGTGCCTGGCTGCTATTCACTAAAAAGCTCATTCTGTGTACATTTTTGGCATACGTTTGCTCCTACCGGGTCAGCTGAGCAGCGAATTTCTATTTAACCACCTGTTTTCATGAGAGACCTCAGGGCTGCATGTTTTGAGCCCAGTACAGAGCCTGAAAAGCGTTTCCAACCCCACTTACAAGTAAAACTAGCTAAAATGTGCCTGGCTTCTCTTCACTGAAAAGCTCATTCTGAGTACATTTTTAGCATACGTTTGCTCCTGCCGGGTCAGCTGAGCAGCGAATTTCTATTTAACCACCTGCGAGACCTCAGGGCTGCATGTTTTGAGCCCAGTACTGAGCCTGAAAAGCATTTCCAACCCCACTTACAAGTAAAACTAGCTAAAATGTGCCTGGCTTCTCTTCACTGAAAAGCTCATTCTGAGTACATTTTTAGCATACGTTTGCTCCTGCCGGGTCAGCTGAGCAGCGAATTTCTATTTAACCACCTGCTATCATGAGAGACCTCAGGGCTGCATGTGTTAAGCCCAGTACTGATCCTGAAAAGCGTTTCGAACCCCACTTACAAGTAAAACTAGCTAAAATGTGCCTGGCTGCTATTCACTGAAAAGCTCATTCTGTGTACATTTTTGGCATACGTTTGCTCCTGCCGGGTCAGCTGAGCAGCGAATTACTATTTAACCACCTGCTATCATGAGATACCTCAGGGCTGCATGTTTTGAGCCCAGTACTGATCCTGAAAAGCGTTTCCAACCCCACTTACAAGTAAAACTAGCTAAAATGTGCCTGGCTGCTATTCACTGAAAAGCTAATTCTGTGTACATTTTTAGCATACGTTTGCTCCTGCCGGGTCAGCTGAGCAGCGAATTTCTATTTAACCACCTGCTATCATGAGAGACCTCAGGGCTGCATGTTTTGAGCCCAGTACTGAGCCTGAAAAGCGTTTCCAACCCCACTTACAAGTAAAACTAGCTAAAATGTGCCTGGCTTCTCTTCACTGAAAAGCTCATTCTGAGTACATTTTTATCATACGTTTGCTCCTGCCGGGTCAGCTGAGCAGCGAATTTCTATTTAACCACCTGCTATCATAAGAGACCTAAGGGCTGCATGTTGAGCCCAGTACTGATCCTGAAAAGCGTTTCCAACCCCACTTACAAGTAAAACTAGCTAAAATGTGCCTGGCTGCTATTCACTAAAAAGCTCATTCTGTGTACATTTTTGGCATACGTTTGCTCCTACCGGGTCAGCTGAGCAGCGAATTTCTATTTAACCACCTGTTTTCATGAGAGACCTCAGGGCTGCATGTTTTGAGCCCAGTACAGAGCCTGAAAAGCGTTTCCAACCCCACTTACAAGTAAAACTAGCTAAAATGTGCCTGGCTTCTCTTCACTGAAAAGCTCATTCTGAGTACATTTTTAGCATACGTTTGCTCCTGCCGGGTCAGCTGAGCAGCGAATTTCTATTTAACCACCTGCGAGACCTCAGGGCTGCATGTTTTGAGCCCAGTACTGAGCCTGAAAAGCATTTCCAACCCCACTTACAAGTAAAACTAGCTAAAATGTGCCTGGCTTCTCTTCACTGAAAAGCTCATTCTGAGTACATTTTTAGCATACGTTTGCTCCTGCCGGGTCAGCTGAGCAGCGAATTTCTATTTAACCACCTGCTATCATGAGAGACCTCAGGGCTGCATGTGTTAAGCCCAGTACTGATCCTGAAAAGCGTTTCCAACCCCACTTACAAGTAAAACTAGCTAAAATGTGCCTGGCTGCTATTCACTGAAAAGCTCATTCTGTGTACATTTTTGGCATACGTTTGCTCCTACCGGGTCAGCTGAGCAGAGAATTTCTATTTAACCACCTGCTTTCATTAGAGACCTCAGGGCTGCATGTTTTGAGCCCAGTACTGAGCCTGAAAAGCGTTTCCAACCCCACTTACAAGTAAAACTAGCTAAAATGTGCCTGGCTTCTCTTCACTGAAAAGCTCATTCTGAGTACATTTTTAGCATATGTTTGCTCCTGCCGGGTCAGCTGAGCAGCGAATTTCTATTTAACCACCTGCTATCATGAGAGACCTCAGGGCTGCATGTTTTGAGCCCAGTACTGATCCTGAAAAGCGTTTCCAACCCCACTTACAGATAAAACTAGCTAAAATGTGCCTGGCTTCTCTTCACTGAAAAGCTCATTCTGAGTACATTTTTAGCGTATGTTTGCTCCTGCCGGGTCAGCTGAGCAGCGAATTTCTATTTAACCACCTGCTTTCATGAGAGACCTCAGGGCTGCATGTTTTGAGCCCAGTACTGAGCCTGAAAAGCGTTTCCAACCCCACTTACAAATAAAACTAGCTAAAATGTGCCTGGCTGCTATTCACTGGAAAGCTCATTCTGTGTACATTTTTGGCAGACGTTTGCTCCTACCGGGTCAGCTGAGCAGCGAATTTCTATTTAACCACCTGCTTTCATGAGAGACCTCAGGGCTGCATGTTTTGAGCCCAGTACTGAGCCTGAAAAGCGTTTCCAACCCCACTTACAAGTAAAACTAGCTAAAATGTGCCTGGCTGCTATTCACTGAAAAGCTCATTCTGTGTACATTTTTGGCATACGTTTGCTCCTGCCGGGTCAGCTGAGCAGTGAATTTCTATTTAACCACCTGCTTTCATGAGAGACCTCAGGGCTGCATGTTTTGAGCCCAGTACTGAGCCTGAAAAGCGTTTCCAACCCCACTTACAAGTAAAACTAGCTAAAATGTGCCTGGCTTCTCTTCACTGAAAAGCTCATTCTGAGTACATTTTTAGCATACGTTTGCTCCTGCCGGGTCAGCTGAGCAGCGAATTTCTATTTAACCACCTGCTATCATAAGAGACCTCAGGGCTGCATGTTGAGCCCAGTACTGATCCTGAAAAGCGTTTCCAACCCAACTTACAAGTAAAACTAGCTAAAATGTGCCTGGCTGCTATTCACTGAAAAGCTCATTCTGTGTACATTTTTGGCATACGTTTGCTCCTACCGGGTCAGCTGAGCAGCGAATTTCTATTTAACCACCTGCTTTCATGAGAGACCTCAGGGCTGCATGTTTTGAGGCCAGTACAGAGCCTGAAAAGCGTTTCCAACCCCACTTACAAGTAAAACTAGCTAAAATGTGCCTGGCTTCTCTTCACTGAAAAGCTCATTCTGAGTACATTTTTAGCATACGTTTGCTCCTGCCGGGTCAGCTGAGCGGCAAATTTCTATTTAACCACCTGCGAGACCTCAGGGCTGCATGTTTTGAGCCCAGTACTGAGCCTGAAAAGCATTTCCAACCCCACTTACAAGTAAAACTAGCTAAAATGTGCCTGGCTTCTCTTCACTGAAAAGCTCATTCTGTGTACATTTTTGGCATACGTTTGCTCCTGCCGGGTCAGCTGAGCAGCGAATTTCTATTTAACCACCTGCTATCATGAGAGACCTCAGGGCTGCATGTTTTGAGCCCAGTACTGAGCCTGAAAAGCGTTTCCAACCCCACTTACAAGTAAAACTAGCTAAAATGTGCCTGGCTGCTATTCACTGAAAAGCTCATTCTGTGTACATTTTTTGGCATACGTTTGCTCCTACCGGGTCAGCTGAGCAGTGAATTTCTATTTAACCACCTGCTTTCATGAGGGACCTCAGGGCTGCATGTTTTGAGCCAAGTACTGAGCCTGAAAAGCATTTTCAACCCCACTTACAAGTAAAACTAGCTAAAATGTGCCTGGCTTCTCTTTACTGAAAAGCTCATTCTGAGTACATTTTTAGCATACGTTTGCTCCTGCCGGGTCAGCTGAGCAGCGAATTTCTATTTAACCACCTGCTATCATGAGAGACCTCAGGGCTGCATGTTTTGAGCCCAGTACTGATCCTGAAAAGCGTTTCCAACCCCACTTACAAGTAAAGCTAAAATGTGCCTGGCTTCTCTTCACTGAAAAGCTCATTCTGAGTACATTTTTAGCATACGTTTGCTCCTGCCGGGTCAGCTGAGCAGCGAATTTCTATTTAACCACCTGCTGTCATGAGAGACCTCAGCTGCATGTTTTGAGCCCAGTACTGATCCTGAAAAGCGTGTCCAACCCCACTTACAAGTAAAACTGCTAAAATGTGCCTGGCTGCTATTCACTGAAAAGCTCATTCTGTGTACATTTTTGGCATACGTTTGCTCCTGCCGGGTCAGCTGAGCAGCAAATTTCTATTTAACCACCTGCTATCATGAGAGACCTCAGGGCTGCATGTTTTGAGCCCAGTACTGATCCTGAAAAGCGTTTCCAACCCCACTTACAAGTAAAACTAGCTAAAATGTGCCTGGCTGCTATTCACTGAAAAGCTCATTCTGTGTACATTTTTGGCATACGTTTGCTCCTACCGGGTCAGCTGAGCAGCGAATTTCTTTTTAACCACCTGCTATCATGAGAGACCTCAGGGCTGCATGTTTTGAGCCCAGTACTGAGCCTGAAAAGCGTTTCCAACCCTACTTACAGGTAAAACTAGCTAAAATGTGCCTGGCTGCTATTCACTGAAAAGCTCATTCTGTGTACATTTTTGGCATACGTTTGCTCCTACCGGGTCAGCTGAGCAGCAAATTTCTATTTAACCACCTGATTTCATGAGAGACCTCAGGGCTGCATGTTTTGAGCCCAGTACTGAGCCTGAAAAGTATTTCCAAGCCCACTTACAAGTAAAACTAGCTAAAATGTGCCTGGCTTCTCTTCACTGAAAAGCTCATTCTGAGTACATTTTTAGCATACGTTTGCTCCTGCCGGGTCAGCTGAGCAGCAAATTTCTATTTAACCACCTGCTATCATGAGAGACCTCAGGGCTGCATGTTTTGAGCCCAGTACTGATCCTGAAAAGCGTTTCCAACCCCACTTACAAGTAAAAAAGGCTAAAATGTGCCTGGCTGATATTCACTGAAAAGCTCATTCTGTGTACATTTTTGGCATACGTTTGCTCCTACCGGGTCAGCTGAGCAGCGAATTTCTATTTAACCACCTGCTTTCATGAGAGACCTCAGGGCTGCATGTTTTGAGCCCAGTACTGAGCCTGAAAAGCGTTTCCAACCCCACTTACAAGTAAAACTAGCTAAAATGTGCCTGGCTTCTCTTCACTGAAAAGCTCATTCTGAGTACATTTTTAGCATACATTTGCTCCTGCCGGGTCAGCTGAGCAGCAAATTTCTATTTAACCACCTGCTATCATGAGAGACCTCAGGGCTGCATGTTTTGAGCCCAGTACTGATCCTGAAAAGCGTTTCCAACCCCACTTACAAGTAAAACTAGATAAAATGTGCCTGGCTGCTATTCACTGAAAAGCTCATTCTGTGTACATTTTTGGCATACGTTTGTTCCTACCGGGTCAGCTGAGCAGCGAATTTCTATTTAACCACCTGCTTTCATGAGAGACCTCAGGGCTGCATGTTTTGAGCTCAGTACTGAGCCTGAAAAGCATTTCCAACCCCACTTACAAGTAAAACTAGCTAAAATGTGCCTGGCTTCTCTTCACTGAAAAGCTCATTCTGAGTACATTTTTAGCATACGTTTGCTCCTGCCGGGTCAACTGAGCAGCGAATTTCTATTTAACCACCTGCTTTCATGAGAGACCTCAGGGCTGCATGTTTTGAGCCCAGTACTGAGCCTGAAAAGCGTTTCCAACCCCACTTACAAGTAAAACTAGCTAAAATGTGCCTGGCTGCTATTCACTGAAAAGCTCATTCTGTGTACATTTTTGGCATACATTTGCTCCTACCGGGTCAGCTGAGCAGTACATTTCTATTTAACCACCTGCTTTCATGAGAGACCTCAGGGCTGCATGTTTTGAGCCAAGTACTGAGCCTGAAAAGCATTTCCAACCCCACTTACAAGTGAAACTAGCTAAAAATGTGCCTGGCTTCTCTTCACTGAAAAGCTCATTCTGAGTACATTTTTAGCATACGTTTGCTCCTGCCGGGTCAACTGAGCAGCGAATTTCTATTTAACCACCTGCTTTCATGAGAGACCTCAGGACTGCATGTTTTGAGCCCAGTACTGAGCCTGAAAAGCGTTTCCAACCCCACTTACAAGTAAAACTAGCTAAAATGTGCCTGGCTGCTATTCACTGAAAAGCTCATTCTGTGTACATTTTTTGGCATACGTTTGCTCCTACCGGGTCAGCTGAGCAGTGAATTTCTATTTAACCACCTGCTTTCATGAGGGACCTCAGGGCTGCATGTTTTGAGCCAAGTACTGAGCCTGAAAAGCATTTTCAACCCCACTTACAAGTAAAACTAGCTAAAATGTGCCTGGCTTCTCTTTACTGAAAAGCTCATTCTGAGTACATTTTTAGCATACGTTTGCTCCTGCCGGGTCAGCTGAGCAGCGAATTTCTATTTAACCACCTGCTATCATGAGAGACCTCAGGGCTGCATGTTTTGAGCCCAGTACTGATCCTGAAAAGCGTTTCCAACCCCACTTACAAGTAAAGCTAAAATGTGCCTGGCTTCTCTTCACTGAAAAGCTCATTCTGAGTACATTTTTAGCATACGTTTGCTCCTGCCGGGTCAGCTGAGCAGCGAATTTCTATTTAACCACCTGCTGTCATGAGAGACCTCAGCTGCATGTTTTGAGCCCAGTACTGATCCTGAAAAGCGTGTCCAACCCCACTTACAAGTAAAACTGCTAAAATGTGCCTGGCTGCTATTCACTGAAAAGCTCATTCTGTGTACATTTTTGGCATACGTTTGCTCCTGCCGGGTCAGCTGAGCAGCAAATTTCTATTTAACCACCTGCTATCATGAGAGACCTCAGGGCTGCATGTTTTGAGCCCAGTACTGATCCTGAAAAGCGTTTCCAACCCCACTTACAAGTAAAACTAGCTAAAATGTGCCTGGCTGCTATTCACTGAAAAGCTCATTCTGTGTACATTTTTGGCATACGTTTGCTCCTACCGGGTCAGCTGAGCAGCGAATTTCTTTTTAACCACCTGCTATCATGAGAGACCTCAGGGCTGCATGTTTTGAGCCCAGTACTGAGCCTGAAAAGCGTTTCCAACCCTACTTACAAGTAAAACTAGCTAAAATGTGCCTGGCTGCTATTCACTGAAAAGCTCATTCTGTGTACATTTTTGGCATACGTTTGCTCCTACCGGGTCAGCTGAGCAGCAAATTTCTATTTAACCACCTGATTTCATGAGAGACCTCAGGGCTGCATGTTTTGAGCCCAGTACTGAGCCTGAAAAGTATTTCCAAGCCCACTTACAAGTAAAACTAGCTAAAATGTGCCTGGCTTCTCTTCACTGAAAAGCTCATTCTGAGTACATTTTTAGCATACGTTTGCTCCTGCCGGGTCAGCTGAGCAGCAAATTTCTATTTAACCACCTGCTATCATGAGAGACCTCAGGGCTGCATGTTTTGAGCCCAGTACTGATCCTGAAAAGCGTTTACAACCCCACTTACAAGTAAAAAAGGCTAAAATGTGCCTGGCTGATATTCACTGAAAAGCTCATTCTGTGTACATTTTTGGCATACGTTTGCTCCTACCGGGTCAGCTGAGCAGCGAATTTCTATTTAACCACCTGCTTTCATGAGAGACCTCAGGGCTGCATGTTTTGAGCCCAGTACTGAGCCTGAAAAGCGTTTCCAACCCCACTTACAAGAAAAACTAGCTAAAATGTGCCTGGCTTCTCTTCACTGAAAAGCTCATTCTGAGTACATTTTTAGCATACATTTGCTCCTGCCGGGTCAGCTGAGCAGCGAATTTCTATTTAACCACCTGCTATCATGAGAGAACTCAGGGCTGCATGTTTTGAGCCCAGTACTGATCCTGAAAAGCGTTTCCAACCCCACTTACAAGCAAAACTAGATAAAATGTGCCTGGCTGCTATTCACTGAAAAGCTCATTCTGTGTACATTTTTGGCATACGTTTGTTCCTACCGGGTCAGCTGAGCAGCGAATTTCTATTTAACCACCTGCTTTCATGAGAGACCTCAGGGCTGCATGTTTTGAGCTCAGTACTGAGCCTGAAAAGCATTTCCAACCCCACTTACAAGTAAAACTAGCTAAAATGTGCCTGGCTTCTCTTCACTGAAAAGCTCATTCTGAGTACATTTTTAGCATACGTTTGCTCCTGCCGGGTCAACTGAGCAGCGAATTTCTATTTAACCACCTGCTTTCATGAGAGACCTCAGGGCTGCATGTTTTGAGCCCAGTACTGAGCCTGAAAAGCGTTTCCAACCCCACTTACAAGTAAAACTAGCTAAAATGTGCCTGGCTGCTATTCACTGAAAAGCTCATTCTGTGTACATTTTTGGCATACATTTGCTCCTACCGGGTCAGCTGAGCAGTACATTTCTATTTAACCACCTGCTTTCATGAGAGACCTCAGGGCTGCATGTTTTGAGCCAAGTACTGAGCCTGAAAAGCATTTCCAACCCCACTTACAAGTGAAACTAGCTAAAAATGTGCCTGGCTTCTCTTCACTGAAAAGCTCATTCTGAGTACATTTTTAGCATACGTTTGCTCCTGCCGGGTCAACTGAGCAGCGAATTTCTATTTAACCACCTGCTTTCATGAGAGACCTCAGGGCTGCATGTTTTGAGCCCAGTACTGAGCCTGAAAAGCGTTTCCAACCCCACTTACAAGTAAAACTAGCTAAAATGTGCCTGGCTGCTATTCACTGAAAAGCTCATTCTGTGTACATTTTTTGGCATACGTTTGCTCCTACCGGGTCAGCTGAGCAGTGAATTTCTATTTAACCACCTGCTTTCATGAGGGACCTCAGGGCTGCATGTTTTGAGCCAAGTACTGAGCCTGAAAAGCATTTTCAACCCCACTTACAAGTAAAACTAGCTAAAATGTGCCTGGCTTCTCTTTACTGAAAAGCTCATTCTGAGTACATTTTTAGCATACGTTTGCTCCTGCCGGGTCAGCTGAGCAGCGAATTTCTATTTAACCACCTGCTATCATGAGAGACCTCAGGGCTGCATGTTTTGAGCCCAGTACTGATCCTGAAAAGCGTTTCCAACCCCACTTACAATTAAAGCTAAAATGTGCCTGGCTTCTCTTCACTGAAAAGCTCATTCTGAGTACATTTTTAGCATACGTTTGCTCCTGCCGGGTCAGCTGAGCAGCGAATTTCTATTTAACCACCTGCTGTCATGAGAGACCTCAGCTGCATGTTTTGAGCCCAGTACTGATCCTGAAAAGCGTGTCCAACCCCACTTACAAGTAAAACTGCTAAAATGTGCCTGGCTGCTATTCACTGAAAAGCTCATTCTGTGTACATTTTTGGCATACGTTTGCTCCTGCCGGGTCAGCTGAGCAGCAAATTTCTATTTAACCACCTGCTATCATGAGAGACCTCAGGGCTGCATGTTTTGAGCCCAGTACTGATCCTGAAAAGCGTTTCCAACCCCACTTACAAGTAAAACTAGCTAAAATGTGCCTGGCTGCTATTCACTGAAAAGCTCATTCTGTGTACATTTTTGGCATACGTTTGCTCCTACCGGGTCAGCTGAGCAGCGAATTTCTTTTTAACCACCTGCTATCATGAGAGACCTCAGGGCTGCATGTTTTGAGCCCAGTACTGAGCCTGAAAAGCGTTTCCAACCCTACTTACAAGTAAAACTAGCTAAAATGTGCCTGGCTGCTATTCACTGAAAAGCTCATTCTGTGTACATTTTTGGCATACGTTTGCTCCTACCGGGTCAGCTGAGCAGCAAATTTCTATTTAACCACCTGATTTCATGAGAGACCTCAGGGCTGCATGTTTTGAGCCCAGTACTGAGCCTGAAAAGTATTTCCAAGCCCACTTACAAGTAAAACTAGCTAAAATGTGCCTGGCTTCTCTTCACTGAAAAGCTCATTCTGAGTACATTTTTAGCATACGTTTGCTCCTGCCGGGTCAGCTGAGCAGCAAATTTCTATTTAACCACCTGCTATCATGAGAGACCTCAGGGCTGCATGTTTTGAGCCCAGTACTGATCCTGAAAAGCGTTTACAACCCCACTTACAAGTAAAAAAGGCTAAAATGTGCCTGGCTGATATTCACTGAAAAGCTCATTCTGTGTACATTTTTGGCATACGTTTGCTCCTACCGGGTCAGCTGAGCAGCAAATTTCTATTTAACCACCTGCTTTCATGAGAGACCTCAGGGCTGCATGTTTTGAGCCCAGTACTGAGCCTGAAAAGCGTTTCCAACCCCACTTACAAGTAAAACTAGCTAAAATGTGCCTGGCTTCTCTTCACTGAAAAGCTCATTCTGAGTACATTTTTAGCATACATTTGCTCCTGCCGGGTCAGCTGAGCAGCGAATTTCTATTTAACCACCTGCTATCATGAGAGACCTCAGGGCTGCATGTTTTGAGCCCAGTACTGATCCTGAAAAGCGTTTCCAACCCCACTTACAAGTAAAACTAGATAAAATGTGCCTGGCTGCTATTCACTGAAAAGCTCATTCTGTGTACATTTTTGGCATACGTTTGTTCCTACCGGGTCAGCTGAGCAGCGAATTTCTATTTAACCACCTGCTTTCATGAGAGACCTCAGGGCTGCATGTTTTGAGCTCAGTACTGAGCCTGAAAAGCATTTCCAACCCCACTTACAAGTAAAACTAGCTAAAATGTGCCTGGCTTCTCTTCACTGAAAAGCTCATTCTGAGTACATTTTTAGCATACGTTTGCTCCTGCCGGGTCAACTGAGCAGCGAATTTCTATTTAACCACCTGCTTTCATGAGAGACCTCAGGGCTGCATGTTTTGAGCCCAGTACTGAGCCTGAAAAGCGTTTCCAACCCCACTTACAAGTAAAACTAGCTAAAATGTGCCTGGCTGCTATTCACTGAAAAGCTCATTCTGTGTACATTTTTGGCATACATTTGCTCCTACCGGGTCAGCTGAGCAGTACATTTCTATTTAACCGCCTGCTTTCATGAGAGACCTCAGGGCTGCATGTTTTGAGCCAAGTACTGAGCCTGAAAAGCATTTCCAACCCCACTTACAAGTGAAACTAGCTAAAAATGTGCCTGGCTTCTCTTCACTGAAAAGCTCATTCTGAGTACATTTTTAGCATACGTTTGCTCCTGCCGGGTCAGCTGAGCAGCGAATTTCTATTTAACCACCTGCTATCATGAGAGACCTCAGGGCTGCATGTTTTGAGCCCAGTACTGATCCTGAAAAGCGTTTCCAACCCCACTTACAAGTAAAATTAGCTAAAATGTGCCTGGCTGCTATTCACTGAAAAGCTCATTCTGTGTACATTTTTGGCATACGTTTGCTCCTACCGGGTCAGCTGAGCAGTGAATTTCTATTTAACCACCTGCTTTCATGAGAGACCTCAGGGCTGCATGTTTTGAGCCAAGTACTGAGCCTGAAAAGCATTTCCAACCCCACTTACAAGTAAAACTAGCTAAAATGTGCCTGGCTTCTCTTCACTGAAAAGCTCATTCTGAGTACATTTTTAGCATACGTTTGCTCCTGCGGGTCAGCTGAGCAGCGAATTTCTATTTAACCACCTGCTATCATGAGAGACCTCAGGGCTGCATGTTTTGAGCCCAGTACTGATCCTGAAAAGCGTTTCCAACCCCACTTACAAGTAAAATTAGATAAAATGTGCCTGGCTGCTATTCACTGAAAAGCTCATTCTGTGTACATTTTTGGCATACGTTTGCTCCTGCCGGGTCAGCTAAGCAGCAAATTTCTACTTAACCACCTGCTATCATGAGATACCTCAGGGCTGCATGTTTTGAGCCCAGTACTGATCCTGAAAAGCGTTTCCAACCCCACTTACAAGTAAAACTAGCTAAAATGTGCCTGGCTGCTATTCACTGAAAAGCTCATTCTGTGTACATTTTTGGCATACGTTTGCTCCTGCCGGGTCAGCTGAGCAGCGAATTTCTATTTAACCACCTGCTATCATGAGAGACCTCAGAGCTGCATGTTTTGAGCCCAGTACTGAGCCTGAAAAGCGTTTCCAACCCCACTTACAAGTAAAAATAGCTAAAATGTGCCTGGCTGCTATTCACTGAAAAGCTCATTCTGTGTACATTTTTGGCATACGTTTGCTCCTGCCGGGTCAGCTGAGCAGCGAATTTCTATTTAACCACCTGCTTTCACGAGAGACCTCAGGGCTGCATGTTTTGAGGCCAGTACTGAGCCTGAAAAGCGTTTCCAACCCCACTTACAAGTAAAACTAGCTAAAATGTGCCTGGCTTCTCTTCACTGAAAAGCTCATTCTGAGTACATTTTTAGCATACGTTTGCTCCTGCCGGGTCAGCTGAGCAGCGAATTTCTATTTAACCACCTGCTATCATGAGTGACCTCAGGGCTGCATGTTTTGAGCCCAGTACTGATCCTGAAAAGCGTTTCCAACCCCACTTACAAGTAAAACTAGCTAAAATGTGCCTGGCTGCTATTCACTGAAAAGCTCATTCTGTGTACATTTTTGGCATACGTTTGCTCCTACCGGGTCAGCTGAGCAGCGAATTTCTATTTAACCACCTGCTTTCATGAGAGACCTCAGGGCTGCATGTTTTGAGCTCAGTACTGAGCCTGAAAGCATTTCCAACCCCACTTACAAGTAAAACTAGCTAAAATGTGCCTGGCTTCTCTTCACTGAAAAGCTCATTCTGAGTACATTTTTTAGCATACGTTTGCTCCTGCCGGGTCAGCTGAGCAGCGAATTTCTATTTAACCACCTGCTATCATGAGAGACCTCAGGGCTGCATGTTTTGAGCCCAGTACTGATCCTGAAAAGCGTTTCCAACCCCACTTACAAGTAAAACTAGCTAAAATGTGCCTGGCTGCTATTCACTGAAAAGCTCATTCTGTGTACATTTTTGGCATACGTTTGCTCCTACCGGGTCAGCTGAGCAGCAAATTTCTATTTAACCACCTGCTTTCATGAGAGACCTCAGGGCTGCATGTTTTGAGCCCAGTACTGAGCCTGAACAGCGTTTCCAACCCCACTTACAAGTAAAACTAGCTAAAATGTGCCTGGCTTCTCTTCAATGAAAAGCTCATTCTGAGTACATTTTTGGCATACGTTTGCTCCTACCGGGTCAGCTGAGCAGTGAATTTCTATTTAACCACCTGCTTTCATGACAGACCTCAGGGCTGCATGTTTTGAGTCAAGTACTGAGCCTGAAAAGCATTTCCAACCCCACTTACAAGTAAAACTAGCTAAAATGTGCCTAACTTCTCTTCACTGAAAAGCTCATTCTGAGTACATTTTTAGCATACGTTTGCTCCTGCCGGGTCAGCTGAGCAGCGAATTTCTATTTAACCACCTGCTATCATAAGAGACCTCAGGGCTGCATGTTTTGAGCCCAGTACTGATCCTGAAAAGCGTTTCCAACCCCACTTACAAGTAAAACTAGCTAAAATGTGCCTGGCTGCTATTCACTGAAAAGCTCATTCTGTGTACATTTTTGGCATACGTTTGCTCCTACCGGGTCAGCTGAGCAGCGAATTTCCATTTAACCACCCGCTTTCATGAGAGACCCCAGTGCTGCATGTTTTGAGCCCAGTACAGAGCCTGAAAAGCGTTTCCAACCCCACTTACAAGTAAAGCTAAAATGTGCCTGGCTTCTCTTCACTGAAAAGCTCATTCTGAGTACATTTTTAGCATATGTTTGCTCCTGCCGGGTCAGCTGAGCAGCGAATTTCTATTTAACCACCTGCTATCATGAGAGACCTCAGGGCTGCATGTTTTGAGCCCAGTACTGATCCTGAAAAGCGTTTCCAACCCCACTTACAAGTAAAACTAGCTAAAATGTGCCTGGCTTCTCTTCACTGAAAAGCTCATTCTGAGTACATTTTTAGCATACGTTTGCTCCTGCCGGGTCAGCTGAGCAGCGAATTTCTATTTAACCACCTGCTATCATGAGAGACCTCAGGGCTGCATGTTTTGAGCCCATTACTGAGCCTGAAAAGCATTTCCAAACCCACTTACAAGTAAAACTAGCTAAAATGTGCCTGGCTTCTCTTCACTGAAAAGCTCATTCTGAGTACATTTTTAGCATACGTTTGCTCCTGCCAGGTCAGCTGAGCAGCAAATTTCTATTTAACCACCTGCTATCATGAGAGACCTCAGGGCTGCATGTTTTAAGCCCAGTACTGATCCTGAAAAGCGTTTCCAACCCCACTTACAAGTAATACTAGCTAAAATGTGCCTGGCTGCTATTCACTGAAAAGCTCATTCTGTGTACATTTTTGGCATACGTTTGCTCCTACCGGGTCAGCTGAGCAGCGAATTTCTATTTAACCACCTGCTTTCATGAGAGACCTCAGGGCTGCATGTTTTGAGCCCAGTACTGAGCCTGAACAGCGTTTCCAACCCCACTTACAAGTAAAACTAGCTAAAATGTGCCTGGCTTCTCTTCACTGAAAAGCTCATTCTGAGTACATTTTAGCATACGTTTGCTCCTGCCGGGTCAGCTGAGCAGCGAATTTCTATTTAACCACCTGCGAGACCTCAGGGCTGCATGTTTTGAGCCCAGTACTGAGCCTGAAAAGCGTTTCCAACCCCACTTACAAGTAAAACTAGCTAAAATGTGCCTGGCTGCTATTCACTGAAAAGCTCATTCTGTGTACATTTTTGGCATACGTTTGCTCCTACCGGGTCAGCTGAACAGTACATTTCTATTTAACCACCTGCTTTCATGAGAGACCTCAGGGCTGCATGTTTTGAGCCAAGTACTGAGCCTGAAAAGCATTTCCAACCCCACTTACAAGTGAAACTAGCTAAAATGTGCCTGGCTTCTCTTCACTGAAAAGCTCATTCTGAGTACATTTTTTAGCATACGTTTGCTCCTGCCGGGTCAGCTGAGCAGCGAATTTCTATTTAACCACCTGCTATCATGAGAGACCTCAGGGCTGCATGTTTTGAGCCCAGTACTGATCCTGAAAAGCGTTTCCAACCCCACTTACAAGTAAAACTAGCTAAAATGTGCCTGGCTGCTATTCACTGAAAAGCTCATTCTGTGTACATTTTTGGCATACGTTTGCTCCTACCGGGTCAGCTGAGCAGCAAATTTCTATTTAACCACCTGCTTTCATGAGAGACCTCAGGGCTGCATGTTTTGAGCCCAGTACTGAGCCTGAACAGCGTTTCCAACCCCACTTACAAGTAAAACTAGCTAAAATGTGCCTGGCTTCTCTTCAATGAAAAGCTCATTCTGAGTACATTTTTGGCATACGTTTGCTCCTACCGGGTCAGCTGAGCAGTGAATTTCTATTTAACCACCTGCTTTCATGACAGACCTCAGGGCTGCATGTTTTGAGTCAAGTACTGAGCCTGAAAAGCATTTCCAACCCCACTTACAAGTAAAACTAGCTAAAATGTGCCTGGCTTCTCTTCACTGAAAAGCTCATTCTGAGTACATTTTTAGCATACGTTTGCTCCTGCCGGGTCAGCTGAGCAGCGAATTTCTATTTAACCACCTGCTATCATAAGAGACCTCAGGGCTGCATGTTTTGAGCCCAGTACTGATCCTGAAAAGCGTTTCCAACCCCACTTACAAGTAAAACTAGCTAAAATGTGCCTGGCTGCTATTCACTGAAAAGCTCATTCTGTGTACATTTTTGGCATACGTTTGCTCCTACCGGGTCAGCTGAGCAGCGAATTTCCATTTAACCACCCGCTTTCATGAGAGACCCCAGTGCTGCATGTTTTGAGCCCAGTACAGAGCCTGAAAAGCGTTTCCAACCCCACTTACAAGTAAAGCTAAAATGTGCCTGGCTTCTCTTCACTGAAAAGCTCATTCTGAGTACATTTTTAGCATATGTTTGCTCCTGCCGGGTCAGCTGAGCAGCGAATTTCTATTTAACCACCTGCTATCATGAGAGACCTCAGGGCTGCATGTTTTGAGCCCAGTACTGATCCTGAAAAGCGTTTCCAACCCCACTTACAAGTAAAACTAGCTAAAATGTGCCTGGCTTCTCTTCACTGAAAAGCTCATTCTGAGTACATTTTTAGCATACGTTTGCTCCTGCCGGGTCAGCTGAGCAGCGAATTTCTATTTAACCACCTGCTATCATGACAGACCTCAGGGCTGCATGTTTTGAGCCCATTACTGAGCCTGAAAAGCATTTCCAAACCCACTTACAAGTAAAACTAGCTAAAATGTGCCTGGCTTCTCTTCACTGAAAAGCTCATTCTGAGTACAGTTTTAGCATACGTTTGCTCCTGCCAGGTCAGCTGAGCAGGAAATTTCTATTTAACCACCTGCTATCATGAGAGACCTCAGGGCTGCATGTTTTAAGCCCAGTACTGATCCTGAAAAGCGTTTCCAACCCCACTTACAAGTAATACTAGCTAAAATGTGCCTGGCTGCTATTCACTGAAAAGCTCATTCTGTGTACATTTTTGGCATACGTTTGCTCCTACCGGGTCAGCTGAGCAGCGAATTTCTATTTAACCACCTGCTTTCATGAGAGACCTCAGGGCTGCATGTTTTGAGCCCAGTACTGAGCCTGAACAGCGTTTCCAACCCCACTTACAAGTAAAACTAGCTAAAATGTGCCTGGCTTCTCTTCACTGAAAAGCTCATTCTGAGTACATTTTAGCATACGTTTGCTCCTGCCGGGTCAGCTGAGCAGCGAATTTCTATTTAACCACCTGCGAGACCTCAGGGCTGCATGTTTTGAGCCCAGTACTGAGCCTGAAAAGCGTTTCCAACCCCACTTACAAGTAAAACTAGCTAAAATGTGCCTGGCTGCTATTCACTGAAAAGCTCATTCTGTGTACATTTTTGGCATACGTTTGCTCCTACCGGGTCAGCTGAACAGTACATTTCTATTTAACTACCTGCTTTCATGAGAGACCTCAGGGCTGCATGTTTTGAGCCAAGTACTGAGCCTGAAAAGCATTTCCAACCCCACTTACAAGTGAAACTAGCTAAAATGTGCCTGGCTTCTCTTCACTGAAAAGCTCATTCTGAGTACATTTTTAGCATACGTTTGCTCCTGCCGGGTCAGCTGAGCAGCGAATTTCTATTTAACCACCTGCTATCATGAGAGACCTCAGGGCTGCATGTTTTGAGCCCAGTACTGATCCTGAAAAGCGTTTCCAACCCCACTTACAAGTAAAATTAGCTAAAATGTGCCTGGCTGCTATTCACTGAAAAGCTCATTCTGTGTACATTTTTGGCATACGTTTGCTCCTACCGGGTCAGCTGAGCAGTGAATTTCTATTTAACCACCTGCTTTCATGAGAGACCTCAGGGCTGCATGTTTTGAGCCAAGTACTGAGCCTGAAAAGCATTTCCAACCCCACTTACAAGTAAAACTAGCTAAAATGTGCCTGGCTTCTCTTCACTGAAAAGCTCATTCTGAGTACATTTTTAGCATACGTTTGCTCCTGCTGGGTCAGCTGAGCAGCGAATTTCTATTTAACCACCTGCTATCATGAGAGACCTCAGGGCTGCATGTTTTGAGCCCAGTACTGATCCTGAAAAGCGTTTCCAACCCCACTTACAAGTAAAATTAGATAAAATTTGCCTGGCTGCTATTCACTGAAAAGCTCATTCTGTGTACATTTTTGGCATACGTTTGCTCCTGCCGGGTCAGCTAAGCAGCGAATTTCTACTTAACCACCTGCTATCATGAGATACCTCAGGGCTGCATGTTTTGAGCCCAGTACTGATCCTGAAAAGCGTTTCCAACCCCACTTACAAGTAAAACTAGCTAAAATGTGCCTGGCTGCTATTCACTGAAAAGCTCATTCTGTGTACATTTTTGGCATACGTTTGCTCCTACCGGGTCAGCTGAGCAGTGAATTTCTATTTAACCACCTGCTTTCATGAGAGACCTCAGGGCTGCATGTTTTGAGCCAAGTACTGAGCCGAAAAACATTTCCAACCCCACTTACAAGTAAAACTAGCTAAAATGTGCCTGGCTTCTCTTCACTGAAAAGCTCATTCTGAGTACATTTTTAGCATACGTTTGCTCCTGCCGGGTCAGCTGAGCAGCGAATTTCTATTTAACCACCTGCTATCATGAGAGACCTCAGGGCTGCATGTTTTGAGCCCAGTACTGATCCTGAAAAGCGTTTCGAACCCCACTTACAAGTAAAACTAGCTAAAATGTGCCTGGCTGCTATTCACTGAAAAGCTCATTCTGTGTACATTTTTGGCATACGTTTGCTCCTGCCGGGTCAGCTGAGCAGCGAATTACTATTTAACCACCTGCTATCATGAGATACCTCAGGGCTGCATGTTTTGAGCCCAGTACTGATCCTGAAAAGCGTTTCCAACCCCACTTACAAGTAAAACTAGCTAAAATGTGCCTGGCTGCTATTCACTGAAAAGCTCATTCTGTGTACATTTTTAGCATACGTTTGCTCCTGCCGGGTCAGCTGAGCAGCGAATTTCTATTTAACCACCTGCTATCATGAGAGACCTCAGGGCTGCATGTTTTGAGCCCAGTACTGAGCCTGAAAAGCGTTTCCAACCCCACTTACAAGTAAAACTAGCTAAAATGTGCCTGGCTTCTCTTCACTGAAAAGCTCATTCTGAGTACATTTTTATCATACGTTTGCTCCTGCCGGGTCAGCTGAGCAGCGAATTTCTATTTAACCACCTGCTATCATGAGAGACCTCAGGGCTGCATGTTTTGAGCCCAGTACTGATCCTGAAAAGCGTTTCCAACCCCACTTACAAGTAAAACTAGCTAAAATGTGCCTGGCTGCTATTCACTGAAAAGCTCATTCTGTGTACATTTTTGGCATACGTTTGCTCCTACCGGGTCAGCTGAGCAGTGAATTTCTATTTAACCACCTGCTTTCATGAGAGACCTCAGGGCTGCATGTTTTGAGCCAAGTACTGAGCCTGAAAAGCATTTCCAACCCCACTTACAAGTAAAACTAGCTAAAATGTGCCTGGCTTCTCTTCACTGAAAAGCTCATTCTGAGTACATTTTTAGCATACGTTTGCTCCTGCCGGGTCAGCTGAGCAGCGAATTTCTATTTAACCACCTGCTATCATGAGAGACCTCAGGGCTGCATGTTTTGAGCCCAGTACTGATCCTGAAAAGCGTTTCGAACCCCACTTACAAGTAAAACTAGCTAAAATGTGCCTGGCTGCTATTCACTGAAAAGCTCATTCTGTGTACATTTTTGGCATACGTTTACTCCTGCCGGGTCAGCTGAGCAGCGAATTACTATTTAACCACCTGCTATCATGAGATACCTCAGGGCTGCATGTCTTGAGCCCAGTACTGATCCTGAAAAGCGTTTCCAACCCCACTTACAAGTAAAACTAGCTAAAATGTGCCTGGCTGCTATTCACTGAAAAGCTCATTCTGTGTACATTTTTAGCATACGTTTGCTCCTGCCGGGTCAGCTGAGCAGCGAATTTCTATTTAACCACCTGCTATCATGAGAGACCTCAGGGCTGCATGTTTTGAGCCCAGTACTGAGCCTGAAAAGCGTTTCCAACCCCACTTACAAGTAAAACTAGCTAAAATGTGCCTGGCTTCTCTTCACTGAAAAGCTCATTCTGAGTACATTTTTATCATACGTTTGCTCCTGCCGGGTCAGCTGAGCAGCGAATTTCTATTTAACCACCTGCTATCATAAGAGACCTCAGGGCTGCATGTTGAGCCCAGTACTGATCCTGAAAAGCGTTTCCAACCCCACTTACAAGTAAAACTAGCTAAAATGTGCCTGGCTGCTATTCACTAAAAAGCTCATTCTGTGTACATTTTTGGCATACGTTTGCTCCTACCGGGTCAGCTGAGCAGCGAATTTCTATTTAACCACCTGTTTTCATGAGAGACCTCAGGGCTGCATGTTTTGAGCCCAGTACAGAGCCTGAAAAGCGTTTCCAACCCCACTTACAAGTAAAACTAGCTAAAATGTGCCTGGCTTCTCTTCACTGAAAAGCTCATTCTGAGTACATTTTTAGCATACGTTTGCTCCTGCCGGGTCAGCTGAGCAGCGAATTTCTATTTAACCACCTGCGAGACCTCAGTGCTGCATGTTTTGAGCCCAGTACTGAGCCTGAAAAGCATTTCCAACCCCACTTACAAGTAAAACTAGCTAAAATGTGCCTGGCTTCTCTTCACCGAAAAGCTCATTCTGAGTACATTTTTAGCATACGTTTGCTCCTGCCGGGTCAGCTGAGCAGCGAATTTCTATTTAACCACCTGCTATCATGAGAGACCTCAGGGCTGCATGTGTTAAGCCCAGTACTGATCCTGAAAAGCGTTTCCAACCCCACTTACAAGTAAAACTAGCTAAAATGTGCCTGGCTGCTATTCACTGAAAAGCTCATTCTGTGTACATTTTTGGCATACGTTTGCTCCTACCGGGTCAGCTGAGCAGAGAATTTCTATTTAACCACCTGCTTTCATGAGAGACCTCAGGGCTGCATGTTTTGAGCCCAGTACTGAGCCTGAAAAGCGTTTCCAACCCCACTTACAAGTAAAACTAGCTAAAATGTGCCTGGCTTCTCTTCACTGAAAAGCTCATTCTGAGTACATTTTTAGCATATGTTTGCTCCTGCCGGGTCAGCTGAGCAGCGAATTTCTATTTAACCACCTGCTATCATGAGAGACCTCAGGGCTGCATGTTTTGAGCCCAGTACTGATCCTGAAAAGCGTTTCCAACCCCACTTACAGATAAAACTAGCTAAAATGTGCCTGGCTTCTCTTCACTGAAAAGCTCATTCTGAGTACATTTTTAGCATATGTTTGCTCCTGCCGGGTCAGCTGAGCAGCAAATTTCTATTTAACCACCTGCTTTCATGAGAGACCTCAGGGCTGCATGTTTTGAGCCCAGTACTGAGCCTGAAAAGCGTTTCCAACCCCACTTACAAATAAAACTAGCTAAAATGTGCCTGGCTGCTATTCACTGAAAAGCTCATTCTGTGTACATTTTTGGCAGACGTTTGCTCCTACCGGGTCAGCTGAGCAGCGAATTTCTATTTAACCACCTGCTTTCATGAGAGACCTCAGGGCTGCATGTTTTGAGCCCAGTACTGAGCCTGAAAAGCGTTTCCAACCCCACTTACAAGTAAAACTAGCTAAAATGTGCCTGGCTGCTATTCACTGAAAAGCTCATTCTGTGTACATTTTTGGCATACGTTTGCTCCTGCCGGGTCAGCTGAGCAGTGAATTTCTATTTAACCACCTGCTTTCATGAGGGACCTCAGGGCTGCATGTTTTGAGCCAAGTACTGAGCCTGAAAAGCATTTTCAACCCCACTTACAAGTAAAACTAGCTAAAATGTGCCTGGCTTCTCTTTACTGAAAAGCTCATTCTGAGTACATTTTTAGCATACGTTTGCTCCTGCCGGGTCAGCTGAGCAGCGAATTTCTATTTAACCACCTGCTGTCATGAGAGACCTCAGCTGCATGTTTTGAGCCCAGTACTGATCCTGAAAAGCGTATCCAACCCCACTTACAAGTAAAACTGCTAAAATGTGCCTGGCTGCTATTCACTGAAAAGCTCATTCTGTGTACATTTTTGGCATACGTTTGCTCCTGCCGGGTCAGCTGAGCAGCAAATTTCTATTTAACCACCTGCTATCATGAGAGACCTCAGGGCTGCATGTTTTGAGCCCAGTACTGATCCTGAAAAGCGTTTCCAACCCCACTTACAAGTAAAACTAGCTAAAATGTGCCTGGCTGCTATTCACTGAAAAGCTCATTCTGTGTACATTTTTGGCATACGTTTGCTCCTACCGGGTCAGCTGAGCAGCGAATTTCTTTTTAACCACCTGCTATCATGAGAGACCTCAGGGCTGCATGTTTTGAGCCCAGTACTGAGCCTGAAAAGCGTTTCCAACCCTACTTACAAGTAAAACTAGCTAAAATGTGCCTGGCTGCTATTCACTGAAAAGCTCATTCTGTGTACATTTTTGGCATACGTTTGCTCCTACCGGGTCAGCTGAGCAGCAAATTTCTATTTAACCACCTGATTTCATGAGAGACCTCAGGGCTGCATGTTTTGAGCCCAGTACTGAGCCTGAAAAGTATTTCCAAGCCCACTTACAAGTAAAACTAGCTAAAATGTGCCTGGCTTCTCTTCACTGAAAAGCTCATTCTGAGTACATTTTTAGCATACGTTTGCTCCTGCCGGGTCAGCTGAGCAGCAAATTTCTATTTAACCACCTGCTATCATGAGAGACCTCAGGGCTGCATGTTTTGAGCCCAGTACTGATCCTGAAAAGCGTTTCCAACCCCACTTACAAGTAAAAAAGGCTAAAATGTGCCTGGCTGATATTCACTGAAAAGCTCATTCTGTGTACATTTTTGGCATACGTTTGCTCCTACCGGGTCAGCTGAGCAGCGAATTTCTATTTAACCACCTGCTTTCATGAGAGACCTCAGGGCTGCATGTTTTGAGCCCAGTACTGAGCCTGAAAAGCGTTTCCAACCCCACTTACAAGTAAAACTAGCTAAAATGTGCCTGGCTTCTCTTCACTGAAAAGCTCATTCTGAGTACATTTTTAGCATACATTTGCTCCTGCCGGGTCAGCTGAGCAGCGAATTTCTATTTAACCACCTGCTATCATGAGAGACCTCAGGGCTGCATGTTTTGAGCCCAGTACTGATCCTGAAAAGCGTTTCCAACCCCACTTACAAGTAAAACTAGATAAAATGTGCCTGGCTGCTATTCACTGAAAAGCTCATTCTGTGTACATTTTTGGCATACGTTTGTTCCTACCGGGTCAGCTGAGCAGCGAATTTCTATTTAACCACCTGCTTTCATGAGAGACCTCAGGGCTGCATGTTTTGAGCTCAGTACTGAGCCTGAAAAGCATTTCCAACCCCACTTACAAGTAAAACTAGCTAAAATGTGCCTGGCTTCTCTTCACTGAAAAGCTCATTCTGAGTACATTTTTAGCATACGTTTGCTCCTGCCGGGTCAACTGAGCAGCGAATTTCTATTTAACCACCTGCTTTCATGAGAGACCTCAGGGCTGCATGTTTTGAGCCCAGTACTGAGCCTGAAAAGCGTTTCCAACCCCACTTACAAGTAAAACTAGCTAAAATGTGCCTGGCTGCTATTCACTGAAAAGCTCATTCTGTGTACATTTTTGGCATACGTTTGCTCCTACCGGGTCAGCTGAGCAGTACATTTCTATTTAACCACCTGCTTTCATGAGAGACCTCAGGGCTGCATGTTTTGAGCCAAGTACTGAGCCTGAAAAGCATTTCCAACCCCACTTACAAGTGAAACTAGCTAAAAATGTGCCTGGCTTCTCTTCACTGAAAAGCTCATTCTGAGTACATTTTTAGCATACGTTTGCTCCTGCCGGGTCAGCTGAGCAGCGAATTTCTATTTAACCACCTGCTATCATGAGAGACCTCAGGGCTGCATGTTTTGAGCCCAGTACTGATCCTGAAAAGCGTTTCCAACCCCACTTACAAGTAAAATTAGCTAAAATGTGCCTGGCTGCTATTCACTGAAAAGCTCATTCTGTGTACATTTTTGGCATACGTTTGCTCCTGCCGGGTCAGCTGAGCAGCGAATTTCTATTTAACCACCTGCTATCATGAGAGACCTCAGGGCTGCATGTTTTGAGCCCAGTACTGAGCCTGAAAAGCGTTTCCAACCCCACTTACAAGTAAAACTAGCTAAAATGTGCCTGGCTGCTATTCACTGAAAAGCTCATTCTGTGTACATTTTTGGCATACGTTTGCTACTGCCGGGTCAGCTGAGCAGCGAATTACTATTTAACCACCTGCTATCATGAGATACCTCAGGGCTGCATGTTTTGAGCCCAGTACTGATCCTGAAAAGCGTTTCCAACCCCACTTACAAGTAAAACTAGCTAAAATGTGCCTGGCTGCTATTCACTGAAAAGCTAATTCTGTGTACATTTTTAGCATACGTTTGCTCCTGCCGGGTCAGCTGAGCAGCGAATTTCTATTTAACCACCTGCTATCATAAGAGACCTCAGGGCTGCATGTTGAGCCCAGTACTGAGCCTGAAAAGCGTTTCCAACCCCACTTACAAATAAAACTAGCTAAAATGTGCCTGGCTGCTATTCACTGAAAAGCTCATTCTGTGTACATTTTTGGCAGACGTTTGCTCCTACCGGGTCAGCTGAGCAGCGAATTTCTATTTAACCACCTGCTTTCATGAGAGACCTCAGGGCTGCATGTTTTGAGCCCAGTACTGATCCTGAAAAGCGTTTCCAACCCCACTTACAAGTAAAACTAGCTAAAATGTGCCTGGCTGCTATTCACTGAAAATCTCATTCTGTGTACATTTTTGGCATACGTTTGCTCCTGCCGGGTCAGCTGAGCAGTGAATTTCTATTTAACCACCTGCTTTCATGAGAGACCTCAGGGCTGCATGTTTTGAGCCCAGTACTGAGCCTGAAAAGCGTTTCCAACCCCACTTACAAGTAAAACTAGCTAAAATGTGCCTGGCTTCTCTTCACTGAAAAGCTCATTCTGAGTACATTTTTAGCATACGTTTGCTCCTGCCGGGTCAGCTGAGCAGCGAATTTCTATTTAACCACCTGCTATCATAAGAGACCTCAGGGCTGCATGTTGAGCCCAGTACTGATCCTGAAAAGCGTTTCCAACCCAACTTACAAGTAAAACTAGCTAAAATGTGCCTGGCTGCTATTCACTGAAAAGCTCATTCTGTGTACATTTTTGGCATACGTTTGCTCCTACCGGGTCAGCTGAGCAGCGAATTTCTATTTAACCACCTGCTTTCATGAGAGACCTCAGGGCTGCATGTTTTGAGGCCAGTACAGAGCCTGAAAAGCGTTTCCAACCCCACTTACAAGTAAAACTAGCTAAAATGTGCCTGGCTTCTCTTCACTGAAAAGCTCATTCTGAGTACATTTTTAGCATACGTTTGCTCCTGCCGGGTCAGCTGAGCGGCAAATTTCTATTTAACCACCTGCGAGACCTCAGGGCTGCATGTTTTGAGCCCAGTACTGAGCCTGAAAAGCATTTCCAACCCCACTTACAAGTAAAACTAGCTAAAATGTGCCTGGCTTCTCTTCACTGAAAAGCTCATTCTGTGTACATTTTTGGCATACGTTTGCTCCTGCCGGGTCAGCTGAGCAGCGAATTTCTATTTAACCACCTGCTATCATGAGAGACCTCAGGGCTGCATGTTTTGAGCCCAGTACTGAGCCTGAAAAGCGTTTCCAACCCCACTTACAAGTAAAACTAGCTAAAATGTGCCTGGCTGCTATTCACTGAAAAGCTCATTCTGTGTACATTTTTTGGCATACGTTTTCTCCTACCGGGTCAGCTGAGCAGTGAATTTCTATTTAACCACCTGCTTTCATGAGGGACCTCAGGGCTGCATGTTTTGAGCCAAGTACTGAGCCTGAAAAGCATTTTCAACCCCACTTACAAGTAAAACTAGCTAAAATGTGCCTGGCTTCTCTTTACTGAAAAGCTCATTCTGAGTACATTTTTAGCATACGTTTGCTCCTGCCGGGTCAGCTGAGCAGCGAATTTCTATTTAACCACCTGCTGTCATGAGAGACCTCAGCTGCATGTTTTGAGCCCAGTACTGATCCTGAAAAGCGTGTCCAACCCCACTTACAAGTAAAACTGCTAAAATGTGCCTGGCTGCTATTCACTGAAAAGCTCATTCTGTGTACATTTTTGGCATACGTTTGCTCCTGCCGGGTCAGCTGAGCAGCAAATTTCTATTTAACCACCTGCTATCATGAGAGACCTCAGGGCTGCATGTTTTGAGCCCAGTACTGATCCTGAAAAGCGTTTCCAACCCCACTTACAAGTAAAACTAGCTAAAATGTGCCTGGCTGCTATTCACTGAAAAGCTCATTCTGGGTACATTTTTGGCATACGTTTGCTCCTACCGGGTCAGCTGAGCAGCGAATTTCTTTTTAACCACCTGCTATCATGAGAGACCTCAGGGCTGCATGTTTTGAGCCCAGTACTGAGCCTGAAAAGCGTTTCCAACCCTACTTACAAGTAAAACTAGCTAAAATGTGCCTGGCTGCTATTCACTGAAAAGCTCATTCTGTGTACATTTTTGGCATACGTTTGCTCCTACCGGGTCAGCTGAGCAGCAAATTTCTATTTAACCACCTGATTTCATGAGAGACCTCAGGGCTGCATGTTTTGAGCCCAGTACTGAGCCTGAAAAGTATTTCCAAGCCCACTTACAAGTAAAACTAGCTAAAATGTGCCTGGCTTCTCTTCACTGAAAAGCTCATTCTGAGTACATTTTTAGCATACGTTTGCTCCTGCCGGGTCAGCTGAGCAGCAAATTTCTATTTAACCACCTGCTATCATGAGAGACCTCAGGGCTGCATGTTTTGAGCCCAGTACTGATCCTGAAAAGCGTTTCCAACCCCACTTACAAGTAAAAAAGGCTAAAATGTGCCTGGCTGATATTCACTGAAAAGCTCATTCTGTGTACATTTTTGGCATACGTTTGCTCCTACCGGGTCAGCTGAGCAGCGAATTTCTATTTAACCACCTGCTTTCATGAGAGACCTCAGGGCTGCATGTTTTGAGCCCAGTACTGAGCCTGAAAAGCGTTTCCAACCCCACTTACAAGTAAAACTAGCTAAAATGTGCCTGGCTTCTCTTCACTGAAAAGCTCATTCTGAGTACATTTTTAGCATACATTTGCTCCTGCCGGGTCAGCTGAGCAGCGAATTTCTATTTAACCACCTGCTATCATGAGAGACCTCAGGGCTGCATGTTTTGAGCCCAGTACTGATCCTGAAAAGCGTTTCCAACCCCACTTACAAGTAAAACTAGATAAAATGTGCCTGGCTGCTATTCACTGAAAAGCTCATTCTGTGTACATTTTTGGCATACGTTTGTTCCTACCGGGTCAGCTGAGCAGCGAATTTCTATTTAACCACCTGCTTTCATGAGAGACCTCAGGGCTGCATGTTTTGAGCTCAGTACTGAGCCTGAAAAGCATTTCCAACCCCACTTACAAGTAAAACTAGCTAAAATGTGCCTGGCTTCTCTTCACTGAAAAGCTCATTCTGAGTACATTTTTAGCATACGTTTGCTCCTGCCGGGTCAACTGAGCAGCGAATTTCTATTTAACCACCTGCTTTCATGAGAGACCTCAGGGCTGCATGTTTTGAGCCCAGTACTGAGCCTGAAAAGCGTTTCCAACCCCACTTACAAGTAAAACTAGCTAAAATGTGCCTGGCTGCTATTCACTGAAAAGCTCATTCTGTGTACATTTTTGGCATACGTTTGCTCCTACCGGGTCAGCTGAGCAGTACATTTCTATTTAACCACCTGCTTTCATGAGAGACCTCAGGGCTGCATGTTTTGAGCCAAGTACTGAGCCTGAAAAGCATTTCCAACCCCACTTACAAGTGAAACTAGCTAAAAATGTGCCTGGCTTCTCTTCACTGAAAAGCTCATTCTGAGTACATTTTTAGCATACGTTTGCTCCTGCCGGGTCAGCTGAGCAGCGAATTTCTATTTAACCACCTGCTATCATGAGAGACCTCAGGGCTGCATGTTTTGAGCCCAGTACTGATCCTGAAAAGCGTTTCCAACCCCACTTACAAGTAAAATTAGCTAAAATGTGCCTGGCTGCTATTCACTGAAAAGCTCATTCTGTGTACATTTTTGGCATACGTTTGCTCCTGCCGGGTCAGCTGAGCAGCGAATTTCTATTTAACCACCTGCTATCATGAGAGACCTCAGGGCTGCATGTTTTGAGCCCAGTACTGAGCCTGAAAAGCGTTTCCAACCCCACTTACAAGTAAAACTAGCTAAAATGTGCCTGGCTGCTATTCACTGAAAAGCTCATTCTGTGTACATTTTTGGCATACGTTTGCTCCTGCCGGGTCAGCTGAGCAGCGAATTTCTATTTAACCACCTGCTTTCACGAGAGACCTCAGGGCTGCATGTTTTGAGGCCAGTACTGAGCCTGAAAAGCGTTTCCAACCCCACTTACAAGTAAAACTAGCTAAAATGTGCCTGGCTTCTCTTCACTGAAAAGCTCATTCTGAGTACATTTTTAGCATACGTTTGCTCCTGCCGGGTCAGCTGAGCAGCGAATTTCTATTTAACCACCTGCTATCATGAGAGACCTCAGGGCTGCATGTTTTGAGCCCAGTACTGATCCTGAAAAGCGTTTCCAACCCCACTTACAAGTAAAACTAGCTAAAATGTGCCTGGCTGCTATTCACTGAAAAGCGCATTCTGTGTACATTTTTGGCATACGTTTGCTCCTACCGGGTCAGCTGAGCAGCGAATTTCTATTTAACCACCTGCTTTCATGAGAGACCTCAGGGCTGCATGTTTTGAGCTCAGTACTGAGCCTGAAAAGCATTTCCAACCCCACTTACAAGTAAAACTAGCTAAAATGTGCCTGGCTTCTCTTCACTGAAAAGCTCATTCTGAGTACATTTTTAGCATACGTTTGCTCCTGCCGGGTCAGCTGAGCAGCGAATTTCTATTTAACCACCTGCTATCATGAGAGACCTCAGGGCTGCATGTTTTGAGCCCAGTACTGATCCTGAAAAGCGTTTCCAACCCCACTTACAAGTAAAACTAGCTAAAATGTGCCTGGCTGCTATTCACTGAAAAGCTCATTCTGTGTACATTTTTGGCATACGTTTGCTCCTACCGGGTCAGCTGAGCAGCAAATTTCTATTTAACCACCTGCTTTCATGAGAGACCTCAGGGCTGCATGTTTTGAGCCCAGTACTGAGCCTGAACAGCGTTTCCAACCCCACTTACAAGTAAAACTAGCTAAAATGTGCCTGGCTTCTCTTCACTGAAAAGCTCATTCTGAGTACATTTTTGGCATACGTTTGCTCCTACCGGGTCAGCTGAGCAGTGAATTTCTATTTAACCACCTGCTTTCATGACAGACCTCAGGGCTGCATGTTTTGAGTCAAGTACTGAGCCTGAAAAGCATTTCCAACCCCACTTACAAGTAAAACTAGCTAAAATGTGCCTGGCTTCTCTTCACTGAAAAGCTCATTCTGAGTACATTTTTAGCATACGTTTGCTCCTGCCGGGTCAGCTGAGCAGCGAATTTCTATTTAACCACCTGCTATCATAAGAGACCTCAGGGCTGCATGTTTTGAGCCCAGTACTGATCCTGAAAAGCGTTTCCAACCCCACTTACAAGTAAAACTAGCTAAAATGTGCCTGGCTGCTATTCACTGAAAAGCTCATTCTGTGTACATTTTTGGCATACGTTTGCTCCTACCGGGTCAGCTGAGCAGCGAATTTCTATTTAACCACCGCTTTCATGAGAGACCCCAGTGCTGCATGTTTTGAGCCCAGTACAGAGCCTGAAAAGCGTTTCCAACCCCACTTACAAGTAAAGCTAAAATGTGCCTGGCTTCTCTTCACTGAAAAGCTCATTCTGAGTACATTTTTAGCATATGTTTGCTCCTGCCGGGTCAGCTGAGCAGCGAATTTCTATTTAACCACCTGCTATCATGAGAGACCTCAGGGCTGCATGTTTTGAGCCCAGTACTGATCCTGAAAAGCGTTTCCAACCCCACTTACAAGTAAAACTAGCTAAAATGTGCCTGGCTTCTCTTCACTGAAAAGCTCATTCTGAGTACATTTTTAGCATACGTTTGCTCCTGCCGGGTCAGCTGAGCAGCGAATTTCTATTTAACCACCTGCTATCATGAGAGACCTCAGGGCTGCATGTTTTGAGCCCATTACTGAGCCTGAAAAGCATTTCCAACCCCACTTACAAGTAAAACTAGCTAAAATGTGCCTGGCTTCTCTTCACTGAAAAGCTCATTCTGAGTACATTTTTAGCATACGTTTGCTCCTGCCGGGTCAGCTGAGCAGCGAATTTCTATTTAACCACCTGCTATCATGAGAGACCTCAGGGCTGCATGTTTTGAGCCCAGTACTGATCCTGAAAAGCGTTTCCAACCCCACTTACAAGTAAAACTAGCTAAAATGTGCCTGGCTGCTATTCACTGAAAAGCTCATTCTGTGTACATTTTTGGCATACGTTTGCTCCTACCGGGTCAGCTGAGCAGCAAATTTCTATTTAACCACCTGCTTTCATGAGAGACCTCAGGGCTGCATGTTTTGAGCCCAGTACTGAGCCTGAACAGCGTTTCCAACCCCACTTACAAGTAAAACTAGCTAAAATGTGCCTGGCTTCTCTTCACTGAAAAGCTCATTCTGAGTACATTTTTGGCATACGTTTGCTCCTACCGGGTCAGCTGAGCAGTGAATTTCTATTTAACCACCTGCTTTCATGACAGACCTCAGGGCTGCATGTTTTGAGTCAAGTACTGAGCCTGAAAAGCATTTCCAACCCCACTTACAAGTAAAACTAGCTAAAATGTGCCTGGCTTCTCTTCACTGAAAAGCTCATTCTGAGTACATTTTTAGCATACGTTTGCTCCTGCCGGGTCAGCTGAGCAGCGAATTTCTATTTAACCACCTGCTATCATAAGAGACCTCAGGGCTGCATGTTTTGAGCCCAGTACTGATCCTGAAAAGCGTTTCCAACCCCACTTACAAGTAAAACTAGCTAAAATGTGCCTGGCTGCTATTCACTGAAAAGCTCATTCTGTGTACATTTTTGGCATACGTTTGCTCCTACCGGGTCAGCTGAGCAGCGAATTTCTATTTAACCACCGCTTTCATGAGAGACCCCAGTGCTGCATGTTTTGAGCCCAGTACAGAGCCTGAAAAGCGTTTCCAACCCCACTTACAAGTAAAGCTAAAATGTGCCTGGCTTCTCTTCACTGAAAAGCTCATTCTGAGTACATTTTTAGCATATGTTTGCTCCTGCCGGGTCAGCTGAGCAGCGAATTTCTATTTAACCACCTGCTATCATGAGAGACCTCAGGGCTGCATGTTTTGAGCCCAGTACTGATCCTGAAAAGCGTTTCCAACCCCACTTACAAGTAAAACTAGCTAAAATGTGCCTGGCTTCTCTTCACTGAAAAGCTCATTCTGAGTACATTTTTAGCATACGTTTGCTCCTGCCGGGTCAGCTGAGCAGCGAATTTCTATTTAACCACCTGCTATCATGAGAGACCTCAGGGCTGCATGTTTTGAGCCCATTACTGAGCCTGAAAAGCATTTCCAACCCCACTTACAAGTAAAACTAGCTAAAATGTGCCTGGCTTCTCTTCACTGAAAAGCTCATTCTGAGTACATTTTTAGCATACGTTTGCTCCTGCCAGGTCAGCTGAGCAGCAAATTTCTATTTAACCACCTGCTATCATGAGAGACCTCAGGGCTGCATGTTTTAAGCCCAGTACTGATCCTGAAAAGCGTTTCCAACCCCACTTACAAGTAATACTAGCTAAAATGTGCCTGGCTGCTATTCACTGAAAAGCTCATTCTGTGTACATTTTTGGCATACGTTTGCTCCTACCGGGTCAGCTGAGCAGCGAATTTCTATTTAACCACCTGCTTTCATGAGAGACCTCAGGGCTGCATGTTTTGAGCCCAGTACTGAGCCTGAACAGCGTTTCCAACCCCACTTACAAGTAAAACTAGCTAAAATGTGCCTGGCTTCTCTTCACTGAAAAGCTCATTCTGAGTACATTTTAGCATACGTTTGCTCCTGCCGGGTCAGCTGAGCAGCGAATTTCTATTTAACCACCTGCGAGACCTCAGGGCTGCATGTTTTGAGCCCAGTACTGAGCATGAAAAGCATTTCCAACCCCACTTACAAGTAAAACTAGCTAAAATGTGCCTGGCTTCTCTTCACTGAAAAGCTCATTCTGAGTACATTTTTAGCATACGTTTGCTCCTGCCGGGTCAGCTGAGCAGCGAATTTCTATTTAACCACCTGCTATCATGAGAGACCTCAGGGCTGCATGTGTTAAGCCCAGTACTGTTCCTGAAAAGCGTTTCCAACCCCACTTACAAGTAAAACTAGCTAAAATGTGCCTGGCTGCTATTCACTGAAAAGCTCATTCTGTGTACATTTTTGGCATACGTTTGCTCCTACCGGGTCAGCTGAGCAGAGAATTTCTATTTAACCACCTGCTTTCATGAGAGACCTCAGGGCTGCATGTTTTGAGCCCAGTACTGAGCCTGAAAAGCGTTTCCAACCCCACTTACAAGTAAAACTAGCTAAAATGTGCCTGGCTTCTCTTCACTGAAAAGCTCATTCTGAGTACATTTTTAGCATATGTTTGCTCCTGCCGGGTCAGCTGAGCAGCGAATTTCTATTTAACCACCTGCTATCATGAGAGACCTCAGGGCTGCATGTTTTGAGCCCAGTACTGATCCTGAAAAGCGTTTCCAACCCCACTTACAGATAAAACTAGCTAAAATGTGCCTGGCTTCTCTTCACTGAAAAGCTCATTCTGAGTACATTTTTAGCATATGTTTGCTCCTGCCGGGTCAGCTGAGCAGCGAATTTCTATTTAACCACCTGCTTTCATGAGAGACCTCAGGGCTGCATGTTTTGAGCCCAGTACTGAGCCTGAAAAGCGTTTCCAACCCCACTTACAAATAAAACTAGCTAAAATGTGCCTGGCTGCTATTCACTGAAAAGCTCATTCTGTGTACATTTTTGGCAGACGTTTGCTCCTACCGGGTCAGCTGAGCAGCGAATTTCTATTTAACCACCTGCTTTCATGAGAGACCTCAGGGCTGCATGTTTTGAGCCCAGTACTGAGCCTGAAAAGCGTTTCCAACCCCACTTACAAGTAAAACTAGCTATGTGCCTGGCTGCTATTCACTGAAAAGCTCATTCTGTGTACATTTTTGGCATACGTTTGCTCCTGCCGGGTCAGCTGAGCAGTGAATTTCTATTTAACCACCTGCTTTCATGAGAGACCTCAGGGCTGCATGTTTTGAGCCCGGTACTGAGCCTGAAAAGCGTTTCCAACCCCACTTACAAGTAAAACTAGCTAAAATGTGCCTGGCTTCTCTTCACTGAAAAGCTCATTCTGAGTACATTTTTAGCATACGTTTGCTCCTGCCGGGTCAGCTGAGCAGCGAATTTCTATTTAACCACCTGCTATCATAAGAGACCTCAGGGCTGCATGTTGAGCCCAGTACTGATCCTGAAAAGCGTTTCCAACCCAACTTACAAGTAAAACTAGCTAAAATGTGCCTGGCTGCTATTCACTGAAAAGCTCATTCTGTGTACATTTTTGGCATACGTTTGCTCCTACCGGGTCAGCTGAGCAGCGAATTTCTATTTAACCACCTGCTTTCATGAGAGACCTCAGGGCTGCATGTTTTGAGGCCAGTACAGAGCCTGAAAAGCGTTTCCAACCCCACTTACAAGTAAAACTAGCTAAAATGTGCCTGGCTTCTCTTCACTGAAAAGCTCATTCTGAGTACATTTTTAGCATACGTTTGCTCCTGCCGGGTCAGCTGAGCGGCAAATTTCTATTTAACCACCTGCGAGACCTCAGGGCAGCATGTTTTGAGCCCAGTACTGAGCCTGAAAAGCATTTCCAACTCCACTTACAAGTAAAACTAGCTAAAATGTGCCTGGCTTCTCTTCACTGAAAAGCTCATTCTGTGTACATTTTTGGCATACGTTTGCTCCTGCCGGGTCAGCTGAGCAGCGAATTTCTATTTAACCACCTGCTATCATGAGAGACCTCAGGGCTGCATGTTTTGAGCCCAGTACTGAGCCTGAAAAGCGTTTCCAACCCCACTTACAAGTAAAACTAGCTAAAATGTGCCTGGCTGCTATTCACTGAAAAGCTCATTCTGTGTACATTTTTTGGCATACGTTTGCTCCTACCGGGTCAGCTGAGCAGTGAATTTCTATTTAACCACCTGCTTTCATGAGGGACCTCAGGGCTGCATGTTTTGAGCCAAGTACTGAGCCTGAAAAGCATTTTCAACCCCACTTACAAGTAAAACTAGCTAAAATGTGCCTGGCTTCTCTTTACTGAAAAGCTCATTCTGAGTACATTTTTAGCATACGTTTGCTCCTGCCGGGTCAGCTGAGCAGCGAATTTCTATTTAACCACCTGCTGTCATGAGAGACCTCAGCTGCATGTTTTGAGCCCAGTACTGATCCTGAAAAGCGTGTCCAACCCCACTTACAAGTAAAACTGCTAAAATGTGCCTGGCTGCTATTCACTGAAAAGCTCATTCTGTGTACATTTTTGGCATACGTTTGCTCCTGCCGGGTCAGCTGAGCAGCAAATTTCTATTTAACCACCTGCTATCATGAGAGACCTCAGGGCTGCATGTTTTGAGCCCAGTACTGATCCTGAAAAGCGTTTCCAACCCCACTTACAAGTAAAACTAGCTAAAATGTGCCTGGCTGCTATTCACTGAAAAGCTCATTCTGTGTACATTTTTGGCATACGTTTGCTCCTACCGGGTCAGCTGAGCAGCGAATTTCTTTTTAACCACATGCTATCATGAGAGACCTCAGGGCTGCATGTTTTGAGCCCAGTACTGAGCCTGAAAAGCGTTTCCAACCCTACTTACAAGTAAAACTAGCTAAAATGTGCCTGGCTGCTATTCACTGAAAAGCTCATTCTGTGTACATTTTTGGCATACGTTTGCTCCTACCGGGTCAGCTGAGCAGCAAATTTCTATTTAACCACCTGATTTCATGAGAGACCTCAGGGCTGCATGTTTTGAGCCCAGTACTGAGCCTGAAAAGTATTTCCAAGCCCACTTACAAGTAAAACTAGCTAAAATGTGCCTGGCTTCTCTTCACTGAAAAGCTCATTCTGAGTACATTTTTAGCATACGTTTGCTCCTGCCGGGTCAGCTGAGCAGCAAATTTCTATTTAACCACCTGCTATCATGAGAGACCTCAGGGCTGCATGTTTTGAGCCCAGTACTGATCCTGAAAAGCGTTTCCAACCCCACTTACAAGTAAAAAAGGCTAAAATGTGCCTGGCTGATATTCACTGAAAAGCTCATTCTGTGTACATTTTTGGCATACGTTTGCTCCTACCGGGTCAGCTGAGCAGCGAATTTCTATTTAACCACCTGCTTTCATGAGAGACCTCAGGGCTGCATGTTTTGAGCCCAGTACTGAGCCTGAAAAGCGTTTCCAACCCCACTTACAAGTAAAACTAGCTAAAATGTGCCTGGCTGCTATTCACTGAAAAGCTCATTCTGTGTACATTTTTGGCATACGTTTGCTCCTACCGGGTCAGCTGAGCAGTACATTTCTATTTAACCACCTGCTTTCATGAGAGACCTCAGGGCTGCATGTTTTGAGCCCAGTACTGATCCTGAAAAGCGTTTCCAACCCCACTTACAAGTAAAATTAGCTAAAATGTGCCTGGCTGCTATTCACTGAAAAGCTCATTCTGTGTACATTTTTGGCATACGTTTGCTCCTGCCGGGTCAGCTGAGCAGCGAATTTCTATTTAACCACCTGCTATCATGAGAGACCTCAGGGCTGCATGTTTTGAGCCCAGTACTGAGCCTGAAAAGCGTTTCCAACCCCACTTACAAGTAAAACTAGCTAAAATGTGCCTGGCTGCTATTCACTGAAAAGCTCATTCTGTGTACATTTTTGGCATACGTTTGCTCCTGCCGGGTCAGCTGAGCAGCGAATTTCTATTTAACCACCTGCTTTCACGAGAGACCTCAGGGCTGCATGTTTTGAGGCCAGTACTGAGCCTGAAAAGCGTTTCCAACCCCACTTACAAGTAAAACTAGCTAAAATGTGCCTGGCTTCTCTTCACTGAAAAGCTCATTCTGAGTACATTTTTAGCATACGTTTGCTCCTGCCGGGTCAGCTGAGCAGCGAATTTCTATTTAACCACCTGCTATCATGAGAGACCTCAGGGCTGCATGTTTTGAGCCCAGTACTGATCCTGAAAAGCGTTTCCAACCCCACTTACAAGTAAAACTAGCTAAAATGTGCCTGGCTGCTATTCACTGAAAAGCGCATTCTGTGTACATTTTTGGCATACGTTTGCTCCTACCGGGTCAGCTGAGCAGCGAATTTCTATTTAACCACCTGCTTTCATGAGAGACCTCAGGGCTGCATGTTTTGAGCTCAGTACTGAGCCTGAAAAGCATTTCCAACCCCACTTACAAGTAAAACTAGCTAAAATGTGCCTGGCTTCTCTTCACTGAAAAGCTCATTCTGAGTACATTTTTAGCATACGTTTGCTCCTGCCGGGTCAGCTGAGCAGCGAATTTCTATTTAACCACCTGCTATCATGAGAGACCTCAGGGCTGCATGTTTTGAGCCCAGTACTGATCCTGAAAAGCGTTTCCAACCCCACTTACAAGTAAAACTAGCTAAAATGTGCCTGGCTGCTATTCACTGAAAAGCTCATTCTGTGTACATTTTTGGCATACGTTTGCTCCTACCGGGTCAGCTGAGCAGCAAATTTCTATTTAACCACCTGCTTTCATGAGAGACCTCAGGGCTGCATGTTTTGAGCCCAGTACTGAGCCTGAACAGCGTTTCCAACCCCACTTACAAGTAAAACTAGCTAAAATGTGCCTGGCTTCTCTTCACTGAAAAGCTCATTCTGAGTACATTTTTGGCATACGTTTGCTCCTACCGGGTCAGCTGAGCAGTGAATTTCTATTTAACCACCTGCTTTCATGACAGACCTCAGGGCTGCATGTTTTGAGTCAAGTACTGAGCCTGAAAAGCATTTCCAACCCCACTTACAAGTAAAACTAGCTAAAATGTGCCTGGCTTCTCTTCACTGAAAAGCTCATTCTGAGTACATTTTTAGCATACGTTTGCTCCTGCCGGGTCAGCTGAGCAGCGAATTTCTATTTAACCACCTGCTATCATAAGAGACCTCAGGGCTGCATGTTTTGAGCCCAGTACTGATCCTGAAAAGCGTTTCCAACCCCACTTACAAGTAAAACTAGCTAAAATGTGCCTGGCTGCTATTCACTGAAAAGCTCATTCTGTGTACATTTTTGGCATACGTTTGCTCCTACCGGGTCAGCTGAGCAGCGAATTTCTATTTAACCACCGCTTTCATGAGAGACCCCAGTGCTGCATGTTTTGAGCCCAGTACAGAGCCTGAAAAGCGTTTCCAACCCCACTTACAAGTAAAGCTAAAATGTGCCTGGCTTCTCTTCACTGAAAAGCTCATTCTGAGTACATTTTTAGCATATGTTTGCTCCTGCCGGGTCAGCTGAGCAGCGAATTTCTATTTAACCACCTGCTATCATGAGAGACCTCAGGGCTGCATGTTTTGAGCCCAGTACTGATCCTGAAAAGCGTTTCCAACCCCACTTACAAGTAAAACTAGCTAAAATGTGCCTGGCTTCTCTTCACTGAAAAGCTCATTCTGAGTACATTTTTAGCATACGTTTGCTCCTGCCGGGTCAGCTGAGCAGCGAATTTCTATTTAACCACCTGCTATCATGAGAGACCTCAGGGCTGCATGTTTTGAGCCCATTACTGAGCCTGAAAAGCATTTCCAACCCCACTTACAAGTAAAACTAGCTAAAATGTGCCTGGCTTCTCTTCACTGAAAAGCTCATTCTGAGTACATTTTTAGCATACGTTTGCTCCTGCCGGGTCAGCTGAGCAGCGAATTTCTATTTAACCACCTGCTATCATGAGAGACCTCAGGGCTGCATGTTTTGAGCCCAGTACTGATCCTGAAAAGCGTTTCCAACCCCACTTACAAGTAAAACTAGCTAAAATGTGCCTGGCTGCTATTCACTGAAAAGCTCATTCTGTGTACATTTTTGGCATACGTTTGCTCCTACCGGGTCAGCTGAGCAGCAAATTTCTATTTAACCACCTGCTTTCATGAGAGACCTCAGGGCTGCATGTTTTGAGCCCAGTACTGAGCCTGAACAGCGTTTCCAACCCCACTTACAAGTAAAACTAGCTAAAATGTGCCTGGCTTCTCTTCACTGAAAAGCTCATTCTGAGTACATTTTTGGCATACGTTTGCTCCTACCGGGTCAGCTGAGCAGTGAATTTCTATTTAACCACCTGCTTTCATGACAGACCTCAGGGCTGCATGTTTTGAGTCAAGTACTGAGCCTGAAAAGCATTTCCAACCCCACTTACAAGTAAAACTAGCTAAAATGTGCCTGGCTTCTCTTCACTGAAAAGCTCATTCTGAGTACATTTTTAGCATACGTTTGCTCCTGCCGGGTCAGCTGAGCAGCGAATTTCTATTTAACCACCTGCTATCATAAGAGACCTCAGGGCTGCATGTTTTGAGCCCAGTACTGATCCTGAAAAGCGTTTCCAACCCCACTTACAAGTAAAACTAGCTAAAATGTGCCTGGCTGCTATTCACTGAAAAGCTCATTCTGTGTACATTTTTGGCATACGTTTGCTCCTACCGGGTCAGCTGAGCAGCGAATTTCTATTTAACCACCGCTTTCATGAGAGACCCCAGTGCTGCATGTTTTGAGCCCAGTACAGAGCCTGAAAAGCGTTTCCAACCCCACTTACAAGTAAAGCTAAAATGTGCCTGGCTTCTCTTCACTGAAAAGCTCATTCTGAGTACATTTTTAGCATATGTTTGCTCCTGCCGGGTCAGCTGAGCAGCGAATTTCTATTTAACCACCTGCTATCATGAGAGACCTCAGGGCTGCATGTTTTGAGCCCAGTACTGATCCTGGAAAGCGTTTCCAACCCCACTTACAAGTAAAACTAGCTAAAATGTGCCTGGCTTCTCTTCACTGAAAAGCTCATTCTGAGTACATTTTTAGCATACGTTTGCTCCTGCCGGGTCAGCTGAGCAGCGAATTTCTATTTAACCACCTGCTATCATGAGAGACCTCAGGGCTGCATGTTTTGAGCCCATTACTGAGCCTGAAAAGCATTTCCAACCCCACTTACAAGTAAAACTAGCTAAAATGTGCCTGGCTTCTCTTCACTGAAAAGCTCATTCTGAGTACATTTTTAGCATACGTTTGCTCCTGCCAGGTCAGCTGAGCAGCAAATTTCTATTTAACCACCTGCTATCATGAGAGACCTCAGGGCTGCATGTTTTGAGCCCAGTACTGAGCCTGAAAAGCGTTTCCAACCCCACTTACAAGTAAAACTAGCTAAAATGTGCCTGGCTGCTATTCACTGAAAAGCTCATTCTGTGTACATTTTTGGCATACGTTTGCTCCTACCGGGTCAGCTGAGCAGCGAATTTCTATTTAACCACCTGCTTTCATGAGAGACCTCAGGGCTGCATGTTTTGAGCCCAGTACTGAGCCTGAACAGCGTTTCCAACCCCACTTACAAGTAAAACTAGCTAAAATGTGCCTGGCTTCTCTTCACTGAAAAGCTCATTCTGAGTACATTTTAGCATACGTTTGCTCCTGCCGGGTCAGCTGAGCAGCGAATTTCTATTTAACCACCTGCGAGACCTCAGGGCTGCATGTTTTGAGCCCAGTACTGAGCATGAAAAGCATTTCCAACCCCACTTACAAGTAAAACTAGCTAAAATGTGCCTGGCTTCTCTTCACTGAAAAGCTCATTCTGAGTACATTTTTAGCATACGTTTGCTCCTGCCGGGTCAGCTGAGCAGCGAATTTCTATTTAACCACCTGCTATCATGAGAGACCTCAGGGCTGCATGTGTTAAGCCCAGTACTGTTCCTGAAAAGCGTTTCCAACCCCACTTACAAGTAAAACTAGCTAAAATGTGCCTGGCTGCTATTCACTGAAAAGCTCATTCTGTGTACATTTTTGGCATACGTTTGCTCCTACCGGGTCAGCTGAGCAGAGAATTTCTATTTAACCACCTGCTTTCATGAGAGACCTCAGGGCTGCATGTTTTGAGCCCAGTACTGAGCCTGAAAAGCGTTCCCAACCCCACTTACAAGTAAAACTAGCTAAAATGTACCTGGCTTCTCTTCACTGAAAAGCTCATTCTGAGTACATTTTTAGCATATGTTTGCTCCTGCCGGGTCAGCTGAGCAGCGAATTTCTATTTAACCACCTGCTATCATGAGAGACCTCAGGGCTGCATGTTTTGAGCCCAGTACTGATCCTGAAAAGCGTTTCCAACCCCACTTACAGATAAAACTAGCTAAAATGTGCCTGGCTTCTCTTCACTGAAAAGCTCATTCTGAGTACATTTTTAGCATATGTTTGCTCCTGCCGGGTCAGCTGAGCAGCGAATTTCTATTTAACCACCTGCTTTCATGAGAGACCTCAGGGCTGCATGTTTTGAGCCCAGTACTGAGCCTGAAAAGCGTTTCCAACCCCACTTACAAATAAAACTAGCTAAAATGTGCCTGGCTGCTATTCACTGAAAAGCTCATTCTGTGTACATTTTTGGCAGACGTTTGCTCCTACCGGGTCAGCTGAGCAGCGAATTTCTATTTAACCACCTGCTTTCATGAGAGACCTCAGGGCTGCATGTTTTGAGCCCAGTACTGAGCCTGAAAAGCGTTTCCAACCCCACTTACAAGTAAAACTAGCTAAAATGTGCCTGGCTGCTATTCACTGAAAAGCTCATTCTGTGTACATTTTTGGCATACGTTTGCTCCTGCCGGGTCAGCTGAGCAGTGAATTTCTATTTAACCACCTGCTTTCATGAGAGACCTCAGGGCTGCATGTTTTGAGCCCGGTACTGAGCCTGAAAAGCGTTTCCAACCCCACTTACAAGTAAAACTAGCTAAAATGTGCCTGGCTTCTCTTCACTGAAAAGCTCATTCTGAGTACATTTTTAGCATACGTTTGCTCCTGCCGGGTCAGCTGAGCAGCGAATTTCTATTTAACCACCTGCTATCATAAGAGACCTCAGGGCTGCATGTTGAGCCCAGTACTGATCCTGAAAAGCGTTTCCAACCCAACTTACAAGTAAAACTAGCTAAAATGTGCCTGGCTGCTATTCACTGAAAAGCTCATTCTGTGTACATTTTTGGCATACGTTTGCTCCTACCGGGTCAGCTGAGCAGCGAATTTCTATTTAACCACCTGCTTTCATGAGAGACCTCAGGGCTGCATGTTTTGAGGCCAGTACAGAGCCTGAAAAGCGTTTCCAACCCCACTTACAAGTAAAACTAGCTAAAATGTGCCTGGCTTCTCTTCACTGAAAAGCTCATTCTGAGTACATTTTTAGCATACGTTTGCTCCTGCCGGGTCAGCTGAGCGGCAAATTTCTATTTAACCACCTGCGAGACCTCAGGGCAGCATGTTTTGAGCCCAGTACTGAGCCTGAAAAGCATTTCCAACTCCACTTACAAGTAAAACTAGCTAAAATGTGCCTGGCTTCTCTTCACTGAAAAGCTCATTCTGTGTACATTTTTGGCATACGTTTGCTCCTGCCGGGTCAGCTGAGCAGCGAATTTCTATTTAACCACCTGCTATCATGAGAGACCTCAGGGCTGCATGTTTTGAGCCCAGTACTGAGCCTGAAAAGCGTTTCCAACCCCACTTACAAGTAAAACTAGCTAAAATGTGCCTGGCTGCTATTCACTGAAAAGCTCATTCTGTGTACATTTTTTGGCATACGTTTGCTCCTACCGGGTCAGCTGAGCAGTGAATTTCTATTTAACCACCTGCTTTCATGAGGGACCTCAGGGCTGCATGTTTTGAGCCAAGTACTGAGCCTGAAAAGCATTTTCAACCCCACTTACAAGTAAAACTAGCTAAAATGTGCCTGGCTTCTCTTTACTGAAAAGCTCATTCTGAGTACATTTTTAGCATACGTTTGCTCCTGCCGGGTCAGCTGAGCAGCGAATTTCTATTTAACCACCTGCTGTCATGAGAGACCTCAGCTGCATGTTTTGAGCCCAGTACTGATCCTGAAAAGCGTGTCCAACCCCACTTACAAGTAAAACTGCTAAAATGTGCCTGGCTGCTATTCACTGAAAAGCTCATTCTGTGTACATTTTTGGCATACGTTTGCTCCTGCCGGGTCAGCTGAGCAGCAAATTTCTATTTAACCACCTGCTATCATGAGAGACCTCAGGGCTGCATGTTTTGAGCCCAGTACTGATCCTGAAAAGCGTTTCCAACCCCACTTACAAGTAAAACTAGCTAAAATGTGCCTGGCTGCTATTCACTGAAAAGCTCATTCTGTGTACATTTTTGGCATACGTTTGCTCCTACCGGGTCAGCTGAGCAGCGAATTTCTTTTTAACCACATGCTATCATGAGAGACCTCAGGGCTGCATGTTTTGAGCCCAGTACTGAGCCTGAAAAGCGTTTCCAACCCTACTTACAAGTAAAACTAGCTAAAATGTGCCTGGCTGCTATTCACTGAAAAGCTCATTCTGTGTACATTTTTGGCATACGTTTGCTCCTACCGGGTCAGCTGAGCAGCAAATTTCTATTTAACCACCTGATTTCATGAGAGACCTCAGGGCTGCATGTTTTGAGCCCAGTACTGAGCCTGAAAAGTATTTCCAAGCCCACTTACAAGTAAAACTAGCTAAAATGTGCCTGGCTTCTCTTCACTGAAAAGCTCATTCTGAGTACATTTTTAGCATACGTTTGCTCCTGCCGGGTCAGCTGAGCAGCAAATTTCTATTTAACCACCTGCTATCATGAGAGACCTCAGGGCTGCATGTTTTGAGCCCAGTACTGATCCTGAAAAGCGTTTCCAACCCCACTTACAAGTAAAAAAGGCTAAAATGTGCCTGGCTGATATTCACTGAAAAGCTCATTCTGTGTACATTTTTGGCATACGTTTGCTCCTACCGGGTCAGCTGAGCAGCGAATTTCTATTTAACCACCTGCTTTCATGAGAGACCTCAGGGCTGCATGTTTTGAGCCCAGTACTGAGCCTGAAAAGCGTTTCCAACCCCACTTACAAGTAAAACTAGCTAAAATGTGCCTGGCTGCTATTCACTGAAAAGCTCATTCTGTGTACATTTTTGGCATACGTTTGCTCCTACCGGGTCAGCTGAGCAGTACATTTCTATTTAACCACCTGCTTTCATGAGAGACCTCAGGGCTGCATGTTTTGAGCCAAGTACTGAGCCTGAAAAGCATTTCCAACCCCACTTACAAGTGAAACTAGCTAAAAATGTGCCTGGCTTCTCTTCACTGAAAAGCTCATTCTGAGTACATTTTTAGCATACGTTTGCTCCTGCCGGGTCAGCTGAGCAGCGAATTTCTATTTAACCACCTGCTATCATGAGAGACCTCAGGGCTGCATGTTTTGAGCCCAGTACTGATCCTGAAAAGCGTTTCCAACCCCACTTACAAGTAAAATTAGCTAAAATGTGCCTGGCTGCTATTCACTGAAAAGCTCATTCTGTGTACATTTTTGGCATACGTTTGCTCCTGCCGGGTCAGCTGAGCAGCGAATTTCTATTTAACCACCTGCTATCATGAGAGACCTCAGGGCTGCATGTTTTGAGCCCAGTACTGAGCCTGAAAAGCGTTTCCAACCCCACTTACAAGTAAAACTAGCTAAAATGTGCCTGGCTGCTATTCACTGAAAAGCTCATTCTGTGTACATTTTTGGCATACGTTTGCTCCTGCCGGGTCAGCTGAGCAGCGAATTTCTATTTAACCACCTGCTTTCACGAGAGACCTCAGGGCTGCATGTTTTGAGGCCAGTACTGAGCCTGAAAAGCGTTTCCAACCCCACTTACAAGTAAAACTAGCTAAAATGTGCCTGGCTTCTCTTCACTGAAAAGCTCATTCTGAGTACATTTTTAGCATACGTTTGCTCCTGCCGGGTCAGCTGAGCAGCGAATTTCTATTTAACCACCTGCTATCATGAGAGACCTCAGGGCTGCATGTTTTGAGCCCAGTACTGATCCTGAAAAGCGTTTCCAACCCCACTTACAAGTAAAACTAGCTAAAATGTGCCTGGCTGCTATTCACTGAAAAGCGCATTCTGTGTACATTTTTGGCATACGTTTGCTCCTACCGGGTCAGCTGAGCAGCGAATTTCTATTTAACCACCTGCTTTCATGAGAGACCTCAGGGCTGCATGTTTTGAGCTCAGTACTGAGCCTGAAAAGCATTTCCAACCCCACTTACAAGTAAAACTAGCTAAAATGTGCCTGGCTTCTCTTCACTGAAAAGCTCATTCTGAGTACATTTTTAGCATACGTTTGCTCCTGCCGGGTCAGCTGAGCAGCGAATTTCTATTTAACCACCTGCTATCATGAGAGACCTCAGGGCTGCATGTTTTGAGCCCAGTACTGATCCTGAAAAGCGTTTCCAACCCCACTTACAAGTAAAACTAGCTAAAATGTGCCTGGCTGCTATTCACTGAAAAGCTCATTCTGTGTACATTTTTGGCATACGTTTGCTCCTACCGGGTCAGCTGAGCAGCAAATTTCTATTTAACCACCTGCTTTCATGAGAGACCTCAGGGCTGCATGTTTTGAGCCCAGTACTGAGCCTGAACAGCGTTTCCAACCCCACTTACAAGTAAAACTAGCTAAAATGTGCCTGGCTTCTCTTCACTGAAAAGCTCATTCTGAGTACATTTTTGGCATACGTTTGCTCCTACCGGGTCAGCTGAGCAGTGAATTTCTATTTAACCACCTGCTTTCATGACAGACCTCAGGGCTGCATGTTTTGAGTCAAGTACTGAGCCTGAAAAGCATTTCCAACCCCACTTACAAGTAAAACTAGCTAAAATGTGCCTGGCTTCTCTTCACTGAAAAGCTCATTCTGAGTACATTTTTAGCATACGTTTGCTCCTGCCGGGTCAGCTGAGCAGCGAATTTCTATTTAACCACCTGCTATCATAAGAGACCTCAGGGCTGCATGTTTTGAGCCCAGTACTGATCCTGAAAAGCGTTTCCAACCCCACTTACAAGTAAAACTAGCTAAAATGTGCCTGGCTGCTATTCACTGAAAAGCTCATTCTGTGTACATTTTTGGCATACGTTTGCTCCTACCGGGTCAGCTGAGCAGCGAATTTCTATTTAACCACCGCTTTCATGAGAGACCCCAGTGCTGCATGTTTTGAGCCCAGTACAGAGCCTGAAAAGCGTTTCCAACCCCACTTACAAGTAAAGCTAAAATGTGCCTGGCTTCTCTTCACTGAAAAGCTCATTCTGAGTACATTTTTAGCATATGTTTGCTCCTGCCGGGTCAGCTGAGCAGCGAATTTCTATTTAACCACCTGCTATCATGAGAGACCTCAGGGCTGCATGTTTTGAGCCCAGTACTGATCCTGAAAAGCGTTTCCAACCCCACTTACAAGTAAAACTAGCTAAAATGTGCCTGGCTTCTCTTCACTGAAAAGCTCATTCTGAGTACATTTTTAGCATACGTTTGCTCCTGCCGGGTCAGCTGAGCAGCGAATTTCTATTTAACCACCTGCTATCATGAGAGACCTCAGGGCTGCATGTTTTGAGCCCATTACTGAGCCTGAAAAGCATTTCCAACCCCACTTACAAGTAAAACTAGCTAAAATGTGCCTGGCTTCTCTTCACTGAAAAGCTCATTCTGAGTACATTTTTAGCATACGTTTGCTCCTGCCGGGTCAGCTGAGCAGCGAATTTCTATTTAACCACCTGCTATCATGAGAGACCTCAGGGCTGCATGTTTTGAGCCCAGTACTGATCCTGAAAAGCGTTTCCAACCCCACTTACAAGTAAAACTAGCTAAAATGTGCCTGGCTGCTATTCACTGAAAAGCTCATTCTGTGTACATTTTTGGCATACGTTTGCTCCTACCGGGTCAGCTGAGCAGCAAATTTCTATTTAACCACCTGCTTTCATGAGAGACCTCAGGGCTGCATGTTTTGAGCCCAGTACTGAGCCTGAACAGCGTTTCCAACCCCACTTACAAGTAAAACTAGCTAAAATGTGCCTGGCTTCTCTTCACTGAAAAGCTCATTCTGAGTACATTTTTGGCATACGTTTGCTCCTATCGGGTCAGCTGAGCAGTGAATTTCTATTTAACCACCTGCTTTCATGACAGACCTCAGGGCTGCATGTTTTGAGTCAAGTACTGAGCCTGAAAAGCATTTCCAACCCCACTTACAAGTAAAACTAGCTAAAATGTGCCTGGCTTCTCTTCACTGAAAAGCTCATTCTGAGTACATTTTTAGCATACGTTTGCTCCTGCCGGGTCAGCTGAGCAGCGAATTTCTATTTAACCACCTGCTATCATAAGAGACCTCAGGGCTGCATGTTTTGAGCCCAGTACTGATCCTGAAAAGCGTTTCCAACCCCACTTACAAGTAAAACTAGCTAAAATGTGCCTGGCTGCTATTCACTGAAAAGCTCATTCTGTGTACATTTTTGGCATACGTTTGCTCCTACCGGGTCAGCTGAGCAGCGAATTTCTATTTAACCACCGCTTTCATGAGAGACCCCAGTGCTGCATGTTTTGAGCCCAGTACAGAGCCTGAAAAGCGTTTCCAACCCCACTTACAAGTAAAGCTAAAATGTGCCTGGCTTCTCTTCACTGAAAAGCTCATTCTGAGTACATTTTTAGCATATGTTTGCTCCTGCCGGGTCAGCTGAGCAGCGAATTTCTATTTAACCACCTGCTATCATGAGAGACCTCAGGGCTGCATGTTTTGAGCCCAGTACTGATCCTGGAAAGCGTTTCCAACCCCACTTACAAGTAAAACTAGCTAAAATGTGCCTGGCTTCTCTTCACTGAAAAGCTCATTCTGAGTACATTTTTAGCATACGTTTGCTCCTGCCGGGTCAGCTGAGCAGCGAATTTCTATTTAACCACCTGCTATCATGAGAGACCTCAGGGCTGCATGTTTTGAGCCCATTACTGAGCCTGAAAAGCATTTCCAACCCCACTTACAAGTAAAACTAGCTAAAATGTGCCTGGCTTCTCTTCACTGAAAAGCTCATTCTGAGTACATTTTTAGCATACGTTTGCTCCTGCCAGGTCAGCTGAGCAGCAAATTTCTATTTAACCACCTGCTATCATGAGAGACCTCAGGGCTGCATGTTTTGAGCCCAGTACTGAGCCTGAAAAGCGTTTCCAACCCCACTTACAAGTAAAACTAGCTAAAATGTGCCTGGCTGCTATTCACTGAAAAGCTCATTCTGTGTACATTTTTGGCATACGTTTGCTCCTACCGGGTCAGCTGAGCAGCGAATTTCTATTTAACCACCTGCTTTCATGAGAGACCTCAGGGCTGCATGTTTTGAGCCCAGTACTGAGCCTGAACAGCGTTTCCAACCCCACTTACAAGTAAAACTAGCTAAAATGTGCCTGGCTTCTCTTCACTGAAAAGCTCATTCTGAGTACATTTTAGCATACGTTTGCTCCTGCCGGGTCAGCTGAGCAGCGAATTTCTATTTAACCACCTGCGAGACCTCAGGGCTGCATGTTTTGAGCCCAGTACTGAGCATGAAAAGCATTTCCAACCCCACTTACAAGTAAAACTAGCTAAAATGTGCCTGGCTTCTCTTCACTGAAAAGCTCATTCTGAGTACATTTTTAGCATACGTTTGCTCCTGCCGGGTCAGCTGAGCAGCGAATTTCTATTTAACCACCTGCTATCATGAGAGACCTCAGGGCTGCATGTGTTAAGCCCAGTACTGTTCCTGAAAAGCGTTTCCAACCCCACTTACAAGTAAAACTAGCTAAAATGTGCCTGGCTGCTATTCACTGAAAAGCTCATTCTGAGTACATTTTTAGCATATGTTTGCTCCTGCCGGGTCAGCTGAGCAGCGAATTTCTATTTAACCACCTGCTTTCATGAGAGACCTCAGGGCTGCATGTTTTGAGCCCAGTACTGATCCTGAAAAGCGTTTCCAACCCCACTTACAGATAAAACTAGCTAAAATGTGCCTGGCTTCTCTTCACTGAAAAGCTCATTCTGAGTACATTTTTAGCATATGTTTGCTCCTGCCGGGTCAGCTGAGCAGCGAATTTCTATTTAACCACCTGCTTTCATGAGAGACCTCAGGGCTGCATGTTTTGAGCCCAGTACTGAGCCTGAAAAGCGTTTCCAACCCCACTTACAAATAAAACTAGCTAAAATGTGCCTGGCTGCTATTCACTGAAAAGCTCATTCTGTGTACATTTTTGGCAGACGTTTGCTCCTACCGGGTCAGCTGAGCAGCGAATTTCTATTTAACCACCTGCTTTCATGAGAGACCTCAGGGCTGCATGTTTTGAGCCCAGTACTGAGCCTGAAAAGCGTTTCCAACCCCACTTACAAGTAAAACTAGCTAAAATGTGCCTGGCTGCTATTCACTGAAAACCTCATTCTGTGTACATTTTTGGCATACGTTTGCTCCTGCCGGGTCAGCTGAGCAGTGAATTTCTATTTAACCACCTGCTTTCATGAGAGACCTCAGGGCTGCATGTTTTGAGCCCGGTACTGAGCCTGAAAAGCGTTTCCAACCCCACTTACAAGTAAAACTAGCTAAAATGTGCCTGGCTTCTCTTCACTGAAAAGCTCATTCTGAGTACATTTTTAGCATACGTTTGCTCCTGCCGGGTCAGCTGAGCAGCGAATTTCTATTTAACCACCTGCTATCATAAGAGACCTCAGGGCTGCATGTTGAGCCCAGTACTGATCCTGAAAAGCGTTTCCAACCCAACTTACAAGTAAAACTAGCTAAAATGTGCCTGGCTGCTATTCACTGAAAAGCTCATTCTGTGTACATTTTTGGCATACGTTTGCTCCTACCGGGTCAGCTGAGCAGCGAATTTCTATTTAACCACCTGCTTTCATGAGAGACCTCAGGGCTGCATGTTTTGAGGCCAGTACAGAGCCTGAAAAGCGTTTCCAACCCCACTTACAAGTAAAACTAGCTAAAATGTGCCTGGCTTCTCTTCACTGAAAAGCTCATTCTGAGTACATTTTTAGCATACGTTTGCTCCTGCCGGGTCAGCTGAGCGGCAAATTTCTATTTAACCACCTGCGAGACCTCAGGGCAGCATGTTTTGAGCCCAGTACTGAGCCTGAAAAGCATTTCCAACTCCACTTACAAGTAAAACTAGCTAAAATGTGCCTGGCTTCTCTTCACTGAAAAGCTCATTCTGTGTACATTTTTGGCATACGTTTGCTCCTGCCGGGTCAGCTGAGCAGCGAATTTCTATTTAACCACCTGCTATCATGAGAGACCTCAGGGCTGCATGTTTTGAGCCCAGTACTGAGCCTGAAAAGCGTTTCCAACCCCACTTACAAGTAAAACTAGCTAAAATGTGCCTGGCTGCTATTCACTGAAAAGCTCATTCTGTGTACATTTTTTGGCATACGTTTGCTCCTACCGGGTCAGCTGAGCAGTGAATTTCTATTTAACCACCTGCTTTCATGAGGGACCTCAGGGCTGCATGTTTTGAGCCAAGTACTGAGCCTGAAAAGCATTTTCAACCCCACTTACAAGTAAAACTAGCTAAAATGTGCCTGGCTTCTCTTTACTGAAAAGCTCATTCTGAGTACATTTTTAGCATACGTTTGCTCCTGCCGGGTCAGCTGAGCAGCGAATTTCTATTTAACCACCTGCTGTCATGAGAGACCTCAGCTGCATGTTTTGAGCCCAGTACTGATCCTGAAAAGCGTGTCCAACCCCACTTACAAGTAAAACTGCTAAAATGTGCCTGGCTGCTATTCACTGAAAAGCTCATTCTGTGTACATTTTTGGCATACGTTTGCTCCTGCCGGGTCAGCTGAGCAGCAAATTTCTATTTAACCACCTGCTATCATGAGAGACCTCAGGGCTGCATGTTTTGAGCCCAGTACTGATCCTGAAAAGCGTTTCCAACCCCACTTACAAGTAAAACTAGCTAAAATGTGCCTGGCTGCTATTCACTGAAAAGCTCATTCTGTGTACATTTTTGGCATACGTTTGCTCCTACCGGGTCAGCTGAGCAGCGAATTTCTTTTTAACCACATGCTATCATGAGAGACCTCAGGGCTGCATGTTTTGAGCCCAGTACTGAGCCTGAAAAGCGTTTCCAACCCTACTTACAAGTAAAACTAGCTAAAATGTGCCTGGCTGCTATTCACTGAAAAGCTCATTCTGTGTACATTTTTGGCATACGTTTGCTCCTACCGGGTCAGCTGAGCAGCAAATTTCTATTTAACCACCTGATTTCATGAGAGACCTCAGGGCTGCATGTTTTGAGCCCAGTACTGAGCCTGAAAAGTATTTCCAACCCCACTTACAAGTAAAACTAGCTAAAATGTGCCTGGCTTCTCTTCACTGAAAAGCTCATTCTGAGTACATTTTTGGCATACGTTTGCTCCTGCCGGGTCAGCTGAGCAGTGAATTTCTATTTAACCACCTGCTTTCATGAGAGACCTCAGGGCTGCATGTTTTGAGCCCGGTACTGAGCCTGAAAAGCGTTTCCAACCCCACTTACAAGTAAAACTAGCTAAAATGTGCCTGGCTTCTCTTCACTGAAAAGCTCATTCTGAGTACATTTTTAGCATACGTTTGCTCCTGCCGGGTCAGCTGAGCAGCGAATTTCTATTTAACCACCTGCTATCATAAGAGACCTCAGGGCTGCATGTTGAGCCCAGTACTGATCCTGAAAAGCGTTTCCAACCCAACTTACAAGTAAAACTAGCTAAAATGTGCCTGGCTGCTATTCACTGAAAAGCTCATTCTGTGTACATTTTTGGCATACGTTTGCTCCTACCGGGTCAGCTGAGCAGCGAATTTCTATTTAACCACCTGCTTTCATGAGAGACCTCAGGGCTGCATGTTTTGAGGCCAGTACAGAGCCTGAAAAGCGTTTCCAACCCCACTTACAAGTAAAACTAGCTAAAATGTGCCTGGCTTCTCTTCACTGAAAAGCTCATTCTGAGTACATTTTTAGCATACGTTTGCTCCTGCCGGGTCAGCTGAGCGGCAAATTTCTATTTAACCACCTGCGAGACCTCAGGGCAGCATGTTTTGAGCCCAGTACTGAGCCTGAAAAGCATTTCCAACTCCACTTACAAGTAAAACTAGCTAAAATGTGCCTGGCTTCTCTTCACTGAAAAGCTCATTCTGTGTACATTTTTGGCATACGTTTGCTCCTGCCGGGTCAGCTGAGCAGCGAATTTCTATTTAACCACCTGCTATCATGAGAGACCTCAGGGCTGCATGTTTTGAGCCCAGTACTGAGCCTGAAAAGCGTTTCCAACCCCACTTACAAGTAAAACTAGCTAAAATGTGCCTGGCTGCTATTCACTGAAAAGCTCATTCTGTGTACATTTTTTGGCATACGTTTGCTCCTACCGGGTCAGCTGAGCAGTGAATTTCTATTTAACCACCTGCTTTCATGAGGGACCTCAGGGCTGCATGTTTTGAGCCAAGTACTGAGCCTGAAAAGCATTTTCAACCCCACTTACAAGTAAAACTAGCTAAAATGTGCCTGGCTTCTCTTTACTGAAAAGCTCATTCTGAGTACATTTTTAGCATACGTTTGCTCCTGCCGGGTCAGCTGAGCAGCGAATTTCTATTTAACCACCTGCTGTCATGAGAGACCTCAGCTGCATGTTTTGAGCCCAGTACTGATCCTGAAAAGCGTGTCCAACCCCACTTACAAGTAAAACTGCTAAAATGTGCCTGGCTGCTATTCACTGAAAAGCTCATTCTGTGTACATTTTTGGCATACGTTTGCTCCTGCCGGGTCAGCTGAGCAGCAAATTTCTATTTAACCACCTGCTATCATGAGAGACCTCAGGGCTGCATGTTTTGAGCCCAGTACTGATCCTGAAAAGCGTTTCCAACCCCACTTACAAGTAAAACTAGCTAAAATGTGCCTGGCTGCTATTCACTGAAAAGCTCATTCTGTGTACATTTTTGGCATACGTTTGCTCCTACCGGGTCAGCTGAGCAGCGAATTTCTTTTTAACCACATGCTATCATGAGAGACCTCAGGGCTGCATGTTTTGAGCCCAGTACTGAGCCTGAAAAGCGTTTCCAACCCTACTTACAAGTAAAACTAGCTAAAATGTGCCTGGCTGCTATTCACTGAAAAGCTCATTCTGTGTACATTTTTGGCATACGTTTGCTCCTACCGGGTCAGCTGAGCAGCAAATTTCTATTTAACCACCTGATTTCATGAGAGACCTCAGGGCTGCATGTTTTGAGCCCAGTACTGAGCCTGAAAAGTATTTCCAAGCCCACTTACAAGTAAAACTAGCTAAAATGTGCCTGGCTTCTCTTCACTGAAAAGCTCATTCTGAGTACATTTTTAGCATACGTTTGCTCCTGCCGGGTCAGCTGAGCAGCAAATTTCTATTTAACCACCTGCTATCATGAGAGACCTCAGGGCTGCATGTTTTGAGCCCAGTACTGATCCTGAAAAGCGTTTCCAACCCCACTTACAAGTAAAAAAGGCTAAAATGTGCCTGGCTGATATTCACTGAAAAGCTCATTCTGTGTACATTTTTGGCATACGTTTGCTCCTACCGGGTCAGCTGAGCAGCGAATTTCTATTTAACCACCTGCTTTCATGAGAGACCTCAGGGCTGCATGTTTTGAGCCCAGTACTGAGCCTGAAAAGCGTTTCCAACCCCACTTACAAGTAAAACTAGCTAAAATGTGCCTGGCTTCTCTTCACTGAAAAGCTCATTCTGAGTACATTTTTAGCATACATTTGCTCCTGCCGGGTCAGCTGAGCAGCGAATTTCTATTTAACCACCTGCTATCATGAGAGACCTCAGGGCTGCATGTTTTGAGCCCAGTACTGATCCTGAAAAGCGTTTCCAACCCCACTTACAAGTAAAACTAGATAAAATGTGCCTGGCTGCTATTCACTGAAAAGCTCATTCTGTGTACATTTTTGGCATACGTTTGTTCCTACCGGGTCAGCTGAGCAGCGAATTTCTATTTAACCACCTGCTTTCATGAGAGACCTCAGGGCTGCATGTTTTGAGCTCAGTACTGAGCCTGAAAAGCATTTCCAACCCCACTTACAAGTAAAACTAGCTAAAATGTGCCTGGCTTCTCTTCACTGAAAAGCTCATTCTGAGTACATTTTTAGCATACGTTTGCTCCTGCCGGGTCAACTGAGCAGCGAATTTCTATTTAACCACCTGCTTTCATGAGAGACCTCAGGGCTGCATGTTTTGAGCCCAGTACTGAGCCTGAAAAGCGTTTCCAACCCCACTTACAAATAAAACTAGCTAAAATGTGCCTGGCTGCTATTCACTGAAAAGCTCATTCTGTGTACATTTTTGGCAGACGTTTGCTCCTACCGGGTCAGCTGAGCAGCGAATTTCTATTTAACCACCTGCTTTCATGAGAGACCTCAGGGCTGCATGTTTTGAGCCCAGTACTGAGCCTGAAAAGCGTTTCCAACCCCACTTACAAGTAAAACTAGCTAAAATGTGCCTGGCTGCTATTCACTGAAAAGCTCATTCTGTGTACATTTTTGGCATACGTTTGCTCCTGCCGGGTCAGCTGAGCAGTGAATTTCTATTTAACCACCTGCTTTCATGAGAGACCTCAGGGCTGCATGTTTTGAGCCCGGTACTGAGCCTGAAAAGCGTTTCCAACCCCACTTACAAGTAAAACTAGCTAAAATGTGCCTGGCTTCTCTTCACTGAAAAGCTCATTCTGAGTACATTTTTAGCATACGTTTGCTCCTGCCGGGTCAGCTGAGCAGCGAATTTCTATTTAACCACCTGCTATCATAAGAGACCTCAGGGCTGCATGTTGAGCCCAGTACTGATCCTGAAAAGCGTTTCCAACCCAACTTACAAGTAAAACTAGCTAAAATGTGCCTGGCTGCTATTCACTGAAAAGCTCATTCTGTGTACATTTTTGGCATACGTTTGCTCCTACCGGGTCAGCTGAGCAGCGAATTTCTATTTAACCACCTGCTTTCATGAGAGACCTCAGGGCTGCATGTTTTGAGGCCAGTACAGAGCCTGAAAAGCGTTTCCAACCCCACTTACAAGTAAAACTAGCTAAAATGTGCCTGGCTTCTCTTCACTGAAAAGCTCATTCTGAGTACATTTTTAGCATACGTTTGCTCCTGCCGGGTCAGCTGAGCGGCAAATTTCTATTTAACCACCTGCGAGACCTCAGGGCTGCATGTTTTGAGCCCAGTACTGAGCCTGAAAAGCATTTCCAACCCCACTTACAAGTAAAACTAGCTAAAATGTGCCTGGCTTCTCTTCACTGAAAAGCTCATTCTGTGTACATTTTTGGCATACGTTTGCTCCTGCCGGGTCAGCTGAGCAGCGAATTTCTATTTAACCACCTGCTATCATGAGAGACCTCAGGGCTGCATGTTTTGAGCCCAGTACTGAGCCTGAAAAGCGTTTCCAACCCCACTTACAAGTAAAACTAGCTAAAATGTGCCTGGCTGCTATTCACTGAAAAGCTCATTCTGTGTACATTTTTTGGCATACGTTTGCTCCTACCGGGTCAGCTGAGCAGTGAATTTCTATTTAACCACCTGCTTTCATGAGGGACCTCAGGGCTGCATGTTTTGAGCCAAGTACTGAGCCTGAAAAGCATTTTCAACCCCACTTACAAGTAAAACTAGCTAAAATGTGCCTGGCTTCTCTTTACTGAAAAGCTCATTCTGAGTACATTTTTAGCATACGTTTGCTCCTGCCGGGTCAGCTGAGCAGCGAATTTCTATTTAACCACCTGCTGTCATGAGAGACCTCAGCTGCATGTTTTGAGCCCAGTACTGATCCTGAAAAGCGTGTCCAACCCCACTTACAAGTAAAACTGCTAAAATGTGCCTGGCTGCTATTCACTGAAAAGCTCATTCTGTGTACATTTTTGGCATACGTTTGCTCCTGCCGGGTCAGCTGAGCAGCAAATTTCTATTTAACCACCTGCTATCATGAGAGACCTCAGGGCTGCATGTTTTGAGCCCAGTACTGATCCTGAAAAGCGTTTCAAACCCCACTTACAAGTAAAACTAGCTAAAATGTGCCTGGCTGCTATTCACTGAAAAGCTCATTCTGTGTACATTTTTGGCATACGTTTGCTCCTACCGGGTCAGCTGAGCAGCGAATTTCTTTTTAACCACATGCTATCATGAGAGACCTCAGGGCTGCATGTTTTGAGCCCAGTACTGAGCCTGAAAAGCGTTTCCAACCCTACTTACAAGTAAAACTAGCTAAAATGTGCCTGGCTGCTATTCACTGAAAAGCTCATTCTGTGTACATTTTTGGCATACGTTTGCTCCTACCGGGTCAGCTGAGCAGCAAATTTCTATTTAACCACCTGATTTCATGAGAGACCTCAGGGCTGCATGTTTTGAGCCCAGTACTGAGCCTGAAAAGTATTTCCAAGCCCACTTACAAGTAAAACTAGCTAAAATGTGCCTGGCTTCTCTTCACTGAAAAGCTCATTCTGAGTACATTTTTAGCATACGTTTGCTCCTGCCGGGTCAGCTGAGCAGCAAATTTCTATTTAACCACCTGCTATCATGAGAGACCTCAGGGCTGCATGTTTTGAGCCCAGTACTGATCCTGAAAAGCGTTTCCAACCCCACTTACAAGTAAAAAAGGCTAAAATGTGCCTGGCTGATATTCACTGAAAAGCTCATTCTGTGTACATTTTTGGCATACGTTTGCTCCTACCGGGTCAGCTGAGCAGCGAATTTCTATTTAACCACCTGCTTTCATGAGAGACCTCAGGGCTGCATGTTTTGAGCCCAGTACTGAGCCTGAAAAGCGTTTCCAACCCCACTTACAAGTAAAACTAGCTAAAATGTGCCTGGCTTCTCTTCACTGAAAAGCTCATTCTGAGTACATTTTTAGCATACATTTGCTCCTGCCGGGTCAGCTGAGCAGCGAATTTCTATTTAACCACCTGCTATCATGAGAGACCTCAGGGCTGCATATTTTGAGCCCAGTACTGATCCTGAAAAGCGTTTCCAACCCCACTTACAAGTAAAACTAGATAAAATGTGCCTGGCTGCTATTCACTGAAAAGCTCATTCTGTGTACATTTTTGGCATACGTTTGTTCCTACCGGGTCAGCTGAGCAGCGAATTTCTATTTAACCACCTGCTTTCATGAGAGACCTCAGGGCTGCATGTTTTGAGCTCAGTACTGAGCCTGAAAAGCATTTCCAACCCCACTTACAAGTAAAACTAGCTAAAATGTGCCTGGCTTCTCTTCACTGAAAAGCTCATTCTGAGTACATTTTTAGCATACGTTTGCTCCTGCCGGGTCAACTGAGCAGCGAATTTCTATTTAACCACCTGCTTTCATGAGAGACCTCAGGGCTGCATGTTTTGAGCCCAGTACTGAGCCTGAAAAGCGTTTCCAACCCCACTTACAAGTAAAACTAGCTAAAATGTGCCTGGCTGCTATTCACTGAAAAGCTCATTCTGTGTACATTTTTGGCATACGTTTGTTCCTACCGGGTCAGCTGAGCAGCGAATTTCTATTTAACCACCTGCTTTCATGAGAGACCTCAGGGCTGCATGTTTTGAGCTCAGTACTGAGCCTGAAAAGCATTTCCAACCCCACTTACAAGTGAAACTAGCTAAAAATGTGCCTGGCTTCTCTTCACTGAAAAGCTCATTCTGAGTACATTTTTAGCATACGTTTGCTCCTGCCGGGTCAGCTGAGCAGCGAATTTCTATTTAACCACCTGCTATTATGAGAGACCTCAGGGCTGCATGTTTTGAGCCCAGTACTGATCCTGAAAAGCGTATCCAACCCCACTTACAAGTAAAATTAGCTAAAATGTACCTGGCTGCTATTCACTGAAAAGCTCATTCTGTGTACATTTTTGGCATACGTTTGCTCCTACCGGGTCAGCTGAGCAGTGAATTTCTATTTAACCACCTGCTTTCATGAGAGACCTCAGGGCTGCATGTTTTGAGCCAAGTACTGAGCCTGAAAAGCATTTCCAACCCCACTTACAAGTAAAACTAGCTAAAATGTGCCTGGCTTCTCTTCACTGAAAAGCTCATTCTGAGTACATTTTTAGCATACGTTTGCTCCTGCGGGTCAGCTGAGCAGCGAATTTCTATTTAACCACCTGCTATCATGAGAGACCTCAGGGCTGCATGTTTTGAGCCCAGTACTGATCCTGAAAAGCGTTTCCAACCCCACTTATAAGTAAAATTAGATAAAATGTGCCTGGCTGCTATTCACTGAAAAGCTCATTCTGTGTACATTTTTGGCATACGTTTGCTCCTGCCGGGTCAGCTAAGCAGCGAATTTCTACTTAACCACCTGCTATCATGAGATACCTCAGGGCTGCATGTTTTGAGCCCAGTACTGATCCTGAAAAGCGTTTCCAACCCCACTTACAAGTAAAACTAGCTAAAATGTGCCTGGCTGCTATTCACTGAAAAGCTCATTCTGTGTACATTTTTGGCATACGTTTGCTCCTGCCGGGTCAGCTGAGCAGCGAATTTCTATTTAACCACCTGCTATCATGAGAGACCTCAGGGCTGCATGTTTTGAGCCCAGTACTGAGCCTGAAAAGCGTTTCCAACCCCACTTACAAGTAAAACTAGCTAAAATGTGCCTGGCTGCTATTCACTGAAAAGCTCATTCTGTGTACATTTTTGGCATACGTTTGCTCCTGCCGGGTCAGCTGAGCAGCGAATTTCTATTTAACCACCTGCTTTCACGAGAGACCTCAGGGCTGCATGTTTTGAGGCCAGTACTGAGCCTGAAAAGCGTTTCCAACCCCACTTACAAGTAAAACTAGCTAAAATGTGCCTGGCTTCTCTTCACTGAAAAGCTCATTCTGAGTACATTTTTAGCATACGTTTGCTCCTGCCGGGTCAGCTGAGCAGCGAATTTCTATTTAACCACCTGCTATCATGAGAGACCTCAGGGCTGCATGTTTTGAGCCCAGTACTGATCCTGAAAAGCGTTTCCAACCCCACTTACAAGTAAAACTAGCTAAAATGTGCCTGGCTGCTATTCACTGAAAAGCTCATTCTGTGTACATTTTTGGCATACGTTTGCTCCTACCGGGTCAGCTGAGCAGCGAATTTCTATTTAACCACCTGCTTTCATGAGAGACCTCAGGGCTGCATGTTTTGAGCTCAGTACTGAGCCTGAAAAGCATTTCCAACCCCACTTACAAGTAAAACTAGCTAAAATGTGCCTGGCTTCTCTTCACTGAAAAGCTCATTCTGAGTACATTTTTAGCATACGTTTGCTCCTGCCGGGTCAGCTGAGCAGCGAATTTCTATTTAACCACCTGCTATCATGAGAGACCTCAGGGCTGCATGTTTTGAGCCCAGTACTGATCCTGAAAAGCGTTTCCAACCCCACTTACAAGTAAAACTAGCTAAAATGTGCCTGGCTGCTATTCACTGAAAAGCTCATTCTGTGTACATTTTTGGCATACGTTTGCTCCTACCGGGTCAGCTGAGCAGCAAATTTCTATTTAACCACCTGCTTTCATGAGAGACCTCAGGGCTGCATGTTTTGAGCCCAGTACTGAGCCTGAACAGCGTTTCCAACCCCACTTACAAGTAAAACTAGCTAAAATGTGCCTGGCTTCTCTTCACTGAAAAGCTCATTCTGAGTACATTTTTGGCATACGTTTGCTCCTACTGGGTCAGCTGAGCAGTGAATTTCTATTTAACCACCTGCTTTCATGACAGACCTCAGGGCTGCATGTTTTGAGTCAAGTACTGAGCCTGAAAAGCATTTCCAACCCCACTTACAAGTAAAACTAGCTAAAATGTGCCTGGCTTCTCTTCACTGAAAAGCTCATTCTCAGTACATTTTTAGCATACGTTTGCTCCTGCCGGGTCAGCTGAGCAGCGAATTTCTATTTAACCACCTGCTATCATAAGAGACCTCAGGGCTGCATGTTTTGAGCCCAGTACTGATCCTGAAAAGCGTTTCCAACCCCACTTACAAGTAAAACTAGCTAAAATGTGCCTGGCTGCTATTCACTGAAAAGCTCATTCTGTGTACATTTTTGGCATACGTTTGCTCCTACCGGGTCAGCTGAGCAGTGAATTTCTATTTAACCACCTGCTTTCATGAGAGACCTCAGGGCTGCATGTTTTGAGCCAAGTACTGAGCCTGAAAAGCATTTCCAACCCCACTTACAAGTAAAACTAGCTAAAATGTGCCTGGCTTCTCTTCACTGAAAAGCTCATTCTGAGTACATTTTTAGCATACGTTTGCTCCTGCTGGGTCAGCTGAGCAGCGAATTTCTATTTAACCACCTGCTATCATGAGAGACCTCAGGGCTGCATGTTTTGAGCCCAGTACTGATCCTGAAAAGCGTTTCCAACCCCACTTACAAGTAAAATTAGATAAAATTTGCCTGGCTGCTATTCACTGAAAAGCTCATTCTGTGTACATTTTTGGCATACGTTTGCTCCTGCCGGGTCAGCTAAGCAGCGAATTTCTACTTAACCACCTGCTATCATGAGATACCTCAGGGCTGCATGTTTTGAGCCCAGTACTGATCCTGAAAAGCGTTTCCAACCCCACTTACAAGTAAAACTAGCTAAAATGTGCCTGGCTGCTATTCACTGAAAAGCTCATTCTGTGTACATTTTTGGCATACGTTTGCTCCTGCCGGGTCAGCTGAGCAGCGAATTTCTATTTAACCACCTGCTATCATGAGAGACCTCAGGGCTGCATGTTTTGAGCCCAGTACTGAGCCTGAAAAGCGTTTCCAACCCCACTTACAAGTAAAACTAGCTAAAATGTGCCTGGCTGCTATTCACTGAAAAGCTCATTCTGTGTACATTTTTAGCATACGTTTGCTCATGCCGGGTCAGCTGAGCAGCGAATTTCTATTTAACCACCTGCTTTCACGAGAGACCTCAGGGCTGCATGTTTTGAGGCCAGTACTGAGCCTGAAAAGCGTTTCCAACCCCACTTACAAGTAAAACTAGCTAAAATGTGCCTGGCTTCTCTTCACTGAAAAGCTCATTCTGAGTACATTTTTAGCATACGTTTGCTCATGCCGGGTCAGCTGAGCAGCGAATTTCTATTTAACCACCTGCTATCATGAGAGACCTCAGGGCTGCATGTTTTGAGCCCAGTACTGATCCTGAAAAGCGTTTCCAACCCCACTTACAAGTAAAACTAGCTAAAATGTGCCTGGCTGCTATTCACTGAAAAGCTCATTCTGTGTACATTTTTGGCATACGTTTGCTCCTACCGGGTCAGCTGAGCAGCAAATTTCTATTTAACCACCTGCTTTCATGAGAGACCTCAGGGCTGCATGTTTTGAGCTCAGTACTGAGCCTGAAAAGCATTTCCAACCCCACTTACAAGTAAAACTAGCTAAAATGTGCCTGGCTTCTCTTCACTGAAAAGCTCATTCTGAGTACATTTTTAGCATACGTTTGCTCCTGCCGGGTCAGCTGAGCAGCGAATTTCTATTTAACCACCTGCTATCATGAGAGACCTCAGGGCTGCATGTTTTGAGCCCAGTACTGATCCTGAAAAGCGTTTCCAACCCCACTTACAAGTAAAACTAGCTAAAATGTGCCTGGCTGCTATTCACTGAAAAGCTCATTCTGTGTACATTTTTGGCATACGTTTGCTCCTACCGGGTCAGCTGAGCAGCAAATTTCTATTTAACCACCTGCTTTCATGAGAGACCTCAGGGCTGCATGTTTTGAGCCCAGTACTGAGCCTGAACAGCGTTTCCAACCCCACTTACAAGTAAAACTAGCTAAAATGTGCCTGGCTTCTCTTCACTGAAAAGCTCATTCTGAGTACATTTTTGGCATACGTTTGCTCCTGCCGGGTCAGCTAAGCAGCGAATTTCTACTTAACCACCTGCTATCATGAGATACCTCAGGGCTGCATGTTTTGAGCCCAGTACTGATCCTGAAAAGCGTTTCCAACCCCACTTACAAGTAAAACTAGCTAAAATGTGCCTGGCTGCTATTCACTGAAAAGCTCATTCTGTGTACATTTTTGGCATACGTTTGCTCCTGCCGGGTCAGCTGAGCAGCGAATTTCTATTTAACCACCTGCTATCATGAGAGACCTCAGGGCTGCATGTTTTGAGCCCAGTACTGAGCCTGAAAAGCGTTTCCAACCCCACTTACAAGTAAAACTAGCTAAAATGTGCCTGGCTGCTATTCACTGAAAAGCTCATTCTGTGTACATTTTTGGCATACGTTTGCTCCTGCCGGGTCAGCTGAGCAGCGAATTTCTATTTAACCACCTGCTTTCACGAGAGACCTCAGGGCTGCATGTTTTGAGGCCAGTACTGAGCCTGAAAAGCGTTTCCAACCCCACTTACAAGTAAAACTAGCTAAAATGTGCCTGGCTTCTCTTCACTGAAAAGCTCATTCTGATTACATTTTTAGCATACGTTTGCTCCTGCCGGGTCAGCTGAGCAGCGAATTTCTATTTAACCACCTGCTATCATGAGAGACCCCAGGGCTGCATGTTTTGAGCCCAGTACTGATCCTGAAAAGCGTTTCCAACCCCACTTACAAGTAAAATTAGCTAAAATGTGCCTGGCTGCTATTCACTGAAAAGCTCATTCTGTGTACATTTTTGGCATACGTTTGCTCCTACCGGGTCAGCTGAGCAGTGAATTTCTATTTAACCACCTGCTTTCATGAGAGACCTCAGGGCTGCATGTTTTGAGCCAAGTACTGAGCCTGAAAAGCATTTCCAACCCCACTTACAAGTAAAACTAGCTAAAATGTGCCTGGCTTCTCTTCACTGAAAAGCTCATTCTGAGTACATTTTTAGCATACGTTTGCTCCTGCTGGGTCAGCTGAGCAGCGAATTTCTATTTAACCACCTGCTATCATGAGAGACCTCAGGGCTGCATGTTTTGAGCCCAGTACTGATCCTGAAAAGCGTTTCCAACCCCACTTACAAGTAAAATTAGATAAAATTTGGCTGGCTGCTATTCACTGAAAAGCTCATTCTGTGTACATTTTTGGCATACGTTTGCTCCTGCCGGGTCAGCTAAGCAGCGAATTTCTACTTAACCACCTGCTATCATGAGATACCTCAGGGCTGCATGTTTTGAGCCCAGTACTGATCCTGAAAAGCGTTTCCAACCCCACTTACAAGTAAAACTAGCTAAAATGTGCCTGGCTGCTATTCACTGAAAAGCTCATTCTGTGTACATTTTTGGCATACGTTTGCTCCTGCCGGGTCAGCTGAGCAGCGAATTTCTATTTAACCACCTGCTATCATGAGAGACCTCAGGGCTGCATGTTTTGAGCCCAGTACTGAGCCTGAAAAGCGTTTCCAACCCCACTTACAAGTAAAACTAGCTAAAATGTGCCTGGCTGTTATTCACTGAAAAGCTCATTCTGTGTACATTTTTGGCATACGTTTGCTCCTGCCGGGTCAGCTGAGCAGCGAATTTCTATTTAACCACCTGCTTTCACGAGAGACCTCAGGGCTGCATGTTTTGAGGCCAGTACTGAGCCTGAAAAGCGTTTCCAACCCCACTTACAAGTAAAACTAGCTAAAATGTGCCTGGCTTCTCTTCACTGAAAAGCTCATTCTGAGTACATTTTTAGCATACGTTTGCTCATGCCGGGTCAGCTGAGCAGCGAATTTCTATTTAACCACCTGCTATCATGAGAGACCTCAGGGCTGCATGTTTTGAGCCCAGTACTGATCCTGAAAAGCGTTTCCAACCCCACTTACAAGTAAAACTAGCTAAAATGTGCCTGGCTGCTATTCACTGAAAAGCTCATTCTGTGTACATTTTTGGCATACGTTTGCTCCTACCGGGTCAGCTGAGCAGCGAATTTCTATTTAACCACCTGCTTTCATGAGAGACCTCAGGGCTGCATGTTTTGAGCTCAGTACTGAGCCTGAAAAGCATTTCCAACCCCACTTACAAGTAAAACTAGCTAAAATGTGCCTGGCTTCTCTTCACTGAAAAGCTCATTCTGAGTACATTTTTAGCATACGTTTGCTCCTGCCGGGTCAGCTGAGCAGCGAATTTCTATTTAACCACCTGCTATCATGAGAGACCTCAGGGCTGCATGTTTTGAGCCCAGTACTGATCCTGAAAAGCGTTTCCAACCCCACTTACAAGTAAAACTAGCTAAAATGTGCCTGGCTGCTATTCACTGAAAAGCTCATTCTGTGTACATTTTTGGCATACGTTTACTCCTACCGGGTCAGCTGAGCAGCAAATTTCTATTTAACCACCTGCTTTCATGAGAGACCTCAGGGCTGCATGTTTTGAGCCCAGTACTGAGCCTGAACAGCGTTTCCAACCCCACTTACAAGTAAAACTAGCTAAAATGTGCCTGGCTTCTCTTCACTGAAAAGCTCATTCTGAGTACATTTTTGGCATACGTTTGCTCCTACCGGGTCAGCTGAGCAGTGAATTTCTATTTAACCACCTGCTTTCATGACAGACTTCAGGGCTGCATGTTTTGAGTCAAGTACTGAGCCTGAAAAGCATTTCCAACCCCACTTACAAGTAAAACTAGCTAAAATGTGCCTGGCTTCTCTTCACTGAAAAGCTCATTCTGAGTACATTTTTAGCATACGTTTGCTCCTGCCGGGTCAGCTGAGCAGCGAATTTCTATTTAACCACCTGCTATCATAAGAGACCTCAGGGCTGCATGTTTTGAGCCCAGTACTGATCCTGAAAAGCGTTTCCAACCCCACTTACAAGTAAAACTAGCTAAAATGTGCCTGGCTGCTATTCACTGAAAAGCTCATTCTGTGTACATTTTTGGCATACGTTTGCTCCTACCGGGTCAGCTGAGCAGCGAATTTCTATTTAACCACCCGCTTTCATGAGAGACCCCAGGGCTGCATGTTTTGAGCCCAGTACAGAGCCTGAAAAGCGTTTCCAACCCCACTTACAAGTAAAGCTAAAATGTGCCTGGCTTCTCTTCACTGAAAAGCTCATTCTGAGTACATTTTTAGCATATGTTTGCTCCTGCCGGGTCAGCTGAGCAGCGAATTTCTATTTAACCACCTGCTATCATGAGAGACCTCAGGGCTGCATGTTTTGAGCCCAGTACTGATCCTGAAAAGCGTTTCCAACCCCACTTACAAGTAAAACTAGCTAAAATGTGCCTGGCTTCTCTTCACTGAAAAGCTCATTCTGAGTACATTTTTAGCATACGTTTGCTCCTGCCGGGTCAGCTGAGCAGCGAATTTCTATTTAACCACCTGCTATCATGAGAGACCTCAGGGCTGCATGTTTTGAGCCCATTACTGAGCCTGAAAAGCATTTCCAACCGCACTTACAAGTAAAACTAGCTAAAATGTGCCTGGCTTCTCTTCACTGAAAAGCTCATTCTGAGTACATTTTTAGCATACGTTTGCTCCTGCCAGGTCAGCTGAGCAGCAAATTTCTATTTAACCACCTGCTATCATGAGAGACCTCAGGGCTGCATGTTTTAAGCCCAGTACTGATCCTGAAAAGCGTTTCCAACCTCACTTACAAGTAATACTAGCTAAAATGTGCCTGGCTGCTATTCACTGAAAAGCTCATTCTGTGTACATTTTTGGCATACGTTTGCTCCTACCGGGTCAGCTGAGCAGCGAATTTCTATTTCACCACCTGCTTTCATGAGAGACCTCAGGGCTGCATGTTTTGAGCCCAGTACTGAGCCTGAAAAGCGTTTCCAACCCCACTTACAAGTTAAACTAGCTAAAATGTGCCTGGCTGCTATTCACTGAAAAGCTCATTCTGTGTACATTTTTGGCATACGTTTGCTCCTGCCGGGTCAGCTGAGCAGCGAATTTCTATTTAACCACCTGCTATCATGAGAGACCTCAGGGCTGCATGTTTTGAGCCCAGTACTGATCCTGAAAAGCGTTTCCAACCCCACTTACAAGTAAAACTAGCTAAAATGTGCCTGGCTGCTATTCACTGAAAAGCTCATTCTGTGTACATTTTTGGCATACGTTTTCTCCTACCGGGTCAGCTGAGCAGTAAATTTCTATTTAACCACCTGCTTTCATGAGAGACCTCAGGGCTGCATGTTTTGAGCCAAGTACTGAGCCTGAAAAGCATTTCCAACCCCACTTACAAGTGAAACTAGCTAAAATGTGCCTGGCTTCTCTTCACTGAAAAGCTCATTCTGAGTACATTTTTAGCATACGTTTGCTCCTGCCGGGTCAGCTGAGCAGCGAATTTCTATTTAACCACCTGCTATCATGAGAGACCTCAGGGCTGCATGTTTTGAGCCCAGTACTGATCCTGAAAAGCGTTTCCAACCCCACTTACAAGTAAAATTAGCTAAAATGTGCCTGGCTGCTATTCACTGAAAAGCTCATTCTGTGTACATTTTTGGCATACGTTTGCTCCTACCGGGTCAGCTGAGCAGTGAATTTCTATTTAACCACCTGCTTTCATGAGATACCTCAGGGCTGCATGTTTTGAGCCCATTACTGAGCCTGAAAAGCATTTCCAACCGCACTTACAAGTAAAACTAGCTAAAATGTGCCTGGCTTCCCTTCACTGAAAAGCTCATTCTGAGTACATTTTTAGCATACGTTTGCTCCTGCCAGGTCAGCTAAGCAGCAAATTTCTATTTAACCACCTGCTATCATGAGAGACCTCAGGGCTGCATGTTTTAAGCCCAGTACTGATCCTGAAAAGCGTTTCCAACCCCACTTACAAGTAATACTAGCTAAAATGTGCCTGGCTGCTATTCACTGAAAAGCTCATTCTGTGTACATTTTTGGCATACGTTTGCTCCTACCGGGTCAGCTGAGCAGCGAATTTCTATTTAACCACCTGCTTTCATGAGAGACCTCAGGGCTGCATGTTTTGAGCCCAGTACTGAGCCTGAACAGCGTTTCCAACCCCACTTACAAGTAAAACTAGCTAAAATGTGCCTGGCTTCTCTTCACTGAAAAGCTCATTCTGAGTACATTTTAGCATACGTTTGCTCCTGCCGGGTCAGCTGAGCAGCGAATTTCTATTTAACCACCTGCTGTCATGAGAGACCTCAGCTGCATGTTTTGAGCCCAGTACTGATCCTGAAAAGCGTGTCCAACCCCACTTACAAGTAAAACTGCTAAAATGTGCCTGGCTGCTATTCACTGAAAAGCTCATTCTGTGTACATTTTTGGCATACGTTTGCTCCTGCCGGGTCAGCTGAGCAGCAAATTTCTATTTAACCACCTGCTATCATGAGAGACCTCAGGGCTGCATGTTTTGAGCCCAGTACTGATCCTGAAAAGCGTTTCCAACCCCACTTACAAGTAAAACTAGCTAAAATGTGCCTGGCTGCTATTCACTGAAAAGCTCATTCTGTGTACATTTTTGGCATACGTTTGCTCCTACCGGGTCAGCTGAGCAGCGAATTTCTTTTTAACCACCTGCTATCATGAGAGACCTCAGGGCTGCATGTTTTGAGCCCAGTACTGAGCCTGAAAAGCGTTTCCAACCCTACTTACAAGTAAAACTGGCTAAAATGTGCCTGGCTGCTATTCACTGAAAAGCTCATTCTGTGTACATTTTTGGCATACGTTTGCTCCTACCGGGTCAGCTGAGCAGCAAATTTCTATTTAACCACCTGATTTCATGAGAGACCTCAGGGCTGCATGTTTTGAGCCCAGTACTGAGCCTGAAAAGTATTTCCAAGCCCACTTACAAGTAAAACTAGCTAAAATGTGCCTGGCTTCTCTTCACTGAAAAGCTCATTCTGAGTACATTTTTAGCATACGTTTGCTCCTGCCGGGTCAGCTGAGCAGCAAATTTCTATTTAACCACCTGCTATCATGAGAGACCTCAGGGCTGCATGTTTTGAGCCCAGTACTGATCCTGAAAAGCGTTTCCAACCCCACTTACAAGTAAAAAAGGCTAAAATGTGCCTGGCTGATATTCACTGAAAAGCTCATTCTGTGTACATTTTTGGCATACGTTTGCTCCTACCGGGTCAGCTGAGCAGTGAATTTCTATTTAACCACCTGCTTTCATGAGAGACCTCAGGGCTGCATGTTTTGAGCCAAGTACTGAGCCTGAAAAGCATTTTCAACCCCACTTACAAGTAAAACTAGCTAAAATGTGCCTGGCTTCTCTTTACTGAAAAGCTCATTCTGAGTACATTTTTAGCATACGTTTGCTCCTGCCGGGTCAGCTGAGCAGCGAATTTCTATTTAACCACCTGCTATCATGAGAGACCTCAGGGCTGCATGTTTTGAGCCCAGTACTGATCCTGAAAAGCGTTTCCAACCCCACTTACAAGTAAAGCTAAAATGTGCCTGGCTTCTCTTCACTGAAAAGCTCATTCTGAGTACATTTTTAGCATACGTTTGCTCCTGCCGGGTCAGCTGAGCAGCGAATTTCTATTTAACCACCTGCTATCATGAGAGACCTCAGGGCTGCATGTTTTGAGCCCAGTACTGATCCTGAAAAGAGTTTCCAACCCCACTTACAAGTAAAACTAGCTAAAATGTGCCTGCCTTCTCTTCACTGAAAAGCTCATTCTGAGTACATTTTTAGCATACGTTTGCTCCTGCCGGGTCAGCTGAGCAGCGAATTTCTATTTAACCACCTGCTATCATGAGAGACCTCAGGGCTGCATGTTTTGAGCCCAGTACTGAGCCTGAAAAGCATTTCCAACCCCACTTACAAGTAAAACTAGCTAAAATGTGCCTGGCTGCTATTCACTGAAAAGCTCATTCTGTGTACATTTTTGGCATACGTTTGCTCCTGCCGGGTCAGCTGAGCAGCGAATTTCTATTTAACCACCTGCTATCATGAGAGACCTCAGGGCTGCATGTTTTGAGCCCAGTACTGATCCTGAAAAGCGTTTCCAACCCCACTTACAAGTAAAACTAGCTAAAATGTGCCTGGCTGCTATTTACTGAAAAGCTCATTCTGTGTACATTTTTGGCATACGTTTGCTCCTACCGGGTCAGCTGAGCAGTGAATTTCTATTTAACCACCTGCTTTCATGAGAGACCTCAGGGCTGCATGTTTTGAGCCAAGTACTGAGCCTGAAAAGCATTTCCAACCCCACTTACAAGTAAAACTAGCTAAAATATGCCTGGCTTCTCTTCACTGAAAAGCTCATTCTGAGTACATTTTTAGCATACGTTTGCTCCTGCCGGGTCAGCTGAGCAGCGAATTTCTATTTAACCACCTGCTATCATGAGAGACCTCAGGGCTGCATGTTTTGAGCCCAGTACTGATCCTGAAAAGCGTTTCGAACCCCACTTACAAGTAAAACTAGCTAAAATGTGCCTGGCTGCTATTCACTGAAAAGCTCATTCTGTGTACATTTTTGGCATACGTTTGCTCCTGCCGGGTCAGCTGAGCAGCGAATTTCTATTTAACCACCTGCTATCATGAGATACCTCAGGGCTGCATGTTTTGAGCCCAGTACTGATCCTGAAAATCGTTTCCAACCCCACTTACAAGTAAAACTAGCTAAAATGTGCCTGGCTGCTATTCACTGAAAAGCTCATTCTGTGTACATTTTTAGCATACGTTTGCTCCTGCCGGGTCAGCTGAGCAGCGAATTTCTATTTAACCACCTGCTATCATGAGAGACCTCAGGGCTGCATGTTTTGAGCCCAGTACTGAGCCTGAAAAGCGTTTCCAACCCCACTTACAAGTAAAACTAGCTCAAATGTGCCTGGCTGCTATTCACTGAAAAGCTCATTCTGTGTACATTTTTGGCATACGTTTGCTCCTGCCGGGACAGCTGAGCAGTGAATTTCTATTTAACCACCTGCTATCATGAGAGACCTCAGGGCTGCAAGTTTTGAGCCCAGTACTGAGCCTGAAAAGCGTTTCCAACCCCACTTACAAGTAAAACTAGCTAAAATGTGCCTGGCTTCTCTTCACTGAAAAGCTCATTCTGAGTACATTTTTAGCATACGTTTGCTCCTGCCGGGTCAGCTGAGCAGCGAATTTCTATTTAACCACCTGCTATCATAAGAGACCTCAGGGCTGCATTTTGAGCCCAGTACTGATCCTGAAAAGCGTTTCCAACCCCACTTACAAGTAAAACTAGCTAAAATGTGCCTGGCTGCTATTCACTGAAAAGCTCATTCTGTGTACATTTTTGGCATACGTTTGCTCCTACCGGGTCAGCTGAGCAGCAAATTTCTATTTAACCACCTGCTTTCATGAGAGACCTCAGGGCTGCATGTTTTGAGCCCAGTACAGAGCCTGAAAAGCGTTTCCAACCCCACTTACAAGTAAAACTAGCTAAAATGTGCCTGTCTTCTCTTCACTGAAAAGCTCATTCTGAGTACATTTTTAGCATACGTTTGCTCCTGCCGGGTCAGCTGAGCAGCGAATTTCTATTTAACCACCTGCGAGACCTTAGGGCTGCATGTTTTGAGCCCAGTACTGAGCCTGAAAAGCATTTCCAACCCCACTTACAAGTAAAACTAGCTAAAATGTGCCTGGCTTCTCTTCACTGAAAAGCTCATTCTGAGTACATTTTTAGCATACGTTTGCTCCTACCGGGTCAGCTGAGCAGCGAATTTCTATTTAACCACCTGCTATCATGAGAGACCTCAGGGCTGCATGTTTTAAGCCCAGTACTGATCCTGAAAAGCGTTTCCAACCCCACTTACAAGTAAAACTAGCTAAAATGTGCCTGGCTTCTCTTCACTGAAAAGCTCATTCTGAGTACATTTTTAGCATATGTTTGCTCCTGCCGGGTCAGCTGAGCAGCGAATTTCTATTTAACCACCTGCTATCATGAGAGACCTCAGGGCTGCATGTTTTGAGCCCAGTACTGATCCTGAAAAGCGTTTCCAACCCCACTTACAGATAAAACTAGCTAAAATGTGCCTGGCTTCTCTTCACTGAAAAGCTCATTCTGAGTACATTTTTAGCGTACGTTTGCTCCTGCCGGGTCAGCTGAGCAGCGAATTTCTATTTAACCACCTGCTTTCATGAGAGACCTCAGGGCTGCATGTTTTGAGCCCAGTACTGAGCCTGAAAAGCGTTTCCAACCCCACTTACAAATAAAACTAGCTAAAATGTGCCTGGCTGCTATTCAATGAAAAGCTCATTCTGTGTACATTTTTGGCATACGTTTGCTCCTACCGGGTCAGCTGAGCAGCGAATTTCTATTTAACCACCTGCTTTCATGAGAGACCTCAGGGCTGCATGTTTTGAGCCCAGTACTGAGCCTGAAAAGCGTTTCCAACCCCACTTACAAGTAAAACTAGCTAAAATGTGCCTGGCTGCTATTCACTGAAAAGCTCATTCTGTGTACATTTTTGGCATACGTTTGCTCCTGCCGGGTCAGCTGAGCAGTGAATTTCTATTTAACCACCTGCTTTCATGAGAGACCTCAGGGCTGCATGTTTTGAGCCCAGTACTGAGCCTGAAAAGCGTTTCCAACCCCACTTACAAGTAAAACTAGCTAAAATGTGCCTGGCTTCTCTTCACTGAAAAGCTCATTCTGAGTACATTTTTAGCATACGTTTGCTCCTGCCGGGTCAGCTGAGCAGCGAATTTCTATTTAACCACCTGCTATCATAAGAGACCTCAGGGCTGCATGTTGAGCCCAGTACTGATCCTGAAAAGCGTTTCCAACCCAACTTACAAGTAAAACTAGCTAAAATGTGCCTGGCTGCTATTCACTGAAAAGCTCATTCTGTGTACATTTTTGGCATACGTTTGCTCCTACCGGGTCAGCTGAGCAGCGAATTTCTATTTAACCACCTGCTTTCATGAGAGACCTCAGGGCTGCATGTTTTGAGCCCAGTACAGAGCCTGAAAAGCGTTTCCAACCCCACTTACAAGTAAAACTAGCTAAAATGTGCCTGGCTTCTCTTCACTGAAAAGCTCATTCTGAGTACATTTTTAGCATACGTTTGCTCCTGCCGGGTCAGCTGAGCGGCGAATTTCTATTTAACCACCTGCGAGACCTCAGGGCTGCATGTTTTGAGCCCAGTACTGAGCCTGAAAAGCGTTTCCAACCCCACTTACAAGTAAAACTAGCTAAAATGTGCCTGGCTGCTATTCACTGAAAAGCTCATTCTGTGTACATTTTTGGCATACGTTTGCTCCTGCCGGGTCAGCTGAGCAGCGAATTTCTATTTAACCACCTGCTATCATGAGAGACCTCAGGGCTGCATGTTTTGAGCCCAGTACTGAGCCTGAAAAGCATTTCCAACCCCACTTACAAGTAAAACTAGCTAAAATGTGCCTGGCTGCTATTCACTGAAAAGCTCATTCTGTGTACATTTTTGGCATACGTTTGCTCCTACCGGGTCAGCTGAGCAGTGAATTTCTATTTAACCACCTGCTTTCATGAGAGACCTCAGGGCTGCATGTTTTGAGCCAAGTACTGAGCCTGAAAAGCATTTTCAACCCCACTTACAAGTAAAACTAGCTAAAATGTGCCTGGCTTCTCTTTACTGAAAAGCTCATTCTGAGTACATTTTTAGCATACGTTTGCTCCTGCCGGGTCAGCTGAGCAGCGAATTTCTATTTAACCACCTGCTATCATGAGAGACCTCAGGGCTGCATGTTTTGAGCCCAGTACTGATCCTGAAAAGCGTTTCCAACCCCACTTACAAGTAAAGCTAAAATGTGCCTGGCTTCTCTTCACTGAAAAGCTCATTCTGAGTACATTTTTAGCATACGTTTGCTCCTGCCGGGTCAGCTGAGCAGCGAATTTCTATTTAACCACCTGCTATCATGAGAGACCTCAGGGCTGCATGTTTTGAGCCCAGTACTGATCCTGAAAAGCGTTTCCAACCCCACTTACAAGTAAAACTAGCTAAAATGTGCCTGGCTGCTATTCACTGAAAAGCTCATTCTGTGTACATTTTTGGCATACGTTTGCTCCTACCGGGTCAGCTGAGCAGCGAATTTCTATTTAACCACCTGCTTTCATGAGAGACCTCAGGGCTGCATGTTTTGAGCCCAGTACTGAGCCTGAAAAGCGTTTCCAACCCCACTTACAAGTAAAGCTAAAATGTGCCTGGCTTCTCTTCACTGAAAAGCTCATTCTGAGTACATTTTTAGCATACGTTTGCTCCTGCCGGGTCAGCTGAGCAGCGAATTTCTATTTAACCACCTGCTATCATGAGAGACCTCAGGGCTGCATGTTTTGAGCCCAGTACTGATCCTGAAAAGCGTTTCCAACCCCACTTACAAGTAAAACTAGCTAAAATGTGCCTGGCTGCTATTCACTGAAAAGCTCATTCTGAGTACATTTTTAGCATACGTTTGCTCCTCCCGGGTCAGCTGAGCAGCGAATTTCTATTTAACCACCTGCTATCATGAGAGACCTCGGGGCTGCATGTTTTGAGCCCAGTACTGATCCTGAAAAGCGTTTCCAACGCCTCTTACAAGTAAAACTAGCTAAAATGTGCCTGGCTGCTATTCACTGAAAAGCTCATTCTGTGTACATTTTTGGCATACGTTTGCTCCTGCCGGGTCAGCTGAGCAGCGAATTTCTATTTAACCACCTGCTATCATGAGAGACCTTAGGGCTGCATGTTTTGAGCCCAGTACTGATCCTGAAAAGCGTTTCCAACCCCACTTACAAGTAAAACTAGCTAAAATGTGCCTGGCTGCTATTCACTGAAAAGCTCATTCTGTGTACATTTTTGGCATACGTTTGGTCCTACCGGGTCAGCTGAGCAGCGAATTTCTATTTAACCACCTGCTTTCATGAGAGACCTCAGGGCTGCATGTTTTGAGCCCAGTACTGAGCCTGAAAAGCGTTTCCAACCCCACTTACAAGTAAAACTAGCTAAAATGTGCCTGGCTTCTCTTCACTGAAAAGTTCATTCTGAGTACATTTTTAGCATACGTTTGCTCCTGCCGGGTCAGCTGAGCAGCGAATTTCTATTTAACCACCTGCTATCATGAGAGACCTCAGGGCTGAATGTTTTGAGCCCAGTACTGAGCCTGAAAAGCGTTTCCAACCCCACTTACAAGTAAAACTAGCTAAAATGTGCCTGGCTGCTATTCACTGAAAAGCTCATTCTGTGTACATTTTTGGCATACGTTTGCTCCTGCCGGGTCAGCTGAGCAGCGAATTTCTATTTAACCACCTGCTTTCATGAGAGACCTCAGGGCTGCATGTTTTGAGCCCAGTACTGAGCCTGAAAAGCGTTTCCAACCCCACTTACAAGTAAAACTAGCTAAAATGTGCCTGGCTTCTCTTCACTGAAAAGCTCATTCTGAGTACATTTTAGCATACGTTTGCTCCTGCCGGGTCAGCTGAGCAGTGAATTTCTATTTAACCACCTGCTGTCATGAGAGACCTCAGGGCTGCATGTTTTGAGCCCAGTATTGATCCTGAAAAGCGTTTCCAACCCCACTTACAAGTAAAACTAGCTAAAATGTGCCTGGCTGCTATTCACTGAAAAGCTCATTCTGTGTATATTTTTGGCATACGTTTGCTCCTGCCGGGTCAGCTGAGCAGCGAATTTCTATTTAACCACCTGCTTTCATGAGAGACCTCAGGGCTGCATGTTTTGAGCCCAGTACTGAGCCTGAAAAGCGTTTCCAACCCCACTTACAAGTAAAACTAGCTAAAATGTGCCTGGCTTCTCTTCACTGAAAAGCTCATTCTGAGTACATTTTTAGCATACGTTTGCTCCTGCCGGGTCAGCTGAGCAGCGAATTTCTATTTAACCACCTGCTATCATGAGAGACCTCAGGGCTGAATGTTTTGAGCCCAGTACTGAGCCTGAAAAGCGTTTCCAACCCCACTTACAAGTAAAACTAGCTAAAATGTGCCTGGCTGCTATTCACTGAAAAGCTCATTCTGTGTACATTTTTGGCATACGTTTGCTCCTGCCGGGTCAGCTGAGCAGCGAATTTCAATTTAACCACCTGCTTTCATGAGAGACCTCAGGGCTGCATGTTTTGAGCCCAGTACTGAGCCTGAAAAGTGTTTCCAACCCCACTTACAAGTAAAACTAGCTAAAATGTGCCTGGCTGCTATTCACTGAAAAGCTCATTCTGTGTACATTTTTGGCATACGTTTGCTCCTACCGGGTCAACTGAGCAGTGAATTTCTATTTAACCACCTGCTTTCATGGGAGACCTCAGGGCTGCATGTTTTGAGCCAAGTACTGAGCCTGAAAAGCGTTTCCAACCCCACTTACAAGTAAAACTAGCTAAAATGTGCCTGGCTGCTTTTCACTGAAAAGCTCATTCTGTGTACATTTTTGGCATATGTTTGCTCCTACCGGGTCAGCTGAGCAGCGAATTTCTATTTAACCACCCGCTTTCATGAGAGACCTCAGGGCTGCATGTTTTGAGCCCAGTACAGAGCCTGAAAAGCGTTTCCAACCCCACTTACAAGTAAAACTAGCTAAAATGTGCCTGGCTTCTCTTCACTGAAAAGCTCATTCTGAGTACATTTTTAGCATACGTTTGCTCCTGCCGGGTCAGCTGAGCAGCGAATTTCTATTTAACCACCTGCTATCATGAGAGACCTCAGGGCTGCATGTTTTGAGCCCAGTACTGAGCCTGAAAAGCATTTCCAACCCCACTTACAAGTAAAACTAGCTAAAATGTGCCTGGCTTCTCTTCACTGAAAAGCTCATTCTGAGTACATTTTTAGCATACGTTTGCTCCTGCCGGGTCAGCTGAGCAGCGAATTTCTATTTAACCACCTGCTATCATGAGAGACCTCAGGGCTGCATGTTTTAAGCCCAGTACTGATCCTGAAAAGCGTTTCCAACCCCACTTACAATTAATACTAGCTAAAATGTGCCTGGCTGCTATTCACTGAAAAGCTCATTCTGTGTACATTTTTGGCATACGTTTGCTCCTACCGGGTCAGCTGAGCAGCGAATTTCTATTTAACCACCTGCTTTCATGAGAGACCTCAGGGCTGCATGTTTTGAGCCCAGTACTGAGCCTGAAAAGCGTTTCCAACCCCACTTACAAGTAAAACTAGCTAAAATGTGCCTGGCTTCTCTTCACTGAAAAGCTCATTCTGAGTACATTTTTAGCATATGTTTGCTCCTGCCGGGTCAGCTGAGCAGCGAATTTCTATTTAACCACCTGCTATCATGAGAGACCTCAGGGCTGCATGTTTTGAGCCCAGTACTGATCCTGAAAAGCGTTTCCAACCCCACTTACAAGTAAAACTAGCTAAAATGTGCCTGTCTTCTCTTCACTGAAAAGCTCATTCTGAGTACATTTTTAGCATACGTTTGCTCCTGCCGAATCAGCTGAGCAGCGAATTTCTATTTAACCACCTGCTATCATGAGAGACCTTAGGGCTGCATGTTTTGAGCCCAGTACTGAGCCTGAAAAGCGTTTCCAACCCCACTTACAAGTAAAATTAGCTAAAATGTGCCTGGCTGCTATTCACTGAAAAGCTCATTCTGTGTACATTTTTGGCATACGTTTGCTCCTGCCGGGTCAGCTGAGCAGCGAATTTCTATTTAACCACCTGCTATCATGAGAGACCTCAGGGCTGCATGTTTTGAGCCCAGTACTGAGCCTGAAAAGCATTTCCAACCCCACTTACAAGTAAAACTAGCTAAAATGTGCCTAGCTTCTCTTCACTGAAAAGGTCATTCTGAGTACATTTTTAGCATACGTTTGCTCCTGCCGGGTCAGCTGAGCAGCGAATTTCTATTTAACCACCTGCTATCATGAGAGACCTCAGTGCTGCATGTTTTAAGCCCAGTACTGATCCTGAAAAGTGTTTCCAACCCCACTTACAAGTAATACTAGCTAAAATGTGCCTGGCTGCTATTCACTGAAAACTTCATTCTGTGTACATTTTTGGCATATGTTTGCTCCTACCGGGTCAGCTGAGCAGCGAATTTCTATTTAACCACCCGCTTTCATGAGAGACCTCAGGGCTGCATGTTTTGAGCCCAGTACAGAGCCAGAAAAGCGTTTCCAACCCCACGTACAAGTAAAACTAGCTAAAATGTGCCTGGCTTCTCTTCACTGAAAAGCTCATTCTGAGTACATTTTTAGCATACGTTTGCTCCTGCCGGGTCAGCTGAGCAGCGAATTTCTATTTAACCACCTGCTATCATGAGAGACCTCAGGGCTGCATGTTTTGAGCCCAGTACTGAGCCTGAAAAGCATTTCCAACCCCACTTACAAGTAAAACTAGCTAAAATGTGCCTGGCTTCTCTTCACTGAAAAGCTCATTCTGAGTACATTTTTAGCATACGTTTGCTCCTGCCGGGTCAGCTGAGCAGCGAATTTCTATTTAACCACCTGCTATCATGAGAGACCTCAGGGCTGCATGTTTTAAGCCCAGTACTGATCCTGAAAAGCGTTTCCAACCCCACTTACAATTAATACTAGCTAAAATGTGCCTGGCTGCTATTCACTGAAAAGCTCATTCTGTGTACATTTTTGGCATACGTTTGCTCCTACCGGGTCAGCTGAGCAGCGAATTTCTATTTAACCACCTGCTTTCATGAGAGACCTCAGGGCTGCATGTTTTGAGCCCAGTACTGAGCCTGAAAAGCGTTTCCAACCCCACTTACAAGTAAAACTAGCTAAAATGTGCCTGGCTTCTCTTCACTGAAAAGCTCATTCTGAGTACATTTTTAGCATACGTTTGCTCCTGCCGAATCAGCTGAGCAGCGAATTTCTATTTAACCACCTGCTATCATGAGAGACCTCAGGGCTGCATGTTTTGAGCCCAGTACTGAGCCTGAAAAGCGTTTCCAACCCCACTTACAAGTAAAATTAGCTAAAATGTGCCTGGCTGCTATTCACTGAAAAGCTCATTCTGTGTACATTTTTGGCATACGTTTGCTCCTGCCGGGTCAGCTGAGCAGCGAATTTCTATTTAACCACCTGCTATCATGAGAGACCTCAGGGCTGCATGTTTTGAGCCCAGTACTGAGCCTGAAAAGCATTTCCAACCCCACTTACAAGTAAAACTAGCTAAAATGTGCCTAGCTTCTCTTCACTGAAAAGGTCATTCTGAGTACATTTTTAGCATACGTTTGCTCCTGCCGGGTCAGCTGAGCAGCGAATTTCTATTTAACCACCTGCTATCATGAGAGACCTCAGTGCTGCATGTTTTAAGCCCAGTACTGATCCTGAAAAGCGTTTCCAACCCCACTTACAAGTAATACTAGCTAAAATGTGCCTGGCTGCTATTCACTGAAAAGTTCATTCTGTGTACATTTTTGGCATACGTTTGCTCCTACCGGGTCAGCTGAGCAGCGAATTTCTATTTAACCACCTGCTTTCATGAGAGACCTCAGGGCTGCATGTTTTGAGCCCAGTACTGAGCCTGAAAAGCGTTTCCAACCCCACTTACATATAAAACTAGCTAAAATGTGCCTGGCTTCTCTTCACTGAAAAGCTCATTCTGAGAACATTTTTAGCATATGTTTGCTCCTGCCGGGTCAGCTGAGCAGCGAATTTCTATTTAACCACCTGCTATCATGAGAGACCTCAGGGCTGCATGTTTTGAGCCCAGTACTGATCCTGAAAAGCGTTTCCAACCCCACTTACAAGTAAAACTAGCTAAAATGTGCCTGGCTTCTCTTCACTGAAAAGCTCATTCTGAGTACATTTTTAGCATACGTTTGCTCCTGCCGAATCAGCTGAGCAGTGAATTTCTATTTAACTACCTGCTATCATGAGAGACCTCAAGGCTGCATGTTTTGAGCCCAGTACTGAGCCTGAAAAGCGTTTCCAACCCCACTTACAAGTAAAATTAGCTAAAATGTGCCTGGCTGCTATTCACTGAAAAGCTCATTCTGTGTACATTTTTGGCATACGTTTGCTCCTGCCGGGTCAGCTGAGCAGCGAATTTCTATTTAACCACCTGCTTTCATGAGAGACCTCAGGGCTGCATGTTTTGAGCCCAGTACTGAGCCTGAACAGCGTTTCCAACCCCACTTACAAGTAAAACTAGCTAAAATGTGCCTGGCTTCTCTTCACTGAAAAGCTCATTCTGAGTACATTTTTGCATACGTTTGCTCCTGCCGGGTCAGCTGAGCAGCGAATTTCTATTTAACCACCTGCTGTCATGAGAGACCTCAGGGCTGCATGTTTTGAGCCCAGTACTGATCCTGAAAAGCGTTTCCAACCCCACTTACAAGTAAAACTAGCTAAAATGTGCCTGGCTGCTATTCACTGAAAAGCTCATTCTGTGTACATTTTTAGCATACGTTTGCTCCTGCCAGGTCAGCTGAGCAGCGAATTTGTATTTAACCACCTGCTTTCATGAGAGACCTCAGGGCTGCATGTTTTGAGCCCAGTACTGAGCCTGAAAAGCGTTTCCAACCCCACTTACAAGTAAAACTAGCTAAAATGTGCCTGGCTGCTATTCACTGAAAAGCTCATTCTGTGTACATTTTTGGCATACGTTTGCTCCTACTGGGTCAGCTGAGCAGTGAATTTCTATTTAACCACCTGCTTTCATGAGAGACCTCAGGGCTGCATGTTTTGAGCCAAGTACTGAGCCTGAAAAGCATTTTCAACCCCACTTACAAGTAAAACTAGCTAAAATGTGCCTGGCTTCTCTTTACTGAAAAGCTCATTCTGAGTACATTTTTAGCATACGTTTGCTCCTGCCGGGTCAGCTGAGCAGCGAATTTCTATTTAACCCCCTGCTATCATGAGAGACCTCAGGGCTGCATGTTTTGAGCCCAGTACTGATCCTGAAAAGCGTTTCCAACCCCACTTACAAGTAAAGCTAAAATGTGCCTGGCTTCTCTTCACTGAAAAGCTCATTCTGAGTACATTTTTAGCATACGTTTGCTCCTGCCGGGTCAGCTGAGCAGCGAATTTCTATTTAACCACCTGCTATCATGAGAGACCTCAGGGCTGCATGTTTTGAGCCCAGTACTGATCCTGAAAAGCGTTTCCAACCCCACTTACAAGTAAAACTAGCTAAAATGTGCCTGGCTGCTATTCACTGAAAAGCTCATTCTGTGTACATTTTTGGCATACGTTTGCTCCTACCGGGTCAGCTGAGCAGCGAATTTCTATTTAACCACCTGCTTTCATGAGAGACCTCAGGGCTGCATGTTTTGAGCCCAGTACTGAGCCTGAAAAGCGTTTCCAACCCCACTTACAAGTAAAGCTAAAATGTGCCTGGCTTCTTTTCACTGAAAAGCTCATTCTGAGTACATGTTTAGCATACGTTTGCTCCTGCCGGGTCAGCTGAGCAGCGAATTTCTATTTAACCACCTGCTATCATGAGAGACCTCAGGGCTGCATGTTTTGAGCCCAGTACTGATCCTGAAAAGCGTTTCCAACCCCACTTACAAGTAAAACTAGCTAAAATGTGCCTGGCTGCTATTCACTGAAAAGCTCATTCTGAGTACATTTTTAGCATACGTTTGCTCCTGCCGGGTCAGCTGAGCAGCGAATTTCTATTTAACCACCTGCTATCATGAGAGACCTCGGGCTGCATGTTTTGAGCCCAGTACTGATCCTGAAAAGCGTTTCCAACCCCTCTTACAAGTAAAACTAGCTAAAATGTGCCTGGCTGCTTTTCACTGAAAAGCTCATTCTGTGTACATTTTTGGCATACGTTTGCTCCTACCGGGTCAGCTGAGCAGCGAATTTCTATTTAACCACCTGCTTTCATGAGAGACCTCAGGGCTGCATGTTTTGAGCTCAGTACTGAGCCTGAAAAGCATTTCCAACCCCACTTACCAGTAAAACTAGCTAAAATGTGCCTGGCTTCTCTTCACTGAAAAGCTCATTCTGAGTACATTTTTAGCATACGTTTGCTCCTGCCGGGTCAGCTGAGCAGCGAATTTCTATTTAACCACCTGCTATCATGAGAGACCTTAGGGCTGCATGTTTTGAGCCCAGTACTGATCCTGAAAAGCGTTTCCAACCCCACTTACAAGTAAAACTAGCTAAAATGTGCCTGGCTGCTATTCACTGAAAAGCTCATTCTGTGTACATTTTTGGCATACGTTTGGTCCTACCGGGTCAGCTGAGCAGCGAATTTCTATTTAACCACCTGCTTTCATGAGAGACCTCAGGGCTGCATGTTTTGAGCCAAGTACTGAGCCTGAAAAGCGTTTCCAACCCCACTTACAAGTAAAACTAGCTAAAATGTGCCTGGCTTCTCTTCACTGAAAAGCTCATTCTGAGTACATTTTTAGCATACGTTTGCTCCTGCCGGGTCAGCTGAGCAGCGAATTTCTATTTAACCACCTGCTATCATGGGAGATCTCAGGGCTGAATGTTTTGAGCCCAGTACTGAGCCTGAAAAGCGTTTCCAACACCACTTACAAGTAAAACTAGCTAAAATGTGCCTGGCTGCTATTCACTGAAAAGCTCATTCTGTGTACATTTTTGGCATACGTTTGCTCCTGCCGGGTCAGCTGAGCAGCGAATTTCTATTTAACCACCTGCTTTCATGAGAGACCTCAGGGCTGCATGTTTTGAGCCCAGTACTGAGCCTGAAAAGTGTTTCCAACCCCACTTACAAGTAAAACTAGCTAAAATGTGCCTGGCTGCTATTCACTGAAAAGCTCATTCTGTGTACATTTTTGGCATACGTTTGCTCCTACCGGGTCAACTGAGCAGTGAATTTCTATTTAACCACCTGCTTTCATGGGAGACCTCAGGGCTGCATGTTTTGAGCCAAGTACTGAGCCTGAAAAGCGTTTCCAACCCCACTTACAAGTAAAACTAGCTAAAATGTGCCTGGCTGCTTTTCACTGAAAAGCTCATTCTGTGTACATTTTTGGCATATGTTTGCTCCTACCGGGTCAGCTGAGCAGCGAATTTCTATTTAACCACCCGCTTTCATGAGAGACCTCAGGGCTGCATGTTTTGAGCCCAGTACAGAGCCTGAAAAGCGTTTCCAACCCCACTTACAAGTAAAACTAGCTAAAATGTGCCTGGCTTCTCTTCACTGAAAAGCTCATTCTGAGTACATTTTTAGCATACGTTTGCTCCTGCCGGGTCAGCTGAGCAGCGAATTTCTATTTAACCACCTGCTATCATGAGAGACCTCAGGGCTGCATGTTTTGAGCCCAGTACTGAGCCTGAAAAGCATTTCCAACCCCACTTACAAGTAAAACTAGCTAAAATGTGCCTGGCTTCTCTTCACTGAAAAGCTCATTCTGAGTACATTTTTAGCATACGTTTGCTCCTGCCGGGTCAGCTGAGCAGCGAATTTCTATTTAACCACCTGCTATCATGAGAGACCTCAGGGCTGCATGTTTTAAGCCCAGTACTGATCCTGAAAAGCGTTTCCAACCCCACTTACAATTAATACTAGCTAAAATGTGCCTGGCTGCTATTCACTGAAAAGCTCATTCTGTGTACATTTTTGGCATACGTTTGCTCCTACCGGGTCAGCTGAGCAGCGAATTTCTATTTAACCACCTCCTTTCATGAGAGACCTCAGGGCTGCATGTTTTGAGCCCAGTACTGAGCCTGAAAAGCGTTTCCAACCCCACTTACAAGTAAAACTAGATAAAATGTGCCTGGCTTCTCTTCACTGAAAAGCTCATTCTGAGTACATTTTTAGCATATGTTTGCTCCTGCCGGGTCAGCTGAGCAGCGAATTTCTATTTAACCACCTGCTATCATGAGAGACCTCAGGGCTGCATGTTTTGAGCCCAGTACTGATCCTGAAAAGCGTTTCCAACCCCACTTACAAGTAAAACTAGCTAAAATGTGCCTGTCTTCTCTTCACTGAAAAGCTCATTCTGAGTACATTTTTAGCATACGTTTGCTCCTGCCGAATCAGCTGAGCAGCGAATTTCTATTTAACCACCTGCTATCATGAGAGACCTCAGGGCTGCATGTTTTGAGCCCAGTACTGAGCCTGAAAAGCGTTTCCAACCCCACTTACAAGTAAAATTAGCTAAAATGTGCCTGGCTGCTATTCACTGAAAAGCTCATTCTGTGTACATTTTTGGCATACGTTTGCTCCTGCCGGGTCAGCTGAGCAGCGAATTTCTATTTAACCACCTGCTATCATGAGAGACCTCAGGGCTGCATGTTTTGAGCCCAGTACTGAGCCTGAAAAGCATTTCCAACCCCACTTACAAGTAAAACTAGCTAAAATGTGCCTAGCTTCTCTTCACTGAAAAGGTCATTCTGAGTACATTTTTAGCATACGTTTGCTCCTGCCGGGTCAGCTGAGCAGCGAATTTCTATTTAACCACCTGCTATCATGAGAGACCTCAGTGCTGCATGTTTTAAGCCCAGTACTGATCCTGAAAAGCGTTTCCAACCCCACTTACAAGTAATACTAGCTAAAATGTGCCTGGCTGCTATTCACTGAAAAGTTCATTCTGTGTACATTTTTAGCATACGTTTGCTCCTACCGGGTCAGCTGAGCAGCGAATTTCTATTTAACCACCTGCTTTCATGAGAGACCTCAGGGCTGCATGTTTTGAGCCCAGTACTGAGCCTGAAAAGCGTTTCCAACCCCACTTACATATAAAACTAGCTAAAATGTGCCTGGCTTCTCTTCACTGAAAAGCTCATTCTGTGTAAATTTTTAGCATACGTTTGCTCCTGCCGAATCAGCTGAGCAGTGAATTTCTATTTAACTACCTGCTATCATGAGAGACCTCAGGGCTGCATGTTTTGAGCCCAGTACTGAGCCTGAAAAGCGTTTCCAACCCCACTTACAAGTAAAATTAGCTAAAATGTGCCTGGCTGCTATTCACTGAAAAGTTCATTCTGTGTACATTTTTGGCATACGTTTGCTCCTGCCGGGTCAGCTGAGCAGCGAATTTCTATTTAACCACCTGCTTTCATGAGAGACCTCAGGGCTGCATGTTGTGAGCCCAGTACTGAGCCTGAAAAGCGTTTCCAACCCCACTAACAAGTAAAACTAGCTAAAATGTGCCTGGCTTCTCTTTACTGAAAAGCTCATTCTGAGTACATTTTTAGCATATGTTTGCTCCTGCCGGGTCAGCTGAGCAGCGAATTTCTATTTAACCACCTGCTATCATGAGAGACCTCAGGGCTGCATGTTTTGAGCCCAGTACTGATCCTGAAAACCGTTTCCAACCCCACTTACAAGTAAAACTAGCTAAAATGTGCCTGGCTGCTATTCACTGAAAAGCTCATTCTGTGTACATTTTTGGCATACGTTTGCTCCTACCGGGTCAGCTGAGCAGCGAATTTCTATTTAACCACCTGCTTTCATGAGAGACCTCAGGGCTGCATGTTTTGAGCCCAGTACTGAGCCTGAACAGCGTTTCCAACCCCACTTACAAGCACTGATCCCAAGAAGCCGCGCGGCAGCGCGCGCGCGCACTTCTCTACCCCCGAGCGCGCAGTCCCATGAGTGGAGCGCGCACAGAGGGCACATCCCGTTGGAGTATTCGCCGCCGCCGCCGCTTTTAAAAGGCACACGGCGCGAAAAGCGGGCATTTCCAGAAGGTAGGAGACGGCGGCGATAGGGGCGGAGGAAAGTGTTTCCGTGTGGCCCTTTGTGTTATGTATTTTCCTGAAGCACCTGTATTGTTTTGAGAGTAACGCGAGGCTGCGGGGGAGATGGAGTGCTTTTATTTAAGAATCCATGTTAATTGCAGCCCCTTCACGAGCGGCGATTAACATGCATATTTAATTAAAAGCACTCCATCTCCCCCGCAGCCTCGCGTTACTATCAGAACAATACAGGTGCTTCAGGAAAATACATAAATTAACACTGTAGGGTGACCAGACGTCCCGGATTTCCCCGGACGGTCAGCGTTTTTGGAGAAGTGTCCCAACACTTTTCTACAAATTTCAGTTTTTTGGGTAGTGCCTGGGTTATGTCCCGGTTGTTATGGGAGGGTCGGGTGAACCTGCACATGATTATCATAGTGTTGTGCAGGCTCAGGTTTCCACCGGCTTTCTTCGAAAAGGGGACTGAGTGCTGCTTCGCGTCATTTAAGCAGCACAGCATGATTTAATGAGGCGTGAATCGGGGCTGCAGAGGGCAAGGCCAAGCCCACCAGCAGCCGGACCCCGGAGCTCTTCCCAGAACGGGCGGTAAAGTAATGAAGTAATGTGATTTTTTTTTTAAAGAACACAAATATAAATGAGCAACGTGAAATCAACAGGTGTTAAATTACAGTCAAGTCGCTGTCAGTCAATCAGACCAGCTTTCTGTTTTGTGTGAGGCTAAGTGAGAAATGTTGGTCACACATGGCGCAGAGGTTAGTAGCACCTTTGAGGCAGAGGGTGATGCTGCGGCTATGGAAGCAGCGAGAAGGGGGTGTCTGATTCTCATGCTATGCAGTATTTAATAAAGAGTAATGGCTGGTGCTCATCAAAACTGCAGGGCCACACCAAAGGGGAGAGGATGTGGTCTGGCGGTTAGCGCGGCCGACTTTGGTGCTGGGAAACCAGGTTCGAGCCTCTTATCGAGCCATAAACGTGTATACATGACTTACTTTTGTGTTAAATAAATAGATATTTTAAAAAAGAAATACAAATGATGTTCCTACTAAGGTGTGAAATTGGTGTTGAATAAAAACATGTTTTAAAAACAAGTAATATTAATCATGTATCATTGGTGCTGGAGTACAAGGTTCGAGACTGGTATTGAACACTGACAAGCTGTATGCAAGTTATATGGTCATAAAAAAAACACGAATGATGGGTGGATGCGGGATGGATGATGGGTGGGTGGATGAGTGGATGCATGAATGGATGATGGATGCAGGATGGATGCAGGATGGATGGCTGGATGGATGGCTGGGTGGATGCATGAATGAATGATGGATGCAGGATGGATGGGTGGGTGGATGGATGGGTGGATGAATGAATGAATGATGGATGCTGGATGGATGGATGGATGAATGGATGCAGGATGGATGATGGGTGGATGGATGGATGGATGCATGAATGCATGATGGGTGCAGGATGGATGGGTGGATGGATGGATGGGTGCATGAATGAATGATGGATGCAGGATGGATGGATGGGTGGGTGGGTGGATGCATGAATGAATGATGGATGCAGGATGGATGGCTGGATGGATGGCTGGGTGGATGCATGAATGAATGATGGATGCAGGATGGATGGGTGGGTGGATGGATGGGTGGATGCATGAATGAATGATGGATGCTGGATGGATGGATGGATGAATGGATGCAGGATGGATGATGGGTGGATGGATGGATGGATGCATGAATGCATGATGGGTGCAGGATGGATGGGTGGATGGATGGATGGGTGCATGAATGAATGATGGATGCAGGATGGATGGATGGGTGGGTGGATGCATGAATGAATGATGGATGCAGGATGGGTGGATGGATGGATGGGTGGATGCATGAATGAATGATGGATGCAGGATGGATGGATGGATGGATGCAGAATGGATGATGGATGGGTGGATGGATGCATGAATGCATGATGGATGCAGGATGGGTGGGTGGATGGATGGATGGATGGGTGCATGAATGATGGATGCAGGATGGATGGGTGGATGGATGGGTGGATGGATGGGTGGGTGGATGCATGAATGAATGATGGATGCTGGATGGATGGATGGGTGGGTGGATGCATGAATGAATGATGGATGCAGGATGGATGGCTGGATGGATGGCTGGGTGGATGCATGAATGAATGATGGATGCAGGATGGATGGGTGGGTGGATGGATGGGTGGATGCATGAATGAATGATGGATGCTGGATGGATGGATGGATGAATGGATGCAGGATGGATGATGGGTGGATGGATGGATGGATGCATGAATGCATGATGGGTGCAGGATGGATGGGTGGATGGATGGGTGCATGAATGAATGATGGATGCAGGATGGATGGATGGATGGATGGGTGGGTGGGTGGATGCATGAATAAATGATGGATGCAGGATGGATGGATGGATGGATGGATGGATGGGTGGATGCATGAATGAATGATGGATGCAGGATGGATGGATGGATGGATGCAGAATGGATGATGGATGGGTGGATGGATGGATGCATGAATGCATGATGGATGCAGGATGGGTGGGTGGATGGATGGATGGATGGATGGGTGCATGAATGATGGATGCAGGATGGATGGGTGGATGGATGGGTGGGTGGATGCATGAATGAATGATGGATGCAGGATGGGTGGATGCATGAATGAATGATGGATGCAGGATGGATGGATGGATGGATGCAGAATGGATGATGGATGGGTGGGTGGATGCATGAATGAATGATGGATGCAGGATGGGTGGATGGGTGGATGCATGAATGAATGATGGATGCAGGATGGATGGATGGATGCAGAATGGATGGTGGATGGATGGATGCATGATGGATGCAGGATGGATGGATGGATGGGTGGCTGGATGGATGGATGGGTGCATGAATGATGGATGCAGGATGGATGGATGGATGAATGGATGCATGAATGAATGATGGATGCAGGATGGATGGATGGATGCAGAATGGATGATGGATGGATGGATGGATGCATGAATGCATGATGGATGCAGGATGGATGGGTGGATGGGTGGGTGGATGCATGAATGAATGATGGATGCAGGATGGGTGGATGGATGGGTGGATGCATGAATGAATGATGGATGCAGGATGGATGCCGAATTGGTGGATGGGTGGGTGGATGGATGGATGGGTGGATGCATGAATGAATGATGGATGCAGGATGGATGCAGGATGGATGGGTGGGTGGATGCATGAATGAACGATGGATGCAGGATGGATGGGTGGATGCATGAATGAATGATGTATGGATGCAGGATGGGTGGGTGGATGGATGGATGGGTGGGTGGATGCATGAATGATGTATGGATGGATGCAAGGTGGTTCGGGCTCGCTCGCTGCAGTGCAATATGCAAATTAGTTTACGCCTCACCACTTTCAAATGTCACCAGCCGCCCCTGTGCTAGAGTTAAGAATGTTTAGTAAAAATCTTATGATTGTACCACCGTTGGAGTCTTGTGCTTTTCTACACCTGAAGTGTACTTGCCTGTGTAATCAATTCATGTCAGGGCGTGTTTATCCAATTTGCAAACCGGCCTTAAGATCAGCCTTTTCACTTTTTTAAGTAATTGTTTAGAGTGACATTTGGCGCTGCACACGCGCGTCTGGTTCCTGGCGCACATAGCCATGGTTGCAGCGCACAGAGACCCTCCACTGCCGCACACAGAGGAAAAAAATTAGAGGGAACATTGCTTACAAGTAAAACTAGCTAAAATGTGCCTGGCTTCTCTTCACTGAAAAGCTCATTCTGAGTACATTTTTGCATACGTTTGCTCCTGCCGGGTCAGCTGAGCAGCGAATTTCTATTTAACCACCTGCTGTCATGAGAGACCTCAGGGCTGCATGTTTTGAGCCCAGTACTGATCCTGAAAAGCGTTTCCAACCCCACTTACAAGTAAAACTAGCTAAAATGTGCCTGGCTGCTATTCACTGAAAAGCTCATTCTGTGTACATTTTTAGCATACGTTTGCTCCTGCCGGGTCAGCTGAGCAGCGAATTTGTATTTAACCACCTGCTTTCATGAGAGACCTCAGGGCTGCATGTTTTGAGCCCAGTACTGAGCCTGAAAAGCGTTTCCAACCCCACTAACAAGTAAAACTAGCTAAAATGTGCCTGGCTTCTCTTTACTGAAAAGCTCATTCTGAGTACATTTTTAGCATATGTTTGCTCCTGCCGGGTCAGCTGAGCAGCGAATTTCTATTTAACCACCTGCTATCATGAGAGACCTCAGGTCTGCATGTTTTGAGCCCAGTACTGATCCTGAAAAGCGTTTCCAGCCCCACTTACAAGTAAAACTAGCTAAAATGTGCCCGGCTGCTATTCACTGAAAAGCTCATTCTGTGTACATTTTTGGCATACGTTTGCTCCTACCGGGTCAGCTGAGCAGCGAATTTCTATTTAACCACCTGCTTTCATGAGAGACCTCAGGGCTGCATGTTTTGAGCCCAGTACTGAGCCTGAACAGCGTTTCCAACCCCACTTACAAGTAAAACTAGCTAAAATGTGCCTGGCTGCTATTCACTGAAAAGCTCATTCTGTGTACATTTTTGGCATACGTTTGCTCCTGCCGGGTCAGCTGAGCAGTGAATTTCTATTTAACCACCTGCTTTCATGAGAGACCTCAGGGCTGCATGTTTTGAGCCCAGTACTGAGCCTGAAAAGCGTTTCCAACCCCACTTACAAGTAAAACTAGCTAAAATGTGCCTGGCTGCGATTCAATGAAAAGCTCATTCTGTGTACATTTTTGGCATACGTTTGCTCCTACCGGGTCAGCTGAGCAGCGAATTTCTATTTAACCACCTGCTTTCATGAGAGACTGCATGTTGCATGTTTTGAGCCCAGTACAGAGCCTGAAAAGCGTTTCCAACCCCACTTACAAGTAAAACTAGCTAAAATGTGCCTGGCTTCTCTTCACTGAAAAGCTCATTCTGAGTACATTTTTAGCATACGTTTGCTCCTGCCGGGTCAGCTGAGCGGCGAATTTCTATTTAACCACCTGCGAGACCTCAGGGCTGCATGTTTTGAGCCCAGTACTGAGCCTGAAAAGCATTTCCAACCCCACTTACAAGTAAAACTAGCTAAAATGTGCCTGGCTTCTCTTCACTGAAAAGCTCATTCTGTGTACATTTTTGGCATACGTTTGCTCCTGCCGGGTCAGCTGAGCAGCGAATTTCTATTTAACCACCTGCTATCATGAGAGACCTCAGGGCTGCATGTTTTGAGCCCAGTACTGAGCCTGAAAAGCGTTTCCAACCCCACTTACAAGTAAAACTAGCTAAAATGTGGCTGGCTTCTCTTTACTGAAAAGCTCATTCTGAGTACATTTTTAGCATACGTTTGCTCCTGCCGGGTCAGCTGAGCAGCGAATTTCTATTTAACCACCTGCTATCATGAGAGACCTCAGGGCTGCATGTTTTGAGCCCAGTACTGATCCTGAAAAGCGTTTCCAACCCCACTTACAAGTAAAGCTAAAATGTGCCTGGCTTCTCTTCACTGAAAAGCTCATTCTGAGTACATTTTTAGCATACGTTTGCTCCTGCCGGGTCAGCTGAGCAGCGAATTTGTATTTAACCACCTGCTTTCATGAGAGACCTCAGGGCTGCATGTTTTGAGCCCAGTACTGAGCCTGAAAAGCGTTTCCAACCCCACTAACAAGTAAAACTAGCTAAAATGTGCCTGGCTTCTCTTTACTGAAAAGCTCATTCTGAGTACATTTTTAGCATATGTTTGCTCCTGCCGGGTCAGCTGAGCAGCGAATTTCTATTTAACCACCTGCTATCATGAGAGACCTCAGGTCTGCATGTTTTGAGCCCAGTACTGATCCTGAAAAGCGTTTCCAGCCCCACTTACAAGTAAAACTAGCTAAAATGTGCCCGGCTGCTATTCACTGAAAAGCTCATTCTGTGTACATTTTTGGCATACGTTTGCTCCTACCGGGTCAGCTGAGCAGCGAATTTCTATTTAACCACCTGCTTTCATGAGAGACCTCAGGGCTGCATGTTTTGAGCCCAGTACTGAGCCTGAACAGCGTTTCCAACCCCACTTACAAGTAAAACTAGCTAAAATGTGCCTGGCTGCTATTCACTGAAAAGCTCATTCTGTGTGCATTTTTGGCATACGTTTGCTCCTGCCGGGTCAGCTGAGCAGTGAATTTCTATTTAACCACCTGCTTTCATGAGAGACCTCAGGGCTGCATGTTTTGAGCCCAGTACTGAGCCTGAAAAGCGTTTCCAACCCCACTTACAAGTAAAACTAGCTAAAATGTGCCTGGCTTCTCTTCACTGAAAAGCTCATTCTGAGTACATTTTTAGCATACGTTTGCTCCTGCCGGGTCAGCTGAGCAGCGAATTTCTATTTAACCACCTGCTATCATAAGAGACCTCAGGGCTGCATGTTGAGCCCAGTACTGATCCTGAAAAGCGTTTCCAACCCAACTTACAAGTAAAACTAGCTAAAATGTGCCTGGCTGCTATTCACTGAAAAGCTCATTCTGTGTACATTTTTGGCATACGTTTGCTCCTACCGGGTCAGCTGAGCAGCGAATTTCTATTTAACCACCTGCTTTCATGAGAGACTGCATGTTGCATGTTTTGAGCCCAGTACAGAGCCTGAAAAGCGTTTCCAACCCCACTTACAAGTAAAACTAGCTAAAATGTGCCTGGCTTCTCTTCACTGAAAAGCTCATTCTGAGTACATTTTTAGCATACGTTTGCTCCTGCCGGGTCAGCTGAGCGGCGAATTTCTATTTAACCACCTGCGAGACCTCAGGGCTGCATGTTTTGAGCCCAGTACTGAGCCTGAAAAGCATTTCCAACCCCACTTACAAGTAAAACTAGCTAAAATGTGCCTGGCTTCTCTTCACTGAAAAGCTCATTCTGTGTACATTTTTGGCATACGTTTGCTCCTGCCGGGTCAGCTGAGCAGCGAATTTCTATTTAACCACCTGCTATCATGAGAGACCTCAGGGCTGCATTTTTTGAGCCCAGTACTGAGCCTGAAAAGCGTTTCCAACCCCACTTACAAGTAAAACTAGCTAAAATGTGCCTGGCTGCTATTCACTGAAAAGCTCATTCTGTGTACATTTTTGGCATACGTTTGCTCCTACCGGGTCAGCTGAGCAGTGAATTTCTATTTAACCACCTGCTTTCATGAGAGACCTCAGGGCTGCATGTTTTGAGCCAAGTACTGAGCCTGAAAAGCATTTTCAACCCCACTTACAAGTAAAACTAGCTAAAATGTGGCTGGCTTCTCTTTACTGAAAAGCTCATTCTGAGTACATTTTTAGCATACGTTTGCTCCTGCCGGGTCAGCTGAGCAGCGAATTTCTATTTAACCACCTGCTATCATGAGAGACCTCAGGGCTGCATGTTTTGAGCCCAGTACTGATCCTGAAAAGCGTTTCCAACCCCACTTACAAGTAAAGCTAAAATGTGCCTGGCTTCTCTTCACTGAAAAGCTCATTCTGAGTACATTTTTAGCATACGTTTGCTCCTGCCGGGTCAGCTGAGCAGCGAATTTGTATTTAACCACCTGCTTTCATGAGAGACCTCAGGGCTGCATGTTTTGAGCCCAGTACTGAGCCTGAAAAGCGTTTCCAACCCCACTAACAAGTAAAACTAGCTAAAATGTGCCTGGCTTCTCTTTACTGAAAAGCTCATTCTGAGTACATTTTTAGCATACGTTTGCTCCTGCCGGGTCAGCTGAGCAGCGAATTTCTATTTAACCACCTGCTATCATGAGAGACCTCAGGGCTGCATGTTTTGAGCCCAGTACTGATCCTGAAAAGCGTTTCCAACCCCACTTACAAGTAAAACTAGCTAAAATGTGCCTGGCTGCTATTTACTGAAAAGCTCATTCTGAGTACATTTTTAGCATACGTTTGCTCCTGCCGGGTCAGCTGAGCAGCGAATTTCGATTTAACCACCTGCTATCATGAGAGACCTCGGGCTGCATGTTTTGAGCCCAGTACTGATCCTGAAAAGCGTTTCCAACCCCTCTTACAAGTAAAACTAGCTAAAATGTGCCTGGCTGCTATTCACTGAAAAGCTCATTCTGTGTACATTTTTGGCATACGTTTGCTCCTACCGGGTCAGCTGAGCAGCGAATTTCTATTTAACCACCTGCTTTCATGAGAGACCTCAGGGCTGCATGTTTTGAGCTCAGTACTGAGCCTGAAAAGCATTTCCAACCCCACTTACCAGTAAAACTAGCTAAAATGTGCCTGGCTTCTCTTCACTGAAAAGCTCATTCTGAGTACATTTTTAGCATACGTTTGCTCCTGCCGGGTCAGCTGAGCAGCGAATTTCTATTTAACCACCTGCTATCATAAGAGACCTTAGGGCTGCATGTTTTGAGCCCAGTACTGATCCTGAAAAGCGTTTCCAACCCCACTTACAAGTAAAACTAGCTAAAATGTGCCTGGCTGCTATTCACTGAAAAGCTCATTCTGTGTACATTTTTGGCATACGTTTGCTCCTACCGGGTCAGCTGAGCAGCGAATTTCTATTTAACCACCTGCTTTCATGAGAGACCTCAGGGCTGCATGTTTTGAGCCCAGTACTGAGCCTGAAAAGCGTTTCCAACCCCACTTACAAGTAAAACTAGCTAAAATGTGCCTGGCTTCTCTTCACTGAAAAGCTCATTCTGAGTACATTTTTAGCATACGTTTGCTCCTGCCGGGTCAGCTGAGCAGCGAATTTCTATTTAACCACCTGCTATCATGAGAGACCTCAGGGCTGAATGTTTTGAGCCCAGTACTGAGCCTGAAAAGCGTTTCCAACCCCACTTACAAGTAAAACTAGCTAAAATGTGCCTGGCTGCTATTCACTGAAAAGCTCATTCTGTGTACATTTTTGGCATACGTTTGCTCCTGCCGGGTCAGCTGAGCAGCGAATTTCTATTTAACCACCTGCTTTCATGAGAGACCTCAGGGCTGCATGTTTTGAGCCCAGTACTGAGCCTGAAAAGCGTTTCCAACCCCACTTACAAGTAAAACTAGCTAAAATGTGCCTGGCTTCTCTTCACTGAAAAGCTCATTCTGAGTACATTTTAGCATACGTTTGCTCCTGCCGGGTCAGCTGAGCAGTGAATTTCTATTTAACCACCTGCTGTCATGAGAGACCTCAGGGCTGCATGTTTTGAGCCCAGTATTGATCCTGAAAAGCGTTTCCAACCCCACTTACAAGTAAAACTAGCTAAAATGTGCCTGGCTGCTATTCACTGAAAAGCTCATTCTGTGTATATTTTTGGCATACGTTTGCTCCTGCCGGGTCAGCTGAGCAGCGAATTTCTATTTAACCACCTGCTTTCATGAGAGACCTCAGGGCTGCATGTTTTGAGGCCAGTACTGAGCCTGAAAAGCGTTTCCAACCCCACTTACAAGTAAAACTAGCTAAAATGTGCCTGGCTTCTCTTCACTGAAAAGCTCATTCTGAGTACATTTTTAGCATACGTTTGCTCCTGCCGGGTCAGCTGAGCAGCGAATTTCTATTTAACCACCTGCTATCATGAGAGACCTCAGGGCTGAATGTTTTGAGCCCAGTACTGAGCCTGAAAAGCGTTTCCAACCCCACTTACAAGTAAAACTAGCTAAAATGTGCCTGGCTGCTATTCACTGAAAAGCTCATTCTGTGTACATTTTTGGCATACGTTTGCTCCTGCCGGGTCAGCTGAGCAGCGAATTTCTATTTAACCACCTGCTTTCATGAGAGACCTCAGGGCTGCATGTTTTGAGCCCAGTACTGAGCCTGAAAAGTGTTTCCAACCCCACTTACAAGTAAAACTAGCTAAAATGTGCCTGGCTGCTATTCACTGAAAAGCTCATTCTGTGTACATTTTTGGCATACGTTTGCTCCTACCGGGTCAACTGAGCAGTGAATTTCTATTTAACCACCTGCTTTCATGGGAGACCTCAGGGCTGCATGTTTTGAGCCAAGTACTGAGCCTGAAAAGCGTTTCCAACCCCACTTACAAGTAAAACTAGCTAAAATGTGCCTGGCTGCTTTTCACTGAAAAGCTCATTCTGTGTACATTTTTGGCATATGTTTGCTCCTACCGGGTCAGCTGAGCAGCGAATTTCTATTTAACCACCCGCTTTCATGAGAGACCTCAGGGCTGCATGTTTTGAGCCCAGTACAGAGCCTGAAAAGCGTTTCCAACCCCACTTACAAGTAAAACTAGCTAAAATGTGCCTGGCTTCTCTTCACTGAAAAGCTCATTCTGAGTACATTTTTAGCATACGTTTGCTCCTGCCGGGTCAGCTGAGCAGCGAATTTCTATTTAACCACCTGCTATCATGAGAGACCTCAGGGCTGCATGTTTTGAGCCCAGTACTGAGCCTGAAAAGCATTTCCAACCCCACTTACAAGTAAAACTAGCTAAAATGTGCCTGGTTTCTCTTCACTGAAAAGCTCATTCTGAGTACATTTTTAGCATACGTTTGCTCCTGCCGGGTCAGCTGAGCAGCGAATTTCTATTTAACCACCTGCTATCATGAGAGACCTCAGGGCTGCATGTTTTAAGCCCAGTACTGATCCTGAAAAGCGTTTCCAACCCCACTTACAATTAATACTAGCTAAAATGTGCCTGGCTGCTATTCACTGAAAAGCTCATTCTGTGTACATTTTTGGCATACGTTTGCTCCTACCGGGTCAGCTGAGCAGCGAATTTCTATTTAACCACCTGCTTTCATGAGAGACCTCAGGGCTGCATGTTTTGAGCCCAGTACTGAGCCTAAAAAGCGTTTCCAACCCCACTTACAAGTAAAACTAGCTAAAATGTGCCTGGCTTCTCTTCACTGAAAAGCTCATTCTGAGTACATTTTTAGCATATGTTTGCTCCTGCCGGGTCAGCTGAGCAGCGAATTTCTATTTAACCACCTGCTATCATGAGAGACCTCAGGGCTGCATGTTTTGAGCCCAGTACTGATCCTGAAAAGCGTTTCCAACCCCACTTACAAGTAAAACTAGCTAAAATGTGCCTGTCTTCTCTTCACTGAAAAGCTCATTCTGAGTACATTTTTAGCATACGTTTGCTCCTGCCGAATCAGCTGAGCAGCGAATTTCTATTTAACCACCTGCTATCATGAGAGACCTCAGGGCTGCATGTTTTGAGCCCAGTACTGAGCCTGAAAAGCGTTTCCAACCCCACTTACAAGTAAAATTAGCTAAAATGTGCCTGGCTGCTATTCACTGAAAAGCTCATTCTGTGTACATTTTTGGCATACGTTTGCTCCTGCCGGGTCAGCTGAGCAGCGAATTTCTATTTAACCACCTGCTATCATGAGAGACCTCAGGGCTGCATGTTTTGAGCCCAGTACTGAGCCTGAAAAGCATTTCCAACCCCACTTACAAGTAAAACTAGCTAAAATGTGCCTAGCTTCTCTTCACTGAAAAGGTCATTCTGAGTACATTTTTAGCATACGTTTGCTCCTGCCGGGTCAGCTGAGCAGCGAATTTCTATTTAACCACCTGCTATCATGAGAGACCTCAGTGCTGCATGTTTTAAGCCCAGTACTGATCCTGAAAAGCGTTTCCAACCCCACTTACAAGTAATACTAGCTAAAATGTGCCTGGCTGCTATTCACTGAAAAGTTCATTCTGTGTACATTTTTGGCATACGTTTGCTCCTACCGGGTCAGCTGAGCAGCGAATTGCTATTTAACCACCTGCTTTCATGAGAGACCTCAGGGCTGCATGTTTTGAGCCCAGTACTGAGCCTGAAAAGCGTTTCCAACCCCACTTACATATAAAACTAGCTAAAATGTGCCTGACTTCTCTTCACTGAAAAGCTCATTCTGAGTACATTTTTAGCATATGTTTGCTCCTGCCGGGTCAGCTGAGCAGCGAATTTCTATTTAACCACCTGCTATCATGAGAGACCTCAGGGCTGCATGTTTTGAGCCCAGTACTGATCCTGAAAAGCGTTTCCAACCCCACTTACAAGTAAAACTAGCTAAAATGTGCCTGGCTTCTCTTCACTGAAAACCTCATTCTGAGTACATTTTTAGCATACGTTTGCTCCTGCCGAATCAGCTGAGCAGTGAATTTCTATTTAACTACCTGCTATCATGAGAGACCTCAGGGCTGCATGTTTTGAGCCCAGTACTGAGCCTGAAAAGCGTTTCCAACCCCACTTACAAGTAAAACTAGCTAAAATGTGCCTGGCTGCTTTTCACTGAAAAGCTCATTCTGTGTACATTTTTGGCATATGTTTGCTCCTACCGGGTCAGCTGAGCAGCGAATTTCTATTTAACCACCCGCTTTCATGAGAGACCTCAGGGCTGCATGTTTTGAGCCCAGTACAGAGCCTGAAAAGCGTTTCCAACCCCACTTACAAGTAAAACTAGCTAAAATGTGCCTGGCTTCTCTTCACTGAAAAGCTCATTCTGAGTACATTTTTAGCATACGTTTGCTCCTGCCGGGTCAGCTGAGCAGCGAATTTCTATTTAACCACCTGCTATCATGAGAGACCTCAGGGCTGCATGTTTTGAGCCCAGTACTGAGCCTGAAAAGCATTTCCAACCCCACTTACAAGTAAAACTAGCTAAAATGTGCCTGGCTTCTCTTCACTGAAAAGCTCATTCTGAGTACATTTTTAGCATACGTTTGCTCCTGCCGGGTCAGCTGAGCAGCGAATTTCTATTTAACCACCTGCTATCATGAGAGACCTCAGGGCTGCATGTTTTAAGCCCAGTACTGATCCTGAAAAGCGTTTCCAACCCCACTTACAATTAATACTAGCTAAAATGTGCCTGGCTGCTATTCACTGAAAAGCTCATTCTGTGTACATTTTTGGCATACGTTTGCTCCTACCGGGTCAGCTGAGCAGCGAATTTCTATTTAACCACCTCCTTTCATGAGAGACCTCAGGGCTGCATGTTTTGAGCCCAGTACTGAGCCTGAAAAGCGTTTCCAACCCCACTTACAAGTAAAACTAGCTAAAATGTGCCTGGCTTCTCTTCACTGAAAAGCTCATTCTGAGTACATTTTTAGCATATGTTTGCTCCTGCCGGGTCAGCTGAGCAGCGAATTTCTATTTAACCACCTGCTATCATGAGAGACCTCAGGGCTGCATGTTTTGAGCCCAGTACTGATCCTGAAAAGCGTTTCCAACCCCACTTACAAGTAAAACTAGCTAAAATGTGCCTGTCTTCTCTTCACTGAAAAGCTCATTCTGAGTACATTTTTAGCATACGTTTGCTCCTGCCGAATCAGCTGAGCAGCGAATTTCTATTTAACCACCTGCTATCATGAGAGACCTCAGGGCTGCATGTTTTGAGCCCAGTACTGAGCCTGAAAAGCGTTTCCAACCCCACTTACAAGTAAAATTAGCTAAAATGTGCCTGGCTGCTATTCACTGAAAAGCTCATTCTGTGTACATTTTTGGCATACGTTTGCTCCTGCCGGGTCAGCTGAGCAGCGAATTTCTATTTAACCACCTGCTATCATGAGAGACCTCAGGGCTGCATGTTTTGAGCCCAGTACTGAGCCTGAAAAGCATTTCCAACCCCACTTACAAGTAAAACTAGCTAAAATGTGCCTAGCTTCTCTTCACTGAAAAGGTCATTCTGAGTACATTTTTAGCATACGTTTGCTCCTGCCGGGTCAGCTGAGCAGCGAATTTCTATTTAACCACCTGCTATCATGAGAGACCTCAGTGCTGCATGTTTTAAGCCCAGTACTGATCCTGAAAAGCGTTTCCAACCCCACTTACAAGTAATACTAGCTAAAATGTGCCTGGCTGCTATTCACTGAAAAGTTCATTCTGTGTACATTTTTAGCATACGTTTGCTCCTACCGGGTCAGCTGAGCAGCGAATTTCTATTTAACCACCTGCTTTCATGAGAGACCTCAGGGCTGCATGTTTTGAGCCCAGTACTGAGCCTGAAAAGCGTTTCCAACCCCACTTACATATAAAACTAGCTAAAATGTGCCTGGCTTCTCTTCACTGAAAAGCTCATTCTGTGTAAATTTTTAGCATACGTTTGCTCCTGCCGAATCAGCTGAGCAGTGAATTTCTATTTAACTACCTGCTATCATGAGAGACCTCAGGGCTGCATGTTTTGAGCCCAGTACTGAGCCTGAAAAGCGTTTCCAACCCCACTTACAAGTAAAATTAGCTAAAATGTGCCTGGCTGCTATTCACTGAAAAGTTCATTCTGTGTACATTTTTGGCATACGTTTGCTCCTGCCGGGTCAGCTGAGCAGCGAATTTCTATTTAACCACCTGCTTTCATGAGAGACCTCAGGGCTGCATGTTGTGAGCCCAGTACTGAGCCTGAAAAGCGTTTCCAACCCCACTAACAAGTAAAACTAGCTAAAATGTGCCTGGCTTCTCTTTACTGAAAAGCTCATTCTGAGTACATTTTTAGCATATGTTTGCTCCTGCCGGGTCAGCTGAGCAGCGAATTTCTATTTAACCACCTGCTATCATGAGAGACCTCAGGGCTGCATGTTTTGAGCCCAGTACTGATCCTGAAAACCGTTTCCAACCCCACTTACAAGTAAAACTAGCTAAAATGTGCCTGGCTGCTATTCACTGAAAAGCTCATTCTGTGTACATTTTTGGCATACGTTTGCTCCTACCGGGTCAGCTGAGCAGCGAATTTCTATTTAACCACCTGCTTTCATGAGAGACCTCAGGGCTGCATGTTTTGAGCCCAGTACTGAGCCTGAACAGCGTTTCCAACCCCACTTACAAGCACTGATCCCAAGAAGCCGCGCGGCAGCGCGCGCGCGCACTTCTCTACCCCCGAGCGCGCAGTCCCATGAGTGGAGCGCGCACAGAGGGCACATCCTGTTGGAGTATTCGCCGCCGCCGCCGCTTTTAAAAGGCACACGGCGCGAAAAGCGGGCATTTCCAGAAGGTAGGAGACGGCGGCGATAGGGGCGGAGGAAAGTGTTTCCGTGTGGCCCTTTGTGTTATGTATTTTCCTGAAGCACCTGTATTGTTTTGAGAGTAACGCGAGGCTGCGGGGGAGATGGAGTGCTTTTATTTAAGAATCCATGTTAATTGCAGCCCCTTCACGAGCGGCGATTAACATGCATATTTAATTAAAAGCACTCCATCTCCCCCGCAGCCTCGCGTTACTATCAGAACAATACAGGTGCTTCAGGAAAATACATAAATTAACACTGTAGGGTGACCAGACGTCCCGGATTTCCCCGGACGGTCAGCGTTTTTGGAGAAGTGTCCCAACACTTTTCTACAAATTTCAGTTTTTTGGGTAGTGCCTGGGTTATGTCCCGGTTGTTATGGGAGGGTCGGGTGAACCTGCACATGATTATCATAGTGTTGTGCAGGCTCAGGTTTCCACCGGCTTTCTTCGAAAAGGGGACTGAGTGCTGCTTCGCGTCATTTAAGCAGCACAGCATGATTTAATGAGGCGTGAATCGGGGCTGCAGAGGGCAAGGCCAAGCCCACCAGCAGCCGGACCCCGGAGCTCTTCCCAGAACGGGCGGTAAAGTAATGAAGTAATGTGATTTTTTTTTTAAAGAACACAAATATAAATGAGCAACGTGAAATCAACAGGTGTTAAATTACAGTCAAGTCGCTGTCAGTCAATCAGACCAGCTTTCTGTTTTGTGTGAGGCTAAGTGAGAAATGTTGGTCACACATGGCGCAGAGGTTAGTAGCACCTTTGAGGCAGAGGGTGATGCTGCGGCTATGGAAGCAGCGAGAAGGGGGTGTCTGATTCTCATGCTATGCAGTATTTAATAAAGAGTAATGGCTGGTGCTCATCAAAACTGCAGGGCCACACCAAAGGGGAGAGGATGTGGTCTGGCGGTTAGCGCGGCCGACTTTGGTGCTGGGAAACCAGGTTCGAGCCTCTTATCGAGCCATAAACGTGTATACATGACTTACTTTTGTGTTAAATAAATAGATATTTTAAAAAAGAAATACAAATGATGTTCCTACTAAGGTGTGAAATTGGTGTTGAATAAAAACATGTTTTAAAAACAAGTAATATTAATCATGTATCATTGGTGCTGGAGTACAAGGTTCGAGACTGGTATTGAACACTGACAAGCTGTATGCAAGTTATATGGTCATAAAAAAAACACGAATGATGGGTGGATGCGGGATGGATGATGGGTGGGTGGATGAGTGGATGCATGAATGGATGATGGATGCAGGATGGATGCAGGATGGATGGCTGGATGGATGGCTGGGTGGATGCATGAATGAATGATGGATGCAGGATGGATGGGTGGGTGGATGGATGGGTGGATGAATGAATGAATGATGGATGCTGGATGGATGGATGGATGAATGGATGCAGGATGGATGATGGGTGGATGGATGGATGGATGCATGAATGCATGATGGGTGCAGGATGGATGGGTGGATGGATGGATGGGTGCATGAATGAATGATGGATGCAGGATGGATGGATGGGTGGGTGGGTGGATGCATGAATGAATGATGGATGCAGGATGGATGGCTGGATGGATGGCTGGGTGGATGCATGAATGAATGATGGATGCAGGATGGATGGGTGGGTGGATGGATGGGTGGATGCATGAATGAATGATGGATGCTGGATGGATGGATGGATGAATGGATGCAGGATGGATGATGGGTGGATGGATGGATGGATGCATGAATGCATGATGGGTGCAGGATGGATGGGTGGATGGATGGATGGGTGCATGAATGAATGATGGATGCAGGATGGATGGATGGGTGGGTGGATGCATGAATGAATGATGGATGCAGGATGGGTGGATGGATGGATGGGTGGATGCATGAATGAATGATGGATGCAGGATGGATGGATGGATGGATGCAGAATGGATGATGGATGGGTGGATGGATGCATGAATGCATGATGGATGCAGGATGGGTGGGTGGATGGATGGATGGATGGGTGCATGAATGATGGATGCAGGATGGATGGGTGGATGGATGGGTGGATGGATGGGTGGGTGGATGCATGAATGAATGATGGATGCTGGATGGATGGATGGGTGGGTGGATGCATGAATGAATGATGGATGCAGGATGGATGGCTGGATGGATGGCTGGGTGGATGCATGAATGAATGATGGATGCAGGATGGATGGGTGGGTGGATGGATGGGTGGATGCATGAATGAATGATGGATGCTGGATGGATGGATGGATGAATGGATGCAGGATGGATGATGGGTGGATGGATGGATGGATGCATGAATGCATGATGGGTGCAGGATGGATGGGTGGATGGATGGGTGCATGAATGAATGATGGATGCAGGATGGATGGATGGATGGATGGGTGGGTGGGTGGATGCATGAATAAATGATGGATGCAGGATGGATGGATGGATGGATGGATGGATGGGTGGATGCATGAATGAATGATGGATGCAGGATGGATGGATGGATGGATGCAGAATGGATGATGGATGGGTGGATGGATGGATGCATGAATGCATGATGGATGCAGGATGGGTGGGTGGATGGATGGATGGATGGATGGGTGCATGAATGATGGATGCAGGATGGATGGGTGGATGGATGGGTGGGTGGATGCATGAATGAATGATGGATGCAGGATGGGTGGATGCATGAATGAATGATGGATGCAGGATGGATGGATGGATGGATGCAGAATGGATGATGGATGGGTGGGTGGATGCATGAATGAATGATGGATGCAGGATGGGTGGATGGGTGGATGCATGAATGAATGATGGATGCAGGATGGATGGATGGATGCAGAATGGATGGTGGATGGATGGATGCATGATGGATGCAGGATGGATGGATGGATGGGTGGCTGGATGGATGGATGGGTGCATGAATGATGGATGCAGGATGGATGGATGGATGAATGGATGCATGAATGAATGATGGATGCAGGATGGATGGATGGATGCAGAATGGATGATGGATGGATGGATGGATGCATGAATGCATGATGGATGCAGGATGGATGGGTGGATGGGTGGGTGGATGCATGAATGAATGATGGATGCAGGATGGGTGGATGGATGGGTGGATGCATGAATGAATGATGGATGCAGGATGGATGCCGAATTGGTGGATGGGTGGGTGGATGGATGGATGGGTGGATGCATGAATGAATGATGGATGCAGGATGGATGCAGGATGGATGGGTGGGTGGATGCATGAATGAACGATGGATGCAGGATGGATGGGTGGATGCATGAATGAATGATGTATGGATGCAGGATGGGTGGGTGGATGGATGGATGGGTGGGTGGATGCATGAATGATGTATGGATGGATGCAAGGTGGTTCGGGCTCGCTCGCTGCAGTGCAATATGCAAATTAGTTTACGCCTCACCACTTTCAAATGTCGCCAGCCGCCCCTGTGCTAGAGTTAAGAATGTTTAGTAAAAATCTTATGATTGTACCACCGTTGGAGTCTTGTGCTTTTCTACACCTGAAGTGTACTTGCCTGTGTAATCAATTCATGTCAGGGCGTGTTTATCCAATTTGCAAACCGGCCTTAAGATCAGCCTTTTCACTTTTTTAAGTAATTGTTTAGAGTGACATTTGGCGCTGCACACGCGCGTCTGGTTCCTGGCGCACATAGCCATGGTTGCAGCGCACAGAGACCCTCCACTGCCGCACACAGAGGAAAAAAATTAGAGGGAACATTGCTTACAAGTAAAACTAGCTAAAATGTGCCTGGCTTCTCTTCACTGAAAAGCTCATTCTGAGTACATTTTTGCATACGTTTGCTCCTGCCGGGTCAGCTGAGCAGCGAATTTCTATTTAACCACCTGCTGTCATGAGAGACCTCAGGGCTGCATGTTTTGAGCCCAGTACTGATCCTGAAAAGCGTTTCCAACCCCACTTACAAGTAAAACTAGCTAAAATGTGCCTGGCTGCTATTCACTGAAAAGCTCATTCTGTGTACATTTTTAGCATACGTTTGCTCCTGCCGGGTCAGCTGAGCAGCGAATTTGTATTTAACCACCTGCTTTCATGAGAGACCTCAGGGCTGCATGTTTTGAGCCCAGTACTGAGCCTGAAAAGCGTTTCCAACCCCACTAACAAGTAAAACTAGCTAAAATGTGCCTGGCTTCTCTTTACTGAAAAGCTCATTCTGAGTACATTTTTAGCATATGTTTGCTCCTGCCGGGTCAGCTGAGCAGCGAATTTCTATTTAACCACCTGCTATCATGAGAGACCTCAGGTCTGCATGTTTTGAGCCCAGTACTGATCCTGAAAAGCGTTTCCAGCCCCACTTACAAGTAAAACTAGCTAAAATGTGCCCGGCTGCTATTCACTGAAAAGCTCATTCTGTGTACATTTTTGGCATACGTTTGCTCCTACCGGGTCAGCTGAGCAGCGAATTTCTATTTAACCACCTGCTTTCATGAGAGACCTCAGGGCTGCATGTTTTGAGCCCAGTACTGAGCCTGAACAGCGTTTCCAACCCCACTTACAAGTAAAACTAGCTAAAATGTGCCTGGCTGCTATTCACTGAAAAGCTCATTCTGTGTACATTTTTGGCATACGTTTGCTCCTGCCGGGTCAGCTGAGCAGTGAATTTCTATTTAACCACCTGCTTTCATGAGAGACCTCAGGGCTGCATGTTTTGAGCCCAGTACTGAGCCTGAAAAGCGTTTCCAACCCCACTTACAAGTAAAACTAGCTAAAATGTGCCTGGCTGCGATTCAATGAAAAGCTCATTCTGTGTACATTTTTGGCATACGTTTGCTCCTACCGGGTCAGCTGAGCAGCGAATTTCTATTTAACCACCTGCTTTCATGAGAGACTGCATGTTGCATGTTTTGAGCCCAGTACAGAGCCTGAAAAGCGTTTCCAACCCCACTTACAAGTAAAACTAGCTAAAATGTGCCTGGCTTCTCTTCACTGAAAAGCTCATTCTGAGTACATTTTTAGCATACGTTTGCTCCTGCCGGGTCAGCTGAGCGGCGAATTTCTATTTAACCACCTGCGAGACCTCAGGGCTGCATGTTTTGAGCCCAGTACTGAGCCTGAAAAGCATTTCCAACCCCACTTACAAGTAAAACTAGCTAAAATGTGCCTGGCTTCTCTTCACTGAAAAGCTCATTCTGTGTACATTTTTGGCATACGTTTGCTCCTGCCGGGTCAGCTGAGCAGCGAATTTCTATTTAACCACCTGCTATCATGAGAGACCTCAGGGCTGCATGTTTTGAGCCCAGTACTGAGCCTGAAAAGCGTTTCCAACCCCACTTACAAGTAAAACTAGCTAAAATGTGGCTGGCTTCTCTTTACTGAAAAGCTCATTCTGAGTACATTTTTAGCATACGTTTGCTCCTGCCGGGTCAGCTGAGCAGCGAATTTCTATTTAACCACCTGCTATCATGAGAGACCTCAGGGCTGCATGTTTTGAGCCCAGTACTGATCCTGAAAAGCGTTTCCAACCCCACTTACAAGTAAAGCTAAAATGTGCCTGGCTTCTCTTCACTGAAAAGCTCATTCTGAGTACATTTTTAGCATACGTTTGCTCCTGCCGGGTCAGCTGAGCAGCGAATTTGTATTTAACCACCTGCTTTCATGAGAGACCTCAGGGCTGCATGTTTTGAGCCCAGTACTGAGCCTGAAAAGCGTTTCCAACCCCACTTACAAGTAAAACTAGCTAAAATGTGCCTGGCTGCGATTCAATGAAAAGCTCATTCTGTGTACATTTTTGGCATACGTTTGCTCCTACCGGGTCAGCTGAGCAGCGAATTTCTATTTAACCACCTGCTTTCATGAGAGACTGCATGTTGCATGTTTTGAGCCCAGTACAGAGCCTGAAAAGCGTTTCCAACCCCACTTACAAGTAAAACTAGCTAAAATGTGCCTGGCTTCTCTTCACTGAAAAGCTCATTCTGAGTACATTTTTAGCATACGTTTGCTCCTGCCGGGTCAGCCGAGCGGCGAATTTCTATTTAACCACCTGCGAGACCTCAGGGCTGCATGTTTTGAGCCCAGTACTGAGCCTGAAAAGCATTTCCAACCCCACTTACAAGTAAAACTAGCTAAAATGTGCCTGGCTTCTCTTCACTGAAAAGCTCATTCTGTGTACATTTTTGGCATACGTTTGCTCCTGCCGGGTCAGCTGAGCAGCGAATTTCTATTTAACCACCTGCTATCATGAGAGACCTCAGGGCTGCATGTTTTGAGCCCAGTACTGAGCCTGAAAAGCGTTTCCAACCCCACTTACAAGTAAAACTAGCTAAAATGTGGCTGGCTTCTCTTTACTGAAAAGCTCATTCTGAGTACATTTTTAGCATACGTTTGCTCCTGCCGGGTCAGCTGAGCAGCGAATTTCTATTTAACCACCTGCTATCATGAGAGACCTCAGGGCTGCATGTTTTGAGCCCAGTACTGATCCTGAAAAGCGTTTCCAACCCCACTTACAAGTAAAGCTAAAATGTGCCTGGCTTCTCTTCACTGAAAAGCTCATTCTGAGTACATTTTTAGCATACGTTTGCTCCTGCCGGGTCAGCTGAGCAGCGAATTTGTATTTAACCACCTGCTTTCATGAGAGACCTCAGGGCTGCATGTTTTGAGCCCAGTACTGAGCCTGAAAAGCGTTTCCAACCCCACTAACAAGTAAAACTAGCTAAAATGTGCCTGGCTTCTCTTTACTGAAAAGCTCATTCTGAGTACATTTTTAGCATATGTTTGCTCCTGCCGGGTCAGCTGAGCAGCGAATTTCTATTTAACCACCTGCTATCATGAGAGACCTCAGGTCTGCATGTTTTGAGCCCAGTACTGATCCTGAAAAGCGTTTCCAGCCCCACTTACAAGTAAAACTAGCTAAAATGTGCCCGGCTGCTATTCACTGAAAAGCTCATTCTGTGTACATTTTTGGCATACGTTTGCTCCTACCGGGTCAGCTGAGCAGCGAATTTCTATTTAACCACCTGCTTTCATGAGAGACCTCAGGGCTGCATGTTTTGAGCCCAGTACTGAGCCTGAACAGCGTTTCCAACCCCACTTACAAGTAAAACTAGCTAAAATGTGCCTGGCTGCTATTCACTGAAAAGCTCATTCTGTGTACATTTTTGGCATACGTTTGCTCCTGCCGGGTCAGCTGAGCAGTGAATTTCTATTTAACCACCTGCTTTCATGAGAGACCTCAGGGCTGCATGTTTTGAGCCCAGTACTGAGCCTGAAAAGCGTTTCCAACCCCACTTACAAGTAAAACTAGCTAAAATGTGCCTGGCTTCTCTTCACTGAAAAGCTCATTCTGAGTACATTTTTAGCATACGTTTGCTCCTGCCGGGTCAGCTGAGCAGCGAATTTCTATTTAACCACCTGCTATCATAAGAGACCTCAGGGCTGCATGTTGAGCCCAGTACTGATCCTGAAAAGCGTTTCCAACCCAACTTACAAGTAAAACTAGCTAAAATGTGCCTGGCTGCTATTCACTGAAAAGCTCATTCTGTGTACATTTTTGGCATACGTTTGCTCCTACCGGGTCAGCTGAGCAGCGAATTTCTATTTAACCACCTGCTTTCATGAGAGACTGCATGTTGCATGTTTTGAGCCCAGTACAGAGCCTGAAAAGCGTTTCCAACCCCACTTACAAGTAAAACTAGCTAAAATGTGCCTGGCTTCTCTTCACTGAAAAGCTCATTCTGAGTACATTTTTAGCATACGTTTGCTCCTGCCGGGTCAGCTGAGCGGCGAATTTCTATTTAACCACCTGCGAGACCTCAGGGCTGCATGTTTTGAGCCCAGTACTGAGCCTGAAAAGCATTTCCAACCCCACTTACAAGTAAAACTAGCTAAAATGTGCCTGGCTTCTCTTCACTGAAAAGCTCATTCTGTGTACATTTTTGGCATACGTTTGCTCCTGCCGGGTCAGCTGAGCAGCGAATTTCTATTTAACCACCTGCTATCATGAGAGACCTCAGGGCTGCATGTTTTGAGCCAAGTACTGAGCCTGAAAAGCATTTTCAACCCCACTTACAAGTAAAACTAGCTAAAATGTGGCTGGCTTCTCTTTACTGAAAAGCTCATTCTGAGTACATTTTTAGCATACGTTTGCTCCTGCCGGGTCAGCTGAGCAGCGAATTTCTATTTAACCACCTGCTATCATGAGAGACCTCAGGGCTGCATGTTTTGAGCCCAGTACTGATCCTGAAAAGCGTTTCCAACCCCACTTACAAGTAAAGCTAAAATGTGCCTGGCTTCTCTTCACTGAAAAGCTCATTCTGAGTACATTTTTAGCATACGTTTGCTCCTGCCGGGTCAGCTGAGCAGCGAATTTGTATTTAACCACCTGCTTTCATGAGAGACCTCAGGGCTGCATGTTTTGAGCCCAGTACTGAGCCTGAAAAGCGTTTCCAACCCCACTAACAAGTAAAACTAGCTAAAATGTGCCTGGCTTCTCTTTACTGAAAAGCTCATTCTGAGTACATTTTTAGCATACGTTTGCTCCTGCCGGGTCAGCTGAGCAGCGAATTTCTATTTAACCACCTGCTATCATGAGAGACCTCAGGGCTGCATGTTTTGAGCCCAGTACTGATCCTGAAAAGCGTTTCCAACCCCACTTACAAGTAAAACTAGCTAAAATGTGCCTGGCTGCTATTTACTGAAAAGCTCATTCTGAGTACATTTTTAGCATACGTTTGCTCCTGCCGGGTCAGCTGAGCAGCGAATTTCGATTTAACCACCTGCTATCATGAGAGACCTCGGGCTGCATGTTTTGAGCCCAGTACTGATCCTGAAAAGCGTTTCCAACCCCTCTTACAAGTAAAACTAGCTAAAATGTGCCTGGCTGCTATTCACTGAAAAGCTCATTCTGTGTACATTTTTGGCATACGTTTGCTCCTACCGGGTCAGCTGAGCAGCGAATTTCTATTTAACCACCTGCTTTCATGAGAGACCTCAGGGCTGCATGTTTTGAGCTCAGTACTGAGCCTGAAAAGCATTTCCAACCCCACTTACCAGTAAAACTAGCTAAAATGTGCCTGGCTTCTCTTCACTGAAAAGCTCATTCTGAGTACATTTTTAGCATACGTTTGCTCCTGCCGGGTCAGCTGAGCAGCGAATTTCTATTTAACCACCTGCTATCATAAGAGACCTTAGGGCTGCATGTTTTGAGCCCAGTACTGATCCTGAAAAGCGTTTCCAACCCCACTTACAAGTAAAACTAGCTAAAATGTGCCTGGCTGCTATTCACTGAAAAGCTCATTCTGTGTACATTTTTGGCATACGTTTGCTCCTACCGGGTCAGCTGAGCAGCGAATTTCTATTTAACCACCTGCTTTCATGAGAGACCTCAGGGCTGCATGTTTTGAGCCCAGTACTGAGCCTGAAAAGCGTTTCCAACCCCACTTACAAGTAAAACTAGCTAAAATGTGCCTGGCTTCTCTTCACTGAAAAGCTCATTCTGAGTACATTTTTAGCATACGTTTGCTCCTGCCGGGTCAGCTGAGCAGCGAATTTCTATTTAACCACCTGCTATCATGAGAGACCTCAGGGCTGAATGTTTTGAGCCCAGTACTGAGCCTGAAAAGCGTTTCCAACCCCACTTACAAGTAAAACTAGCTAAAATGTGCCTGGCTGCTATTCACTGAAAAGCTCATTCTGTGTACATTTTTGGCATACGTTTGCTCCTGCCGGGTCAGCTGAGCAGCGAATTTCTATTTAACCACCTGCTTTCATGAGAGACCTCAGGGCTGCATGTTTTGAGCCCAGTACTGAGCCTGAAAAGCGTTTCCAACCCCACTTACAAGTAAAACTAGCTAAAATGTGCCTGGCTTCTCTTCACTGAAAAGCTCATTCTGAGTACATTTTAGCATACGTTTGCTCCTGCCGGGTCAGCTGAGCAGTGAATTTCTATTTAACCACCTGCTGTCATGAGAGACCTCAGGGCTGCATGTTTTGAGCCCAGTATTGATCCTGAAAAGCGTTTCCAACCCCACTTACAAGTAAAACTAGCTAAAATGTGCCTGGCTGCTATTCACTGAAAAGCTCATTCTGTGTATATTTTTGGCATACGTTTGCTCCTGCCGGGTCAGCTGAGCAGCGAATTTCTATTTAACCACCTGCTTTCATGAGAGACCTCAGGGCTGCATGTTTTGAGGCCAGTACTGAGCCTGAAAAGCGTTTCCAACCCCACTTACAAGTAAAACTAGCTAAAATGTGCCTGGCTTCTCTTCACTGAAAAGCTCATTCTGAGTACATTTTTAGCATACGTTTGCTCCTGCCGGGTCAGCTGAGCAGCGAATTTCTATTTAACCACCTGCTATCATGAGAGACCTCAGGGCTGAATGTTTTGAGCCCAGTACTGAGCCTGAAAAGCGTTTCCAACCCCACTTACAAGTAAAACTAGCTAAAATGTGCCTGGCTGCTATTCACTGAAAAGCTCATTCTGTGTACATTTTTGGCATACGTTTGCTCCTGCCGGGTCAGCTGAGCAGCGAATTTCTATTTAACCACCTGCTTTCATGAGAGACCTCAGGGCTGCATGTTTTGAGCCCAGTACTGAGCCTGAAAAGTGTTTCCAACCCCACTTACAAGTAAAACTAGCTAAAATGTGCCTGGCTGCTATTCACTGAAAAGCTCATTCTGTGTACATTTTTGGCATACGTTTGCTCCTACCGGGTCAACTGAGCAGTGAATTTCTATTTAACCACCTGCTTTCATGGGAGACCTCAGGGCTGCATGTTTTGAGCCAAGTACTGAGCCTGAAAAGCGTTTCCAACCCCACTTACAAGTAAAACTAGCTAAAATGTGCCTGGCTGCTTTTCACTGAAAAGCTCATTCTGTGTACATTTTTGGCATATGTTTGCTCCTACCGGGTCAGCTGAGCAGCGAATTTCTATTTAACCACCCGCTTTCATGAGAGACCTCAGGGCTGCATGTTTTGAGCCCAGTACAGAGCCTGAAAAGCGTTTCCAACCCCACTTACAAGTAAAACTAGCTAAAATGTGCCTGGCTTCTCTTCACTGAAAAGCTCATTCTGAGTACATTTTTAGCATACGTTTGCTCCTGCCGGGTCAGCTGAGCAGCGAATTTCTATTTAACCACCTGCTATCATGAGAGACCTCAGGGCTGCATGTTTTGAGCCCAGTACTGAGCCTGAAAAGCATTTCCAACCCCACTTACAAGTAAAACTAGCTAAAATGTGCCTGGTTTCTCTTCACTGAAAAGCTCATTCTGAGTACATTTTTAGCATACGTTTGCTCCTGCCGGGTCAGCTGAGCAGCGAATTTCTATTTAACCACCTGCTATCATGAGAGACCTCAGGGCTGCATGTTTTAAGCCCAGTACTGATCCTGAAAAGCGTTTCCAACCCCACTTACAATTAATACTAGCTAAAATGTGCCTGGCTGCTATTCACTGAAAAGCTCATTCTGTGTACATTTTTGGCATACGTTTGCTCCTACCGGGTCAGCTGAGCAGCGAATTTCTATTTAACCACCTGCTTTCATGAGAGACCTCAGGGCTGCATGTTTTGAGCCCAGTACTGAGCCTAAAAAGCGTTTCCAACCCCACTTACAAGTAAAACTAGCTAAAATGTGCCTGGCTTCTCTTCACTGAAAAGCTCATTCTGAGTACATTTTTAGCATATGTTTGCTCCTGCCGGGTCAGCTGAGCAGCGAATTTCTATTTAACCACCTGCTATCATGAGAGACCTCAGGGCTGCATGTTTTGAGCCCAGTACTGATCCTGAAAAGCGTTTCCAACCCCACTTACAAGTAAAACTAGCTAAAATGTGCCTGTCTTCTCTTCACTGAAAAGCTCATTCTGAGTACATTTTTAGCATACGTTTGCTCCTGCCGAATCAGCTGAGCAGCGAATTTCTATTTAACCACCTGCTATCATGAGAGACCTCAGGGCTGCATGTTTTGAGCCCAGTACTGAGCCTGAAAAGCGTTTCCAACCCCACTTACAAGTAAAATTAGCTAAAATGTGCCTGGCTGCTATTCACTGAAAAGCTCATTCTGTGTACATTTTTGGCATACGTTTGCTCCTGCCGGGTCAGCTGAGCAGCGAATTTCTATTTAACCACCTGCTATCATGAGAGACCTCAGGGCTGCATGTTTTGAGCCCAGTACTGAGCCTGAAAAGCATTTCCAACCCCACTTACAAGTAAAACTAGCTAAAATGTGCCTAGCTTCTCTTCACTGAAAAGGTCATTCTGAGTACATTTTTAGCATACGTTTGCTCCTGCCGGGTCAGCTGAGCAGCGAATTTCTATTTAACCACCTGCTATCATGAGAGACCTCAGTGCTGCATGTTTTAAGCCCAGTACTGATCCTGAAAAGCGTTTCCAACCCCACTTACAAGTAATACTAGCTAAAATGTGCCTGGCTGCTATTCACTGAAAAGTTCATTCTGTGTACATTTTTGGCATACGTTTGCTCCTACCGGGTCAGCTGAGCAGCGAATTGCTATTTAACCACCTGCTTTCATGAGAGACCTCAGGGCTGCATGTTTTGAGCCCAGTACTGAGCCTGAAAAGCGTTTCCAACCCCACTTACATATAAAACTAGCTAAAATGTGCCTGGCTTCTCTTCACTGAAAAGCTCATTCTGAGTACATTTTTAGCATATGTTTGCTCCTGCCGGGTCAGCTGAGCAGCGAATTTCTATTTAACCACCTGCTATCATGAGAGACCTCAGGGCTGCATGTTTTGAGCCCAGTACTGATCCTGAAAAGCGTTTCCAACCCCACTTACAAGTAAAACTAGCTAAAATGTGCCTGGCTTCTCTTCACTGAAAACCTCATTCTGAGTACATTTTTAGCATACGTTTGCTCCTGCCGAATCAGCTGAGCAGTGAATTTCTATTTAACTACCTGCTATCATGAGAGACCTCAGGGCTGCATGTTTTGAGCCCAGTACTGAGCCTGAAAAGCGTTTCCAACCCCACTTACAAGTAAAATTAGCTAAAATGTGCCTGGCTGCTATTCACTGAAAAGCTCATTCTGTGTACATTTTTGGCATACGTTTGCTCCTGCCGGGTCAGCTGAGCAGCGAATTTCTATTTAACCACCTGCTTTCATGAGAGACCTCAGGGCTGCATGTTGTGAGCCCAGTACTGAGCCTGAAAAGCGTTTCCAACCCCACTAACAAGTAAAACTAGCTAAAATGTGCCTGGCTTCTCTTTACTGAAAAGCTCATTCTGAGTACATTTTTAGCATATGTTTGCTCCTGCCGGGTCAGCTGAGCAGCGAATTTCTATTTAACCACGTGCTATCATGAGAGACCTCAGGGCTGCATGTTTTGAGCCCAGTACTGATCCTGAAAAGCGTTTCCAACCCCACTTACAAGTAAAACTAGCTAAAATGTGCCTGGCTGCTATTCACTGAAAAGCTCATTCTGTGTACATTTTTGGCATACGTTTGCTCCTACCGGGTCAGCTGAGCAGCGAATTTCTATTTAACCACCTTCTTTCATGAGAGACCTCAGGGCTGCATGTTTTGAGCCCAGTACTGAGCCTGAACAGCGTTTCCAACCCCACTTACAAGTAAAACTAGCTAAAATGTGCCTGGCTTCTCTTCACTGAAAAGCTCATTCTGAGTACATTTTTGCATACGTTTGCTCCTGCCGGGTCAGCTGAGCAGCGAATTTCTATTTAACCACCTGCTGTCATGAGAGACCTCAGGGCTGCATGTTTTGAGCCCAGTACTGATCCTGAAAAGCGTTTCCAACCCCACTTACAAGTAAAACTAGCTAAAATGTGCCTGGCTGCTATTCACTGAAAAGCTCATTCTGTGTACATTTTTAGCATACGTTTGCTCCTGCCGGGTCAGCTGAGCAGCGAATTTGTATTTAACCACCTGCTTTCATGAGAGACCTCAGGGCTGCATGTTTTGAGCCCAGTACTGAGCCTAAAAAGCGTTTCCAACCCCACTAACAAGTAAAACTAGCTAAAATGTGCCTGGCTTCTCTTTACTGAAAAGCTCATTCTGAGTACATTTTTAGCATATGTTTGCTCCTGCCGGGTCAGCTGAGCAGCGAATTTCTATTTAACCACCTGCTATCATGAGAGACCTCAGGTCTGCATGTTTTGAGCCCAGTACTGATCCTGAAAAGCGTTTCCAGCCCCACTTACAAGTAAAACTAGCTAAAATGTGCCCGGCTGCTATTCACTGAAAAGCTCATTCTGTGTACATTTTTGGCATACGTTTGCTCCTACCGGGTCAGCTGAGCAGCGAATTTCTATTTAACCACCTGCTTTCATGAGAGACCTCAGGGCTGCATGTTTTGAGCCCAGTACTGAGCCTGAACAGCGTTTCCAACCCCACTTACAAGTAAAACTAGCTAAAATGTGCCTGGCTGCTATTCACTGAAAAGCTCATTCTGTGTACATTTTTGGCATACGTTTGCTCCTGCCGGGTCAGCTGAGCAGTGAATTTCTATTTAACCACCTGCTTTCATGAGAGACCTCAGGGCTGCATGTTTTGAGCCCAGTACTGAGCCTGAAAAGCGTTTCCAACCCCACTTACAAGTAAAACTAGCTAAAATGTGCCTGGCTTCTCTTCACTGAAAAGCTCATTCTGAGTACATTTTTAGCATACGTTTGCTCCTGCCGGGTCAGCTGAGCAGCGAATTTCTATTTAACCACCTGCTATCATAAGAGACCTCAGGGCTGCATGTTGAGCCCAGTACTGATCCTGAAAAGCGTTTCCAACCCAACTTACAAGTAAAACTAGCTAAAATGTGCCTGGCTGCTATTCACTGAAAAGCTCATTCTGTGTACAATTTTGGCATACGTTTGCTCCTACCGGGTCAGCTGAGCAGCGAATTTCTATTTAACCACCTGCTTTCATGAGAGACCTCAGGGCTGCATGTTTTGAGCCCAGTACAGAGCCTGAAAAGCGTTTCCAACCCCACTTACAAGTAAAACTAGCTAAAATGTGCCTGGCTTCTCTTCACTGAAAAGCTCATTCTGAGTACATTTTTAGCATACGTTTGCTCCTGCCGGGTCAGCTGAGCGGCGAATTTCTATTTAACCACCTGCGAGACCTCAGGGCTGCATGTTTTGAGCCCAGTACTGAGCCTGAAAAGCATTTCCAACCCCACTTACAAGTAAAACTAGCTAAAATGTGCCTGGCTTCTCTTCACTGAAAAGCTCATTCTGTGTACATTTTTGGCATACGTTTGCTCCTGCCGGGTCAGCTGAGCAGCGAATTTCTATTTAACCACCTGCTATCATGAGAGACCTCAGGGCTGCATGTTTTGAGCCCAGTACTGAGCCTGAAAAGCGTTTCCAACCCCACTTACAAGTAAAACTAGCTAAAATGTGCCTGGCTGCTATTCACTGAAAAGCTCATTCTGTGTACATTTTTGGCATACGTTTGCTCCTACCGGGTCAGCTGAGCAGTGAATTTCTATTTAACCACCTGCTTTAATGAGAGACCTCAGGGCTGCATGTTTTGAGCCAAGTACTGAGCCTGAAAAGCATTTTCAACCCCACTTACAAGTAAAACTAGCTAAAATGTGGCTGGCTTCTCTTTACTGAAAAGCTCATTCTGAGTACATTTTTAGCATACGTTTGCTCCTGCCGGGTCAGCTGAGCAGCGAATTTCTAGTTAACCACCTGCTATCATGAGAGACCTCAGGGCTGCATGTTTTGAGCCCAGTACTGATCCTGAAAAGCGTTTCCAACCCCACTTACAAGTAAAGCTAAAATGTGCCTGGCTTCTCTTCACTGAAAAGCTCATTCTGAGTACATTTTTAGCATACGTTTGCTCCTGCCGGGTCAGCTGAGCAGCGAATTTCTATTTAACCACCTGCTGTCATGAGAGACCTCAGCTGCATGTTTTGAGCCCAGTACTGATCCTGAAAAGCGTGTCCAACCCCACTTACAAGTAAAACTGCTAAAATGTGCCTGGCTGCTATTCACTGAAAAGCTCATTCTGTGTACATTTTTAGCATACGTTTGCTCCTGCCGGGTCAGCTGAGCAGCGAATTTGTATTTAACCACCTGCTTTCATGAGAGACCTCAGGGCTGCATGTTTTGAGCCCAGTACTGAGCCTAAAAAGCGTTTCCAACCCCACTAACAAGTAAAACTAGCTAAAATGTGCCTGGCTTCTCTTTACTGAAAAGCTCATTCTGAGTACATTTTTAGCATATGTTTGCTCCTGCCGGGTCAGCTGAGCAGCGAATTTCTATTTAACCACCTGCTATCATGAGAGACCTCAGGTCTGCATGTTTTGAGCCCAGTACTGATCCTGAAAAGCGTTTCCAGCCCCACTTACAAGTAAAACTAGCTAAAATGTGCCCGGCTGCTATTCACTGAAAAGCTCATTCTGTGTACATTTTTGGCATACGTTTGCTCCTACCGGGTCAGCTGAGCAGCGAATTTCTATTTAACCACCTGCTTTCATGAGAGACCTCAGGGCTGCATGTTTTGAGCCCAGTACTGAGCCTGAACAGCGTTTCCAACCCCACTTACAAGTAAAACTAGCTAAAATGTGCCTGGCTGCTATTCACTGAAAAGCTCATTCTGTGTACATTTTTGGCATACGTTTGCTCCTGCCGGGTCAGCTGAGCAGTGAATTTCTATTTAACCACCTGCTTTCATGAGAGACCTCAGGGCTGCATGTTTTGAGCCCAGTACTGAGCCTGAAAAGCGTTTCCAACCCCACTTACAAGTAAAACTAGCTAAAATGTGCCTGGCTTCTCTTCACTGAAAAGCTCATTCTGAGTACATTTTTAGCATACGTTTGCTCCTGCCGGGTCAGCTGAGCAGCGAATTTCTATTTAACCACCTGCTATCATAAGAGACCTCAGGGCTGCATGTTGAGCCCAGTACTGATCCTGAAAAGCGTTTCCAACCCAACTTACAAGTAAAACTAGCTAAAATGTGCCTGGCTGCTATTCACTGAAAAGCTCATTCTGTGTACAATTTTGGCATACGTTTGCTCCTACCGGGTCAGCTGAGCAGCGAATTTCTATTTAACCACCTGCTTTCATGAGAGACCTCAGGGCTGCATGTTTTGAGCCCAGTACAGAGCCTGAAAAGCGTTTCCAACCCCACTTACAAGTAAAACTAGCTAAAATGTGCCTGGCTTCTCTTCACTGAAAAGCTCATTCTGAGTACATTTTTAGCATACGTTTGCTCCTGCCGGGTCAGCTGAGCGGCGAATTTCTATTTAACCACCTGCGAGACCTCAGGGCTGCATGTTTTGAGCCCAGTACTGAGCCTGAAAAGCATTTCCAACCCCACTTACAAGTAAAACTAGCTAAAATGTGCCTGGCTTCTCTTCACTGAAAAGCTCATTCTGTGTACATTTTTGGCATACGTTTGCTCCTGCCGGGTCAGCTGAGCAGCGAATTTCTATTTAACCACCTGCTATCATGAGAGACCTCAGGGCTGCATGTTTTGAGCCCAGTACTGAGCCTGAAAAGCGTTTCCAACCCCACTTACAAGTAAAACTAGCTAAAATGTGCCTGGCTGCTATTCACTGAAAAGCTCATTCTGTGTACATTTTTGGCATACGTTTGCTCCTACCGGGTCAGCTGAGCAGTGAATTTCTATTTAACCACCTGCTTTAATGAGAGACCTCAGGGCTGCATGTTTTGAGCCAAGTACTGAGCCTGAAAAGCATTTTCAACCCCACTTACAAGTAAAACTAGCTAAAATGTGGCTGGCTTCTCTTTACTGAAAAGCTCATTCTGAGTACATTTTTAGCATACGTTTGCTCCTGCCGGGTCAGCTGAGCAGCGAATTTCTAGTTAACCACCTGCTATCATGAGAGACCTCAGGGCTGCATGTTTTGAGCCCAGTACTGATCCTGAAAAGCGTTTCCAACCCCACTTACAAGTAAAGCTAAAATGTGCCTGGCTTCTCTTCACTGAAAAGCTCATTCTGAGTACATTTTTAGCATACGTTTGCTCCTGCCGGGTCAGCTGAGCAGCGAATTTCTATTTAACCACCTGCTGTCATGAGAGACCTCAGCTGCATGTTTTGAGCCCAGTACTGATCCTGAAAAGCGTGTCCAACCCCACTTACAAGTAAAACTGCTAAAATGTGCCTGGCTGCTATTCACTGAAAAGCTCATTCTGTGTACATTTTTGGCATACGTTTGCTCCTGCCGGGTCAGCTGAGCAGCAAATTTCTATTTAACCACCTGCTATCATGAGAGACCTCAGGGCTGCATGTTTTGAGCCCAGTACTGATCCTGAAAAGCGTTTCCAACCCCACTTACAAGTAAAACTAGCTAAAATGTGCCTGGCTGCTATTCACTGAAAAGCTCATTCTGTGTACATTTTTGGCATACGTTTGCTCCTACCGGGTCAGCTGAGCAGCGAATTTCTTTTTAACCACCTGCTATCACGAGAGACCTCAGGGCTGCATCTTTTGAGCCCAGTACTGAGCCTGAAAAGCGTTTCCAACCCTACTTACAAGTAAAACTAGCTAAAATGTGCCTGGCTGCTATTCACTGAAAAGCTCATTCTGTGTACATTTTTGGCATACGTTTGCTCCTACCGGGTCAGCTGAGCAGCAAATTTCTATTTAACCACCTGATTTCATGAGAGACCTCAGGGCTGCATGTTTTGAGCCCAGTACTGAGCCTGAAAAGTATTTCCAAGCCCACTTACAAGTAAAACTAGCTAAAATGTGCCTGGCTTCTCTTCACTGAAAAGCTCATTCTGAGTACATTTTTAGCATACGTTTGCTCCTGCCGGGTCAGCTGAGCAGCGAATTTCTATTTAACCACCTGCTATCATGAGAGACCTCAGGGCTGCATGTTTTGAGCCCAGTACTGATCCTGAAAAGCGTTTCCAACCCCACTTACAAGTAAAACTAGCTAAAATGTGCCTGGCTGCTATTCACTGAAAAGCTCATTCTGTGTACATTTTTGGCATTCGTTTGTTCCTACCGGGTCAGCTGAGCAGCGAATTTCTATTTAACCACCTGCTTTCATGAGAGACCTCAGGGCTGCATGTTTTGAGCTCAGTACTGAGCCTGAAAAGCATTTCCAACCCCACTTACAAGTAAAACTAGCTAAAATGTGCCTGGCTTCTCTTCACTGGAAAGCTCATTCTGAGTACATTTTTAGCATACGTTTGCTCCTGCCGGGTCAACTGAGCAGCGAATTTCTATTTAACCACCTGCTTTCATGAGAGACCTCAGGGCTGCATGTTTTGAGCCCAGTACTGAGCCTGAAAAGCGTTTCCAACCCCACTTACAAGTAAAACTAGCTAAAATGTGCCTGGCTGCTATTCACTGAAAAGCTCATTCTGTGTACATTTTTGGCATACGTTTGCTCCTACCGGGTCAGCTGAGCAGTACATTTCTATTTAACCACCTGCTTTCATGAGAGACCTCAGGGCTGCATGTTTTGAGCCAAGTACTGAGCCTGAAAAGCATTTCCAACCCCACTTACAAGTGAAACTAGCTAAAATGTGCCTGGCTTCTCTTCACTGAAAAGCTCATTCTGAGTACATTTTTAGCATACGTTTGCTCCTGCCGGGTCAGCTGAGCAGCGAATTTCTATTTAACCACCTGCTATCATGAGAGACCTCAGGGCTGCATGTTTTGAGCCCAGTACTGATCCTGAAAAGCGTTTCCAACCCCACTTACAAGTAAAATTAGCTAAAATGTGCCTGGCTGCTATTCACTGAAAAGCTCATTCTGTGTACATTTTTGGCATACGTTTGCTCCTACCGGGTCAGCTGAGCAGTGAATTTCTATTTAACCACCTGCTTTCATGAGAGACCTCAGGGCTGCATGTTTTGAGCCAAGTACTGAGCCTGAAAAGCATTTCCAACCCCACTTACAAGTAAAACTAGCTAAAATGTGCCTGGCTTCTCTTCACTGAAAAGCTCATTCTGAGTACATTTTTAGCAGACGTTTGCTCCTGCTGGGTCAGCTGAGCAGCGAATTTCTATTTAACCACCTGCTATCATGAGAGACCTCAGGGCTGCATGTTTTGAGCCCAGTACTGATCCTGAAAAGCGTTTCCAACCCCACTTACAAGTAAAATTAGATAAAATTTGCCTGGCTGCTATTCACTGAAAAGCTCATTCTGTGTACATTTTTGGCATACGTTTGCTCCTGCCGGGTCAGCTAAGCAGCGAATTTCTACTTAACCACCTGCTATCATGAGATACCTCAGGGCTGCATGTTTTGAGCCCAGTACTGATCCTGAAAAGCGTTTCCAACCCCACTTACAAGTAAAACTAGCTAAAATGTGCCTGGCTGCTATTCACTGAAAAGCTCATTCTGTGTACATTTTTGGCATACGTTTGCTCCTGCCGGGTCAGCTGAGCAGCGAATTTCTATTTAACCACCTGCTATCATGAGAGACCTCAGGGCTGCATGTTTTGAGCCCAGTACTGAGCCTGAAAAGCGTTTCCAACCCCACTTACAAGTAAAACTAGCTAAAATGTGCCTGGCTGCTATTCACTGAAAAGCTCATTCTGTGTACATTTTTGGCATACGTTTGCTCCTGCCGGGTCAGCTGAGCAGCGAATTTCTATTTAACCACCTGCTTTCACGAGAGACCTCAGGGCTGCATGTTTTGAGGCCAGTACTGAGCCTGAAAAGCGTTTCCAACCCCACTTACAAGTAAAACTAGCTAAAATGTGCCTGGCTTCTCTTCACTGAAAAGCTCATTCTGAGTACATTTTTAGCATACGTTTGCTCATGCCGGGTCAGCTAAGCAGCGAATTTCTATTTAACCACCTGCTATCATGAGAGACCTCAGGGCTGCATGTTTTGAGCCCAGTACTGATCCTGAAAAGCGTTTCCAACCCCACTTACAAGTAAAACTAGCTAAAATGTGCCTGGCTGCTATTCACTGAAAAGCTCATTCTGTGTACATTTTTGGCATACGTTTGCTCCTACCGGGTCAGCTGAGCAGCGAATTTCTATTTAACCACCTGCTTTCATGAGAGACCTCAGGGCTGCATGTTTTGAGCTCAGTACTGAGCCTGAAAAGCATTTCCAACCCCACTTACAAGTAAAACTAGCTAAAATGTGCCTGGCTTCTCTTCACTGAAAAGCTCATTCTGAGTACATTTTTAGCATACGTTTGCTCCTGCCGGGTCAGCTGAGCAGCGAATTTCTATTTAACCACCTGCTATCATGAGAGACCTCAGGGCTGCATGCTTTGAGCCCAGTACTGATCCTGAAAAGCGTTTCCAACCCCACTTACAAGTAAAACTAGCTAAAATGTGCCTGGCTGCTATTCACTGAAAAGCTCATTCTGTGTACATTTTTGGCATACGTTTGCTCCTACCGGGTCAGCTGAGCAGCAAATTTCTATTTAACCACCTGCTTTCATGAGAGACCTCAGGGCTGCATGTTTTGAGCCCAGTACTGAGCCTGAACAGCGTTTCCAACCCCACTTACAAGTAAAACTAGCTAAAATGTGCCTGGCTTCTCTTCACTGAAAAGCTCATTCTGAGTACATTTTTGGCATACGTTTGCTCCTACCGGGTCAGCTGAGCAGTGAATTTCTATTTAACCACCTGCTTTCATGACAGGCCTCAGGGCTGCATGTTTTGAGTCAAGTACTGAGCCTGAAAAGCATTTCCAACCCCACTTACAAGTAAAACTAGCTAAAATGTGCCTGGCTTCTCTTCACTGAAAAGCTCATTCTGAGTACATTTTTAGCATACGTTTGCTCCTGCCGGGTCAGCTGAGCAGCGAATTTCTATTTAACCACCTGCTATCATAAGAGACCTCAGGGCTGCATGTTTTGAGCCCAGTACTGATCCTGAAAAGCGTTTCCAACCCCACTTACAAGTAAAACTAGCTAAAATGTGCCTGGCTGCTATTCACTGAAAAGCTCATTCTGTGTACATTTTTGGCATACGTTTGCTCCTACCGGGTCAGCTGAGCAGCGAATTTCTATTTAACCACCCGCTTTCATGAGAGACCCCAGGGCTGCATGTTTTGAGCCCAGTACAGAGCCTGAAAAGCGTTTCCAACCCCACTTACAAGTAAAGCTAAAATGTGCCTGGCTTCTCTTCACTGAAAAGCTCATTCTGAGTACATTTTTAGCATATGTTTGCTCCTGCCGGGTCAGCTGAGCAGCGAATTTCTATTTAACCACCTGCTATCATGAGAGACCTCAGGGCTGCATGTTTTGAGCCCAGTACTGATCCTGAAAAGCGTTTCCAACCCCACTTACAAGTAAAACTAGCTAAAATGTGCCTGGCTTCTCTTCACTGAAAAGCTCATTCTGAGTACATTTTTAGCATACGTTTGCTCCTGCCGGGTCAGCTGAGCAGCGAATTTCTATTTAACCACCTGCTATCATGAGAGACCTCAGGGCTGCATGTTTTGAGCCCATTACTGAGCCTGAAAAGCATTTCCAACCGCACTTACAAGTAAAACTAGCTAAAATGTGCCTGGCTTCTCTTCACTGAAAAGCTCATTCTGAGTACATTTTTAGCATACGTTTGCTCCTGCCAGGTCAGCTGAGCAGCAAATTTCTATTTAACCACCTGCTATCATGAGAGACCTCAGGGCTGCATGTTTTAAGCCCAGTACTGATCCTGAAAAGCGTTTCCAACCTCACTTACAAGTAATACTAGCTAAAATGTGCCTGGCTGCTATTCACTGAAAAGCTCATTCTGTGTACATTTTTGGCATACGTTTGCTCCTACCGGGTCAGCTGAGCAGCGAATTTCTATTTCACCACCTGCTTTCATGAGAGACCTCAGGGCTGCATGCTTTGAGCCCAGTACTGAGCCTGAAAAGCCTTTCCAACCCCACTTACAAGTTAAACTAGCTAAAATGTGCCTGGCTGCTATTCACTGAAAAGCTCATTCTGTGTACATTTTTGGCATACGTTTGCTCCTGCCGGGTCAGCTGAGCAGCGAATTTCTATTTAACCACCTGCTATCATGAGAGACCTCAGGGCTGCATGTTTTGAGCCCAGTACTGATCCTGAAAAGCGTTTCCAACCCCACTTACAAGTAAAACTAGCTAAAATGTGCCTGGCTGCTATTCACTGAAAAGCTCATTCTGTGTACATTTTTGGCATACGTTTTCTCCTACCGGGTCAGCTGAGCAGTACATTTCTATTTAACCACCTGCTTTCATGAGAGACCTCAGGGCTGCATGTTTTGAGCCAAGTACTGAGCCTGAAAAGCATTTCCAACCCCACTTACAAGTGAAACTAGCTAAAATGTGCCTGGCTTCTCTTCACTGAAAAGCTCATTCTGAGTACATTTTTAGCATACGTTTGCTCCAGCCGGGTCAGCTGAGCAGCGAATTTCTATTTAACGACCTGCTATCATGAGAGACCTCAGGGCTGCATGTTTTGAGCCCAGTACTGATCCTGAAAAGCGTTTCCAACCCCACTTACAAGTAAAATTAGCTAAAATGTGCCTGGCTGCTATTCACTGAAAAGCTCATTCTGTGTACATTTTTGGCATACGTTTGCTCCTACCGGGTCAGCTGAGCAGTGAATTTCTATTTAACCACCTGCTTTCATGAGAGACCTCAGGGCTGCATGTTTTGAGCCCATTACTGAGTCTGAAAAGCATTTCCAACCGCACTTACAAGTAAAACTAGCTAAAATGTGCCTGGCTTCTCTTCACTGAAAAGCTCATTCTGAGTACATTTTTAGCATACGTTTGCTCCTGCCAGGTCAGCTAAGCAGCAAATTTCTATTTAACCACCTGCTATCATGAGAGACCTCAGGGCTGCATGTTTTAAGCCCAGTACTGATCCTGAAAAGCGTTTCCAACCCCACTTACAAGTAATACTAGCTAAAATGTGCCTGGCTGCTATTCACTGAAAAGCTCATTCTGTGTACATTTTTGGCATACGTTTGCTCCTACCGGGTCAGCTGAGCAGCGAATTTCTATTTAACCACCTGCTTTCATGAGAGACCTCAGGGCTGCATGTTTTGAGCCCAGTACTGAGCCTGAACAGCGTTTCCAACCCCACTTACAAGTAAAACTAGCTAAAATGTGCCTGGCTTCTCTTCACTGAAAAGCTCATTCTGAGTACATTTTAGCATACGTTTGCTCCTGCCGGGTCAGCTGAGCAGCGAATTTCTATTTAACCACCTGCTGTCATGAGAGACCTCAGCTGCATGTTTTGAGCCCAGTACTGATCCTGAAAAGCGTGTCCAACCCCACTTACAAGTAAAACTGCTAAAATGTGCCTGGCTGCTATTCACTGAAAAGCTCATTCTGTGTACATTTTTGGCATACGTTTGCTCCTGTCGGGTCAGCTGAGCAGCAAATTTCTATTTAACCACCTGCTATCATGAGAGACCTCAGGGCTGCATGTTTTGAGCCCAGTACTGATCCTGAAAAGAGTTTCCAACCCCACTTACAAGTAAAACTAGCTAAAATGTGCCTGGCTGCTATTCACTGAAAAGCTCCTTCTGTGTACATTTTTGGCATACGTTTGCTCCTACCGGGTCAGCTGAGCAGCGAATTTCTTTTTAACCACCTGCTATCATGAGAGACCTCAGGGCTGCATGTTTTGAGCCCAGTACTGAGCCTGAAAAGCGTTTCCAACCCTACTTACAAGTAAAACTGGCTAAAATGTGCCTGGCTGCTATTCACTGAAAAGCTCATTCTGTGTACATTTTTGGCATACGTTTGCTCCTACCGGGTCAGCTGAGCAGCAAATTTCTATTTAACCACCTGATTTCATGAGAGACCTCAGGGCTGCATGTTTTGAGCCCAGTACTGAGCCTGAAAAGTATTTCCAAGCCCACTTACAAGTAAAACTAGCTAAAATGTGCCTGGCTTCTCTTCACTGAAAAGCTCATTCTGAGTACATTTTTAGCATACGTTTGCTCCTGCCGGGTCAGCTGAGCAGCAAATTTCTATTTAACCACCTGCTATCATGAGAGACCTCAGGGCTGCATGTTTTGAGCCCAGTACTGATCCTGAAAAGCGTTTCCAACCCCACTTACAAGTAAAAAAGGCTAAAATGTGCCTGGCTGATATTCACTGAAAAGCTCATTCTGTGTACATTTTTGGCATACGTTTGCTCCTACCGGGTCAGCTGAGCAGCGAATTTCTATTTAACCACCTGCTTTCATGAGAGACCTCAGGGCTGCATGTTTTGAGCCCAGTACTGAGCCTGAAAAGCGTTTCCAACCCCACTTACAAGTAAAACTAGCTAAAATGTGCCTGGCTTCTCTTCACTGAAAAGCTCATTCTGAGTACATTTTTAGCATACGTTTGCTCCTGCCGGGTCAGCTGAGCAGCGAATTTCTATTTAACCACCTGCTATCATGAGAGACCTCAGGGCTGCATGTTTTGAGCCCAGTACTGAGCCTGAAAAGCATTTCCAACCCCACTTACAAGTAAAACTAGCTAAAATGTGCCTGGCTGCTATTCACTGAAAAGCTCATTCTGTGTACATTTTTGGCATACGTTTGCTCCTACCGGGTCAGCTGAGCAGTGAATTTCTATTTAACCACCTGCTTTCATGAGAGACCTCAGGGCTGCATGTTTTGAGCCAAGTACTGAGCCTGAAAAGCATTTTCAACCCCACTTACAAGTAAAACTAGCTAAAATGTGCCTGGCTTCTCTTCACTGAAAAGCTCATTCTGAGTACATTTTTGGCATACGTTTGCTCCTGCCGGGTCAGCTGAGCAGCGAATTTCTATTTAACCACCTGCTATCATGAGAGACCTCAGGGCTGCATGTTTTGAGCCCAGTACTGATCCTGAAAAGAGTTTCCAACCCCACTTACAAGTAAAACTAGCTAAAATGTGCCTGCCTTCTCTTCACTGAAAAGCTCATTCTGAGTACATTTTTAGCATACGTTTGCTCCTGCCGGGTCAGCTGAGCAGCGAATTTCTATTTAACCACCTGCTATCATGAGAGACCTCAGGGCTGCATGTTTTGAGCCCAGTACTGAGCCTGAAAAGCATTTCCAACCCCACTTACAAGTAAAACTAGCTAAAATGTGCCTGGCTGCTATTCACTGAAAAGCTCATTCTGTGTACATTTTTGGCATACGTTTGCTCCTGCCGGGTCAGCTGAGCAGCGAATTTCTATTTAACCACCTGCTATCATGAGAGACCTCAGGGCTGCATGTTTTGAGCCCAGTACTGATCCTGAAAAGCGTTTCCAACCCCACTTACAAGTAAAACTAGCTAAAATGTGCCTGGCTGCTATTCACTGAAAAGCTCATTCTGTGTACATTTTTGGCATACGTTTGCTCCTACCGGGTCAGCTGAGCAGTGAATTTCTATTTAACCACCTGCTTTCATGAGAGACCTCAGGGCTGCATGTTTTGAGCCAAGTACTGAGCCTGAAAAGCATTTCCAACCCCACTTACAAGTAAAACTAGCTAAAATGTGCCTGGCTTCTCTTCACTGAAAAGCTCATTCTGAGTACATTTTTAGCATACGTTTGCTCCTGCCGGGTCAGCTGCGCAGCGAATTTCTATTTAACCACCTGCTATCATGAGAGACCTCAGGGCTGCATGTTTTGAGCCCAGTACTGATCCTGAAAAGCGTTTCGAACCCCACTTACAAGTAAAACTAGCTAAAATGTGCCTGGCTGCTATTCACTGAAAAGCTCATTCTGTGTACATTTTTGGCATACGTTTGCTCCTGCCGGGTCAGCTGAGCAGCGAATTTCTATTTAACCACCTGCTATCATGAGATACCTCAGGGCTGCATGTTTTGAGCCCAGTACTGATCCTGAAAAGCGTTTCCAACCCCACTTACAAGTAAAACTAGCTAAAATATGCCTGGCTGCTATTCACTGAAAAGCTCATTCTGTGTACATTTTTAGCATACGTTTGCTCCTGCCGGGTCAGCTGAGCAGCGAATTTCTATTTAACCACCTGCTATCATGAGAGACCTCAGGGCTGCATGTTTTGAGCCCAGTACTGAGCCTGAAAAGCGTTTCCAACCCCACTTACAAGTAAAACTAGCTAAAATGTGCCTGGCTGCTATTCACTGAAAAGCTCATTCTGTGTACATTTTTGGCATACGTTTGCTCCGGCCAGGACAGCTGAGCAGTGAATTTCTATTTAACCACCTGCTATCATGAGAGACCTCAGGGCTGCAAGTTTTGAGCCCAGTACTGAGCCTGAAAAGCGTTTCCAACCCCACTTACAAGTAAAACTAGCTAAAATGTGCCTGGCTTCCTTCACTGAAAAGCTCATTCTGAGTACATTTTTAGCATACGTTTGCTCCTGCCGGGTCAGCTGAGCAGCGAATTTCTATTTAACCACCTGCTATCATAAGAGACCTCAGGGCTGCATGTTGAGCCCAGTACTGATCCTGAAAAGCGTTTCCAACCCCACTTACAAGTAAAACTAGCTAAAATGTGCCTGGCTGCTATTCACTGAAAAGCTCATTCTGTGTACATTTTTGGCATACGTTTGCTCCTACCGGGTCAGCTGAGCAGCGAATTTCTATTTAACCACCTGCTTTCATGAGAGACCTCAGGGCTGCATGTTTTGAGCCCAGTACAGAGCCTGAAAAGCGTTTCCAACCCCACTTACAAGTAAAACTAGCTAAAATGTGCCTGTCTTCTCTTCACTGAAAAGCTCATTCTGAGTACATTTTTAGCATACGTTTGCTCCTGCCGGGTCAGCTTAGCAGCGAATTTCTATTTAACCACCTGCGAGACCTTAGGGCTGCATGTTTTGAGCCCAGTACTGAGCCTGAAAAGCATTTCCAACCCCACTTACAAGTAAAACTAGCTAAAATGTGCCTGGCTTCTCTTCACTGAAAAGCTCATTCTGAGTACATTTTTAGCATACGTTTGCTCCTACCGGGTCAGCTGAGCAGCGAATTTCTATTTAACCACCTGCTATCATGAGAGACCTCAGGGCTGCATGTTTTAAGCCCAGTACTGATCCTGAAAAGCGTTTCCAACCCCACTTACAAGTAAAACTAGCTAAAATGTGCCTGGCTGCTATTCACTGAAAAGCTCATTCTGTGTACATTTTTGGCATAGGTTTGCTCCTACCGGGTCAGCTGAGCAGAGAATTTCTATTTAACCACCTGCTTTCATGAGAGACCTCAGGGCTGCATGTTTTGAGCCCAGTACTGAGCCTGAAAAGCGTTTCCAACCCCACTTACAAGTAAAACTAGCTAAAATGTGCCTGGCTTCTCTTCACTGAAAAGCTCATTCTGAGTACATTTTTAGCATATGTTTGCTCCTGCCGGGTCAGCTGAGCAGCGAATTTCTATTTAACCACCTGCTATCATGAGAGACCTCAGGGCTGCATGTTTTGAGCCCAGTACTGATCCTGAAAAGCGTTTCCAACCCCACTTACAGATAAAACTAGCTAAAATGTGCCTGGCTTCTCTTCACTGAAAAGCTCATTCTGAGTACATTTTTAGCGTACGTTTGCTCCTGCCGGGTCAGCTGAGCAGCGAATTTCTATTTAACCACCTGCTTTCATGAGAGACCTCAGGGCTGCATGTTTTGAGCCCAGTACTGAGCCTGAAAAGCGTTTCCAACCCCACTTACAAATAAAACTAGCTAAAATGTGCCTGGCTGCTATTCACTGAAAAGCTCATTCTGTGTACATTTTTGGCATACGTTTGCTCCTACCGGGTCAGCTGAGCAGCGAATTTCTATTTAACCACCTGCTTTCATGAGAGACCTCAGGGCTGCATGTTTTGAGCCCAGTACTGAGCCTGAAAAGCGTTTCCAACCCCACTTACAAGTAAAACTAGCTAAAATGTGCCTGGCTGCTATTCACTGAAAAGCTCATTCTGTGTACATTTTTGGCATACGTTTGCTCCTGCCGGGTCAGCTGAGCAGTGAATTTCTATTTAACCACCTGCTTTCATGAGAGACCTCAGGGCTGCATGTTTTGAGCCCAGTACTGAGCCTGAAAAGCGTTTCCAACCCCACTTACAAGTAAAACTAGCTAAAATGTGCCTGGCTTCTCTTCACTGAAAAGCTCATTCTGAGTACATTTTTAGCATACGTTTGCTCCTGCCGGGTCAGCTGAGCAGCGAATTTCTATTTAACCACCTGCTTTCATAAGAGACCTCAGGGCTGCATGTGGAGCCCAGTACTGATCCTGAAAAGCGTTTCCAACCCAACTTACAAGTAAAACTAGCTAAAATGTGCCTGGCTGCTATTCACTGAAAAGCTCATTCTGTGTACATTTTTGGCATACGTTTGCTCCTACCGGGTCAGCTGAGCAGCGAATTTCTATTTAACCACCTGCTTTCATGAGAGACCTCAGGGCTGCATGTTTTGAGCCCAGTACAGAGCCTGAAAAGCGTCTCCAACCCCACTTACAAGTAAAACTAGCTAAAATGTGCCTGGCTTCTCTTCACTGAAAAGCTCATTCTGAGTACATTTTTAGCATACGTTTGCTCCTGCCGGGTCAGCTGAGCGGCGAATTTCTATTTAACCACCTGCGAGACCTCAGGGCTGCATGTTTTGAGCCCAGTACTGAGCCTGAAAAGCATTTCCAACCCCACTTACAAGTAAAACTAGCTAAAATGTGCCTGGCTTCTCTTCACTGAAAAGCTCATTCTGTGTACATTTTTGGCATACGTTTGCTCCTGCCGGGTCAGCTGAGCAGCGAATTTCTATTTAACCACCTGCTATCATGAGAGACCTCAGGGCTGCATGTTTTGAGCCCAGTACTGATCCTGAAAAGCGTTTCCAACCCCACTTACAAGTAAAACTAGCTAAAATGTGCCTGGCTGCTATTCACTGAAAAGCTCATTCTGTGTACATTTTTGGCATACGTTTGCTCCTGTCTGGTCAGCTGAGCAGCGAATTTCTATTTAACCACCTGCTATCATGAGAGACCTCAGGGCTGCATGTTTTGAGCCCAGTACTGAGCCTGAAAAGCATTTCCAACCCCACTTACAAGTAAAACTAGCTAAAATGTGCCTGGCTGCTATTCACTGAAAAGCTCATTCTGTGTACATTTTTGGCATACGTTTGCTCCTACCGGGTCAGCTGAGCAGTGAATTTCTATTTAACCACCTGCTTTCATGAGAGACCTCAGGGCTGCATGTTTTGAGCCAAGTACTGAGCCTGAAAAGCATTTTCAACCCCACTTACAAGTAAAACTAGCTAAAATGTGCCTGGCTTCTCTGTACTGAAAAGCTCATTCTGAGTACATTTTTAGCATACGTTTGCTCCTGCCGGGTCAGCTGAGCAGCGAATTTCTATTTAACCACCTGCTATCATGAGAGACCTCAGGGCTGCATGTTTTGAGCCCAGTACTGATCCTGAAAAGCGTTTCCAACCCCACTTACAAGTAAAGCTAAAATGTGCCTGGCTTCTCTTCACTGAAAAGCTCATTCTGAGTACATTTTTAGCATACGTTTGCTCCTGCCGGGTCAGCTGAGCAGCGAATTTCTATTTAACCACCTGCTATCATGAGAGACCTCAGGGCTGCATGTTTTGAGCCCAGTACTGATCCTGAAAAGCGTTTCCAACCCCACTTACAAGTAAAACTAGCTAAAATGTGCCTGGCTGCTATTCACTGAAAAGCTCATTCTGTGTACATTTTTGGCATACGTTTGCTCCTACCGGGTCAGCTGAGCAGCGAATTTCTATTTAACCACCTGCTTTCATGAGAGACCTCAGGGCTGCATGTTTTGAGCCCAGTACTGAGCCTGAAAAGCGTTTCCAACCCCACTTACAAGTAAAGCTAAAATGTGCCTGGCTTCTCTTCACTGAAAAGCTCATTCTGAGTACATTTTTAGCATACGTTTGCTCCTGCCGGGTCAGCTGAGCAGCGAATTTCTATTTAACCACCTGGTATCATGAGAGACCTCAGGGCTGCATGTTTTGAGCCCAGTACTGATCCTGAAAAGCGTTTCCAACCCCACTTACAAGTAAAACTAGCTAAAATGTGCCTGGCTGCTATTCACTGAAAAGCTCATTCTGAGTACATTTTTAGAATACGTTTGCTCCTGCAGGGTCAGCTGAGCAGCGAATTTCTATTTAACCACCTGCTTTCATGAGAGACCTCAGGGCTGCATGTTTTGAGCTCAGTACTGAGCCTGAAAAGCATTTCCAACCCCACTTACCAGTAAAACTAGCTAAAATGTGCCTGGCTTCTCTTCACTGAAAAGCTCATTCTGAGTACATTTTTAGCATACGTTTGCTCCTGCCGGGTCAGCTGAGCAGCGAATTTCTATTTAACCACCTGCTATCATGAAAGACCTTAGGGCTGCATGTTTTGAGCCCAGTACTGATCCTGAAAAGCGTTTCCAACCCCACTTACAAGTAAAACTAGCTAAAATGTGCCTGGCTGCTATTCACTGAAAAGCTCATTCTGTGTACATTTTTGGCATACGTTTGGTCCTACCGGGTCAGCTGAGCAGCGAATTTCTATTTAACCACCTGCTTTCATGAGAGACCTCAGGGCTGCATGTTTTGAGCCCAGTACTGAGCCTGAAAAGCGTTTCCAACCCCACTTACAAGTAAAACTAGCTAAAATGTGCCTGGCTTCTCTTCACTGAAAAGCTCATTCTGAGTACATTTTTAGCATACGTTTGCTCCTGCCGGGTCAGCTGAGCAGCGAATTTCTATTTAACCACCTGCTATCATGAGAGACCTCAGGGCTGAATGTTTTGAGCCCAGTACTGAGCCTGAAAAGCGTTTCCAACCCCACTTACAAGTAAAACTAGCTAAAATGTGCCTGGCTGCTATTCACTGAAAAGCTCATTCTGTGTACATTTTTGGCATACGTTTGCTCCTGCCGGGTCAGCTGAGCAGCGAATTTCTATTTAACCACCTGCTTTCATGAGAGACCTCAGGGCTGCATGTTTTGAGCCCAGTACTGAGCCTGAAAAGCGTTTCCAACCCCACTTACAAGTAAAACTAGCTAAAATGTGCCTGGCTTCTCTTCACTGAAAAGCTCATTCTGAGTACATTTTAGCATACGTTTGCTCCTGCCGGGTCAGCTGAGCAGTGAATTTCTATTTAACCACCTGCTGTCATGAGAGACCTCAGGGCTGCATGTTTTGAGCCCAGTATTGATCCTGAAAAGCGTTTCCAACCCCACTTACAAGTAAAACTAGCTAAAATGTGCCTGGCTTCTATTCACTGAAAAGCTCATTCTGTGTATATTTTTGGCATACGTTTGCTCCTGCCGGGTCAGCTGAGCAGCGAATTTCTATTTAACCACCTGCTTTCATGAGAGACCTCAGGGCTGCATGTTTTGAGCCCAGTACTGAGCCTGAAAAGCGTTTCCAACCCCACTTACAAGTAAAACTAGCTAAAATGTGCCTGGCTTCTCTTCACTGAAAAGCTCATTCTGAGTACATTTTTAGCATACGTTTGCTCCTGCCGGGTCAGCTGAGCAGCGAATTTCTATTTAACCACCTGCTATCATGAGAGACCTCAGGGCTGAATGTTTTGAGCCCAGTACTGAGCCTGAAAAGCGTTTCCAACCCCACTTACAAGTAAAACTAGCTAAAATGTGCCTGGCTGCTATTCACTGAAAAGCTCATTCTGTGTACATTTTTGGCATACGTTTGCTCCTGCCGGGTCAGCTGAGCAGCGAATTTCTATTTAACCACCTGCTTTCATGAGAGACCTCAGGGCTGCATGTTTTGAGCCCAGTACTGAGCCTGAAAAGTGTTTCCAACCCCACTTACAAGTAAAACTAGCTAAAATGTGCCTGGCTGCTATTCACTGAAAAGCTCATTCTGTGTACATTTTTGGCATACGTTTGCTCCTACCGGGTCAACTGAGCAGTGAATTTCTATTTAACCACCTGCTTTCATGGGAGACCTCAGGGCTGCATGTTTTGAGCCAAGTACTGAGCCTGAAAAGCGTTTCCAACCCCACTTACAAGTAAAACTAGCTAAAATGTGCCTGGCTGCTTTTCACTGAAAAGCTCATTCTGTGTACATTTTTGGCATATGTTTGCTCCTACCGGGTCAGCTGAGCAGCGAATTTCTATTTAACCACCCGCTTTCATGAGAGACCTCAGGGCTGCATGTTTTGAGCCCAGTACAGAGCCTGAAAAGCGTTTCCAACCCCACTTACAAGTAAAACTAGCTAAAATGTGCCTGGCTTCTCTTCACTGAAAAGCTCATTCTGAGTACATTTTTAGCATACGTTTGCTCCTGCCGGGTCAGCTGAGCAGCGAATTTCTATTTAACCACCTGCTATCATGAGAGACCTCAGGGCTGCATGTTTTGAGCCCAGTACTGAGCCTGAAAAGCATTTCCAACCCCACTTACAAGTAAAACTAGCTAAAATGTGCCTGGCTTCTCTTCACTGAAAAGCTCATTCTGAGTACATTTTTAGCATACGTTTGCTCCTGCCGGGTCAGCTGAGCAGCGAATTTCTATTTAACCACCTGCTATCATGAGAGACCTCAGGGCTGCATGTTTTAAGCCCAGTACTGATCCTGAAAAGCGTTTCCAACCCCACTTACAATTAATACTAGCTAAAATGTGCCTGGCTGCTATTCACTGAAAAGCTCATTCTGTGTACATTTTTGGCATACGTTTGCTCCTACCGGGTCAGCTGAGCAGCGAATTTCTATTTAACCACCTGCTTTCATGAGAGACCTCAGGGCTGCATGTTTTGAGCCCAGTACTGAGCCTGAAAAGCGTTTCCAACCCCACTTACAAGTAAAACTAACTAAAATGTGCCTGTCTTCTCTTCACTGAAAAGCTCATTCTGAGTACATTTTTAGCATACGTTTGCTCCTGCCGAATCAGCTGAGCAGCGAATTTCTATTTAACCACCTGCTATCATGAGAGACCTCAGGGCTGCATGTTTTGAGCCCAGTACTGAGCCTGAAAAGCGTTTCCAACCCCACTTACAAGTAAAATTAGCTAAAATGTGCCTGGCTGCTATTCACTGAAAAGCTCATTCTGTGTACATTTTTGGCATACGTTTGCTCCTGCCGGGTCAGCTGAGCAGCGAATTTCTATTTAACCACCTGCTATCATGAGAGACCTCAGGGCTGCATGTTTTGAGCCCAGTACTGAGCCTGAAAAGCATTTCCAACCCCACTTACAAGTAAAACTAGCTAAAATGTGCCTAGCTTCTCTTCACTGAAAAGGTCATTCTGAGTACATTTTTAGCATACGTTTGCTCCTGCCGGGTCAGCTGAGCAGCGAATTTCTATTTAACCACCTGCTATCATGAGAGACCTCAGTGCTGCATGTTTTAAGCCCAGTACTGATCCTGAAAAGCGTTTCCAACCCCACTTACAAGTAATACTAGTTAAAATGTGCCTGGCTGCTATTCACTGAAAAGTTCATTCTGTGTACATTTTTGGCATATGTTTGCTCCTACCGGGTCAGCTGAGCAGCGAATTTCTATTTAACCACCCGCTTTCATGAGAGACCTCAGGGCTGCATGTTTTGAGCCAAGTACAGAGCCTGAAAAGCGTTTCCAACCCCACTTACAAGTAAAACTAGCTAAAATGTGCCTGGCTTCTCTTCACTGAAAAGCTCATTCTGAGTACATTTTTAGCATACGTTTGCTCCTGCCGGGTCAGCTGAGCAGCGAATTTCTATTTAACCACCTGCTATCATGAGAGACCTCAGGGCTGCATGTTTTGAGCCCAGTACTGAGCCTGAAAAGCATTTCCAACCCCACTTACAAGTAAAACTAGCTAAAATGTGCCTGGCTTCTCTTCACTGAAAAGCTCATTCTGAGTACATTTTTAGCATACGTTTGCTCCTGCCGGGTCAGCTGAGCAGCGAATTTCTATTTAACCACCTGCTATCATGAGAGACCTCAGGGCTGCATGTTTTAAGCCCAGTACTGATCCTGAAAAGCGTTTCCAACCCCACTTACAATTAATACTAGCTAAAATGTGCCTGGCTGCTATTCACTGAAAAGCTCATTCTGTGTACATTTTTGGCATACGTTTGCTCCTACCGGGTCAGCTGAGCAGCGAATTTCTATTTAACCACCTGCTTTCATGAGAGACCTCAGGGCTGCATGTTTTGAGCCCAGTACTGAGCCTGAAAAGCGTTTCCAACCCCACTTACAAGTAAAACTAGCTAAAATGTGCCTGGCTTCTCTTCACTGAAAAGCTCATTCTGAGTACATTTTTAGCATATGTTTGCTCCTGCCGGGTCAGCTGAGCAGCGAATTTCTATTTAACCACCTGCTATCATGAGAGACCTCAGGGCTGCATGTTTTGAGCCCAGTACTGATCCTGAAAAGCGTTTCCAACCCCACTTACAAGTAAAACTAGCTAAAATGTGCCTGTCTTCTCTTCACTGAAAAGCTCATTCTGAGTACATTTTTAGCATACGTTTGCTCCTGCCGAATCAGCTGAGCAGCGAATTTCTATTTAACCACCTGCTATCATGAGAGACCTCAGGGCTGCATGTTTTGAGCCCAGTACTGAGCCTGAAAAGCGTTTCCAACCCCACTTACAAGTAAAATTAGCTAAAATGTGCCTGGCTGCTATTCACTGAAAAGCTCATTCTGTGTACATTTTTGGCATACGTTTGCTCCTGCCGGGTCAGCTGAGCAGCGAATTTCTATTTAACCACCTGCTATCATGAGAGACCTCAGGGCTGCATGTTTTGAGCCCAGTACTGAGCCTGAAAAGCATTTCCAACCCCACTTACAAGTAAAACTAGCTAAAATGTGCCTGGCTGCTATTCACTGAAAAGCTCATTCTGAGTACATTTTTAGCATACGTTTGCTCCTGCCGAATCAGCTGAGCAGCGAATTTCTATTTAACCACCTGCTATCATGAGAGACCTCAGGGCTGCATGTTTTGAGCCCAGTACTGAGCCTGAAAAGCGTTTCCAACCCCACTTACAAGTAAAATTAGCTAAAATGTGCCTGGCTGCTATTCACTGAAAAGCTCATTCTGTGTACATTTTTGGCATACGTTTGCTCCTGCCGGGTCAGCTGAGCAGCGAATTTCTATTTAACCACCTGCTATCATGAGAGACCTCAGGGCTGCATGTTTTGAGCCCAGTACTGAGCCTGAAAAGCATTTCCAACCCCACTTACAAGTAAAACTAGCTAAAATGTGCCTAGCTTCTCTTCACTGAAAAGGTCATTCTGAGTACATTTTTAGCATACGTTTGCTCCTGCCGGGTCAGCTGAGCAGCGAATTTCTATTTAACCACCTGCTATCATGAGAGACCTCAGTGCTGCATGTTTTAAGCCCAGTACTGATCCTGAAAAGCGTTTCCAACCCCACTTACAAGTAATACTAGCTAAAATGTGCCTGGCTGCTATTCACTGAAAAGTTCATTCTGTGTACATTTTTGGCATACGTTTGCTCCTACCGGGTCAGCTGAGCAGCGAATTTCTATTTAACCACCTGCTTTCATGAGAGACCTCAGGGCTGCATGTTTTGAGCCCAGTACTGAGCCTGAAAAGCGTTTCCAACCCCACTTACATATAAAACTAGCTAAAATGTGCCTGGCTTCTCTTCACTGAAAAGCTCATTCTGAGTACATTTTTAGCATATGTTTGCTCCTGCCGGGTCAGCTGAGCAGCGAATTTCTATTTAACCACCTGCTATCATGAGAGACCTCAGGCCTGCATGTTTTGAGCCCAGTACTGATCCTGAAAAGCGTTTCCAACCCCACTTACAAGTAAAACTAGCTAAAATGTGCCTGGCTTCTCTTCACTGAAAAGCTCATTCTGAGTACATTTTTAGCATACGTTTGCTCCTGCCGAATCAGCTGAGCAGTGAATTTCTATTTAACTACCTGCTATCATGAGAGACCTCAGGGCTGCATGTTTTGAGCCCAGTACTGAGCCTGAAAAGCGTTTCCAACCCCACTTACAAGTAAAATTAGCTAAAATGTGCCTGGCTGCTATTCACTGAAAAGCTCATTCTGTGTACATTTTTGGCATACGTTTGCTCCTGCCGGGTCAGCTGAGCAGCGAATTTCTATTTAACCACCTGCTTTCATGAGAGACCTCAGGGCTGCATGTTGTGAGCCCAGTACTGAGCCTGAAAAGCGTTTCCAACCCCACTAACAAGTAAAACTAGCTAAAATGTGCCTGGCTTCTCTTTACTGAAAAGCTCATTCTGAGTACATTTTTAGCATATGTTTGCTCCTGCCGGGTCAGCTGAGCAGCGAATTTCTATTTAACCACCTGCTATCATGAGAGACCTCAGGGCTGCATGTTTTGAGCCCAGTACTGATCCTGAAAAGCGTTTCCAACCCCACTTACAAGTAAAACTAGCTAAAATGTGCCTGGCTGCTATTCACTGAAAAGCTCATTCTGTGTACATTTTTGGCATACGTTTGCTCCTACCGGGTCAGCTGAGCAGCGAATTTCTATTTAACCACCTGCTTTCATGAGAGACCTCAGGGCTGCATGTTTTGAGCCCAGTACTGAGCCTGAACAGCGTTTCCAACCCCACTTACAAGTAAAACTAGCTAAAATGTGCCTGGCTTCTCTTCACTGAAAAGCTCATTCTGAGTACATTTTTGCATACGTTTGCTCCTGCCGGGTCAGCTGAGCAGCGAATTTCTATTTAACCACCTGCTGTCATGAGAGACCTCAGGGCTGCATGTTTTGAGCCCAGTACTGATCCTGAAAAGCGTTTCCAACCCCACTTACAAGTAAAACTAGCTAAAATGTGCCTGGCTGCTATTCACTGAAAAGCTCATTCTGTGTACATTTTTAGCATACGTTTGCTCCTGCCGGGTCAGCTGAGCAGCGAATTTGTATTTAACCACCTGCTTTCATGAGAGACCTCAGGGCTGCATGTTTTGAGCCCAGTACTGAGCCTGAAAAGCGTTTCCAACCCCACTTACAAGTAAAACTAGCTAAAATGTGCCTGGCTGCTATTCACTGAAAAGCTCATTCTGTGTACATTTTTGGCATACGTTTGCTCCTACCGGGTCAGCTGAGCAGTGAATTTCTTTTTAACCACCTGCTTTCATGAGAGACCTCAGGGCTGCATGTTTTGAGCCAAGTACTGAGCCTGAAAAGCATTTTCAACCCCACTTACAAGTAAAACTAGCTAAAATGTGCCTGGCTTCTCTTTACTGAAAAGCTCATTCTGAGTACATTTTTAGCAGACGTTTGCTCCTGCCGGGTCAGCTGAGCAGCAAATTTCTATTTAACCACCTGCTATCATGAGAGACCTCAGGGCTGCATGTTTTGAGCCAAGTACTGAGCCTGAAAAGCATTTTCAACCCCACTTACAAGTAAAACTAGCTAAAATGTGCCTGGCTTCTCTTTACTGAAAAGCTCATTCTGAGTACATTTTTAGCAGACGTTTGCTCCTGCCGGGTCAGCTGAGCAGCGAATTTCTATTTAACCACCTGCTATCATGAGAGACCTCAGGGCTGCATGTTTTAAGCCCAGTACTGATCCTGAAAAGCGTTTCCAACCCCACTTACAATTAATACTAGCTAAAATGTGCCTGGCTGCTATTCACTGAAAAGCTCATTCTGTGTACATTTTTGGCATACGTTTGCTCCTACCGGGTCAGCTGAGCAGCGAATTTCTATTTAACCACCTGCTTTCATGAGAGACCTCAGGGCTGCATGTTTTGAGCCCAGTACTGAGCCTGAAAAGCGTTTCCAACCCCACTTACAAGTAAAACTAGCTAAAATGTGCCTGGCTTCTCTTCACTGAAAAGCTCATTCTGAGTACATTTTTAGCATATGTTTGCTCCTGCCGGGTCAGCTGAGCAGCGAATTTCTATTTAACCACCTGCTATCATGAGAGACCTCAGGGCTGCATGTTTTGAGCCCAGTACTGATCCTGAAAAGCGTTTCCAACCCCACTTACAAGTAAAACTAGCTAAAATGTGCCTGTCTTCTCTTCACTGAAAAGCTCATTCTGAGTACATTTTTAGCATACGTTTGCTCCTGCCGAATCAGCTGAGCAGCGAATTTCTATTTAACCACCTGCTATCATGAGAGACCTCAGGGCTGCATGTTTTGAGCCCAGTACTGAGCCTGAAAAGCGTTTCCAACCCCACTTACAAGTAAAATTAGCTAAAATGTGCCTGGCTGCTATTCACTGAAAAGCTCATTCTGTGTACATTTTTGGCATACGTTTGCTCCTGCCGGGTCAGCTGAGCAGCGAATTTCTATTTAACCACCTGCTATCATGAGAGACCTCAGGGCTGCATGTTTTGAGCCCAGTACTGAGCCTGAAAAGCATTTCCAACCCCACTTACAAGTAAAACTAGCTAAAATGTGCCTAGCTTCTCTTCACTGAAAAGGTCATTCTGAGTACATTTTTAGCATACGTTTGCTCCTGCCGGGTCAGCTGAGCAGCGAATTTCTATTTAACCACCTGCTATCATGAGAGACCTCAGTGCTGCATGTTTTAAGCCCAGTACTGATCCTGAAAAGCGTTTCCAACCCCACTTACAAGTAATACTAGCTAAAATGTGCCTGGCTGCTATTCACTGAAAAGTTCATTCTGTGTACATTTTTGGCATACGTTTGCTCCTACCGGGTCAGCTGAGCAGCGAATTTCTATTTAACCACCTGCTTTCATGAGAGACCTCAGGGCTGCATGTTTTGAGCCCAGTACTGAGCCTGAAAAGCGTTTCCAACCCCACTTACATATAAAACTAGCTAAAATGTGCCTGGCTTCTCTTCACTGAAAAGCTCATTCTGAGTACATTTTTAGCATATGTTTGCTCCTGCCGGGTCAGCTGAGCAGCGAATTTCTATTTAACCACCTGCTATCATGAGAGACCTCAGGGCTGCATGTTTTGAGCCCAGTACTGATCCTGAAAAGCGTTTCCAACCCCACTTACAAGTAAAACTAGCTAAAATGTGCCTGGCTTCTCTTCACTGAAAAGCTCATTCTGAGTACATTTTTAGCATACGTTTGCTCCTGCCGAATCAGCTGAGCAGTGAATTTCTATTTAACTACCTGCTATCATGAGAGACCTCAGGGCTGCATGTTTTGAGCCCAGTACTGAGCCTGAAAAGCGTTTCCAACCCCACTTACAAGTAAAATTAGCTAAAATGTGCCTGGCTGCTATTCACTGAAAAGCTCATTCTGTGTACATTTTTGGCATACGTTTGCTCCTGCCGGGTCAGCTGAGCAGCGAATTTCTATTTAACCACCTGCTTTCATGAGAGACCTCAGGGCTGCATGTTGTGAGCCCAGTACTGAGCCTGAAAAGCGTTTCCAACCCCACTAACAAGTAAAACTAGCTAAAATGTGCCTGGCTTCTCTTTACTGAAAAGCTCATTCTGAGTACATTTTTAGCATATGTTTGCTCCTGCCGGGTCAGCTGAGCAGCGAATTTCTATTTAACCACCTGCTATCATGAGAGACCTCAGGGCTGCATGTTTTGAGCCCAGTACTGATCCTGAAAAGCGTTTCCAACCCCACTTACAAGTAAAACTAGCTAAAATGTGCCTGGCTGCTATTCACTGAAAAGCTCATTCTGTGTACATTTTTGGCATACGTTTGCTCCTACCGGGTCAGCTGAGCAGCGAATTTCTATTTAACCACCTGCTTTCATGAGAGACCTCAGGGCTGCATGTTTTGAGCCCAGTACTGAGCCTGAACAGCGTTTCCAACCCCACTTACAAGTAAAACTAGCTAAAATGTGCCTGGCTTCTCTTCACTGAAAAGCTCATTCTGAGTACATTTTTGCATACGTTTGCTCCTGCCGGGTCAGCTGAGCAGCGAATTTCTATTTAACCACCTGCTGTCATGAGAGACCTCAGGGCTGCATGTTTTGAGCCCAGTACTGATCCTGAAAAGCGTTTCCAACCCCACTTACAAGTAAAACTAGCTAAAATGTGCCTGGCTGCTATTCACTGAAAAGCTCATTCTGTGTACATTTTTAGCATACGTTTGCTCCTGCCGGGTCAGCTGAGCAGCGAATTTGTATTTAACCACCTGCTTTCATGAGAGACCTCAGGGCTGCATGTTTTGAGCCCAGTACTGAGCCTGAAAAGCGTTTCCAACCCCACTTACAAGTAAAACTAGCTAAAATGTGCCTGGCTGCTATTCACTGAAAAGCTCATTCTGTGTACATTTTTGGCATACGTTTGCTCCTACCGGGTCAGCTGAGCAGTGAATTTCTTTTTAACCACCTGCTTTCATGAGAGACCTCAGGGCTGCATGTTTTGAGCCAAGTACTGAGCCTGAAAAGCATTTTCAACCCCACTTACAAGTAAAACTAGCTAAAATGTGCCTGGCTTCTCTTTACTGAAAAGCTCATTCTGAGTACATTTTTAGCAGACGTTTGCTCCTGCCGGGTCAGCTGAGCAGCAAATTTCTATTTAACCACCTGCTATCATGAGAGACCTCAGGGCTGCATGTTTTGAGCCCAGTACTGATCCTGAAAAGCGTTTCCAACCCCACTTACAAGTAAAGCTAAAATGTGCCTGGCTTCTCTTCACTGAAAAGCTCATTCTGAGTACATTTTTAGCATACGTTTGCTCCTGCCGGGTCAGCTGAGCAGCGAATTTCTATTTAACCACCTGCTATCATGAGAGACCTCAGGGCTGCATGTTTTGAGCCCAGTACTGATCCTGAAAAGCGTTTCCAACCCCACTTACAAGTAAAACTAGCTAAAATGTGCCTGGCTGCTATTCACTGAAAAGCTCATTCTGTGTACATTTTTGGCATACGTTTGCTCCTACCGGGTCAGCTGAGCAGCGAATTTCTATTTAACCACCTGCTTTCATGAGAGACCTCAGGGCTGCATGTTTTGAGCCCAGTACTGAGCCTGAAAAGCGTTTCCAACCCCACTTACAAGTAAAGCTAAAATGTGCCTGGCTTCTCTTCACTGAAAAGCTCATTCTGAGTACATTTTTAGCATACGTTTGCTCCTGCCGGGTCAGCTGAGCAGCGAATTTCTATTTAACCACCTGCTATCATGAGAGACCTCAGGGCTGCATGTTTTGAGCCCAGTACTGATCCTGAAAAGCGTTTCCAACCCCACTTACAAGTAAAACTAGCTAAAATGTGCCTGGCTGCTATTCACTGAAAAGCTCATTCTGAGTACATTTTTAGCATACGTTTGCTCCTGCCGGGTCAGCTGAGCAGCGAATTTCTATTTAACCACCTGCTATCATGAGAGACCTCGGGGCTGCATGTTTTGAGCCCAGTACTGATCCTGAAAAGCGTTTCCAACCCCTCTTACAAGTAAAACTAGCTAAAATGTGCCTGGCTGCTATTCACTGAAAAGCTCATTCTGTGTACATTTTTGGCATACGTTTGCTCCTACCGGGTCAGCTGAGCAGCGAATTTCTATTTAACCACCTGCTTTCATGAGAGACCTCAGGGCTGCATGTTTTGAGCTCAGTACTGAGCCTGAAAAGCATTTCCAACCCCACTTACCAGTAAAACTAGCTAAAATGTGCCTGGCTTCTCTTCACTGAAAAGCTCATTCTGAGTACATTTTTAGCATACGTTTGCTCCTGCCGGGTCAGCTGAGCAGCGAATTTCTATTTAACCACCTGCTATCATGAGAGACCTTAGGGCTGCATGTTTTGAGCCCAGTACTGAGCCTGAAAAGCGTTTCCAACCCCACTTACAAGTAAAACTAGCTAAAATGTGCCTGGCTGCTATTCACTGAAAAGCTCATTCTGTGTACATTTTTGGCATACGTTTGCTCCTGCCGGGTCAGCTAAGCAGCGAATTTCTAATTAACCACCTGCTTTCATGAGAGACCTCAGGGCTGCATGTTTTGAGCCCAGTACTGAGCCTGAAAAGTGTTTCCAACCCCACTTACAAGTAAAACTAGCTAAAATGTGCCTGGCTGCTATTCACTGAAAAGCTCATTCTGTGTACATTTTTGGCATACGTTTGCTCCTACCGGGTCAACTGAGCAGTGAATTTCTATTTAACCACCTGCTTTCATGGGAGACCTCAGGGCTGCATGTTTTGAGCCAAGTACTGAGCCTGAAAAGCGTTTCCAACCCCACTTACAAGTAAAACTAGCTAAAATGTGCCTGGCTGCTTTTCACTGAAAAGCTCATTCTGTGTACATTTTTGGCATATGTTTGCTCCTACCGGGTCAGCTGAGCAGCGAATTTCTATTTAACCACCCGCTTTCATGAGAGACCTCAGGGCTGCATGTTTTGAGCCCAGTACAGAGCCTGAAAAGCGTTTCCAACCCCACTTACAAGTAAAACTAGCTAAAATGTGCCTGGCTTCTCTTCACTGAAAAGCTCATTCTGAGTAAATTTTTAGCATACGTTTGCTCCTGCCGGGTCAGCTGAGCAGCGAATTTCTATTTAACCACCTGCTATCATGAGAGACCTCAGAGCTGCATGTTTTGAGCCCAGTACTGAGCCTGAAAAGCATTTCCAACCCCACTTACAAGTAAAACTAGCTAAAATGTGCCTGGCTTCTCTTCACTGAAAAGCTCATTCTGAGTACATTTTTAGCATACGTTTGCTCCTGCCGGGTCAGCTGAGCAGCGAATTTCTATTTAACCACCTGCTATCATGAGAGACCTTAGTGCTGCATGTTTTAAGCCCAGTACTGATCCTGAAAAGCGTTTCCAACCCCACTTACAAGTAATACTAGCTAAAATGTGCCTGGCTGCTATTCACTGAAAAGTTCATTCTGTGTACATTTTTGGCATACGTTTGCTCCTACCGGGTCAGCTGAGCAGCGAATTTCTATTTAACCACCTGCTTTCATGAGAGACCTCAGGGCTGCATGTTTTGAGCCCAGTACTGAGCCTGAAAAGCGTTTCCAACCCCACTTACATATAAAACTAGCTAAAATGTGCCTGGCTTCTCTTCACTGAAAAGCTCATTCTGAGTACATTTTTAGCATATGTTTGCTCCTGCCGGGTCAGCTGAGCAGCGAATTTCTATTTAACCACCTGCTATCATGAGAGACCTCAGGGCTGCATGTTTTGAGCCCAGTACTGATCCTGAAAAGCGTTTCCAACCCCACTTACAAGTAAAACTAGCTAAAATGTGCCTGGCTTCTCTTCACTGAAAAGCTCATTCTGAGTACATTTTTAGCATACGTTTGCTCCTGCCGAATCAGCTGAGCAGTGAATTTCTATTTAACTACCTGCTATCATGAGAGACCTCAGGGCTGCATGTTTTGAGCCCAGTACTGAGCCTGAAAAGCGTTTCCAACCCCACTTACAAGTAAAATTAGCTAAAATGTGCCTGGCTGCTATTCACTGAAAAGCTCATTCTGTGTACATTTTTGGCATACGTTTGCTCCTGCCGGGTCAGCTGAGCAGCGAATTTCTATTTAACCACCTGCTTTCATGAGAGACCTCAGGGCTGCATGTTGTGAGCCCAGTACTGAGCCTGAAAAGCGTTTCCAACCCCACTAACAAGTAAAACTAGCTAAAATGTGCCTGGCTTCTCTTTACTGAAAAGCTCATTCTGAGTACATTTTTAGCATATGTTTGCTCCTGCCGGGTCAGCTGAGCAGCGAATTTCTATTTAACCACCTGCTATCATGAGAGACCTCAGGGCTGCATGTTTTGAGCCCAGTACTGATCCTGAAAAGCGTTTCCAACCCCACTTACAAGTAAAACTAGCTAAAATGTGCCTGGCTGCTATTCACTGAAAAGCTCATTCTGTGTACATTTTTGGCATACGTTTGCTCCTACCGGGTCAGCTGAGCAGCGAATTTCTATTTAACCACCTGCTTTCATGAGAGACCTCAGGGCTGCATGTTTTGAGCCCAGTACTGAGCCTGAACAGCGTTTCCAACCCCACTTACAAGTAAAACTAGCTAAAATGTGCCTGGCTTCTCTTCACTGAAAAGCTCATTCTGAGTACATTTTTGCATACGTTTGCTCCTGCCGGGTCAGCTGAGCAGCGAATTTCTATTTAACCACCTGCTGTCATGAGAGACCTCAGGGCTGCATGTTTTGAGCCCAGTACTGATCCTGAAAAGCGTTTCCAACCCCACTTACAAGTAAAACTAGCTAAAATGTGCCTGGCTGCTATTCACTGAAAAGCTCATTTTGTGTACATTTTTAGCATACGTTTGCTCCTGCCGGGTCAGCTGAGCAGCGAATTTGTATTTAACCACCTGCTTTCATGAGAGAACTCAGGGCTGCATGTTTTGAGCCCAGTACTGAGCCTGAAAAGCGTTTCCAACCCCACTAACAAGTAAAACTAGCTAAAATGTGCCTGGCTTCTCTTTACTGAAAAGCTCATTCTGAGTACATTTTTAGCATATGTTTGCTCCTGCCGGGTCAGCTGAGCAGCGAATTTCTATTTAACCACCTGCTATCATGAGAGACCTCAGGTCTGCATGTTTTGAGCCCAGTACTGATCCTGAAAAGCGTTTCCAGCCCCACTTACAAGTAAAACTAGCTAAAATGTGCCCGGCTGCTATTCACTGAAAAGCTCATTCTGTGTACATTTTTGGCATACGTTTGCTCCTACCGGGTCAGCTGAGCAGCGAATTTCTATTTAACCACCTGCTTTCATGAGAGACCTCAGGGCTGCATGTTTTGAGCCCAGTACTGAGCCTGAACAGCGTTTCCAACCCCACTTACAAGTAAAACTAGCTAAAATGTGCCTGGCTTCTCTTCACTGAAAAGCTCATTCTGAGTACATTTTTGCATACGTTTGCTCCTGCCGGGTCAGCTGAGCAGCGAATTTCTATTTAACCACCTGCTGTCATGAGAGACCTCAGGGCTGCATGTTTTGAGCCCAGTACTGATCCTGAAAAGCGTTTCCAACCCCACTTTCAAGTAAAACTAGCTAAAATGTGCCTGGCTGCTATTCACTGAAAAGCTCATTCTGTGTACATTTTTGGCATACGTTTGCTCCTGCCGGGTCAGCTGAGCAGCAAATTTCTATTTAACCACCTGCTTTCATGAGAGACCTCAGCTCTGCATGTTTTGAGCCCAGTACTGAGCCTGAAAAGCGTTTCCAACCCCACTTACAAGTAAAACTAGCTAAAATGTGCCTGGCTGCTATTTACTGAAAAGCTCATTCTGTGTACATTTTTGGCATACGTTTGCTCCTGCCGGGTCAGCTGAGCAGCGAATTTCTATTTAACCACCTGCTATCATGAGAGACCTCAGGGCTGCATGTTTTGAGCCCAGTACTGATCCTGAAAAGCGTTTCCAACCCCACTTACAAGTAAAACTAGCTAAAATGTGCCTGGCTGCTATTCACTGAAAAGCTCATTCTGTGTACATTTTTGGCATACGTTTGCTCCTACCGGGTCAGCAGAGCAGCAAATTTCTATTTAACCACCTGCTATCATGAGAGACCTCAGGCTGCATGTTTTGAGCCCAGTACTGAGCCTGAAAAGCGTTTCCAACCCCACTTACAAGTAAAACTAGCTAAACTGTGCCTGGCTGCTATTCACTGAAAAGCTCATTCTGTGTACATTTTTGGCATACGTTTGCTCCTACCGGGTCAGCTGAGCAGTGAATTTCTATTTAACCACCTGCTTTCATGAGAGACCTCAGGGCTGCATGTTTTGAGCCAAGTACTGAGCCTGAAAAGCATTTCCAACCCCACTTACAAGTAAAACTAGCTAAAATTCGCCTGGCTTCTCTTCACTGAAAAGCTCATTCTGAGTACATTTTTAGCATACGTTTGCTCCTGCCGGGTCAGCTGAGCAGCGAATTTCTATTTAACCACCTGCTATCATGAGAGACCTCAGGGCTGCATGTTTTGAGCCCAGTACTGATCCTGAAAAGCGTTTCCAACCCCACTTACAAGTAAAATTAGCTAAAATGTGCCTGGCTGCTATTCACTAAAAAGCTCATTCTGTGTACATTTTTGGCATACGTTTGCTCCTGCCGGGTCAGCTGAGCAGCGAATTTGTATTTAACCACCTGCTTTCATGAGAGACCTCAGGGCTGCATGTTTTGAGCCCAGTACTGAGCCTGAAAAGCGTTTCCAACCCCACTAACAAGTAAAACTAGCTAAAATGTGCCTGGCTTCTCTTTACTGAAAAGCTCATTCTGAGTCCTTTTTTAGCATATGTTTGCTCCTGCCGGGTCAGCTGAGCAGCGAATTTCTATTTAACCACCTGCTATCATGAGAGACCTCAGGTCTGCATGTTTTGAGCCCAGTACTGATCCTGAAAAGCGTTTCCAGCCCCACTTACAAGTAAAACTAGCTAAAATGTGCCCGGCTGCTACTCACTGAAAAGCTCATTCTGTGTACATTTTTGGCATACGTTTGCTCCTACCGGGTCAGCTGAGCAGCGCATTTCTATTTAACCACCTGCTTTCATGAGAGACCTCAGGGCTGCATGTTTTGAGCCCAGTACTGAGCCTGAACAGCGTTTCCAACCCCACTTACAAGTAAAACTAGCTAAAATGTGCCTGGCTTCTCTTCACTGAAAAGCTCATTCTGAGTACATTTTTGCATACGTTTGCTCCTGCCGGGTCAGCTGAGCAGCAAATTTCTATTTAACCACCTGCTTTCATGAGAGACCTCAGCTCTGCATGTTTTGAGCCCAGTACTGAGCCTGAAAAGCGTTTCCAACCCCACTTACAAGTAAAACTAGCTAAAATGTGCCTGGCTGCTATTCACTGAAAAGCTCATTCTGTGTACATTTTTGGCATACGTTTGCTCCTGCCGGGTCAGCTGAGCAGCGAATTTCTATTTAACCACCTGCTATCATGAGAGACCTCAGGGCTGCATGTTTTGAGCCCAGTACTGATCCTGAAAAGCGTTTCCAACCCCACTTACAAGTAAAACTAGCTAAAATGTGCCTGGCTGCTATTCACTGAAAAGCTCATTCTGTGTACATTTTTGGCATACGTTTGCTCCTACCGGGTCAGCTGAGCAGCAAATTTCTATTTAACCACCTGCTATCATGAGAGACCTCAGGCTGCATGTTTTGAGCCCAGTACTGAGCCTGAAAAGCGTTTCCAACCCCACTTACAAGTAAAATTAGCTAAAATGTGCCTGGCTGCTATTCACTGAAAAGCTCATTCTGTGTACATTTTTGGCATACGTTTGCTCCTACCGGGTCAGCTGAGCAGTGAATTTCTATTTAACCACCTGCTATCATGAGATACCTCAGGGCTGCATGTTTTGAGCCCAGTACTGATCCTGAAAAGCGTTTCCAACCCCACTTACAAGTAAAACTAGCTAAAATGTGCCTGGCTGCTATTCACTGAAAAGCTCATTCTGTGTACATTTTTGGCATACGTTTGCTCCTGCCGGGTCAGCTGAGCAGCGAATTTCTATTTAACCACCTGCTATCATGAGAGACCTCAGGGCTGCATGTTTTGAGCCCAGTACTGATCCTGAAAAGCGTTTCCAACCCCACGTACAAGTAAAACTAGCTAAAATGTGCCTGGCTGCTATTCACTGAAAAGCTCATTCTGTGTACATTTTTGGCATATGTTTGCTCCTACCGGGTCAGCTGAGCAGCGAATTTCTATTTAACCACCTGCTATCATGAGAGACCTCAGGCTGCATGTTTTGAGCCCAGTACTGAGCCTGAAAAGCGTTTCCAACCCCACTTACAAGTAAAACTAGCTAAAATGTGCCTGGCAGCTATTCACTGAAAAGCTCATTCTGTGTACATTTTTGGCATACGTTTGCTCCTACCGGGTCAGCTGAGCAGTGAATTTCTATTTAACCACCTGCTTTCATGAGAGACCTCAGGGCTGCATGTTTTGAGCCAAGTACTGAGCCTGAAAAGCATTTCCAACCCCACTTACAAGTAAAACTAGCTAAAATGTGCCTGGCTTCTCTTCACTGAAAAGCTCATTCTGAGTACATTTTTAGCATATGTTTGCTCCTGCCGGGGCAGCTGAGCAGCGAATTTCTATTTAACCACCTGCTATCATGAGAGACCTCAGGTCTGCATGTTTTGAGCCCAGTACTGATCCTGAAAAGCGTTTCCAACCCCACTTACAAGTAAAATTAGCTAAAATGTGCCTGGCTGCTATTCACTGAAAAGCTCATTCTGTGTACATTTTTGGCATACGTTTGCTCCTGCCGGGTCAGCTGAGCAGCGAATTTCTATTTAACCACCTGCTATCATGAGATACCTCAGGGCTGCATGTTTTGAGCCCAGTACTGATCCTGAAAAGCGTTTCCAACCCCACTTACAAGTAAAACTAGCTAAAATGTGCCTGGCTGCTATTCACTGAAAAGCTCATTCTGTGTACATTTTTGGCATACGTTTGCTCCTACCGGGTCAGCTAAGCAGCAAATTTCTATTTAACCACCTGATTTCATGAGAGACCTCAGGGCTGCATGTTTTGAGCCCAGTACTGAGCCTGAAAAGCATTTCCAACCCCACTTACAAGTAAAACTAGCTAAAATGTGCCTGGCTGCTATTCACTGAAAAGCTCATTCTGTGTACATTTTTGGCATACGTTTGCTCCTACCGGGTCAGCTGAGCAGCGAATTTCTATTTAACCACCTGCTATCATGAAAGACCTCGGGGCTGCATGTTTTGAGCCCAGTACTGAGCCTGAAAAGCGTTTCCAACCCCACTTACAAGTAAAACTAGCTAAAATGTGCCTGGCTGCTATTCACTGAAAAGCTCATTCTGTGTACATTTTTGGCATACGTTTGCTCCTACCGGGTCAGCTGAGCAGTGAATTTCTATTTAACCACCTGCTTTCATGAGAGACCTCAGCGTTGCATGTTTTGAGCCAAGTACTGAGCCTGAAAAGCATTTCCAACCCTACTTACAAGTAAAACTAGCTAAAATGTGCCTGGCTTCTCTTCACTGAAAAGCTCATTCTCAGTACATTTTTAGCATACGTTTGCTCCTGCCGGGTCAGCTGAGCAGCGAATTTCTATTTAACCACCTGCTATCATGAGAGACCTCAGGGCTGCATGTTTTGAGCCCAGTACTGATCCTGAAAAGCGTTTCCAACCCCACTTACAAGTAAAACTAGCTAAAATGTGCCAGGCTGCTATTCACTGAAAAGCTCATTCTATGTACATTTTTGGCATACATTTGCTCCTGCCGGGTCAGCTGAGCAGCGAATTTCTATTTAACCACCTGCTATCACGAGAGACGTCAGGGCTGCATGTTTTGAGCCCAGTACTGATCCTGAAAAGCGTTTCCAACCCCACTTACAAGTAAAACTAGCTAAAATGTGCCTGGCTGCTATTCACTGAAAAGCTCATTCTGTGTACATTTTTGGCATACGTTTGCTCCTACCGGGTCAGCTGAGCAGTGAATTTCTATTTAACCACCTGCTTTCATGAGAGACCTCAGGGCTGCATGTTTTGAGCCAAGTACTGAGCCTGAAAAGCATTTTCAACCCCACTTACAAGTGAAACTAGCTAAAATGTGCCTGGCTTCTCTTCACTGAAAAGCTCATTCTGAGTACATTTTTAGCATACGTTTGCTCCTGCCGGGTCAGCTGAGCAGCGAATTTCTATTTAACCACCTGCTATCATGAGATGACCTCAGGCTGCATGTTTTGAGCCCAGTACTGATCCTGAAAAGCGTTTCCAACCCCATTTACAAGTACAGCTAACATGTGCCTGGCTTCTCTTCACTGAAAAGCTCATTCTGAGTACATTTTTAGCATACGTTTGCTCCTGCCGGGTCAGCTGAGCAGCGAATTTCTATTTAACCACCTGCTATCATGAGAGACCTCAGGGCTGCATGTTTTGAGCCCAGTACTGATCCTGAAAAGCGTTTCCAACCCCACTTACAAGTAAAACTAGCTAAAATGTGCCTGGCTGCTATTCACTGAAAAGCTCATTCTGTGTACATTTTTGGCATACGTTTGCTCCTACCGGGTCAGCTGAGCAGCGAATTTCTATTTAACCACCTGCTTTCATGAGAGACCTCAGGGCTGCATGTTTTGAGCCCAGTACTGAGCCTGAAAAGCGTTTTCCAACCCCACTTTCAAGTAAAACTAGCTAAAATGTGCCTGGCTTCTCTTCACTGAAAAGCTCATTCTGAGTACATTTTTAGCATACGTTTGCTCCTGCCGGGTCAGCTGAGCAGCGAATTTCTATTTAACCACCTGCTATCATGAGAGACCTCAGGGCTGCATGTTTTGAGCCCAGTACTGATCCTGAAAAGCGTTTCCAACCCCACTTACAAGTAAAACTAGCTAAAATGTGCCTGGCTGCTATTCACTGAAAAGCTCATTCTGTGTACATTTTTGGCATACGTTTGCTCCTACCGGGTCAGCTGAGCAGCGAATTTCTATTTAACTACCTGCTTTCATGAGAGACCTCAGGGCTGCAGGTTTTGAGCTCAGTACTGAGCCTGAAAAGCATTTCCAACCCCACTTACGAGTAAAACTAGCTAAAATGTGCCTGGCTTCTCTTCACTGAAAAGCTCATTCTGAGTACATTTTTAGCATACGTTTGCTCCTTCCGGGTCAGCTGAGCAGCGAATTTCTATTTAACCAACTGCTATCATGAGAGATCTCAGGGCTGCATGTTTTGAGCCCAGTACTGATCCTGAAAAGTGTTTCCAACCCCACTTACAAGTATAACTAGCTAAAATGTGCCTGGCTGCTATTCACTGAAAAGCTCATTCTGTGTACATTTTTGGCATACGTTTGCTCCTACCGGGTCAGCTGAGCAGCGAATTTCTATTTAACCACCTCCTTTCATGAGAGACCTCACGGCTGCATGTTTTGAGCCCAGTACTGAGCCTGAAAAGTGTTTCCAACCCCACTTACAAGTAAAACTAGCTAAAATGTGCCTGGCTTCTCTTCACTGAAAAGCTTATTCTGAGTACATTTTAGCATACGTTTGCTCCTGCCGGGTCAGCTGAGCAGCGAATTTCTATTTAACCACCTGCTGTTATGAGAGACCTCAGGGCTGCATGTTTTGAGCCCAGTATTGATCCTGAAAAGCGTTTCCAACCCCACTTACAAGTAAAACTAGCTAAAATGTGCCTGCCTGCTATTCACTGAAAAGCTCATTCTGTGTACATTTTTGGCATACGTTTGCTCCTGCCGGGTCAGCTGAGCAGCGAATTTCTATTTAACCACCTGCTTTCATGAGAGACCTCAGGGCTGCATGTTTTGAGCCCAGTACTGAGCCTGAAAAGCATTTCCAACCCCACTTACAAGTAAAACTAGCTAAAATGTGCCTGGCTGCTATTCACTGAAAAGCTCATTCTGTGTACATTTTTGGCATACGTTTGCTCCTACCGGGTCAGCTGAGCAGCAAATTTCTATTTAACCACCTGATTTCATGAGAGACCTCAGGGCTGCATGTTTTGAGCCCAGTACTGAGCCTGAAAAGCATTTCCAACCCCACTTACAAGTAAAACTAGCTAAAATGTGCCTGGCTGCTATTCACTGAAAAGCTCATTCTGTGTACATTTTTGGCATAAGTTTGCTCCTACCGGGTCAGCTGAGCAGCGAATTTCTATTTAACCACCTGCTATCATGAAAGACCTCGGGGCTGCATGTTTTGAGCCCAGTACTGAGCCTGAAAAGCGTTTCCAACCCCACTTACAAGTAAAACTAGCTAAAATGTGCCTGGCTGCTATTCACTGAAAAGCTCATTCTGTGTACATTTTTGGCATACGTTTGCTCCTACCGGGTCAGCTGAGCAGTGAATTTCTATTTAACCACCTGCTTTCATGAGAGACCTCAGGGCTGCATGTTTTGAGCCAAGTACTGAGCCTGAAAAGCATTTCCAACCCTACTTACAAGTAAAACTAGCTAAAATGTGCCTGGCTTCTCTTCACTGAAAAGCTCATTCTCAGTACATTTTTAGCATACGTTTGCTCCTGCCGGGTCAGCTGAGCAGCGAAATTCTATTTAACCACCTGCTATTCTGAGAGACCTCAGGGCTGCATGTTTTGAGCCCAGTACTGATCCTGAAAAGCGTTTCCAACCCCACTTACAAGTAAAACTAGCTAAAATGTGCCAGGCTGCTATTCACTGAAAAGCTCATTCTATGTACATTTTTGGCATACATTTGCTCCTGCCGGGTCAGCTGAGCAGCGAATTTCTATTTAACCACCTGCTATCACGAGAGACCTCAGGGCTGCATGTTTTGAGCCCAGTACTGATCCTGAAAAGCGTTTCCAACCCCACTTACAAGTAAAACTAGCTAAAATGTGCCTGGCTGCTATTCACTGAAAAGCTCATTCTGTGTACATTTTTGGCATACGTTTGCTCCTACCGGGTCAGCTGAGCAGTGAATTTCTATTTAACCACCTGCTTTCATGAGAGACCTCAGGGCTGCATGTTTTGAGCCAAGTACTGAGCCTGAAAAGCATTTTCAACCCCACTTACAAGTAAAACTAGCTAAAATGTGCCTGGCTTCTCTTCACTGAAAAGCTCATTCTGAGTACATTTTTAGCATACGTTTGCTCCTGCCGGGTCAGCTGAGCAGCGAATTTCTATTTAACCACCTGCTATCATGAGATGACCTCAGGGCTGCATGTTTTGAGCCCAGTACTGATCCTGAAAAGCGTTTCCAACCCCACTTACAAGTAAAGCTAACATGTGCCTGGCTTCTCTTCACTGAAAAGCTCATTCTGAGTACATTTTTAGCATACGTTTGCTCCTGCCGGGTCAGCTGAGCAGCGAATTTCTATTTAACCACCTGCTATCATGAGAGACCTCAGGGCTGCATGTTTTGAGCCCAGTACTGATCCTGAAAAGCGTTTCCAACCCCACTTACAAGTAAAACTAGCTAAAATGTGCCTGGCTGCTATTCACTGAAAAGCTCATTCTGTGTACATTTTTGGCATACGTTTGCTCCTACCGGGTCAGCTGAGCAGCGAATTTCTATTTAACCACCTGCTTTCATGAGAGACCTCAGGGCTGCATGTTTTGAGCCCAGTACTGAGCCTGAAAAGCGTTTCCAACCCCACTTACAAGTAAAACTAGCTAAAATGTGCCTGGCTTCTCTTCACTGAAAAGCTCATTCTGAGTACATTTTTAGCATACGTTTGCTCCTGCCGGGTCAGCTGAGCAGCGAATTTCTATTTAACCACCTGCTATCATGAGAGACCTCAGGGCTGCATGTTTTGAGCCCAGTACTGATCCTGAAAAGCGTTTCCAACCCCACTTACAAGTAAAACTAGCTAAAATGTGCCTGGCTGCTATTCACTGAAAAGCTCATTCTGTGTACATTTTTGGCATACGTTTGCTCCTACCGGGTCAGCTGAGCAGCGAATTTCTATTTAACCACCTGCTTTCATGAGAGACCTCAGGGCTGCATGTTTTGAGCTCAGTACTGAGCCTGAAAAGCATTTCCAACCCCACTTACAAGTAAAACTAGCTAAAATGTGCCTGGCTTCTCTTCACTGAAAAGCTCATTCTGAGTACATTTTTAGCATACGTTTGCTCCTTCCGGGTCAGCTGAGCAGCGAATTTCTATTTAACCACCTGCTATCATGAGAGATCTCAGGGCTGCATGTTTTGAGCCCTGTACTGATCCTGAAAAGCGTTTCCAATCCCACTTACAAGTAAAACTAGCTAAAATGTGCCTGGCTGCTATTCACTGAAAAGCTCATTCTGTGTACATTTTTGGCATACGTTTGCTCCTACCGGGTCAGCTGAGCAGCGAATTTCTATTTAACCACCTGCTTTCATGAGAGACCTCAGGGCTGCATGTTTTGAGCCCAGTACTGAGCCTAAAAAGCGTTTCCAACCCCACGTACAAGTAAAACTAGCTAAAATGTGCCTGGCTTCTCTTCACTGAAAAGCTCATTCTGAGTACATTTTTAGCATACGTTTGCTCCTTCCGGGTCAGCTGAGCAGCGAATTTCTATTTAACCACCTGCTATCATGAGAGATCTCAGGGCTGCATGTTTTGAGCCCTGTACTGATCCTGAAAAGCGTTTCCAATCCCACTTACAAGTAAAACTAGCTAAAATGTGCCTGGCTGCTATTCACTGAAAAGCTCATTCTGTGTACATTTTTGGCATACGTTTGCTCCTACCGGGTCAGCTGAGCAGCGAATTTCTATTTAACCACCTGCTTTCATGAGAGACCTCAGGGCTGCATGTTTTGAGCCCAGTACTGAGCCTAAAAAGCGTTTCCAACCCCACGTACAAGTAAAACTAGCTAAAATGTGCCTGGCTTCTCTTCACTGAAAAGCTTATTCTGAGTACATTTTAGCATACGTTTGCTCCTGCCGGGTCAGCTGAGCAGCGAATTTCTATTTAACCACCTGCTGTCATGAGAGACCTCAGGGCTGCATGTTTTGAGCCCAGTATTGATCCTGAAAAGCGTTTCCAACCCCACTTACAAGTAAAACTAGCTAAAATGTGCCTGGCTGCTATTCACTGAAAAGCTCATTCTGTGTACATTTTTGGCATACGTTTGCTCCTGCCGGGTCAGCTGAGCAGCGAATTTCTATTTAACCACCTGCTTTCATGAGAGACCTCAGGGCTGCATGTTTTGAGCCCAGTACTGAGCCTGAAAAGCGTTTCCAACCCCACTTACAAGTAAAACTAGCTAAAATGTGCCTGGCTTCTCTTCACTGAAAAGCTCATTCTGAGTACATTTTTAGCATACGTTTGCTCCTCCCGGGTCAGCTGAGCAGCGAATTTCTATTTAACCACCTGCTATCATGAGAGACCTCAGGGCTGCATGTTTTGAGCCCAGTACTGAGCCTGAAAAGCGTTTCCAACCCCACTTACAAGTAAAACTAGCTAAAATGTGCCTGGCTGCTATTCACTGAAAAGCTCATTCTGTGTACATTTTTGGCATACGTTTGCTCCTACCGGGTCAGCTGAGCAGCGAATTTCTATTTAACCACCCGCTTTCATGAGAGACCTCAGGGCTGCATGTTTTGAGCCCAGTACTGAGCCTGAAAAGCGTTTCCAACCCCACTTACAAGTAAAACTAGCTAAAATGTGCCTGGCTTCTCTTCACTGAAAAGCTCATTCTCAGTACATTTTTAGCATACGTTTGCTCCTGCCGGGTCAGCTGAGCAGCGAATTTCTATTTAACCACCTGCTATTCTGAGAGACCTCAGGGCTGCATGTTTTGAGCCCAGTACTGATCCTGAAAAGCGTTTCCAACCCCACTTACAAGTAAAACTAGCTAAAATGTGCCAGGCTGCTATTCACTGAAAAGCTCATTCTATGTACATTTTTGGCATACATTTGCTCCTGCCGGGTCAGCTGAGCAGCGAATTTCTATTTAACCACCTGCTATCACGAGAGACCTCAGGGCTGCATGTTTTGAGCCCAGTACTGATCCTGAAAAGCGTTTCCAACCCCACTTACAAGTAAAACTAGCTAAAATGTGCCTGGCTGCTATTCACTGAAAAGCTCATTCTGTGTACATTTTTGGCATACGTTTGCTCCTACCGGGTCAGCTGAGCAGCGAATTTCTATTTAACTACCTGCTTTCATGAGAGACCTCAGGGCTGCATGTTTTGAGCTCAGTACTGAGCCTGAAAAGCATTTCCAACCCCACTTACAAGTAAAACTAGCTAAAATGTGCCTGGCTTCTCTTCACTGAAAAGCTCATTCTGAGTACATTTTTAGCATACGTTTGCTCCTTCCGGGTCAGCTGAGCAGCGAATTTCTATTTAACCACCTGCTATCATGAGAGATCTCAGGGCTGCATGTTTTGAGCCCAGTACTGATCCTGAAAAGCGTTTCCAACCCCACTTACAAGTATAACTAGCTAAAATGTGCCTGGCTGCTATTCACTGAAAAGCTCATTCTGTGTACATTTTTGGCATACGTTTGCTCCTACCGGGTCAGCTGAGCAGCGAATTTCTATTTAACCACCTGCTTTCATGAGAGACCTCAGGGCTGCATGTTTTGAGCCCAGTACTGAGCCTGAAAAGCGTTTCCAACCCCACTTACAAGTAAAACTAGCTAAAATGTGCCTGGCTTCTCTTCACTGAAAAGCTTATTCTGAGTACATTTTAGCATACGTTTGCTCCTGCCGGGTCAGCTGAGCAGCGAATTTCTATTTAACGACCTGCTGTTATGAGAGACCTCAGGGCTGCATGTTTTGAGCCCAGTATTGATCCTGAAAAGCGTTTCCAACCCCACTTACAAGTAAAACTAGCTAAAATGTGCCTGCCTGCTATTCACTGAAAAGCTCATTCTGTGTACATTTTTGGCATACGTTTGCTCCTGCCGGGTCAGCTGAGCAGCGAATTTCTATTTAACCACCTGCTTTCATGAGAGACCTCAGGGCTGCATGTTTTGAGCCCAGTACTGAGCCTGAAAAGCGTTTCCAACCCCACTTACAAGTAAAACTAGCTAAAATGTGCCTGGCTGCTATTCATTGAAAAGCTCATTCTGTGTACATTTTTGGCATACGTTTGCTCCTACCGGGTCAGCTGAGCAGCAAATTTCTATTTAACCACCTGATTTCATGAGAGACCTCAGGGCTGCATGTTTTGAGCCCAGTACTGAGCCTGAAAAGCATTTCCAACCCCACTTACAAGTAAAACTAGCTAAAATGTGCCTGGCTGCTATTCACTGAAAAGCTCATTCTGTGTACATTTTTGGCATAAGTTTGCTCCTACCGGGTCAGCTGAGCAGCGAATTTCTATTTAACCACCTGCTATCATGAAAGACCTCGGGGCTGCATGTTTTGAGCCCAGTACTGAGCCTGAAAAGCGTTTCCAACCCCACTTACAAGTAAAACTAGCTAAAATGTGCCTGGCTGCTATTCACTGAAAAGCTCATTCTGTGTACATTTTTGGCATACGTTTGCTCCTACCGGGTCAGCTGAGCAGTGAATTTCTATTTAACCACCTGCTTTCATGAGAGACCTCAGGGCTGCATGTTTTGAGCCAAGTACTGAGCCTGAAAAGCATTTCCAACCCTACTTACAAGTAAAACTAGCTAAAATGTGCCTGGCTTCTCTTCACTGAAAAGCTCATTCTCAGTACATTTTTAGCATACGTTTGCTCCTGCCGGGTCAGCTGAGCAGCGAAATTCTATTTAACCACCTGCTATTCTGAGAGACCTCAGGGCTGCATGTTTTGAGCCCAGTACTGATCCTGAAAAGCGTTTCCAACCCCACTTACAAGTAAAACTAGCTAAAATGTGCCAGGCTGCTATTCACTGAAAAGCTCATTCTATGTACATTTTTGGCATACATTTGCTCCTGCCGGGTCAGCTGAGCAGCGAATTTCTATTTAACCACCTGCTATCACGAGAGACCTCAGGGCTGCATGTTTTGAGCCCAGTACTGATCCTGAAAAGCGTTTCCAACCCCACTTACAAGTAAAACTAGCTAAAATGTGCCTGGCTGCTATTCACTGAAAAGCTCATTCTGTGTACATTTTTGGCATACGTTTGCTCCTACCGGGTCAGCTGAGCAGTGAATTTCTATTTAACCACCTGCTTTCATGAGAGACCTCAGGGCTGCATGTTTTGAGCCAAGTACTGAGCCTGAAAAGCATTTTCAACCCCACTTACAAGTAAAACTAGCTAAAATGTGCCTGGCTTCTCTTCACTGAAAAGCTCATTCTGAGTACATTTTTAGCATACGTTTGCTCCTGCCGGGTCAGCTGAGCAGCGAATTTCTATTTAACCACCTGCTATCATGAGATGACCTCAGGGCTGCATGTTTTGAGCCCAGTACTGATCCTGAAAAGCGTTTCCAACCCCACTTACAAGTAAAGCTAACATGTGCCTGGCTTCTCTTCACTGAAAAGCTCATTCTGAGTACATTTTTAGCATACGTTTGCTCCTGCCGGGTCAGCTGAGCAGCGAATTTCTATTTAACCACCTGCTATCATGAGAGACCTCAGGGCTGCATGTTTTGAGCCCAGTACTGATCCTGAAAAGCGTTTCCAACCCCACTTACAAGTAAAACTAGCTAAAATGTGCCTGGCTGCTATTCACTGAAAAGCTCATTCTGTGTACATTTTTGGCATACGTTTGCTCCTACCGGGTCAGCTGAGCAGCGAATTTCTATTTAACCACCTGCTTTCATGAGAGACCTCAGGGCTGCATGTTTTGAGCCCAGTACTGAGCCTGAAAAGCGTTTCCAACCCCACTTACAAGTAAAACTAGCTAAAATGTGCCTGGCTTCTCTTCACTGAAAAGCTCATTCTGAGTACATTTTTAGCATACGTTTGCTCCTGCCGGGTCAGCTGAGCAGCGAATTTCTATTTAACCACCTGCTATCATGAGAGACCTCAGGGCTGCATGTTTTGAGCCCAGTACTGATCCTGAAAAGCGTTTCCAACCCCACTTACAAGTAAAACTAGCTAAAATGTGCCTGGCTGCTATTCACTGAAAAGCTCATTCTGTGTACATTTTTGGCATACGTTTGCTCCTACCGGGTCAGCTGAGCAGCGAATTTCTATTTAACCACCTGCTTTCATGAGAGACCTCAGGGCTGCATGTTTTGAGCTCAGTACTGAGCCTGAAAAGCATTTCCAACCCCACTTACAAGTAAAACTAGCTAAAATGTGCCTGGCTTCTCTTCACTGAAAAGCTCATTCTGAGTACATTTTTAGCATACGTTTGCTCCTTCCGGGTCAGCTGAGCAGCGAATTTCTATTTAACCACCTGCTATCATGAGAGATCTCAGGGCTGCATGTTTTGAGCCCTGTACTGATCCTGAAAAGCGTTTCCAATCCCACTTACAAGTAAAACTAGCTAAAATGTGCCTGGCTGCTATTCACTGAAAAGCTCATTCTGTGTACATTTTTGGCATACGTTTGCTCCTACCGGGTCAGCTGAGCAGCGAATTTCTATTTAACCACCTGCTTTCATGAGAGACCTCAGGGCTGCATGTTTTGAGCCCAGTACTGAGCCTAAAAAGCGTTTCCAACCCCACGTACAAGTAAAACTAGCTAAAATGTGCCTGGCTTCTCTTCACTGAAAAGCTTATTCTGAGTACATTTTAGCATACGTTTGCTCCTGCCGGGTCAGCTGAGCAGCGAATTTCTATTTAACCACCTGCTGTCATGAGAGACCTCAGGGCTGCATGTTTTGAGCCCAGTATTGATCCTGAAAAGCGTTTCCAACCCCACTTACAAGTAAAACTAGCTAAAATGTGCCTGGCTGCTATTCACTGAAAAGCTCATTCTGTGTACATTTTTGGCATACGTTTGCTCCTGCCGGGTCAGCTGAGCAGCGAATTTCTATTTAACCACCTGCTTTCATGAGAGACCTCAGGGCTGCATGTTTTGAGCCCAGTACTGAGCCTGAAAAGCGTTTCCAACCCCACTTACAAGTAAAACTAGCTAAAATGTGCCTGGCTTCTCTTCACTGAAAAGCTCATTCTGAGTACATTTTTAGCATACGTTTGCTCCTCCCGGGTCAGCTGAGCAGCGAATTTCTATTTAACCACCTGCTATCATGAGAGACCTCAGGGCTGCATGTTTTGAGCCCAGTACTGAGCCTGAAAAGCGTTTCCAACCCCACTTACAAGTAAAACTAGCTAAAATGTGCCTGGCTGCTATTCACTGAAAAGCTCATTCTGTGTACATTTTTGGCATACGTTTGCTCCTACCGGGTCAGCTGAGCAGCGAATTTCTATTTAACCACCCGCTTTCATGAGAGACCTCAGGGCTGCATGTTTTGAGCCCAGTACTGAGCCTGAAAAGCGTTTCCAACCCCACTTACAAGTAAAACTAGCTAAAATGTGCCTGGCTTCTCTTCACTGAAAAGCTCATTCTCAGTACATTTTTAGCATACGTTTGCTCCTGCCGGGTCAGCTGAGCAGCGAATTTCTATTTAACCACCTGCTATTCTGAGAGACCTCAGGGCTGCATGTTTTGAGCCCAGTACTGATCCTGAAAAGCGTTTCCAACCCCACTTACAAGTAAAACTAGCTAAAATGTGCCAGGCTGCTATTCACTGAAAAGCTCATTCTATGTACATTTTTGGCATGCATTTGCTCCTGCCGGGTCAGCTGAGCAGCGAATTTCTATTTAACCACCTGCTATCACGAGAGACCTCAGGGCTGCATGTTTTGAGCCCAGTACTGATCCTGAAAAGCGTTTCCAACCCCACTTACAAGTAAAACTAGCTAAAATGTGCCTGGCTGCTATTCACTGAAAAGCTCATTCTGTGTACATTTTTGGCATACGTTTGCTCCTACCGGGTCAGCTGTGCAGCGAATTTCTATTTAACTACCTGCTTTCATGAGAGACCTCAGGGCTGCATGTTTTGAGCTCAGTACTGAGCCTGAAAAGCATTTCCAACCCCACTTACAAGTAAAACTAGCTAAAATGTGCCTGGCTTCTCTTCACTGAAAAGCTCATTCTGAGTACATTTTTAGCATACGTTTGCTCCTTCCGGGTCAGCTGAGCAGCGAATTTCTATTTAACCACCTGCTATCATGAGAGATCTCAGGGCTGCATGTTTTGAGCCCAGTACTGATCCTGAAAAGCGTTTCCAACCCCACTTACAAGTATAACTAGCTAAAATGTGCCTGGCTGCTATTCACTGAAAAGCTCATTCTGTGTACATTTTTGGCATACGTTTGCTCCTACCGGGTCAGCTGAGCAGCGAATTTCTATTTAACCACCTGCTTTCATGAGAGACCTCAGGGCTGCATGTTTTGAGCCCAGTACTGAGCCTGAAAAGCGTTTCCAACCCCACTTACAAGTAAAACTAGCTAAAATGTGCCTGGCTTCTCTTCACTGAAAAGCTTATTCTGAGTACATTTTAGCATACGTTTGCTCCTGCCGGGTCAGCTGAGCAGCGAATTTCTATTTAACGACCTGCTGTTATGAGAGACCTCAGGGCTGCATGTTTTGAGCCCAGTATTGATCCTGAAAAGCGTTTCCAACCCCACTTACAAGTAAAACTAGCTAAAATGTGCCTGCCTGCTATTCACTGAAAAGCTCATTCTGTGTACATTTTTGCATACGTTTGCTCCTGCCGGGTCAGCTGAGCAGCGAATTTCTATTTAACCACCTGCTTTCATGAGAGACCTCAGGGCTGCATGTTTTGAGCCCAGTACTGAGCCTGAAAAGCGTTTCCAACCCCACTTACAAGTAAAACTAGCTAAAATGTGCCTGGCTGCTATTCATTGAAAAGCTCATTCTGTGTACATTTTTGGCATACGTTTGCTCCTACCGGGTCAGCTGAGCAGCAAATTTCTATTTAACCACCTGATTTCATGAGAGACCTCAGGGCTGCATGTTTTGAGCCCAGTACTGAGCCTGAAAAGCATTTCCAACCCCACTTACAAGTAAAACTAGCTAAAATGTGCCTGGCTGCTATTCACTGAAAAGCTCATTCTGTGTACATTTTTGGCATAAGTTTGCTCCTACCGGGTCAGCTGAGCAGCGAATTTCTATTAAACCACCTGCTATCATGAAAGACCTCGGGGCTGCATGTTTTGAGCCCAGTACTGAGCCTGAAAAGCGTTTCCAACCCCACTTACAAGTAAAACTAGCTAAAATGTGCCTGGCTGCTATTCACTGAAAAGCTCATTCTGTGTACATTTTTGGCATACGTTTGCTCCTACCGGGTCAGCTGAGCAGTGAATTTCTATTTAACCACCTGCTTTCATGAGAGACCTCAGGGCTGCATGTTTTGAGCCAAGTACTGAGCCTGAAAAGCATTTCCAACCCTACTTACAAGTAAAACTAGCTAAAATGTGCCTGGCTTCTCTTCACTGAAAAGCTCATTCTCAGTACATTTTTAGCATACGTTTGCTCCTGCCGGGTCAGCTGAGCAGCGAATTTCTATTTAACCACCTGCTATTCTGAGAGACCTCAGGGCTGCATGTTTTGAGCCCAGTACTGATCCTGAAAAGCGTTTCCAACCCCACTTACAAGTAAAACTAGCTAAAATGTGCCAGGCTGCTATTCACTGAAAAGCTCATTCTATGTACATTTTTGGCATACATTTGCTCCTGCCGGGTCAGCTGAGCAGCGAATTTCTATTTAACCACCTGCTATCACGAGAGACCTCAGGGCTGCATGTTTTGAGCCCAGTACTGATCCTGAAAAGCGTTTCCAACCCCACTTACAAGTAAAACTAGCTAAAATGTGCCTGGCTGCTATTCACTGAAAAGCTCATTCTGTGTACATTTTTGGCATACGTTTGCTCCTACCGGGTCAGCTGAGCAGTGAATTTCTATTTAACCACCTGCTTTCATGAGAGACCTCAGGGCTGCATGTTTTGAGCCAAGTACTGAGCCTGAAAAGCATTTTCAACCCCACTTACAAGTAAAATTAGCTAAAATGTGCCTGGCTTCTCTTCACTGAAAAGCTCATTCTGTGTACATTTTTGGCATACGTTTGCTCCTGCTGGGTCAGCCAAGTGGCAAATTTCTACTTAACCACCTGCTATCATGAGAGACCTCAGGGCTGCATGTTTTGAGCCCAGTACTGATTCTGAAAAGCGTTTCCAACCCCACTTACAAGTAAAACTAGCTAAAATGTGCCTGGCTGCTATTCACTGAAAAGCTCATTCTGTGTACATTTTTGGCATACGTTTGCTCCTACCGGGTCAGCTGAGCAGCGAATTTCTATTTAACTACCTGCTTTCATGAGAGACCTCAGGGCTGCATGTTTTGAGCTCAGTACTGAGCCTGAAAAGCATTTCCAACCCCACTTACAAGTAAAACTAGCTAAAATGTGCCTGGCTTCTCTTCACTGAAAAGCTCATTCTGAGTACATTTTTAGCATACGTTTGCTCCTTCCGGGTCAGCTGAGCAGCGAATTTCTATTTAACCACCTGCTATCATGAGAGATCTCAGGGCTGCATGTTTTGAGCCCAGTACTGATCCTGAAAAGCGTTTCCAACCCCACTTACAAGTATAACTAGCTAAAATGTGCCTGGCTGCTATTCACTGAAAAGCTCATTCTGTGTACATTTTTGGCATACGTTTGCTCCTACCGGGTCAGCTGAGCAGCGAATTTCTATTTAACCACCTGCTTTCATGAGAGACCTCAGGGCTGCATGTTTTGAGCCCAGTACTGAGCCTGAAAAGCGTTTCCAACCCCACTTACAAGTAAAACTAGCTAAAATGTGCCTGGCTTCTCTTCACTGAAAAGCTTATTCTGAGTACATTTTAGCATACGTTTGCTCCTGCCGGGTCAGCTGAGCAGCGAATTTCTATTTAACGACCTGCTGTTATGAGAGACCTCAGGGCTGCATGTTTTGAGCCCAGTATTGATCCTGAAAAGCGTTTCCAACCCCACTTACAAGTAAAACTAGCTAAAATGTGCCTGCCTGCTATTCACTGAAAAGCTCATTCTGTGTACATTTTTGGCATACGTTTGCTCCTGCCGGGTCAGCTGACCAGGGAATTTCTATTTAACCACCTGCTATCATGAGAGACCTCAGGGCTGCGTGTTGTGAGCCCAGTACTGATCCTGAAAAGCGTTTCCAACCCCACTTACAAGTAAAAGTAGCTAAAATGTGCCTGGCTGCTATTCACTGAAAAGTTCATTATGTGTACATTTTTGGCATACGTTTGCTCCTGCTGGGTCAGCCAAGTGGCAAATTTCTACTTAACCACCTGCTATCATGAGAGACCTCAGGGCTGCATCTTTTGAGCCCAGTACTGAGCTTGAAAAGCATTTCCAACCCCACTTACAAGTAAAACTAGCTAAAATGTGCCTGGCTGCTATTCACTGAAAAGCTCATTCTGCGTACATTTTTGGCATACGTTTACTCCTACCGGGTCAGCTGAGCAGTGAATTTCTATTTAACCACCTGCTTTCATGAGAGACCTCAGGGTTGCATGTTTTGAGCCAAGTACTGAGCCTGAAAAGCATTTCCAACCCTACTTACAAGTAAAACTAGCTAAAATGTGCCTGGCTTCTCTTCACTGAAAAGCTCATTCTCAGTACATTTTTAGCATACGTTTGCTCCTGCCGGGTCAGCTGAGCAGCGAATTTCTATTTAACCACCTGCTATCATGAGAGACCTCAGGGCTGCATGTTTTGAGCCCAGTACTGATCCTGAAAAGCGTTTCCAACCCCACTTACAAGTAAAACTAGCTAAAATGTGCCAGGCTGCTATTCACTGAAAAGCTCATTCTATGTACATTTTTGGCATACATTTGCTCCTGCCGGGTCAGCTGAGCAGCGAATTTCTATTTAACCACCTGCTATCACGAGAGACGTCAGGGCTGCATGTTTTGAGCCCAGTACTGATCCTGAAAAGCGTTTCCAACCCCACTTACAAGTAAAACTAGCTAAAATGTGCCTGGCTGCTATTCACTGAAAAGCTCATTCTGTGTACATTTTTGGCATACGTTTGCTCCTACCGGGTCAGCTAAGCAGTGAATTTCTATTTAACCACCTGCTTTCATGAGAGACCTCAGGGCTGCATGTTTTGAGCCAAGTACTGAGCCTGAAAAGCATTTTCAACCCCACTTACAAGTGAAACTAGCTAAAATGTGCCTGGCTTCTCTTCACTGAAAAGCTCATTCTGAGTACATTTTTAGCATACGTTTGCTCCTGCCGGGTCAGCTGAGCAGCGAATTTCTATTTAACCACCTGCTATCATGAGATGACCTCAGGCTGCATGTTTTGAGCCCAGTACTGATCCTGAAAAGCGTTTCCAACCCCACTTACAAGTACAGCTAACATGTGCCTGGCTTCTCTTCACTGAAAAGCTCATTCTGAGTACATTTTTAGCATACGTTTGCTCCTGCCGGGTCAGCTGAGCAGCGAATTTCTATTTAACCACCTGCTATCATGAGAGACCTCAGGGCTGCATGTTTTGAGCCCAGTACTGATCCTGAAAAGCGTTTCCAACCCCACTTACAAGTAAAACTAGCTAAAATGTGCCTGGCTGCTATTCACTGAAAAGCTCATTCTGTGTACATTTTTGGCATACGTTTGCTCCTACCGGGTCAGCTGAGCAGCGAATTTCTATTTAACCACCTGCTTTCATGAGAGACCTCAGGGCTGCATGTTTTGAGCCCAGTACTGAGCCTGAAAAGCGTTTCCAACCCCACTTTCAAGTAAAACTAGCTAAAATGTGCCTGGCTTCTCTTCACTGAAAAGCTCATTCTGAGTACATTTTTAGCATACGTTTGCTCCTGCCGGGTCAGCTGAGCAGCGAATTTCTATTTAACCACCTGCTATCATGAGAGACCTCAGGGCTGCATGTTTTGAGCCCAGTACTGATCCTGAAAAGCGTTTCCAACCCCACTTACAAGTAAAACTAGCTAAAATGTGCCTGGCTGCTATTCACTGAAAAGCTCATTCTGTGTACATTTCTGGCATACGTTTGCTCCTACCGGGTCAGCTGAGCAGCGAATTTCTATTTAACTACCTGCTTTCATGAGAGACCTCAGGGCTGCATGTTTTGAGCTCAGTACTGAGCCTGAAAAGCATTTCCAACCCCACTTACGAGTAAAACTAGCTAAAATGTGCCTGGCTTCTCTTCACTGAAAAGCTCATTCTGAGTACATTTTTAGCATACGTTTGCTCCTTCCGGGTCAGCTGAGCAGCGAATTTCTATTTAACCAACTGCTATCATGAGAGATCTCAGGGCTGCATGTTTTGAGCCCAGTACTGATCCTGAAAAGTGTTTCCAACCCCACTTACAAGTATAACTAGCTAAAATGTGCCTGGCTGCTATTCACTGAAAAGCTCATTCTGTGTACATTTTTGGCATACGTTTGCTCCTACCGGGTCAGCTGAGCAGCGAATTTCTATTTAACCACCTGCTTTCATGAGAGACCTCAGGGCTGCATGTTTTGAGCCCAGTACTGAGCCTGAAAAGTGTTTCCAACCCCACTTACAAGTAAAACTAGCTAAAATGTGCCTGGCTTCTCTTCACTGAAAAGCTTATTCTGAGTACATTTTAGCATACGTTTGCTCCTGCCGGGTCAGCTGAGCAGCGAATTTCTATTTAACCACCTGCTGTTATGAGAGACCTCAGGGCTGCATGTTTTGAGCCCAGTATTGATCCTGAAAAGCGTTTCCAACCCCACTTACAAGTAAAACTAGCTAAAATGTGCCTGCCTGCTATTCACTGAAAAGCTCATTCTGTGTACATTTTTGGCATACGTTTGCTCCTGCCGGGTCAGCTGAGCAGCGAATTTCTATTTAACCACCTGCTTTCATGAGAGACCTCAGGGCTGCATGTTTTGAGCCCAGTACTGAGCCTGAAAAGCGTTTCCAACCCCACTTACAAGTAAAACTAGCTAAAATGTGCCTGGCTGCTATTCACTGAAAAGCTCATTCTGTGTACATTTTTGGCATACGTTTGCTCCTACCGGGTCAGCTGAGCAGCAAATTTCTATTTAACCACCTGATTTCATGAGAGACCTCAGGGCTGCATGTTTTGAGCCCAGTACTGAGCCTGAAAAGCATTTCCAACCCCACTTACAAGTAAAACTAGCTAAAATGTGCCTGGCTGCTATTCACTGAAAAGCTCATTCTGTGTACATTTTTGGCATAAGTTTGCTCCTACCGGGTCAGCTGAGCAGCGAATTTCTATTTAACCACCTGCTATCATGAAAGACCTCGGGGCTGCATGTTTTGAGCCCAGTACTGAGCCTGAAAAGCGTTTCCAACCCCACTTACAAGTAAAACTAGCTAAAATGTGCCTGGCTGCTATTCACTGAAAAGCTCATTCTGTGTACATTTTTGGCATACGTTTGCTCCTACCGGGTCAGCTGAGCAGTGAATTTCTATTTAACCACCTGCTTTCATGAGAGACCTCAGGGCTGCATGTTTTGAGCCAAGTACTGAGCCTGAAAAGCATTTCCAACCCTACTTACAAGTAAAACTAGCTAAAATGTGCCTGGCTTCTCTTCACTGAAAAGCTCATTCTCAGTACATTTTTAGCATACGTTTGCTCCTGCCGGGTCAGCTGAGCAGCGAAATTCTATTTAACCACCTGCTATTCTGAGAGACCTCAGGGCTGCATGTTTTGAGCCCAGTACTGATCCTGAAAATCGTTTCCAACCCCACTTACAAGTAAAACTAGCTAAAATGTGCCAGGCTGCTATTCACTGAAAAGCTCATTCTATGTACATTTTTGGCATACATTTGCTCCTGCCGGGTCAGCTGAGCAGCGAATTTCTATTTAACCACCTGCTATCACGAGAGACCTCAGGGCTGCATGTTTTGAGCCCAGTACTGATCCTGAAAAGCGTTTCCAACCCCACTTACAAGTAAAACTAGCTAAAATGTGCCTGGCTGCTATTCACTGAAAAGCTCATTCTGTGTACATTTTTGGCATACGTTTGCTCCTACCGGGTCAGCTGAGCAGTGAATTTCTATTTAACCACCTGCTTTCATGAGAGACCTCAGGGCTGCATGTTTTGAGCCAAGTACTGAGCCTGAAAAGCATTTTCAACCCCACTTACAAGTAAAACTAGCTAAAATGTGCCTGGCTTCTCTTCACTGAAAAGCTCATTCTGAGTACATTTTTAGCATACGTTTGCTCCTGCCGGGTCAGCTGAGCAGCGAATTTCTATTTAACCACCTGCTATCATGAGATGACCTCAGGGCTGCATGTTTTGAGCCCAGTACTGATCCTGAAAAGCGTTTCCAACCCCACTTACAAGTAAAGCTAACATGTGCCTGGCTTCTCTTCACTGAAAAGCTCATTCTGAGTACATTTTTAGCATACGTTTGCTCCTGCCGGGTCAGCTGAGCAGCGAATTTCTATTTAACCACCTGCTATCATGAGAGACCTCAGGGCTGCATGTTTTGAGCCCAGTACTGATCCTGAAAAGCGTTTCCAACCCCACTTACAAGTAAAACTAGCTAAAATGTGCCTGGCTGCTATTCACTGAAAAGCTCATTCTGTGTACATTTTTGGCATACGTTTGCTCCTACCGGGTCAGCTGAGCAGCGAATTTCTATTTAACCACCTGCTTTCATGAGAGACCTCAGGGCTGCATGTTTTGAGCCCAGTACTGAGCCTGAAAAGCGTTTCCAACCCCACTTACAAGTAAAACTAGCTAAAATGTGCCTGGCTTCTCTTCACTGAAAAGCTCATTCTGAGTACATTTTTAGCATACGTTTGCTCCTGCCGGGTCAGCTGAGCAGCGAATTTCTATTTAACCACCTGCTATCATGAGAGACCTCAGGGCTGCATGTTTTGAGCCCAGTACTGATCCTGAAAAGCGTTTCCAACCCCACTTACAAGTAAAACTAGCTAAAATGTGCCTGGCTGCTATTCACTGAAAAGCTCATTCTGTGTACATTTTTGGCATACGTTTGCTCCTACCGGGTCAGCTGAGCAGCGAATTTCTATTTAACCACCTGCTTTCATGAGAGACCTCAGGGCTGCATGTTTTGAGCTCAGTACTGAGCCTGAAAAGCATTTCCAACCCCACTTACAAGTAAAACTAGCTAAAATGTGCCTGGCTTCTCTTCACTGAAAAGCTCATTCTGAGTACATTTTTAGCATACGTTTGCTCCTTCCGGGTCAGCTGAGCAGCGAATTTCTATTTAACCACCTGCTATCATGAGAGATCTCAGGGCTGCATGTTTTGAGCCCTGTACTGATCCTGAAAAGCGTTTCCAATCCCACTTACAAGTAAAACTAGCTAAAATGTGCCTGGCTGCTATTCACTGAAAAGCTCATTCTGTGTACATTTTTGGCATACGTTTGCTCCTACCGGGTCAGCTGAGCAGCGAATTTCTATTTAACCACCTGCTTTCATGAGAGACCTCAGGGCTGCATGTTTTGAGCCCAGTACTTAGCCTAAAAAGCGTTTCCAACCCCACGTACAAGTAAAACTAGCTAAAATGTGCCTGGCTTCTCTTCACTGAAAAGCTTATTCTGAGTACATTTTAGCATACGTTTGCTCCTGCCGGGTCAGCTGAGCAGCGAATTTCTATTTAACCACCTGCTGTCATGAGAGACCTCAGGGCTGCATGTTTTGAGCCCAGTATTGATCCTGAAAAGCGTTTCCAACCCCACTTACAAGTAAAACTAGCTAAAATGTGCCTGGCTGCTATTCACTGAAAAGCTCATTCTGTGTACATTTTTGGCATACGTTTGCTCCTGCCGGGTCAGCTGAGCAGCGAATTTCTATTTAACCACCTGCTTTCATGAGAGACCTCAGGGCTGCATGTTTTGAGCCCAGTACTGAGCCTGAAAAGCGTTTCCAACCCCACTTACAAGTAAAACTAGCTAAAATGTGCCTGGCTTCTCTTCACTGAAAAGCTCATTCTGAGTACATTTTTAGCATACGTTTGCTCCTCCCGGGTCAGCTGAGCAGCGAATTTCTATTTAACCACCTGCTATCATGAGAGACCTCAGGGCTGCATGTTTTGAGCCCAGTACTGAGCCTGAAAAGCGTTTCCAACCCCACTTACAAGTAAAACTAGCTAAAATGTGCCTGGCTGCTATTCACTGAAAAGCTCATTCTGTGTACATTTTTGGCATACGTTTGCTCCTACCGGGTCAGCTGAGCAGCGAATTTCTATTTAACCACCCGCTTTCATGAGAGACCTCAGGGCTGCATGTTTTGAGCCCAGTACTGAGCCTGAAAAGCGTTTCCAACCCCACTTACAAGTAAAACTAGCTAAAATGTGCCTGGCTTCTCTTCACTGAAAAGCTCATTCTCAGTACATTTTTAGCATACGTTTGCTCCTGCCGGGTCAGCTGAGCAGCGAATTTCTATTTAACCACCTGCTATTCTGAGAGACCTCAGGGCTGCATGTTTTGAGCCCAGTACTGATCCTGAAAAGCGTTTCCAACCCCACTTACAAGTAAAACTAGCTAAAATGTGCCAGGCTGCTATTCACTGAAAAGCTCATTCTATGTACATTTTTGGCATACATTTGCTCCTGCCGGGTCAGCTGAGCAGCGAATTTCTATTTAACCACCTGCTATCACGAGAGACCTCAGGGCTGCATGTTTTGAGCCCAGTACTGATCCTGAAAAGCGTTTCCAACCCCACTTACAAGTAAAACTAGCTAAAATGTGCCTGGCTGCTATTCACTGAAAAGCTCATTCTGTGTACATTTTTGGCATACGTTTGCTCCTACCGGGTCAGCTGAGCAGCGAATTTCTATTTAACTACCTGCTTTCATGAGAGACCTCAGGGCTGCATGTTTTGAGCTCAGTACTGAGCCTGAAAAGCATTTCCAACCCCACTTACAAGTAAAACTAGCTAAAATGTGCCTGGCTTCTCTTCACTGAAAAGCTCATTCTGAGTACATTTTTAGCATACGTTTGCTCCTTCCGGGTCAGCTGAGCAGCGAATTTCTATTTAACCACCTGCTATCATGAGAGATCTCAGGGCTGCATGTTTTGAGCCCAGTACTGATCCTGAAAAGCGTTTCCAACCCCACTTACAAGTATAACTAGCTAAAATGTGCCTGGCTGCTATTCACTGAAAAGCTCATTCTGTGTACATTTTTGGCATACGTTTGCTCCTACCGGGTCAGCTGAGCAGCGAATTTCTATTTAACCACCTGCTTTCATGAGAGACCTCAGGGCTGCATGTTTTGAGCCCAGTACTGAGCCTGAAAAGCGTTTCCAACCCCACTTACAAGTAAAACTAGCTAAAATGTGCCTGGCTTCTCTTCACTGAAAAGCTTATTCTGAGTACATTTTAGCATACGTTTGCTCCTGCCGGGTCAGCTGAGCAGCGAATTTCTATTTAACGACCTGCTGTTATGAGAGACCTCAGGGCTGCATGTTTTGAGCCCAGTATTGATCCTGAAAAGCGTTTCCAACCCCACTTACAAGTAAAACTAGCTAAAATGTGCCTGCCTGCTATTCACTGAAAAGCTCATTCTGTGTACATTTTTGGCATACGTTTGCTCCTGCCGGGTCAGCTGAGCAGCGAATTTCTATTTAACCACCTGCTTTCATGAGAGACCTCAGGGCTGCATGTTTTGAGCCCAGTACTGAGCCTGAAAAGCGTTTCCAACCCCACTTACAAGTAAAACTAGCTAAAATGTGCCTGGCTGCTATTCACTGAAAAGCTCATTCTGTGTACATTTTTGGCATACGTTTGCTCCTACCGGGTCAGCTGAGCAGCAAATTTCTATTTAACCACCTGATTTCATGAGAGACCTCAGGGCTGCATGTTTTGAGCCCAGTACTGAGCCTGAAAAGCATTTCCAACCCCACTTACAAGTAAAACTAGCTAAAATGTGCCTGGCTGCTATTCACTGAAAAGCTCATTCTGTGTACATTTTTGGCATAAGTTTGCTCCTACCGGGTCAGCTGAGCAGCGAATTTCTATTTAACCACCTGCTATCATGAAAGACCTCGGGGCTGCATGTTTTGCGCCCAGTACTGAGCCTGAAAAGCGTTTCCAACCCCACTTACAAGTAAAACTAGCTAAAATGTGCCTGGCTGCTATTCACTGAAAAGCTCATTCTGTGTACATTTTTGGCATACGTTTGCTCCTACCGGGTCAGCTGAGCAGTGAATTTCTATTTAACCACCTGCTTTCATGAGAGACCTCAGGGCTGCATGTTTTGAGCCAAGTACTGAGCCTGAAAAGCATTTCCAACCCGACTTACAAGTAAAACTAGCTAAAATGTGCCTGGCTTCTCTTCACTGAAAAGCTCATTCTCAGTACATTTTTAGCATACGTTTGCTCCTGCCGGGTCAGCTGAGCAGCGAATTTCTATTTAACCACCTGCTATTCTGAGAGACCTCAGGGCTGCATGTTTTGAGCCCAGTACTGATCCTGAAAAGCGTTTCCAACCCCACTTACAAGTAAAACTAGCTAAAATGTGCCAGGCTGCTATTCACTGAAAAGCTCATTCTATGTACATTTTTGGCATACATTTGCTCCTGCCGGGTCAGCTGAGCAGCGAATTTCTATTTAACCACCTGCTATCACGAGAGACCTCAGGGCTGCATGTTTTGAGCCCAGTACTGATCCTGAAAAGCGTTTCCAACCCCACTTACAAGTAAAACTAGCTAAAATGTGCCTGGCTGCTATTCACTGAAAAGCTCATTCTGTGTACATTTTTGGCATACGTTTGCTCCTACCGGGTCAGCTGAGCAGTGAATTTCTATTTAACCACCTGCTTTCATGAGAGACCTCAGGGCTGCATGTTTTGAGCCAAGTACTGAGCCTGAAAAGCATTTTCAACCCCACTTACAAGTAAAACTAGCTAAAATGTGCCTGGCTTCTCTTCACTGAAAAGCTCATTCTGTGTACATTTTTGGCATACGTTTGCTCCTGCTGGGTCAGCCAAGTGGCAAATTTCTACTTAACCACCTGCTATCATGAGAGACCTCAGGGCTGCATGTTTTGAGCCCAGTACTGATTCTGAAAAGCGTTTCCAACCCCACTTACAAGTAAAACTAGCTAAAATGTGCCTGGCTGCTATTCACTGAAAAGCTCATTCTGTGTACATTTTTGGCATACGTTTGCTCCTACCGGGTCAGCTGAGCAGCGAATTTCTATTTAACTACCTGCTTTCATGAGAGACCTCAGGGCTGCATGTTTTGAGCTCAGTACTGAGCCTGAAAAGCATTTCCAACCCCACTTACAAGTAAAACTAGCTAAAATGTGCCTGGCTTCTCTTCACTGAAAAGCTCATTCTGAGTACATTTTTAGCATACGTTTGCTCCTTCCGGGTCAGCTGAGCAGCGAATTTCTATTTAACCACCTGCTATCATGAGAGATCTCAGGGCTGCATGTTTTGAGCCCAGTACTGATCCTGAAAAGCGTTTCCAACCCCACTTACAAGTATAACTAGCTAAAATGTGCCTGGCTGCTATTCACTGAAAAGCTCATTCTGTGTACATTTTTGGCATACGTTTGCTCCTACCGGGTCAGCTGAGCAGCGAATTTCTATTTAACCACCTGCTTTCATGAGAGACCTCAGGGCTGCATGTTTTGAGCCCAGTACTGAGCCTGAAAAGCGTTTCCAACCCCACTTACAAGTAAAACTAGCTAAAATGTGCCTGGCTTCTCTTCACTGAAAAGCTTATTCTGAGTACATTTTAGCATACGTTTGCTCCTGCCGGGTCAGCTGAGCAGCGAATTTCTATTTAACGACCTGCTGTTATGAGAGACCTCAGGGCTGCATGTTTTGAGCCCAGTATTGATCCTGAAAAGCGTTTCCAACCCCACTTACAAGTAAAACTAGCTAAAATGTGCCTGCCTGCTATTCACTGAAAAGCTCATTCTGTGTACATTTTTGGCATACGTTTGCTCCTGCCGGGTCAGCTGAGCAGGGAATTTCTATTTAACCACCTGCTATCATGAGAGACCTCAGGGCTGCGTGTTGTGAGCCCAGTACTGATCCAGAAAAGCGTTTCCAACCCCACTTACAAGTAAAAGTAGCTAAAATGTGCCTGGCTGCTATTCACTGAAAAGTTCATTATGTGTACATTTTTGGCATACGTTTGCTCCTGCTGGGTCAGCCAAGTGGCAAATTTCTACTTAACCACCTGCTATCATGAGAGACCTCAGGGCTGCATCTTTTGAGCCCAGTACTGAGCTTGAAAAGCATTTCCAACCCCACTTACAAGTAAAACTAGCTAAAATGTGCCTGGCTGCTATTCACTGAAAAGCTCATTCTGCGTACATTTTTGGCATACGTTTGCTCCTGCTGGGTCAGCCAAGTGGCAATTTTCTACTTAACCACCTGCTATCATGAGAGACCTCAGGGCTGCATCTTTTGAGCGCAGTACTGAGCCTGAAAAGCGTTTCCAACCCCAATTACAAGTCAAACGTGCTAGAATGTGCCTGGCTGCTCTTCACTGAAAAGCTCATTCTGCGTACCTTTTTGGCATACATTTGCTCCTGCCGGGTCAGCTGAGCAGCGAAGTTCTACTTAACTACCTCCTATCAGGAGAGACCTCAGAGCTGCATCTTTTGAGCCCAGTACTGAGCCTGAAAAGCATTTCCAACCCCACTTACAAGTAAAACTAGCTAAAGCCTGGCAGCTATTCACTGAAAAGCTCATTCTGCTTACATTTTTGGCATATGTTTGCTCCTACCGGGTCAGCTGAGCAGCAAATTTCTATTTAACCACCTGCTATCACGAGAGACCTCAGGGCTGCATGTTTTGAGCCCAGTACTGAGCCTGAAAAGCGTTTCCAAACCGACTTACAAGTAAAACTAGCTGAAATCTGCCTGGCTGCTCTTCACTGAAAAGCTCATTCTGCGTACATTTTTGGCATACGTTTGCTCCTGCCGGGTCAGCTGAGCAGCGAATTTCTATTTAACCACCTGCTATCATGAGAGACCTCAGGGCTGCATGTTTTGAGCCCAGTACTGATCCTGAAAAGCGTTTCCAACCCCACTTACAAGTAAAACTAGCTAAAATGTGCCTGGCTGCTATTCACTGAAAAGCTCATTCTGTGTACATTTTTGGCATACGTTTGCTCCTGCTGGGTCAGCCAAATGGCAAATTTCTACTTAACCAGCTGCTATCATGAAAGACCTCAGGGCTGCATCTTTTGAGCGCAGTACTGAGCCTGAAAAGCGTTTCCAACCCCAGTTACAGTAAAACTTGCTAGAATGTGCCTGGCTGCTCTTCACTGAAAAGCTCATTCTGCGTACATTTTTGGCATACATTTGCTCCTGCCGGGTCAGCTGAGCAGCGAAGTTCTACTTAACTACCTCCTATCAGGAGAGACCTCAGAGCTGTCTTTTGAGCCCAGTACTGAGCCTGAAAAGCATTTCCAATCCCACTTACAAGTAAAACTAGCTAAAATGTGCCTGGCTGCTATTCACTGAAAAGCTCATTCTGCTTACATTTTTGGCATACGTTTGCTCCTACCTGGTCAGCTGAGCAGCGAATTTCTATTTAACCACCTGCTATCATGAGAGACCTCAGGGATGCATGTTTTGAGCCCAGTACTGAGCCTGAAAAGCGTTTCCAACCCCACTTACAAGTAAAACTAGCTAAAATGTGCCTGGCTGCTCTTCACTGAAAAGCTCATTCTGCGTACATTTTTGGCATATATTTGCTCCTGCCGGGTCAGCTGAGCAGCGAAGTTCTACTTAACTACCTCCTATCAGGAGAGACCTCAGAGCTGCATCTTTTGAGCCCAGTATTGAGCCTGAAAAGCATTTCCAACCCCACTTACAAGTAAAACTAGCTAAAATGTGCCTGGCTGCTATTCACTGAAAAGCTCATTCTGCTTACATTTTTGGCATACGTTTGCTCCTACCAAGTCAGCTGAGCAGCGAATTTCTATTTAACCACCTGCTATCATGAGAGACCTCAGGGCTGCATGTTTTGAGCCTAGTACTGAGCCTGAAAAGCGTTTCCAACCCCACTTACAAGTAAAACTAGCTAAAATGTGCCTGGCTGCTTCTTCACTGAAAAGCTCATTCTGCGTACATTTTTGGCATACGTTTGCTCCTGCCGGGTCAGCTGAGCAGCGAATTTCTATTTAACCACCTGCTATCATGAGAGACCTCAGGGCGGCATGTTTTGAGCCCAGTACTGATCCTGAAAAGCGTTTCCAACCCCACTTACAAGTAAAACTAGCTAAAATGTGCCTAGCTGCTATTCACTGAAAAGCTCATTCTGTGTACATTTTTGGCATACGTTTGCTCCTGCTGGGTCAGCCAAGTGGCAAATTTCTACTTAACCACCTGCTATCATGAGAGACCTCAGGGCTGCATCTTTTGAGCGTAGTACTGAGCCTGAAAAGCGTTTCCAACCCCACTTACAAGTAAAACTTGCTAGAATGTGCCTGGCTGCTCTTCACTGAAAAGCTTATTCTGTGTACATTTTTGGCATACATTTGCTCCTGCCGGGTCAGCTGAGCAGCGAAGTTCTACTTAACTACTTCCTATCAGGAGAGACCTCAGAGCTGCACCTATGGAGCCCAGTACTGAGCCTGAAAAGCATTTCCAACCCCACTTACAAGTAAAACTAGCTAAAATGTGCCTGGCTGCTATTCACTGAAAAGCTCATTCTGCTTACATTTTTGGCATACGTTTGCTCCTACCGGGTCAGCTGAGCAGTGAATTTCTATTTAACCACCTGCTATCATGAGAGACCTCAGAGCTGCATGTTTTGAGCCCAGTACTGAGTCTGAAAAGCGTTTCCAACCCCACTTACAAGTAAAACTTGCTAGAATGTGCCTGGCTGCTCTTCACTGAAAAGCTCATTCTGCGTACATTTTTGGCATACATTTGCTCCTGCCGGGTCAGCTGAGCAGCGAATTTCTATTTAACCACCTGCTGTCATGAGAGACCTCAGGGCTGCATGTTTTGAGCCCAGTACTGATCCTGAAAAGCGTTTCCAACCCCACTTACAAGCAAAACTAGCTAAAATGTGCCTGGCTGCTCTTCACTGAAAAGCTCATTCTGCGCACATTTTTGGCATGCGTTTGCTCCTGCCGGGTCAGCTGAGCAGCGAAGTTCTACTTCACTACTTCCTATCAGGAGAGATCTCAGAGCTGCACCTTTGGAGCCCAGTACTGAGCCTGAAAAGCATTTCCAACCCCACTTACAAGTAAAACTAGCTAAAATGTGCCTGGCTGCTCTTCACTGAAAAGCTCATTCTGCGTACATTTTTGGCATATGTTTGCTCCTACCGGGTCAGCTGAGCAGCGAATTTCTATTTAACCACCTGCTATCATGAGAGACCTCGCGGCTGCTTGTTTTGAGCCAAGTACTGAGCCTGAAAAGCGTTTCCAACCCCACTTACAAGTAAAACTAGCTAAAATGTGCCTGGCTGCTATTCACTGAAAAGCTCATTCTGTGTACATTTTTGGCATACGTTTGCTCCTGCTGGGTCAGCCAAGTGGCAAATTTCTACTTAACCACCTGCTATCATGAGAGACCTCAGGGCTGCATCTTTTGAGCCCAGTACTGAGCCTGAAAAGCATTTCCAACCCCACTTACAAGTAAAATTAGCTAAAATGTGCCTGGCTGCTCTTCACTGAAAAGCTCATTCTGCGTACATTTTTGGCATACGTTTGCTCCTACCGGGTCAGCTGAGCGGCGAATTTCTATTTAACCACCTGCTATTATGAGAGACCTCGGGGCTGCATGTTTTGAGCCCAGTACTGAGCCTGAAAAGCGTTTCCAACCCCACTTACAAGTAAAACTAGCTAAAATGTGCCTGGCTGCTCTTCACTGAAAAGCTCATTCTGCGTACATTTTTGGCATGCGTTTGCTCCTGCCGCGTCAGCTGAGCAGCGAATTTCTATTTAACCACCTGCTATCATGAGAGACCTCAGGGCTGCATGTTTTGAGCCCAGTACTGATCCTGAAAAGCGTTTCCAACCCCACTTACAAGTAAAACTAGCTAAAATGTGCCTGGCTGCTATTCACTGAAAAGTTCATTCTGTGTACATTTTTGGCATACGTTTGCTCCTGCTGGGTCAGCCAAGTGGCAAATTTCTACTTAACCACCTGCTATCATGAGAGACCTCAGGGCTGCATCTTTTGAGCCCAGTACTGAGCCTGAAAAGCATTTCCAACCCCACTTACAAGTAAAACTAGCTAAAATGTGCCTGGCTGCTATTCACTGAAAAGCTCATTCTGCTTACAGTTTTTGGCATATGTTTGCTCCTACCGGGTCAGCTGAGCAGCGAATTTCTATTTAACCACCTGCTATCATGAGAGACCTCAGGGCTGCATGTTTTGAGCCCAGTACTGAGCCTGAAAAGCATTTCCAACCCCACTTACAAGTAAAACTAGCTAAAATGTGCCTGGCTGCTCTTCACTGAAAAGCTCATTCTGCGTACATTTTTGGTATATGTTTGCTCCTGCCGGGTCAGCTGAGCAGCGAATTTCTATTTACCCACCTGCTATCATGACAGACCTCAGGGCTGCATGATTTGAGCCCAGTACTGATCCTGAAAAGCGTTTCCAACCCCACTTACAAGTAAAACTAGCTAAAATGTGCCTGGCTGCTATTCACTGAAAAGCTAATTCTGTGTACATTTTTGGCATACGTTTGCTCCTGCTGGGTCAGCCTAGTGGCAAATTTCTACTTAACTACCTGCTATCATGAGAGACCTCAGGGCTGCATCTTTTGAGCGCAGTACTGAGCCTGAAAAGCATTTTCAACCCGACTTACAAGTAAAACTTGCTAGAATGTGCCTGGCTGCTCTTCACTGAAAAGCTCATTCTGCATACATTTTTGGCATACGTTTGCTCCTGCCGGGTCAGCTGAGCAGCGAATTTCTATTTAACCACCTGCTATCATGAGAGACCTCAGGGCTGCATTTTTTGAGCCCAGTACTGAGCCTGAAAAGCGTTTCCAACCCCACTTACAAGTAAAACTAGCTAAAATGTGCCTGGCTGCTCTTCACTGAAAAGCTCATTCTGCGTACATTTTTGGCATACGTTCGCTCCTGCCGGGTCAGCTGAGCGGGGAATTTCTATTTAACCACCTGCTATCATGAGAGACCTCAGGGCTGCATGTTTTGAGCCCAGTACTGATCCTGAAAAGCGTTTCCAACCCCACTTACAAGTAAAACTAGCTAAAATGTGCCTGGCTGCTATTCACTGAAAAGCTCATTCTGTGTACATTTTTGGCATACGTTTGCTCCTGCTGGGTCAACCAAGTGGCAAATTTCTCCTTAACCACCTGCTATCATGAGAGACCTCAGGGCTGCATCTTTTGAGCGCAGTACTGAGCCTGAAAAGCGTTTCCAACCCCACTTACAAGTAAAACTTGCTAGAATGTGCCTGGCTGCTCTTCACTGAAAAGCTCATTCTGCGTACATTTTTGGCATACGTTTGCTCCTATCGGGTCAGCTGAGCAGCGAATTTCTATTTAACCACCTGCTATCATGAGAGACCTCAGGGCTGCATCTTTTGAGCGCAGTACTGAGCCTGAAAAGCATTTCCAACCCCACTTACAAGTAAAACTAGCTAAAATGTGCCTGGCTGCTCTTCATTGAAAAGCTCATTCTGCGTACATTTTTGGCATACGTTTGCTCCTACCGGGTCAGCTGAGCAGCGAATTTCTATTTAACCACCTGCTATTATGAGAGACCTCGGGGCTGCATGTTTTGAGCCCAGTACTGAGCCTGAAAAGCGTTTCCAACCCACTTACAAGTAAAACTAGCTAAAATGTGCCTGGTTGCTCTTCACTGAAAAGCTCATTCTGCGTACATTTTTGGCATGCGTTTGCTCCTGCCGGGTCAGCTGAGCAGCGAAGTTCTACTTCACTACTTCCTATCAGGAGAGACCTCAGAGCTGCACCTTTGGAGCCCAGTACTGAGCCTGAAAAGCATTTCCAACCCCACTTACAAGTAAAACTAGCTAAAATGTGCCTGGCTGCTATTCACTGAAAAGCTCATTCTGTGTACATTTTTGGCATACGTTTGCTCCTGCTGGGTCAGCTGAGCAGCGAATTTCTATTTAACCACCTGCTATCATGAGAGACCTCAGGGCTGCATGTTTTGAGCCCAGTACTGATCCTGAAAAGCGTTTCCAACCCCACTTACAAGTAAAACTAGCTAAAATGTGCCTGGCTGCTATTCACTGAAAAGCTTATTCTGTGTACATTTTTGGCATACGTTTGCTCCTGCTGGGTCAGCCAAGTGGCAAATTTCTACTTAACCACCTGCTATCATGAGAGACCTCAGGGCTGCACCTTTTGAGCGCAGTACTGAGCCTGAAAAGCGTTTCCAACCCCACTTACAAGTAAAACTTGCTAGAATGTGCCTGGCTGCTCTTCACTGAAAAGCTCGTTCTGCGTACATTTTTGGCATACGTTTGCTCCTGCCGGGTCAGCTGAGCAGCGAATTTCTATTTACCCACCTGCTATCATGAGAGACCTCAGGGCTGCATGTTTTGAGCCCAGTACTGATCCTGAAAAGCGATTCCAACCCCACTTACAAGTAAAACTAGCTAAAATGTGCCTGGCTGCTCTTCACTGAAAAGCTCATTCTGCGTACATTTTTGGCATACATTTGCTCCTGCCGGGTCAGCTGAGCAGCAAAGTTCTACTTAACTACATCCTATCAAGAGAGACCTCAGAGCTGCATCTTTTGAGCCCAGTACTGAGCCTGAAAAGCATTTCCAACCCCACTTACAAGTAAAACTTGCTAGAATGTGCCTGGCTGCTCTTCACTGAAAAGCTTATTCTGCGTACATTTTTGGCATACATTTGCTCATGCCGGGTCAGCTGAGCAGCGAAGTTCTACTTCACTACTTCCTATCAGGAGAGACCTCAGAGCAGCACCTTTGGAGCCCAGTACTGAGCCTGAAAAGCATTTCCAACCCCACTTACAAGTAAAACTAGCTAAAATGTGCCTGGCTGATATTCACTGAAAAGCTCATTCTGTGTACATTTTTGGCATATGTTTGCTCCTGCTGGGTCAGCTGAGCAGCGAATTTCTATTTAACCACCTGCTATCATGAGAGACCTCAGGGCTGCATGTTTTGAGCCCAGTACTGATCCCGAAACGCGTTTCCAACCCCACTTACAAGTAAAACTAGCTAAAATGTGCCTGGCTGCTATTCACTGAAAAGCTTATTCTGTGTACATTTTTGGCATACGTATGCTCCTGCTGGGTCAGCCAAGTGGCAAATTTCTACTTAACCACCTGCTATCATGAGAGACCTCAGGGCTGCATCTTTTGAGTGCAGTACTGAGCCTGAAAAGCGTTTCCAACCCCACTTACAAGTAAAACTTGCTAGAATGTGCCTGGCTGCTCTTCACTGAAAAGCTCGTTCTGCGTACATTTTTGAAATACGTTTGCTCCTGCCGGGTCAGCTGAGCAGCGAATTTCTATTTACCCACCTGCTATCATGAGAGACCTCAGGGCTGCATGTTTTGAGCCCAGTACTGATCCTGGAAAGCGTTTCCAACCCCACTTACAAGTAAAACTAGCTAAAATGTGCCTGGCTGCTATTCACTGAAAAGCTCATTCTGTGTACATTTTTGGCATACGTTTGCTCCTGCTGGGTCAGCTGAGCAGCGAATTTCTATTTAACCACCTGCTATCATGAGAGACCTCAGGGCTGCATGTTTTGAGCCCAGTACTGAGCCTGAAAAGCGTTTCCAACCCCACTTACAAGTAAAACTAGCTAAAATGTGCCTGGCTGCTCTTCACTGAAAAGCTCATTCTGCGTACATTTTTGGCATACGTTTGCTCCTGCCGGGTCAGCTGAGCAGCGAATTTCTATTTAACCACCTGCTATCATGAGAGACCTCAGGGCTGCATGTTTTGAGCCCAGTACTGATCCTGAAAAGCGTTTCCAACCCCACTTACAAGTAAAACTAGCTAAAATGTGCCTGGCTGCTATTCACTGAAAAGTTCATTCTGTGTACATTTTTGGCATACGTTTGCTCCTGCTGGGTCAGCCAAGTGGCAAATTTCTACTTAACCACCTGCTATCATGAGAGACCTCAGGGCTGCATCTGTTGAGCCCAGTACTGAGCTTGAAAAGCATTTCCAACCCACTTACAAGTAAAACTAGCTAAAATGTGCCTGGCTGCTATTCACTGAAAAGCTCATTCTGCGTACATTTTTGGCATACGTTTGCTCCTGCCGGGTCAGCTGAGCAGGGAATTTTTATTTAACCACCTGCTATCATGAGAGACCTCAGGGCTGCATGTTTTGAGCCCAGTACTGATCGTGAAAAGCGTTTCCAACCCTACTTACAAGTAAAACTAGCTAAAATGTGCCTGGCTGCTATTCACTGAAAAGCTCATTCTGTGTAAATTTTTGGCATACGTTTGCTCCTGCCGGGTCAGCTGAGCAGTGAATTTCTATTTAACCACCTGCTATCATGAGAGACCTCAGAGCTGCATGTTTTGAGCCCAGTACTGAGCCTGAAAAGCGTTTCCAACACCACTTACAAGTAAAACTTGCTAGAATGTGCCTGGCTACTCTTCACTGAAAAGCTTATTCTGCGTACATTTTTGGCATACATTTGCTCCTGCCGGGTCAGCTGAGCAGCGAATTTCTATTTAACCACCTGCTATCATGAGAGACCTCAGGGCTGCATGTTTTGAGCCCAGTACTGAGCCTGAAAAGCGTTTCCAACCCCACTTACAAGTAAAACTAGCTAAAATGTGCCTGGCTGCTCTTCACTGAAAAGCTCATTCTGCGTACATTTTTGGCATACGTTTGCTCCTGCCGGGTCAGCTGAGCAGCGAATTTCTATTTAACCACCTGCTATCATGAGAGACCTCAGGGCTGCATGTTTTGAGCCCAGTACTGATCCTGAAAAGCGTTTCCAACCCCACTTACAAGTAAAACTAGCTAAAATGTGCCTGGCTGCTATTCACTGAAAAGTTCATTCTCTGTACATTTTTGGCATACGTTTGCTCCTGCTGGGTCAGCCAAGTGGCAAATTTCTACTTAACCACCTTCTATCATGAGAGACCTCAGGGCTGCATCTGTTGAGCCCAGTACTGAGCTTGAAAAGCATTTCCAACCCCACTTACAAGTAAAACTAGCTAAAATGTGCCTGGCTGCTATTCACTGAAAAGCTCATTCTGCGTACATTTTTGGCATACGTTTGCTCCTGCCGGGTCAGCTGAGCAGGGAATTTTTATTTAACCACCTGCTATCATGAGAGACCTCAGGGCTGCATGTTTTGAGCCCAGTACTGATCGTGAAAAGCGTTTCCAACCCTACTTACAAGTAAAACTAGCTAAAATGTGCCTGGCTGCTATTCACTGAAAAGCTCATTCTGTGTAAATTTTTGGCATACGTTTGCTCCTGCCGGGTCAGCTGAGCAGTGAATTTCTATTTAACCACCTGCTATCATGAGAGACCTCAGGGCTGCATGTTTTGAGCCCAGTACTGATCCTGAAAAGCGTTTCCAACCCCACTTACAAGTAAAACTAGCTAAAATGTGCCTGGCTGCTATTCACTGAAAAGCTCATTCTGTGTACATTTTTGGCATACGTTTGCTCCTGCTGGGTCAGCCAAGTGGCAATTTTCTACTTAACCACCTGCTATCATGAGAGACCTCAGGGCTGCATCTTTTGAGCGCAGTACTGAGCCTGAAAAGCGTTTCCAACCCCACTTACAAGTCAAACGTGCTAGAATGTGCCTGGCTGCTCTTCACTGAAAAGCTCATTCTGCGTACCTTTTTGGCATACATTTGCTCCTGCCGGGTCAGCTGAGCAGCGAAGTTCTACTTAACTACCTCCTATCAGGAGAGACCTCAGAGCTGCATCTTTTGAGCCCAGTACTGAGCCTGAAAAGCATTTCCAACCCCACTTACAAGTAAAACTAGCTAAAGCCTGGCAGCTATTCACTGAAAAGCTCATTCTGCTTACATTTTTGGCATACCTTTGCTCCTACCGGGTCAGCTGAGCAGCAAATTTCTATTTAACCACCTGCTATCACGAGAGACCTCAGGGCTGCATGTTTTGAGCCCAGTACTGAGCCTGAAAAGCGTTTCCAAACCGACTTACAAGTAAAACTAGCTGAAATCTGCCTGGCTGCTCTTCACTGAAAAGCTCATTCTGCGTACATTTTTGGCATACGTTTGCTCCTGCCGGGTCAGCTGAGCAGCGAATTTCTATTTAACCACCTGCTATCATGAGAGACCTCAGGGCTGCATGTTTTGAGCCCAGTACTGATCCTGAAAAGCGTTTCCAACCCCACTTACAAGTAAAACTAGCTAAAATGTGCCTGGCTGCTATTCACTGAAAAGCTCATCTGTGTACATTTTTGGCATACGTTTGCTCCTGCTGGGTCAGCCAAGTGGCAAATTTCTACTTAACCAGCTGCTATCATGAAAGACCTCAGGGCTGCATCTTTTGAGCGCAGTACTGAGCCTGAAAAGCGTTTCCAACCCCACTTACAGTAAAACTTGCTAGAATGTGCCTGGCTGCTCTTCATTGAAAAGCTCATTCTGCGTACATTTTTGGCATACATTTGCTCCTGCCGGGTCAGCTGAGCAGCGAAGTTCTACTTAACTACCTCCTATCAGGAGAGACCTCAGAGCTGTCTTTTGAGCCCAGTACCGAGCCTGAAAAGCATTTCCAACCCCACTTACAAGTAAAACTAGCTAAAATGTGCCTGGCTGCTCTTCACTGAAAAGCTCATTCTGCGTACATTTTTGGCATACATTTGCTCCTGCCGGGTCAGCTGAGCAGCGAAGTTCTACTTAACTACCTCCTATCAGGAGAGACCTCAGAGCGGCATCTTTTGAGCCCAGTATTGAGCCTGAAAAGCATTTCCAACCCCACTTACAAGTAAAACTAGCTAAAATGTGCCTGGCTGCTATTCACTGAAAAGCTCATTCTGCTTACATTTTTGACATACGTTTGCTCCTACCAAGTCAGCTGATCAGCGAATTTCTATTTAACCACCTGCTATCATGAGAGACCTCAGGGCTGCATGTTTTGAGCCTAGTACTGAGCCTGAAAAGCGTTTCCAACCCCACTTACAAGTAAAACTAGCTAAAATGTGCCTGGCTGCTTCTTCACTGAAAAGCTCATTCTGCGTACATTTTTGGCATACGTTTGCTCCTGCCGGGTCAGCTGAGCAGCGAATTTCTATTTAACCACCTGCTATCATGAGAGACCTCAGGGCTGCATGTTTTGAGCCCAGTACTGATCCTGAAAAGCGTTTCCAACCCCACTTACAAGTAAAACTAGCTAAAATGTGCCTAGCTGCTATTCACTGAAAAGCTCATTCTGTGTAAATTTTTGGCATACGTTTGCTCCTGCTGGGTCAGCCAAGTGGCAAATTTCTACTTAACCACCTGCTATCATGAGAGACCTCAGGGCTGCATCTTTTGAGCGTAGTACTGAGCCTGAAAAGCGTTTCCAACCCCACTTACAAGTAAAACTTGCTAGAATGTGCCTGGCTGCTCTTCACTGAAAAGCTTATTCTGTGTACATTTTTGGCATACATTTGCTCCTGCCGGGTCAGCTGAGCAGCGAAGTTCTACTTAACTACTTCCTATCAGGAGAGACCTCAGAGCTGCACCTATGGAGCCCAGTACTGAGCCTGAAAAGCATTTCCAACCCCACTTACAAGTAAAACTAGCTAAAATGTGCCTGGCTGCTATTCACTGAAAAGCTCATTCTGCTTACATTTTTGGCATACGTTTGCTCCTACCGGGTCAGCTGAGCAGTGAATTTCTATTTAACCACCTGCTATCATGAGAGACCTCAGAGCTGCATGTTTTGAGCCCAGTACTGAGTCTGAAAAGCGTTTCCAACCCCACTTACAAGTAAAACTTGCTAGAATGTGCCTGGCTGCTCTTCACTGGAAAGCTCATTCTGCGTACATTTTTGGCATACATTTGCTCCTGCCGGGTCAGCTGAGCAGCGAATTTCTATTTAACCACCTGCTGTCATGAGAGACCTCAGGGCTGCATGTTTTGAGCCCAGTACTGATCCTGAAAAGCGTTTCCAACCCCACTTACAAGTAAAACTAGCTAAAATGTGCCTGGCTGCTCTTCACTGAAAAGCTCATTCTGCGTACATTTTTGGCATACGTTTGCTCCTACCGGGTCAGCTGAGCAGCGAATTTCTATTTAACCACCTGCTATCATGAGAGACCTCGGGGCTGCATGTTTTGAGCCCAGTACTGAGCCTGAAAAGCGTTTCCAACCCCACTTACAAGTAAAACTAGCTAGAATGTGCCTGGCTGCTCTTCACTGAAAAGCTCATTCTGTGTACATTTTTGGCATGCGTTTGCTCCTGCCGGGTCAGCTGAGCAGCAAATTTCTATTTAACCACCTGCTATCATGAGAGACCTCAGGGCTGCATGTTTTGAGCCCAGTACTGATCCTGAAAAGCGTTTCCAACCCCACTTACAAGTAAAACTAGCTAAAATGTGCCTGGCTGCTATTCACTGAAAAGCTCATTCTGTGTACATTTTTGGCATACGTTTGCTCCTGCTGGGTCAGCCAAGTGGCAAATTTCTACTTAACCACCTGCTATCCTGAGAGACCTCAGGGCTGCATCTTTTGAGCCCAGTACTGTGCTTGAAAAGCATTTCCAACCCCACTTACAAGTAAAACTAGCTAAAATGTGCCTGGCTGCTATTCACTGAAAAGCTCATTCTGCGTACATTTTTGGCATACGTTTGCTCCTGCCGGGTCAGCTGAGCAGGGAATTTCTATTTAACCACCTGCTATCATGAGAGACCTCAGGGATGCATGTTTTGAGCCCAGTACTGAGCCTGAAAAGCGTTTCCAACCCCACTTACAAGTAAAACTAGCTAAAATGTGCCTGGCTGCTATTCACTGAAAAGTTCATTCTGTGTACATTTTTGGCATACGTTTGCTCCTGCTGGGTCAGCCGAGTGGGAAATTTCTAATTAGCCACCTGCTATCACGAGAGACCTCAGGGCTGCATCTTTTGAGCCCAGTACTGAGCTTGAAAAGCATTCCCAACCCCACTTACAAGTAAAACTAGCTAAAATGTGCCTGGCTGCTATTCACTGAAAAGCTCATTCTGCGTACATTATTGGCATACGTTTGCTCCAGCCGGGTCAGCTGAGCAGGGAATTTCTATTTAACCACCTGCTATCATGAGAGACCTCAGGGCTGCATGTTTTGAGCCCAGTACTGAGACTGAAAAGCGTTTCCAACCCCACTTACAAGTAAAACTAGCTAAAATGTGCCTGGCTGCTCTTCACTGAAAAGCTCATTCTGCGTACATTTTTGGCATACGTTTGCTCCTGCCGGGTCAGCTGAGCAGGGAATTTCTATTTAACCACCTGCTATCATGAGAGACCTCAGGGCTGCATGTTGTGAGCCCAGTACTGATCCTGAAAAGCGGTCCAACCCCACTTACAAGTAAAACTAGCTAAAATGTGCCTGGCTGCTATTCACTGAAAAGTTCATTATGTGTACATTTTTGGCATACGTTTGCTCCTGCTGGGTCAGCCAAGTGTCAAATTTCTACTTAACCACCTGCTATCATGAGAGACCTCAGGGCTGCATCTTTTGAGCCCAGTACTGAGCTTGAAAAGCATTTCCAACCCCACTTACAAGTAAAACTAGCTAAAATGTGCCTGGCTGCTATTCACTGAAAAGCTCATTCTGCGTACATTTTTGGCATACGTTTGCTCCTGCCGGGTCAGCTGAGCAGGGAATTTTTATTTAACCACCTGCTATCATGAGAGACCTCAGGGCTGCATGTTTTGAGCCCAGTACTGATCGTGAAAAGCGTTTCCAACCCTACTTACAAGTAAAACTAGCTAAAATGTGCCTGGCTGCTATTCACTGAAAAGCTCATTCTGTGTACATTTTTGGCATACGTTTGCTCCTGCCGGGTCAGCTGAGCAGTGAATTTCTATTTAACCACCTGCTATCATAAGAGACCTCAGAGCTGCATGTTTTGAGCCCAGTACTGAGCCTGAAAAGCGTTTCCAACCTCACTTACAAGTAAAACTTGCTAGAATGTGCCTGGCTACTCTTCACTGAAAAGCTTATTCTGGGTACATTTTTGGCATACATTTGCTCCTGCCGGGTCAGCTGAGCAGCGAATTTCTATTTAACCACCTGCTGTCATGAGAGACCTCATGTCTGCATGTTTTGAGCCCAGTACTGATCCTGAAAAGCGTTTCCAACCCCACTTACAAGTAAAACTAGCTAAAATGTGCCTGGCTGCTCTTCACTGAAAAGCTCATTCTGCGTACATTTTTGGCATACGTTTGCTCCTACCGGGTCAGCTGAGCAGCGAATTTCTATTTAACCACCTGCTATCATGAGAGACCTTGGGGCTGCATGTTTTGAGCCCAGTACTGAGCCTGAAAAGCGTTTCCAACCCCACTTACAAGTAAAACTAGCTAAAATGTGCCTGGCTGCTCTTCACTGAAAAGCTCATTCTGCGTACATTTTTGGCATGCGTTTGCTCCTGCCGGGTCAGCTGAGCAGCGAATTTCTATTTAACCACCTGCTATCATGAGAGACCTCAGGGCTGCATGTTTTGAGCCCAGTACTGATCCTGAAAAGCGTTTCCAACCCCACTTACAAGTAAAACTAGCTAAAATGTGCCTGGCTGCTATTCACTGAAAAGCTCATTCTGTGTACATTTTTGGCATACGTTTGCTCCTGCTGGGTCAGCCAAGTGGCAATTTTCTACTTAACCACCTGCTATCATGAGAGACCTCAGGGCTGCATCTTTTGAGCGCAGTACTGAGCCTGAAAAGCGTTTCCAACCCCAATTACAAGTCAAACGTGCTAGAATGTGCCTGGCTGCTCTTCACTGAAAAGCTCATTCTGCGTACCTTTTTGGCATACATTTGCTCCTGCCGGGTCAGCTGAGCAGCGAAGTTCTACTTAACTACCTCCTATCAGGAGAGACCTCAGAGCTGCATCTTTTGAGCCCAGTACTGAGCCTGAAAAGCATTTCCAACCCCACTTACAAGTAAAACTAGCTAAAGCCTGGCAGCTATTCACTGAAAAGCTCATTCTGCTTACATTTTTGGCATATGTTTGCTCCTACCGGGTCAGCTGAGCAGCAAATTTCTATTTAACCACCTGCTATCACGAGAGACCTCAGGGCTGCATGTTTTGAGCCCAGTACTGAGCCTGAAAAGCGTTTCCAAACCGACTTACAAGTAAAACTAGCTGAAATCTGCCTGGCTGCTCTTCACTGAAAAGCTCATTCTGCGTACATTTTTGGCATACGTTTGCTCCTGCCGGGTCAGCTGAGCAGCGAATTTCTATTTAACCACCTGCTATCATGAGAGACCTCAGGGCTGCATGTTTTGAGCCCAGTACTGATCCTGAAAAGCGTTTCCAACCCCACTTACAAGTAAAACTAGCTAAAATGTGCCTGGCTGCTATTCACTGAAAAGCTCATTCTGTGTACATTTTTGGCATACGTTTGCTCCTGCTGGGTCAGCCAAGTGGCAAATTTCTACTTAACCAGCTGCTATCATGAAAGACCTCAGGGCTGCATCTTTTGAGCGCAGTACTGAGCCTGAAAAGCGTTTCCAACCCCAGTTACAGTAAAACTTGCTAGAATGTGCCTGGCTGCTCTTCACTGAAAAGCTCATTCTGCGTACATTTTTGGCATACATTTGCTCCTGCCGGGTCAGCTGAGCAGCGAAGTTCTACTTAACTACCTCCTATCAGGAGAGACCTCAGAGCTGTCTTTTGAGCCCAGTACTGAGCCTGAAAAGCATTTCCAATCCCACTTACAAGTAAAACTAGCTAAAATGTGCCTGGCTGCTATTCACTGAAAAGCTCATTCTGCTTACATTTTTGGCATACGTTTGCTCCTACCTGGTCAGCTGAGCAGCGAAGTTCTACTTAACTACCTCCTATCAGGAGAGACCTCAGAGCTGCATCTTTTGAGCCCAGTACTGAGCCTGAAAAGCATTTCCAACCCCACTTACAAGTAAAACTAGCTAAAGCCTGGCAGCTATTCACTGAAAAGCTCATTCTGCTTACATTTTTGGCATATGTTTGCTCCTACCGGGTCAGCTGAGCAGCAAATTTCTATTTAACCACCTGCTATCACGAGAGACCTCAGGGCTGCATGTTTTGAGCCCAGTACTGAGCCTGAAAAGCGTTTCCAAACCGACTTACAAGTAAAACTAGCTGAAATCTGCCTGGCTGCTCTTCACTGAAAAGCTCATTCTGCGTACATTTTTGGCATACGTTTGCTCCTGCCGGGTCAGCTGAGCAGCGAATTTCTATTTAACCACCTGCTATCATGAGAGACCTCAGGGCTGCATGTTTTGAGCCCAGTACTGATCCTGAAAAGCGTTTCCAACCCCACTTACAAGTAAAACTAGCTAAAATGTGCCTGGCTGCTATTCACTGAAAAGCTCATTCTGTGTACATTTTTGGCATACGTTTGCTCCTGCTGGGTCAGCCAAGTGGCAAATTTCTACTTAACCAGCTGCTATCATGAAAGACCTCAGGGCTGCATCTTTTGAGCGCAGTACTGAGCCTGAAAAGCGTTTCCAACCCCAGTTACAGTAAAACTTGCTAGAATGTGCCTGGCTGCTCTTCACTGAAAAGCTCATTCTGCGTACATTTTTGGCATACATTTGCTCCTGCCGGGTCAGCTGAGCAGCGAAGTTCTACTTAACTACCTCCTATCAGGAGAGACCTCAGAGCTGTCTTTTGAGCCCAGTACTGAGCCTGAAAAGCATTTCCAATCCCACTTACAAGTAAAACTAGCTAAAATGTGCCTGGCTGCTATTCACTGAAAAGCTCATTCTGCTTACATTTTTGGCATACGTTTGCTCCTACCTGGTCAGCTGAGCAGCGAATTTCTATTTAACCACCTGCTATCATGAGAGACCTCAGGGATGCATGTTTTGAGCCCAGTACTGAGCCTGAAAAGCGTTTCCAACCCCACTTACAAGTAAAACTAGCTAAAATGTGCCTGGCTGCTCTTCACTGAAAAGCTCATTCTGCGTACATTTTTGGCATATATTTGCTCCTGCCGGGTCAGCTGAGCAGCGAAGTTCTACTTAACTACCTCCTATCAGGAGAGACCTCAGAGCTGCATCTTTTGAGCCCAGTATTGAGCCTGAAAAGCATTTCCAACCCCACTTACAAGTAAAACTAGCTAAAATGTGCCTGGCTGCTATTCACTGAAAAGCTCATTCTGCTTACATTTTTGGCATACGTTTGCTCCTACCAAGTCAGCTGAGCAGCGAATTTCTATTTAACCACCTGCTATCATGAGAGACCTCAGGGCTGCATGTTTTGAGCCTAGTACTGAGCCTGAAAAGCGTTTCCAACCCCACTTACAAGTAAAACTAGCTCAAATGTGCCTGGCTGCTTCTTCACTGAAAAGCTCATTCTGCGTACATTTTTGGCATACGTTTGCTCCTGCCGGGTCAGCTGAGCAGCGAATTTCTATTTAACCACCTGCTATCATGAGAGACCTCAGGGCGGCATGTTTTGAGCCCAGTACTGATCCTGAAAAGCGTTTCCAACCCCACTTACAAGTAAAACTAGCTAAAATGTGCCTAGCTGCTATTCACTGAAAAGCTCATTCTGTGTACATTTTTGGCATACGTTTGCTCCTGCTGGGTCAGCCAAGTGGCAAATTTCTACTTAACCACCTGCTATCATGAGAGACCTCAGGGCTGCATCTTTTGAGCGTAGTACTGAGCCTGAAAAGCGTTTCCAACCCCACTTACAAGTAAAACTTGCTAGAATGTGCCTGGCTGCTCTTCACTGAAAAGCTTATTCTGTGTACATTTTTGGCATACATTTGCTCCTGCCGGGTCAGCTGAGCAGCGAAGTTCTACTTAACTACTTCCTATCAGGAGAGACCTCAGAGCTGCACCTATGGAGCCCAGTACTGACCCTGAAAAGCATTTCCAACCCCACTTACAAGTAAAACTAGCTGAAATGTGCCTGGCTGCTATTCACTGAAAAGCTCATTCTGCTTACATTTTTGGCATACGTTTGCTCCTACCGGGTCAGCTGAGCAGTGAATTTCTATTTAACCACCTGCTATCATGAGAGACCTCAGAGCTGCATGTTTTGAGCCCAGTACTGAGTCTGAAAAGCGTTTCCAACCCCACTTACAAGTAAAACTTGCTAGAATGTGCCTGGCTGCTCTTCACTGAAAAGCTCATTCTGCGTACATTTTTGGCATACATTTGCTCCTGCCGGGTCAGCTGAGCAGCGAATTTCTATTTAACCACCTGCTGTCATGAGAGACCTCAGGGCTGCATGTTTTGAGCCCAGTACTGATCCTGAAAAGCGTTTCCAACCCCACTTACAAGCAAAACTAGCTAAAATGTGCCTGGCTGCTCTTCACTGAAAAGCTCATTCTGCGCACATTTTTGGCATACGTTTGCTCCTACCGGGTCAGCTGAGCAGCGAATTTCTATTTAACCACCTGCTATCATGAGAGACCTCGGGGCTGCATGTTTTGAGCCCAGTAATGAGCCTGAAAAGCGTTTCCAACCCCACTTACAAGTAAAACTTGCTAGAATGTGCCTGGCTGCTCTTCACTGAAAAGCTCATTCTGCGTACATTTTTGGCATACATTTGCTCCTGCCGGGTCAGCTGAGCAGCGAATTTCTATTTAACCACCTGCTGTCATGAGAGACCTCAGGGCTGCATGTTTTGAGCCCAGTACTGATCCTGAAAAGCGTTTCCAACCCCACTTACAAGCAAAACTAGCTAAAATGTGCCTGGCTGCTCTTCACTGAAAAGCTCATTCTGCGCACATTTTTGGCATACGTTTGCTCCTACCGGGTCAGCTGAGCAGCGAATTTCTATTTAACCACCTGCTATCATGAGAGACCTCGGGGCTGCATGTTTTGAGCCCAGTACTGAGCCTGAAAAGCGTTTCCAACCCCACTTACAAGTAAAACTAGCTAGAATGTGCCTGGCTGCTCTTCACTGAAAAGCTCATTCTGCGTACATTTTTGGCATGCGTTTGCTCCTGCCGGGTCAGCTGAGCAGCGAATTTCTATTTAACCACCTGCTATCATGAGAGACCTCAGGGCTGCATGTTTTGAGCCCAGTACTGATCCTGAAAAGCGTTTCCAACCCCACTTACAAGTAAAACTAGCTAAAATGTGCCTGGCTGCTATTCACTGAAAAGCTCATTCTGTGTACATTTTTGGCATATGTTTGCTCCTGCTGGGTCAGCCAAGTGGCACATTTCTACTTAAGGACCTGCTATCCTGAGAGACCTCAGGGCTGCATCTTTTGAGCCCAGTACTGAGCTTGAAAAGCATTTCCAACCCCACTTACAAGTAAAACTAGCTAAAATGTGCCTGGCTGCTATTCACTGAAAAGCTCATTCTGCGTACATTTTTGGCATACGTTTGCTCCTGCCGGGTCAGCTGAGCAGGGAATTTCTATTTAACCACCTGCTATCATGAGAGACCTCAGGGATGCATGTTTTGAGCCCAGTACTGAGCCTGAAAAGCGTTTCCAACCCCACTTACAAGTAAAACCAGCTAAAATGTGCCTGGCTGCTCTTCACTGAAAAGCTCATTCTGCGTACATTTTTGGCATATATTTGCTCCTGCCGGGTCAGCTGAGCAGCGAAGTTCTACTTAACTACCTCCTATCAGGAGAGACCTCAGAGCTGCATCTTTTGAGCCCAGTACTGAGCCTGAAAAGCATTTCCAACCCCACTTACAAGTAAAACTAGCTAAAATGCGCCTGGCTGCTATTTACTGAAAAGCTCATTCTGCTTACATTTTTGGCATACCTTTGCTCCTACCGGGTCAGCTGAGCAGTGAATTTCTATTTAACCACCTGCTATCATGAGAGACCTCAGAGCTGCATGTTTTGAGCCCAGTACTGAGCCTGAAAAGCGTTTCCAACCCCACTTACAAGTAAAACTTGCTAGAATGTGCCTGGCTGCTCTTCACTGAAAAGCTCATTCTGCGTACATTTTTGGCATACATTTGCTCCTGCCGGGTCAGCTGAGCAGCGAATTTCTATTTACCACCTGCTGTCATGAGAGACCTCAGGGCTGCATGTTTTGAGCCCAGTACTGATCCTGAAAAGCGTTTCCAACCCCACTTACAAGTAAAACTAGCTAAAATGTGCCTGGCTGCTCTTCACTGAAAAGCTCATTCTGCGTACATTTTTGGCATACGTTTGCTCCTACCGGGTCAGCTGAGCAGCGAATTTCTATTTAACCACCTGCTATCATGAGAGACCTCGGGCTGCTTGTTTTGAGCCAAGTACTGAGCCTGAAAAGCGTTTCCAACCCCACTTACAAGTAAAACTAGCTAAAATGTGCCTGGCTGCTCTTCACTGAAAAGCTCATTCTGCGTACATTTTTGGCATGCGTTTGCTCCTGCCGGGTCAGCTGAGCAGCGAATTTCTATTTAACCACCTGCTATCATGAGAGACCTCAGGGCTGCATGTTTTGAGCCCAGTACTGATCCTGAAAAGCGTTTCCAACCCCACTTACAAGTAAAACTAGCTTAAATGTGCCTGGCTGCTATTCACTGAAAAGCTCATTCTGTGTACATTTTTGGCATACGTTTGCTCCTGCTGGGTCAGCCAAGTGGCAAATTTCTACTTAACCACCTGCTATCATGAGAGACCTCAGGGCTGCATCTTTTGAGCCCAGTACTGAGCCGGAAAAGCATTTCCAACCCCACTTACAAGTAAAATTAGCTAAAATGTGCCTGGCTGCTCTTCACTGAAAAGCTCATTCTGCGTACATTTTTGGCATACGTTTGCTCCTACCGGGTCAGCTGAGCAGCGAATTTCTATTTAACCACCTGCTATTATGAGAGACCTCGGAGCTGCATGTTTTGAGCCCAGTACTGAGCCTGAAAAGCGTTTCCAACCCCACTTACAAGTAAAACTAGCTAAAATGTGCCTGGCTGCTCTTCACTGAAAAGCTCATTCTGCTTACATTTTTGGCATGCGTTTGCTCCTGCCCTGTCAGCTGAGCAGCGAATTTCTATTTAACCACCTGCTATCATGAGAGACCTCAGGGGTGCATGTTTTGAGCCCAGTACTGATCCTGAAAAGCGTTTCCAACCCCACTTACAAGTAAAACTAGCTAAAATGTTCCTGGCTGCTATTCACTGAAAAGTTCATTCTGTGTACATTTTTGGCATACGTTTACTCCTGCTGGGTCAGCCAAGTGGCAAATTTCTACTTAACCACCTGCTATCATGAGAGACCTCAGGGCTGCATCTTTTGAGCCCAGTACTGAGCCTGAAAAGCATTTCCAACCCCACTTACAAGTAAAACTAGCTAAAATGTGCCTGGCTGCTATTCACTGAAAAGCTCATTCTGCTTACAGTTTTTGGCATATGTTTGCTCCTACCGGGTCAGCTGAGCAGCGAATTTCTATTTAACCACCTGCTATCATGAGAGACCTCAGGGCTGCATGTTTTGAGCCCAGTACTGAGCCTGAAAAGCGTTTCCAACCCCACTTACAAGTAAAACTAGCTAAAATGTGCCTGGCTGCTCTTCACTGAAAAGCTCATTCTGCGTACATTTTTGGCATATGTTTGCTCCTGCCGGGTCAGCTGAGCAGCGAATTTCTATTTACCCACCTGCTATCATGACAGACCTCAGGGCTGCATGATTTGAGCCCAGTACTGATCCTGAAAAGCATTTCCAACCCCACTTACAAGTAAAACTAGCTAAAATGTGCCTGGCTGCTATTCACTGAAAAGCTAATTCTGTGTACATTTTTGGCATACGTTTGCTCCTGCTGGGTCAGCCTAGTGGCAAATTTCTACTTAACTACCTGCTATCCTGAGAGACCTCAGGGCTGCATCTTTTGAGCGCAGTACTGAGCCTGAAAAGCATTTTCAACCCGACTTACAAGTAAAACTTGCTAGAATGTGCCTGGCTGCTCTTCACTGAAAAGCTCATTCTGCATACATTTTTGGCATACGTTTGCTCCTGCCGGGTCAGCTGAGCAGCGAATTTCTATTTAACCACCTGCTATCATGAGAGACCTCAGGGCTGCATTTTTTGAGCCCAGTACTGAGCCTGAAAAGCATTTCCAACCCCACTTACAAGTAAAACTAGCTAAAATGTGCCTGGCTGCTCTTCACTGAAAAGCTCATTCTGCGTACATTTTTGGCATACGTTTGCTCCTGCCGGGTCAGCTGAGCAGGGAATTTCTATTTAACCACCTGCTATCATGAGAGACCTCAGGGCTGCATGTTTTGAGCCCAGTACTGATCGTGAAAAGCGTTTCCAACGCCACTTACAAGTAAAACTAGCTAAAATGTGCCTGGCTGCTATTCACTGAAAAGCTCATTCTGTGTACATTTTTGGCATACGTTTGCTCCTGCTGGGTCAGCCAAGTGGCAAATTTCTACTTAACCACCTGCTATCATGAGAGACCTCAGGGCTGCATCTTTTGAGCGCAGTACTGAGCCTGAAAAGTGTTTCCAACCCCACTTACAAGTAAAACTTGCTAGAATGTGCCTGGCTGCTCTTCACTGAAAAGCTCATTCTGCGTACATTTTTGGCATACGTTTGCTCCTACCGGGTCAGCTGAGCAGCGAATTTCTATTTAACCACCTGCTATTATGAGAGACCTCGGGGCTGCATGTTTTGAGCCCAGTACTGAGCCTGAAAAGCGTTTCCAACCCCACTTACAAGTAAAACTAGCTAAAATGTGCCTGGCTGCTCTTCACTGAAAAGCTCATTCTGCGTACATTTTTGGCATGCGTTTGCTCCTGCCGGGTCAGCTGAGCAGCGAAGTTCTACTTCACTACTTCCTATCAGGAGAGACCTCAGAGCTGCACCTTTGGAGCCCAGTACTGAGCCTGAAAAGCATTTCCAACCCCACTTACAAGTAAAACTAGCTAAAATGTGCCTGGCTGCTATTCACTGAAAAGCTCATTCTGTGTACATTTTTGGCATACGTTTGCTCCTGCTGGGTCAGCTGAGCCGCGAATTTCTATTTAACCACCTGCTATCATGAGAGACCTCAGGGCTGCATGTTTTGAGCCCAGTACTGATCCTGAAAAGCGTTTCCAACCCCACTTACAAGTAAAACTAGCTAAAATGTGCCTGGCTGCTATTCACTGAAAAGCTTTTTCTGTGTACATTTTTGGCATACGTTTGCTCCTGCTGGGTCAGCCAAGTGGCAAATTTCTACTTAACCACCTGCTATCATGAGAGACCTCAGGGCTGCACCTTTTGAGCGCAGTACTGAGCCTGAAAAGCGTTTCCAACCCCACTTACAAGTAAAACTTGCTAGAATGTGCCTGGCTGCTCTTCACTGAAAAGCTCGTTCTGCGTACATTTTTGGCATACGTTTGCTCCTGCCGGGTCAGCTGAGCAGCGAATTTCTATTTACCCACCTGCTATCATGAGAGACCTCAGGGCTGCATGTTTTGAGCCCAGTACTGATCCTGAAAAGCGATTCCAACCCCACTTACAAGTAAAACTAGCTAGAATGTGCCTGGCTGCTCTTCACTGAAAAGCTCATTCTGCGTACATTTTTGGCATGCGTTTGCTCCTGCCGGGTCAGCTGAGCAGCGAATTTCTATTTAACCACCTGCTATCATGAGAGACCTCAGGGCTGCATGTTTTGAGCCCAGTACTGATCCTGAAAAGCGTTTCCAACCCCACTTACAAGTAAAACTAGCTAAAATGTGCCTGGCTGCTATTCACTGAAAAGCTCATTCTGTGTACATTTTTGGCATACGTTTGCTCCTGCTGGGTCAGCCAAGTGGCACATTTCTACTTAAGGACCTGCTATCCTGAGAGACCTCAGGGCTGCATCTTTTGAGCCCAGTACTGAGCTTGAAAAGCATTTCCAACCCCACTTACAAGTAAAACTAGCTAAAATGTGCCTGGCTGCTATTCACTGAAAAGCTCATTCTGCGTACATTTTTGGCATACGTTTGCTCCTGCCGGGTCAGCTGAGCAGGGAATTTCTATTTAACCACCTGCTATCATGATGAAGTATTTCGGGGTTCCCAAGGCCTACACGCTCCAGAGATTACCCACATACACAAAAGAACTGTTGGCACGGAAGCTGTAAAAGGCAAAGAACAAGTTTATTAAAACCCCATGGGGTGGTGGTACACTCAAACAGCACCCTTCGGTATTGCAAGAGGTATCACACCGAACACCGGTGTGACCCCGTTTTATATACATTTTTGGGGCAATAAAAGACAGGCGGCACAAGTTAAGACACAGTTTTAGAGACATATATGGTCATGTTTTGGAATACTGCCAGCTTATTGGAGGGTTTCAAACCCACTGGTCAGTTTGCGGCACATTCCTGAAGGTTTACGGGTTAATAAGAACTGCGCATGTGTGGCTTGACCAGTACTAAAAATAGCCTGTTGCTGGGCAGATGTGAGTGGTCAGCGGAACGGACAAAGGACTAAAGGGCACGTCGGCCACGAGGCCGCTCATGAGCTAAGATGGCCGCCGCAACATTCAAAATGGCGTTCATCGTATGTAGTCAAGTTAAGGAGGACAACGTGTAGGTTCAGCTAATCGCTAACACGGACGGGCCAATTACGACAGACGACCCTTTTAGCGTTTAGCTGAATCTACCTCATAGTGAACATAGTCCGGATGTTCGTCCTCGATGTCAATTAACATAATTTGTGTCACCTCCTTACGTAGCATCATTTTATCGTAAGCAAGAGCTCGTCTCGATGGCAAACAGGCCGATAGGCACATTGAACACAATGCAGGACCACATTGGATACACAAGCAGATAAAAAACATTGCTCCCACAAGTATACAGAGAATTGTCAGCAGTTTCCAGCCCCAAGTTGCAATCATGGACCAGAACCATCCAGAAAGTGTCCAAGTTCCATTGTCCGGATGTATTTCGGCAGCTATTTTGTGCAGCTTGGAAATCGCATCATACACAGATGGAGAGTTATCAGGCACGTAAACACAACAGCTGCTTCCGATAATTCTACATGCCCCCCCACGATCAGCCAAAACAACATCCAACACCATCCGGTTTTGGAGGGTGACAATTCTAGAAATCTGCAGTTCTTCGGTGATATTTCCCAAGGCAATAGCAGTGTCATTCGCAACAGCCTCGACAACGCGAGTCAGCCGTCTGATTTTCCGACTGTTCAATGCAGCCCCCACAAAGGAGAACAGTCCCAGATTAAAGTCCACATATTGTTGCAACGCAGTGTCCGTTTGATCAATGTCCTCTAAAGCAACAGTTCGCTTAACTCTGTTCAAAACAAAATCGTGGTACAGAGTATAGTCGTTGTGATACATCGGTGGGGCAATGAATACAGGAGGTAGCACAAACGATACATAACATGTGCCCAACCACCCCACTGGAAGCTGATGGTACCCCTTCGTTCCACAGATGAAGTAGGTGTTTCTGGATGCAACAAATGAAATGCCATTCGGGCTATCGAACGTGAGAGTAACGTTACATTCACTTTTCCCCACTGCAATCGTGCCCTTATTTCGGATACATAAATCAGCTTTTGTAGCAATGACATTTATAACATGAGCACTTGATACATTCACATTTCTCTGATTGCTGTATATTCGTGGAGCAGACACATTGTCGGGCTTATACTCTTCCCATTCAAAACGTGTACCCTCAGCCCGTGGAAACCCATCCTTGTCATGGGGACATTCTTTATTGAGGCGGAAAAGCACCCCCCCTTTGGTTGGCCATCTCAGGGTAAAGAGGAGGGTGTACCAAGCGTTGCAAGACCCATTATGCGAAAACGGGAGTGGAATAAGTGGGGTGCCCCCTCTCTTCTGGTGCCCAGGCAACATTCCACACACCCAGCAATTAGAGGTATTGGTCATATTATGTGTGTGGTGAAGAATCTGAATGAAGCTGTTATTTAAGTACGTTTGACGGTGGCGCTCTTCATGAAAAGGCAACGTAAAATGGAAATGTTCAGACGGTGCCGGGGTAGTCGGCAGCAAATGTTCACGTACAGGCACTACAAGTTCGACTACCCAGGCTATAACAGCTATCACCACAATCGTGAAAACAAAAAGAAAGGCACCCAGTATTTTCTTATCACGCGATGCCGTTGATGCCATAGTTCAAGAAAGTTCTGTGCAAAGTCTCAAATGACACAAATTGTTCACGGTTTCTCACAAGTGGTCTCTGATACACGTACGTGTATACCTAAAAAAAAAGGAAAAATGCGGTGCTGAACTCCGAGGTAGCCGTTGTTTTTTTCTCCGGGCCAAGACGGGTGTCGCTACTCTGGCAGAACTGATCCCCCCCCCTTGGAATTCCCGGGTTCCGTTTCACAAACCTGGAGCGGTTACCAACCAGTTCAAAAAGGAGCAAAAATCTTCTTTTATCGCGGTCGTAGATTGTAGCGCTCTCTTCCAGTAGCAGATTGGTCCGGGAAGGCTCCCTCTACTTCGGCCGACGTCACAGCTGGGCTCTTTTCTTTCTCCAAGATCTCTTTATAATCAGTAAGCACAGCAGGAGTCACCAGATCCGGAGAGACTCGACGACAGTGAGTCGAATGCACCCACCGCTTCCTGTTGGTCACTCGTACGGCGGTGCGGGTTGCCAGAAGGACCTGCTCGGGGCCCTTCCACCTGGGCTCCAAACTGCTTGCTCTTTCAAACGAACGGATCATCACATGATCCCCAGGACGAAGATCGTGGCCTTCTCCAGTAGAGTTGTCAGGGAGCGCTTCTCGAACCTGTTGATGAATGGAGAGCAAATCATTTGTTAATCGTGCCAAATAATCATTCATCATAACACAAGGCACATCATGTATCAATCGCGGCTTGGGCACTCCCCAGATATTCATGGGGCGGCCAAACACCACCTCATAAGGTGTAAGGCCAGTTCGTGAATGGGGTACTGATCTAAGAGACAGTAGTGCTAGCGGCAACGCATCTGGCCACTTCAATGATGTAGACGCCACAATTTTGGCCAGCTTAAGCTTCAACGTTGCATTGTACCGCTCGACCAAACCTGCTGACTGAGGGTGGAATACAGCGTGGAACTTTTGCTGAATCCCTAACCCCTTCAGTACATACTCCACAATCTTTCCGACAAAATGGGGCCCATTATCGCTCCACAAAAATTTGCAAACTCCAAAGCGAGGAAAGAATTCCTTAAGCAACACCTTAGCTGTTGTCAGAGCCGTATTGTCTTTCGTGGGGTAGGCCTCAACCCATTTGCTAAAAGCACACACCACCACTAAGACGTACTTCAGGTTATTGCAGTGCTCGAGTTGGATGTAATCCATCTGAAGGACTTCAAATGGTGCAGAAGGTGGAACGAACCCTCCTTTCGGAGTATAGGCCCCCTTTCCAGGATTGTGTTGCAAACATACCAGGCAGGTCTGCACTACTCTCTTTGCAGTGTTCGCAATCTCGGAATGTTCCCAAACTCGTGTTAAAAGCCGAGTGATTGCAAGAGCTCCAACATGAGCCAGTCCATGTGTCATCTGGACCATCGCCTGTAAGTAAGCCGCAGGCAATTTCCACTTCTCCATGTCTTTGCTTCTCCAACACCCCTCGTCATCTAGTACCCCATCTGCTGCCCAAGCCACAAGCTCAGATTCTGTAGCTGAATTTTGTATATCCCGTATCTCTACTCTAGCATCACTCCATCGTTCAGCCTGTGATTGTACCACATACATGGGGGAGCTAGTTCGGGACATAGCCGTTTGCCTTGCTATGCTGTCTGCAAAGGCATTTCCTTGGCCCACCTTATCCGTAACTTTCTTATGGGCACTGCACTTCACTATCGCTACTTTTTTAGGGCCAAGCAACGCATTTAGGAGATCACGCACTAACTCTCCGTGCATAATATGCTCCCCGTGTGATGTCAGAAACCCACGTTCCCTCCAAAGAAGGCCGAAGTCATGGGCCACTCCAAAGGCGTACCGGCTGTCCGTGTATATGTTCACACATAGGCCAGCACTCAATTCGCAGGCCCTTGTTAAAGCTATCAGCTCTGCTGCCTGAGCCGATTTCTGTGGTATCCTAGCTGTTTCTACCACCGTTTTAAGAGTCGTGATCGCATATGCTGCGGAAGTCGTACCATCTGGCAGCCGTATACACGATCCATCAACCCACAGCTCCCCATCCACATCGGGAAGTGGCACATCCTGTAAGTCAACACGACCCTTTGTCTGTTCCTCAGTCAGGAAAACACAGTCATGATGTTTTTCTTCCTGACCCTCCTCGGCCGGATCAGGCAACAAGGTGGCAGGGTTCAAAGTAGCGCATCTTTTTAACGTTATATGTGGCGCTAAGAGTGTCAGCTCATATCCTGTGAGTCGTGCACTCGTAAGATATTGCGTCTTAGTTTGGTTTAGCAGGGCATCTACTGCGTGGGGGACTAACACCAGCAATTTGTGTGACAGCACTATGCCCTCACTCTGTCGTATGGCTACTGCTGTTGCCGCTACTGCTCGAAAACACCCAGGCAGCCCTCGTGCTACAGGGTCCAAAATGGCAGAGAAGTATGCACATGGTCTCTGCTTATCCCCGTGTAACTGCACTAACACTGACAATGCACACCCATCATTCTCATGTACATATAATGTGAAAAGTTTTGTGTAGTCTGGTGTTCCCAACACGGGTGCGGAACAAAGGGCCTGTCTTAACTGTTCGAAAGCTTTCTGACATTCATCTGTCCACTCAAGAGGCATTGGTGTGTTCTTTGACAATAATGCTAGCAAAGGTTTTATGATGCGTGAGAAACCCATGATCCATTGCCTACAAAAGGATGTCAACCCTATAAAGGCACGCACATCTCTCTGCGTGCGGGGGACTGGTGTATCTAAAATCGCCTGAATTCGATCAGATGTTAATGCCCGCCCCTCCTTAGACAACAGATGACCAAGGTAGGTCACCTGGGGTCTACAATATTGAAGCTTTTTCTTGGAAACCTTGTGATTGTTCTGTGCCAAAAAGGAAAGTAATGCAAGTGTACTCTGTTCGCATTGCGCATAGGTGTCGGCGGCAAGCAAAAGGTCATCCACGTACTGGATGAGCGCAACGCCAGACTGCAATTCAAAGGAATCTAGTTGTCGTTTCAAAGCCTGGCTGTAGATGCTAGGGCTCTCAGTATATCCTTGAGGAAAGCAAAATCTATATGATTTATTATTGAGCGTAAAACCAAACAGATATCTACTATCTGGATGAACAGGGATAGAAAAGAACGCATTCTTTAGATCAATAACAGTAAAAGTGGTGGCCGTCGGGGGAACCAAAGTGAGCAAGGTCGTGATATCGGACACCACTGGATATTGGGGAATGACAATTTTGTTGACTTCACGCAAATCAATAATAAATCGATAGATCTTGCCATCTGAATCTCTTTTTAGAATCGGTAGAATAGGGCTATTACAAACATTATAAGGGACCTCCTCCACCACCCCTGCAGAAATCAAATCCTGAACAATGTGTGTCAGTGCAATTTCACCTTCCTTTGAGATCTTGTACTGTGGCACTCGTGGTAGAGGGGCCCCTTCCTTAACAGTAATGCGTATTGGTGGAATGCGCATCTCTCCCACATCCGTATCCGATGTCGCCCACAATGTGTGCGGCAGGGAGGCCAAAGCAGGGATATCCAATATGGCATAAAATCTGTCGGGCTCAATACAATCGTCAGGGTCGGGGTAGTTGTCATTCAAGATAACCCGCACTCCCTCTGGAGCGCAACGTATTGTTGCTCGAAAATATTTAAGCAAATCAATGCCCAGGATATTGTCTGGGGTATGAGGTGATAACAAAAATTGACCAAAGCTAAAATATTTGTCAATGCATAGTGCAAGGGGCTTGGACAATGGGCTGGGGGAGGGTGTGCCATCGAACCCTACACACGTAATCATTTCGCCAGACAGGGGAGCCCTCGGAACCAAGTTTTTCGACAGAGCGCTACGAGTAGCTCCCGTGTCGACTAAAAATTTATCAGTAGAGCCCAAAATACCCGCTGTTACATATGGACCTTGCTGATCTACCCGCACTTCAACTGATTCCTTACCCCATCCTACGCAATCCTATGCATGCACATAATCCTGGTATTCCACATTCTCTCCTTCCGAAATCTGATATTGATTCCGTCTATCAAACGTGTTTCGTTCGCCCTGGCCACGGCCCCCCTCCTCAACCTGTCTACGATCTCCTCCGCCACCTCTCACTCCAGTATAACCTCCTCTTGACCTTCCACTGCCTCGACCACGCTGACTACGCTGCTCACGAAGTACCGGACAATCGTCGGCCCAATGCCCAAACTCCTTACAATAAGCACACTGATCCTCCGCAATGTCCGTACGACCATACGACGCATTTCCTCCACCTCGTCTACCTCTATCATTCCCTCTGCTCTGTGTTCCCCGAACCTGCGCCAACATCACCTTCGTTTTCAATTCCTTCGCCTTTTTCTCCACACTTTCTTTAGCTTCCACCTCCTGCCGCTCATAGTACTGAGCCATAGTTAACAAAGACGCAGGGGTCGCCGTGGCCCAGGAACTTTCGCTCGATTTCAATCGCTTAGCAATCTCCGGTAGGAGATTAGCTACGTACTTATCTACAAACAGATGCCGACCCGTATCGTCTGTTAAAGATTGACCACTGTAATCATGAAAGGCCTCCTCGAAGCGCGTAAAGAAATCTGAAACCGTTTCATCATGTTTCTGCTTGCACGACGTTAACATGGTCCAATCAATCTTTTTGGCGGGAACAAGCGTTTTCAATTTACGCAAAATAGCTGCCGGGAGTTCTAGGATTAGCTGACAAGGCTTACATGCTGGTTCCCTATCTAAATCTGCAGCATTTATTTCTTTCCATGTCCCTCCCAATATTGTCTCATCATTATTTTTACGAATCTGCCGCCACATGTCAGGTGGTAATATCAACCCAAAAAACAAATCTATATCTACAAGAGTCATCACACAAGACGATATAGCCCCCTCCACCCCCTCATAAAATGCCGCTGGATTCTTTCGGAGATCAGGTAAAGAATTTTTAAGTGCCATGACATCTGCTCTATTCCATGGTGTATACACCCAATTATACACAAAATATCCCTTCGCATCCTTTGACAATTTATCATCATCCGTACCTTCCCCTTTTGGTGGAACATACAAAGGCGCGGCTTCACGCATAGGCATAACATGCAACGCAGAGCTCTTATCTGAACCACGAAGAGAACACTCCTTAACCGCCCCGTCGTTTCCCGGCTCGGACTCCTTTTTCCTCCGTTTCAGTTCCTGTCGCAAATAGGTTGTCTCATCCCGCAGCGCGATCAACTGTTTGAACAGGTCATCCACATCTGTAAGATCAAAGTCACCTTTAGCTAAATTCTCACGATATACCGACAAAACTTTAGGCTCTAACGTTTCAGAAACTTCACGATATGCATTTACAACTTCATCCGCTAAAGTGGACAAGAAATACATTAATTCAAGATCCGACCACCCCTGTTTCTCTGTTACCAACTGTTCCTGAGTAACACAATGCTTATTCACTTTACGAGCCCAACTGCGCAAATGAGCGGACCTCTCCGCAGTAAACCGGAGAGCCGATACCCCTTTCTGGCTCACTTGAATCTGCCCATCATCCTCGGAATCCGCAGCCGGAGCCGTCGGTGAAACGTACGGAGGCGGTGACCGATCTAACAAAGAAAAATCATCAATTTCATTATTAAGGACAGGATAAAGCGGTCGGCGAATAGGAAACTGACCAGTCATTTGCAATTTACGTTCCCGTTCCTCCCTTTCTTTCTTCTCCTGAGCCTCCTTCTCCTCAAGCTGTAAAGCCTTATCCCGAGCAGCCTTGCGCTGCTCTTTGTCTGCCAAGGCAACCTCACGCTTCATTCGTTCACGCGCCGCTTTCTCCCACATTCGCACGCAATCAAACATATTTTGTCTGGACCTACGTTGAAACATACATTGCTCGACAAATTGGATTTTACTCAAATCGTATGACCCGTGTAGGGGCCATTGCAATTCGGGATCGGCCTTAGTATACTTATGCCATAATTTACTGTACATTATAGGTGGAAGGCCGAGCTTGATATACATTTCCCTATTTGGTGTTCCCTCTGGGGGAGCCGGCTGTGATTCCGCTAACCTAATTGATGCATCATCTCCTAAGCAACACATTCTCCGGAGTTTGCTGAAAACAGGCATGTTCAAAGAGTATCACAAAAGCGTGACACCAAACCAAATGGCACTTACAGTTCTTCACACGATTGTGCCGCTCAAAGGGAAAAAACAACAGAGTTAGAGAAACATCTCTACATGCCTGCCTATGTGAAGTGCACTACACATATAAGTTCAAAGATCACAAATTCACTGTTAGCTAACTCAAATCAAAGTTCACAAATTTCGGCGAGCGTCAGAAGACTACCTCACCGATCACAAATCTCAAGACTTCAGTAAGCGTCCGAAGACTACCTTACCGAACACAAAGCTTACCAATTCTCAAAAGTCCAGATTCCAACTGCCAAGGTTTTGTAAGCCAAATCAGCCAAACGGCGCTTTCTCAGTGAAGCGGACACTCAAAAACTCAGTCGGGGACCGGCGCCACCTGGAAGGTCAGATCGGAAGGAAAGGAAAAAACACCTTGGCAGCCAAGACTCGGGTCACTCGTGGCAGTGCGCGTCCATGGCGAGTTTCCAAGCCTTCGTCACGACCTCTCCTTCGGGCATCCGAGTCGCCGATGAGTCCCTTCGTGGTCGCCAATTGAAGTATTTCGGGGTTCCCAAGGCCTACACGCTCCAGAGATTACCCACATACACAAAAGAACTGTTGGCACGGAAGCTGTAAAAGGCAAAGAACAAGTTTATTAAAACCCCATGGGGTGGTGGTACACTCAAACAGCACCCTTCGGTATTGCAAGAGGTATCACACCGAACACCGGTGTGACCCCGTTTTATATACATTTTTGGGGCAATAAAAGACAGGCGGCACAAGTTAAGACACAGTTTTAGAGACATATATGGTCATGTTTTGGAATACTGCCAGCTTATTGGAGGGTTTCAAACCCACTGGTCAGTTTGCGGCACATTCCTGAAGGTTTACGGGTTAATAAGAACTGCGCATGTGTGGCTTGACCAGTACTAAAAATAGCCTGTTGCTGGGCAGATGTGAGTGGTCAGCGGAACGGACAAAGGACTAAAGGGCACGTCGGCCACGAGGCCGCTCATGAGCTAAGATGGCCGCCGCAACATTCAAAATGGCGTTCATCGTATGTAGTCAAGTTAAGGAGGACAACGTGTAGGTTCAGCTAATCGCTAACACGGACGGGCCAATTACGACAATGAGAGACCTCAGGGATGCATGTTTTGAGCCCAGTACTGAGCCTGAAAAGCGTTTCCAACCCCACTTACAAGTAAAACTAGCTAAAATGTGCCTGGCTGCTCTTCACTGAAAAGCTCATTCTGCGTACATTTTTGGCATATATTTGCTCCTGCCGGGTCAGCTGAGCAGCGAAGTTCTACTTAACTACCTCCTATCAGGAGAGACCTCAGAGCTGCATCTTTTGAGCCCAGTACTGAGCCTGAAAAGCATTTCCAACCCCACTTACAAGTAAAACTAGCTAAAATGCGCCTGGCTGCTATTCACTGAAAAGCTCATTCTGCTTACATTTTTGGCATACCTTTGCTCCTACCGGGTCAGCTGAGCAGTGAATTTCTATTTAACCACCTGCTATCATGAGAGACCTCAGAGCTGCATGTTTTGAGCCCAGTACTGAGCCTGAAAAGCGTTTCCAACCCCACTTACAAGTAAAACTTGCTAGAATGTGCCTGGCTGCTCTTCACTGAAAAGCTCATTCTGCGTACATTTTTGGCATACGTTTGCTCCTACCGGGTCAGCTGAGCAGCGAATTTCTATTTAACCACCTGCTATCATGAGAGACCTCGGGCTGCTTGTTTTGAGCCAAGTACTGAGCCTGAAAAGCGTTTCCAACCCCACTTACAAGTAAAACTAGCTAAAATGTGCCTGGCTGCTCTTCACTGAAAAGCTCATTCTGCGTACATTTTTGGCATGCGTTTGCTCCTGCCGGGTCAGCTGAGCAGCGAATTTCTATTTAACCACCTGCTATCATGAGAGACCTCAGGGCTGCATGTTTTGAGCCCAGTACTGATCCTGAAAAGCGTTTCCAACCCCACTTACAAGTAAAACTAGCTTAAATGTGCCTGGCTGCTATTCACTGAAAAGCTCATTCTGTGTACATTTTTGGCATACGTTTGCTCCTGCTGGGTCAGCCAAGTGGCAAATTTCTACTTAACCACCTGCTATCATGAGAGACCTCAGGGCTGCATCTTTTGAGCCCAGTACTGAGCCGGAAAAGCATTTCCAACCCCACTTACAAGTAAAATTAGCTAAAATGTGCCTGGCTGCTCTTCACTGAAAAGCTCATTCTGCGTACATTTTTGGCATACGTTTGCTCCTACCGGGTCAGCTGAGCAGCGAATTTCTATTTAACCACCTGCTATTATGAGAGACCTCGGAGCTGCATGTTTTGAGCCCAGTACTGAGCCTGAAAAGCGTTTCCAACCCCACTTACAAGTAAAACTAGCTAAAATGTGCCTGGCTGCTCTTCACTGAAAAGCTCATTCTGCTTACATTTTTGGCATGCGTTTGCTCCTGCCGGGTCAGCTGAGCAGCGAATTTCTATTTAACCACCTGCTATCATGAGAGACCTCAGGGCTGCATCTTTTGAGCCCAGTACTGAGCCTGAAAAGCATTTCCAACCCCACTTACAAGTAAAACTAGCTAAAATGTGCCTGGCTGCTATTCACTGAAAAGCTCATTCTGCTTACAGTTTTTGGCATATGTTTGCTCCTACCGGGTCAGCTGAGCAGCGAATTTCTATTTAACCACCTGCTATCATGAGAGACCTCAGGGCTGCATGTTTTGAGCCCAGTACTGAGCCTGAAAAGCGTTTCCAACCCCACTTACAAGTAAAACTAGCTAAAATGTGCCTGGCTGCTCTTCACTGAAAAGCTCATTCTGCGTACATTTTTGGCATATGTTTGCTCCTGCCGGGTCAGCTGAGCAGCGAATTTCTATTTACCCACCTGCTATCATGACAGACCTCAGGGCTGCACGATTTGAGCCCAGTACTGATCCTGAAAAGCATTTCCAACCCCACTTACAAGTAAAACTAGCTAAAATGTGCCTGGCTGCTAATCACTGAAAAGCTAATTCTGTGTACATTTTTGGCATACGTTTGCTCCTGCTGGGTCAGCCTAGTGGCAAATTTCTACTTAACTACCTGCTATCATGAGAGACCTCAGGGCTGCATCTTTTGAGCGCAGTACTGAGCCTGAAAAGCATTTTCAACCCGACTTACAAGTAAAACTTGCTAGAATGTGCCTGGCTGCTCTTCACTGAAAAGCTCATTCTGCATACATTTTTGGCATACGTTTGCTCCTGCCGGGTCAGCTGAGCAGCGAATTTCTATTTAACCACCTGCTATCATGAGAGACCTCAGGGCTGCATTTTTTGAGCCCAGTACTGAGCCTGAAAAGCGTTTCCAACCCCACTTACAAGTAAAACTAGCTAAAATGTGCCTGGCTGCTCTTCACTGAAAAGCTCATTCTGCGTACATTTTTGGCATACGTTTGCTCCTGCCGGGTCAGCTGAGCAGGGAATTTCTATTTAACCACCTGCTATCATGTGAGACCTCAGGGCTGCATGTTTTGAGCCCAGTACTGATCGTGAAAAGCGTTTCCAACGCCACTTACAAGTAAAACTAGCTAAAATGTGCCTGGCTGCTATTCACTGAAAAGCTCATTCTGTGTACATTTTTGGCATACGTTTGCTCCTGCTGGGTCAGCCAAGTGGCAAATTTCTACTTAACCACCTGCTATCATGAGAGACCTCAGGGCTGCATCTTTTGAGCGCAGTACTGAGCCTGAAAAGTGTTTCCAACCCCACTTACAAGTAAAACTTGCTAGAATGTGCCTGGCTGCTCTTCACTGAAAAGCTCATTCTGCGTACATTTTTGGCATACGTTTGCTCCTACCGGGTCAGCTGAGCAGCGAATTTCTATTTAACCACCTGCTATTATGAGAGACCTCGGGGCTGCATGTTTTGAGCCCAGTACTGAGCCTGAAAAGCGTTTCCAACCCCACTTACAAGTAAAACTAGCTAAAATGTGCCTGGCTGCTCTTCACTGAAAAGCTCATTCTGCGTACATTTTTGGCATGCGTTTGCTCCTGCCGGGTCAGCTGAGCAGCGAAGTTCTACTTCACTACTTCCTATCAGGAGAGACCTCAGAGCTGCACCTTTGGAGCCCAGTACTGAGCCTGAAAAGCATTTCCAACCCCACTTACAAGTAAAACTAGCTAAAATGTGCCTGGCTGCTATTCACTGAAAAGCTCATTCTGTGTACATTTTTGGCATACGTTTGCTCCTGCTGGGTCAGCTGAGCAGCGAATTTCTATTTAACCACCTGCTATCATGAGAGACCTCAGGGCTGCATGTTTTGAGCCCAGTACTGATCCTGAAAAGCGTTTCCAACCCCACTTACAAGTAAAACTAGCTAAAATGTGCCTGGCTGCTATTCACTGAAAAGCTTATTCTGTGTACATTTTTGGCATACGTTTGCTCCTGCTGGGTCAGCCAAGTGGCAAATTTCTACTTAACCACCTGCTATCATGAGAGACCTCAGGGCTGCACCTTTTGAGCGCAGTACTGAGCCTGAAAAGCGTTTCCAACCCCACTTACAAGTAAAACTTGCTAGAATGTGCCTGGCTGCTCTTCACTGAAAAGCTCGTTCTGCGTACATTTTTGGCATACGTTTGCTCCTGCTGGGTCAGCTGAGCAGCGAATTTCTATTTACCTACCTGCTATCATGAGAGACCTCAGGGCTGCATGTTTTGAGCCCAGTACTGATCCTGAAAAGCGATTCCAACCCCACTTACAAGTAAAACTAGCTAAAATGTGCCTGGCTGCTCTTCACTGAAAAGCTCATTCTGCGTACATTTTTGGCATACATTTGCTTCTGCCGGGTCAGCTGAGCAGCAAAGTTCTACTTAACTACATCCTATCAAGAGAGACCTCAGAGCTGCATCTTTTGAGCCCAGTACTGAGCCTGAAAAGCATTTCCAACCCCACTTACAAGTAAAACTTGCTAGAATGTGCCTGGCTGCTCTTCACTGAAAAGCTTATTCTGCGTACATTTTTGGCATACATTTGCTCATGCCGGGTCAGCTGAGCAGCGAAGTTCTACTTCAATACTTCCTATCAGGAGAGACCTCAGAGCTGCACCTTTGGAGCCCAGTACTGAGCCTGAAAAGCATTTCCAACCCCACTTACAAGTAAAACTAGCTAAAATGTGCCTGGCTGCTATTCACTGAAAAGCTCATTCTGTGTACATTTTTGGCATATGTTTGCTCCTGCTGGGTCAGCTGAGCAGCGAATTTCTATTTAACCACCTGCTATCATGAGAGACCTCAGGGCTGCATGTTTTGAGCCCAGTACTGATCCCGAAAAGCGTTTCCAACCCCACTTACAAGTAAAACTAGCTAAAATGTGCCTGGCTGCTATTCACTGAAAAGCTTATTCTGTGTACATTTATGGCATACGTATGCTCCTGCTGGGTCAGCCAAGTGGCAAATTTCTACTTAACCACCTGCTATCATGAGAGACCTCAGGGCTGCATCTTTTGAGCGCAGTACTGAGCCTGAAAAGCGTTTCCAACCCCACTTACAAGTAAAACTTGCTAGAATGTGCCTGGCTGCTCTTCACTGAAAAGCTCGTTCTGCGTACATTTTTGGCATACGTTTGCTCCTGCCGGGTCAGCTGAGCAGCGAATTTCTATTTACCCACCTGCTATTATGAGAGACCTCAGGGCTGCATGTTTTGAGCCCAGTACTGATCCTGAAAAGCGTTTCCAACCCCACTTACAAGTAAAACTAGCTAAAATGTGCCTGGCTGCTATTCACTGAAAAGCTCATTCTGCGTACATTTTTGGCATGCGTTTGCTCCTGCCGGGTCAGCTGAGCAGCGAAGTTCTACTTCACTACTTCCTATCAGGAGAGACCTCAGAGCTGCATGTTTTGAGCCCAGTACTGAGCCTGAAAAGCGTTTCCAACCCCACTTACAAGTAAAACTAGCTAAAATGTGCCTGGCTGCTCTTCACTGAAAAGCTCATTCTGCGTACATTTTTGGCATGCGTTTGCTCCTGCCGGGTCAGCTGAGCAGCGAATTTCTATTTAACCACCTGCTATCATGAGAGACCTCAGGGCTGCATGTTTTGAGCCCAGTACTGATCCTGAAAAGCGTTTCCAACCCCACTTACAAGTAAAACTAGCTAAAATGTGCCTGGCTGCTATTCACTGAAAAGTTCATTCTGTGTACATTTTTGGCATACGTTTACTCCTGCTGGGTCAGCCAAGTGGCAAATTTCTACTTAACCACCTGCTATCATGAGAGACCTCAGGGCTGCATCTTTTGAGCCCAGTACTGAGCCTGAAAAGCATTTCCAACCCCACTTACAAGTACAACTAGCTAAAATGTGCCTGGCTGCTCTTCATTGAAAAGCTCATTCTGCGTACATTTTTGGCATAGGTTTGCTCCTACCGGGTCAGCTGAGCAGCGAATTTCTATTTAACGACCTGCTATTATGAGAGACCTCGGGGCTGCATGTTTTGAGCCCAGTACTGAGCCTGAAAAGCGTTTCCAACCCCACTTACAAGTAAAACTAGCTAAAATGTGCCTGGCTGCTCTTCACTGAAAAGCTCATTCTGCGTACATTTTTGGCATGCGTTTGCTCCTGCCGGGTCAGCTGAGCAGCGAAGTTCTACTTCACTACTTCCTATCAGGAGAGACCTCAGAGCTGCACCTTTGGAGCCCAGTACTGAGCCTGAAAAGCATTTCCAACCCCACTTACAAGTAAAACTAGCTAAAATGTGCCTGGCTGCTATTCACTGAAAAGCTCATTCTGTGTACATTTTTGGCATACGTTTGCTCCTGCTGGGTCAGCTGAGCAGCGAATTTCTATTTAACCACCTGCTATCATGAGAGACCTCAGGGCTGCATGTTTTGAGCCCAGTACTGATCCTGAAAAGCGTTTCCAACCCCACTTACAAGTAAAACTAGCTAAAATGTACCTGGCTGCTATTCACTGAAAAGCTTATTCTGTGTACATTTTTGGCATACGTTTGCTCCTGCTGGGTCAGCCAAGTGGCAAATTTCTACTTAACCACCTGCTATCATGAGAGACCTCAGGGCTGCACCTTTTGAGCGCAGTACTGAGCCTGAAAAGCGTTTCCAACCCCACTTACAAGTAAAACTTGCTAGAATGTGCCTGGCTGCTCTTCACTGAAAAGCTCGTTCTGCGTACATTTTTGGCATACGTTTGCTCCTGCCGGGTCAGCTGAGCAGCGAATTTCTATTTACCCACCTGCTATCATGAGAGACCTCAGGGCTGCATGTTTTGAGCCCAGTACTGATCCTGAAAAGCGATTCCAACCCCACTTACAAGTAAAACTAGCTAAAATGTGCCTGGCTGCTATTCACTGAAAAGCTCATTCTGTGTACATTTTTGGCATACATTTGCTCCTGCCGGGTCAGCTGAGCAGCAAAGTTCTACTTAACTACATCCTATCAAGAGAGACCTCAGAGCTGCATCTTTTGAGCCCAGTACTGAGCCTGAAAAGCATTTCCAACCCAACTTACAAGTAAAACTTGCTAGAATGTGCCTGGCTGCTCTTCACTGAAAAGCTTATTCTGCGTACATTTTTGGCATACATTTGCTCATGCCGGGTCAGCTGAGCAGCGAAGTTCTACTTCACTACTTCCTATCAGGAGAGACCTCAGAGCTGCACCTTTGGAGCCCAGTACTGAGCCTGAAAAGCATTTCCAACCCCACTTACAAGTAAAACTAGCTAAAATGTGCCTGGCTGCTATTCACTGAAAAGCTCATTCTGTGTACATTTTTGGCATATGTTTGCTCCTGCTGGGTCAGCTGAGCAGCGAATTTCTATTTAACCACCTGCTATCATGAGAGACCTCAGGGCTGCATGTTTTGAGCCCAGTACTGATCCCGAAAAGCGTTTCCAACCCCACTTACAAGTAAAACTAGCTAAAATGTGCCTGGCTGCTATTCACTGAAAAGCTTATTCTGTGTACATTTTTGGCATACGTATGCTCCTGCTGGGTCAGCCAAGTGGCAAATTTCTACTTAACCACCTGCTATCATGAGAGACCTCAGGGCTGCATCTTTTGAGCGCAGTACTGAGCCTGAAAAGCGTTTCCAACCCCACTTACAAGTAAAACTTGCTAGAATGTGCCTGGCTGCTCTTCACTGAAAAGCTCGTTCTGCGTACATTTTTGGCATACGTTTGCTCCTGCCGGGTCAGCTGAGCAGCGAATTTCTATTTACCCACCTGCTATCATGAGAGACCTCAGGGCTGCATGTTTTGAGCCCAGTACTGATCCTGAAAAGCGTTTCCAACCCCACTTACAAGTAAAACTAGCTAAAATGTGCCTGGCTGCTATTCACTGAAAAGCTCATTCTGTGTACATTTTTGGCATACGTTTGCTCCTGCTGGGTCAGCTGAGCAGCGAATTTCTATTTAACCACCTGCTATCATGAGAGACCTCAGGGCTGCATGTTTTGAGCTCAGTACTGAGCCTGAAAAGCGTTTCCAACCCCACTTACAAGTAAAACTAGCTAAAATGTGCCTGGCTGCTCTTCACTGAAAAGCTCATTCTGCGTACATTTTTGGCATACGTTTGCTCCTACCGGGTCAGCTGAGCAGCGAATTTCTATTTAACCACCTGCTATCATGAGAGACCTCAGGGCTGCATGTTTTGAGCCCAGTACTGAGCCTGAAAAGCGTTTCCAACCCCACTTACAAGTAAAACTAGCTCAAATGTGCCTGGCTGCTTCTTCACTGAAAAGCTCATTCTGCTTACATTTTTGGCATACGTTTGCTCCTGCCGGGTCAGCTGAGCAGCAAATTTCTATTTAACCACCTGCTACCATGAGAGACCTCAGGGCTGCATGTTTTGAGCCCAGTACTGATCCTGAAAAGCGTTTCCAACCCCACTTACAAGTAAAACTAGATAAAATGTGCCTGGCTACTATTCACTGAAAAGCTCAATCTGTGTACATTTTTGGCATACGTTTGCTCCTGCTGGGTCAGCCAAGTGGCAAATTTCTACTTAACCACCTGCTTTCATGAGAGACCTCAGGGCTGCATCTTTTGAGCGCAGTACTGAGCCTGAAAAGCTTTTCCAACCCCACTTACAAGTAAAACTTGCTAGAATGTGCCTGGCTGCTCTTCACTGAAAAGCTCGTTCTGCCTACATTTTTAGCATACGTTTGCTCCTGCCGGGTCAGCTGAGCAGCGAATTTCTATTTACCAACCTGCTATCATGAGAGACCTCAGGGCTGCATGTTTTGAGCCCAGTATTGATCCTGAAAAGCGTTTCCAACCCCACTTACAAGTAAAACTAGCTAAAATGTGCCTGGCTGCTATTCACTGAAAAGCTCATTCTGTGTACATTTTTGGCATATGTTTGCTCCTGCTGGGTCAGCCAAATGGCAATTTTCTACTTAACCACCTGCTATCATGAGAGACCTCCGGGTTGCATCTTTTGAGCGTAGTACTGAGCCTGAAAAGCTTTTCCAACCCCACTTACAAGTAAAACTTGCTGGAATGTGCCTGGCTGCTCTTCACTGAAAAGCTTATTCTGCGTACATTTTTGGCATACATTTGCTCCTGCCGGGTCAGCTGAGCAGCGAAGTTCTACTTAACTACTTCCTATCAGGAGAGACCTCAGAGCTGCACCTTTGGAGCCCAGTACTGAGCCTGAAAAGCATTTCCAACCCCACTTACAAGTAAAACTAACTAAAATATGCCTGGCTGCTATTCACTGAAAAGCTCATTCTGCTTACATATTTGGCATACGGTTGCTCCTACCGGGTCAGCTGAGCAGCGAATTTCTATTTAACCACCTGCTATCATGAGAGACCTCAGGGCTGCATGTTTTGAGACCAGTACTGAGCCTGAAAAGCGTTTCCAACCCCACTTACAAGTAAAAATAGCTAAAATGTGCCTGGCTGCTCTTCACTGAAAAGCTCATTCTGCGTACATTTTTGGCATACGTTTGCTCCTGCCGGGTCAGCTGAGCAGCAAATTTCTATTTACCCACCTGCTATCATGAGAGACCTCAGAGCTGCATGTTTTGAGCCCAGTACTGATCCTGAAAAGCGTTTCCAACCCCACTTACAAGTAAAACTAGCTAAAATGTGCCTGGCTGCTATTCACTGAAAAGCTCATTCTGTGTACTTTTTTGGCATACGTTTGCTCCTGCTGGGTCAGCCTAGTGGCAAATTTATACTTAGATAGCTATCTAGCTATCTAGCTATCTATCTGGCTATCTATCGATCTAGCTATCTAGCTATCTCGCTATCTAGCTAGCTATCTAGCTATCTAGCTAGCTATCTAGCTATCTATCTATCTATCAATCTAGCTAGCTATCTAGCTAGCTATCTAGCTAACTATCTAGCTATCTATCTAGCTATCTAACTATCTAGCTATCTATACAGCTATCTAGCCATCTAAATATCTATCTATCTATCTATCTATCTATCTATCTATCTATCTATCTATCTATCTATCTATCTATCTATCTATCTATCTATCTATCTATCTA